>NC_054472.1:38361255-39055005 GCF_017639515.1 Carcharodon carcharias | reverse complement strand
AGGGCATGAAGACAAAGTTGGCTAAAGTGAAAAGGGTAATTAGGTTAAGCGATAGGTCAGTGGAGATGCAGTGGCAGACATTTAAGGAGATACTTCAGGAAACTCAGAAAAGATACGTTCCAGTGAGAATGAAATAGTCTTAAGGGAAGGATGCTCGATCTGTGGCGGCTGAGGTACTAGGTGCATTGGTTTTAATTTTCTAAAATTCCCTAAATTCTGGAACGGTTCCATCAAATTGGAAAATAGTGAATGTGACCCCTGTATTCAAGAAAGGATGGAGACAGAAAGCAAGAAAATACAAGCAAGTTAGCATAATGCCTGTCATAGGGAAATTGCTGGAAACTGTTATTAAGGAGATTATAGTGGGGCATTTAAAAGATTTCAATGCAATCAGGCAGAGTCAACATGGTTTTTTGATAGGGAAATCATTTATGACTAATTAATTAGAGTTATTTGAGGAAATAACAAGAATGTGGATAAAGGGGAACCTATGGATGTGCTGTACTCAGATTTCCACAAGGTATTTGACAAGGTTCCATATCAAAGGTTACACACAAAATAAGAACTACTGGTGTAGTGGCTAACATATTAGCATGATCGATGATTGGTTAGCTAATAGGAAACCGCGAGTAGGCATAAATGGATCATTTTTGGGTTGGCAAGATGTGACGAGTGGAGTGCCACAGGGATCAGTGCTGGGCCTTAACTATTTACGATTTATATCAATTACTTCGATAAGTGGCCCACCCACCCATAAGCTCATGTATTCCTGCAAATTAAAATTCATTAATTTTATTTCAATGTTATCAGTCACCCTGAAGCCACCACTTATATCCATACAGGTTGCAAGAACCTTGAATATGTTGGACAATTGCAAAGGTTGATGCACCTCCACATCTACCTTCTCCATCCCCTTATCTCCCTCATTCTCAGTCACATCTTCCTGTCTCAACCACTGACCAAATCAGGGGATTCTTATCCTAAGGGGTGTGACTGCCTCCTGGTGCAAAGTGTCCAAATAACTTTCCCCCTTTCAATGCATTGCAGTGTCTGCAGCTCAGCCTCCTG
The DNA here is from genome assembly GCF_017639515.1 of Carcharodon carcharias. Classification (NCBI taxonomy): domain Eukaryota; kingdom Metazoa; phylum Chordata; class Chondrichthyes; order Lamniformes; family Lamnidae; genus Carcharodon; species Carcharodon carcharias. Next base: position 39,053,937 of record NC_054472.1, on the reverse strand, counting down.
CTCAATGATTCTGAGCTGAAGCTCCTCAAGATGCAGACACTTACTGCAGACGTGTTTGCCCTGCATCACACTGGCATCCAGGATCACCCACATTCTGCAGTCATAACACATCACTTGCTCTGCTATCTTTATTAGGCGTTAATTTATTTTTCTTAGCTAATTGATATTTGATAAATCCTACTACTTCCAGTAAGCTTTCTTACCACTAGTAAAGTTTACTTATACTAATAAAACTTTAGAATTACTGATAATTTGTATAAGTCTTGAATGGTAAATGAGCAAAATAGTCACCAGCAATCATTTACCTTTTTCCCTGTGACGTCACTCTTCTTTTTTTTTCGAACGCAGTCAGAGAATAACAAATTGAATAACAAGTTCAGTTTGTTCACCATTGACTGAAAAATCTGGGACAATGGGACAGCAACTACTACCTATGCCAAACAGTCAATGATTCAACAACTCTCTGCATCAAAAACTTTATTCTATTCTTGTTCTTCACACTTAGTTACAATTATAAATTGATTTTAAAAAACTTGGTACAGACACCCCAACCAGAGGAAATAATTGTTCCCTTTTGACCTCACCAGTTAAGTGTCAATTTAGCTGCAGGGGCAATACGAAATAAGTAAATTTATGCTGTTTGCGACTTCCCTATTCTGAATTCACTCAACCACACAAGTCTTTACAAACCAGTTCACCCATTGCGGGCCCAAAAATTCACTTATCCATGGCTTCTTTGTTGCTGCGATTTAATCCTTGATCATAGTCCACCTCCATTTTCCAGTAAAGTACTACAAGTATGACAGATTTTACATTTCTCTTGTTTCATTAAACAATTCCTCCACTAATTTTTTCTTTAAATGTATTAAAAGCATAGACTGTATTGCCTTTGATCCAATTTACATGTAAAATCTTAGATGGCTGAAACCTATCTAATTGACTCCCATTGTAAAGCATGTTCGTCGTTCACATTTTCGCTGTTTGTGAGGTTCCGTGTGAATGTAACTCCCACTGTAGATGCAATTACAAACATGGTGGCCCAGATTTAACAATGGAAACAATGGTAAGGTTCTCAGTGCACAGCATTTTTGCAGAGTAAATCAGATAATAATTTACGGAATCTGCATATGTGCAGTTAAATGTGGAAATCAGAAATTTGCTGATCAATTTGCCCAGCTCCTCTATTAACTTCACTATTCCAGTATTTTGTCAATAGATTTGGCATTAGATTTCATGAAGGGCACGAGTTATCGAATCATAGAAAGTTTATGGCACAGAAAGAGGCCATTTGGTCCATCGTATCTGTGCCGGCCAAAAAACAAGCTTGCCAGCCTAATCCCACTTTCCATCATTTGCTCCACAGTCCTGCAGGTTACAGCACTTGGGTGCATAGCCAGACACCTTTGAAGTCAGTTTGAGGGTTTCTGCATCTACTACCCTTTTAGGCAGTGATTTCAAGACCAACACAACCCTCTGAGTGAAAACATTTTCCTCATCTAATTTTTCTACCAATCACTTCATATATATGCCCCTGTTGCTATACTTAAATGTTAATTACTTACTAAACTCGTCAGAAAAAGTTAGTGCTGTTGCATTCAGGTGTAAGTGAATATTTTTAGCAACATGATAAATCTTAATTACTACCTTTTTGGCCCTGAATATTTAATTCTATAAATGTGGAGTCTCATTCCTTCAGACTCTTGGAGATTTTATTTTTTACTTGTCTCTCTGTTTTTTTTTAAATCTGTCTCTCTTAATCCCATCTTTCTTTCCCTCTCTTCATTTTACTTTCTGCTCATGATTTTACATTGTATTCAATGTTCTAATTGATACTTCCTGGTTTCAACTTTATGCGTCTCAGTGAGAATTCTTCAATCTGATTAGATGAGGAAACATGCTATTGCTTGCTCTGCTCGCACCGATGTCACATCCCCATGTAGACAGTACTGTGCTGCAAAGGATCTCTAGTAACCAGACACTACCACTAAAAAGTCCAGGAAAAGTTAGTGGACAGCTATAAGTGTAACGCATCCCCAACACCATTTCTTCACTGCTATGCACAAAATCCTGGTCAATGTGTTTGGCTAATTGCTGTTTTCCTTACTAATAAGTTCATATTTCACGAAATTTACTGTTGAAAATTTCACCTACCCACGATCTTAATTGACAACTATGAAATCTATAAAAATGGCTCATTAATAATTTATTTAAAAGAGGCAAATTTGATGTCAGTGCAATTTTACTGTTTTTTTCAATGTTCACAATTATGACAAACCAAGTTTACAAAGCAAGTGGATCTATATAACTAAAATATAAAGGCCTTAGATCTCTATATACTTATGTTACAATTGCATTGGCAGTTCGGTTTTGTACCTAGGCCTTAAGTTACTATGTCAGAACAAACCCATGATTTTACTTAATGAAATTGCAATTCTCATTCCACTGTGTACTTTTCTAAAGAGCATCTACAGATTTCTTCTTTGTATAACCAACATATATATATATATATTTTTTTTGCTCATAACTAATTGCCCTTGAGAAGATAGTGATGAGCCACCTTCTTGAACTGATGCAATACCTGTGATGTAGATATATCTACAGTGCTGTTCAGAAAGAAGTTCTAGGATTTTAACCCAACGATAGTGAAGGAAGGGCGGCGATATAGTTCCAAGTGAGGATGTTGATTTACTTGGAGGGGAACTTTGCAGGTGATGGTGTTCCGATATGTCTGCTGCTCTTGCCCTTCTAGGTAGTAGAGATGCTGGGCTTGGAAGGTACTGCCGGAGCAGCCTTGGTGAGTTGCTACAGTGCATCTTGTATATGGTACACACTGCTACCACTCTGCGTGGGTAGTGAAGGGAGTGAATGAATGTTTAAGGTGGTGGCTGGGTTGCCAATCAAGTGGATTGCATTGACCTGGTTTGTGTTGAGCTTCTTGAGTATTGTGGGAGCCACACTCACCCAGACAAGCATCACAATCCTGACCTGTGCCTTGTAAATGCTGGATAGGCTTTGAGGAGTCGGCAGATGAGTTACTCGCTGCAGAATTCCCAGCCTCCAAGCTGCTCTTGTAGCTATAGGCCTGAATTTTAGCTTTGGTGAGCATGCCCGATCGATGGGCCCAGGAGCAGTCGGGAAAAGGACTTCCTACCGCGATCGGCCCTCGATCACGATTTCACACTAGCTGGCTAATTAACAGCCAGCCAGTGTGAAGCACATGCTTGAAATGTCCAGCATTGCAGGAAATGGGGTGGGAAGAGGATGGGCAATGACGTCACCGTGGGCGCAGGTGAGCGCTGCAACAAAGCTGCCCGAGGGCAGCTGCCTCAGGGAGCTGCAGATCTGAAAATCATCAAATAAATGTTTTAAAAGCTGCAAAAAATTGTCCATGCATCACAATCAATCACCTGGAAATATAGCTGATAAAAATGCTGACCACAGGTATCTATTTTTATTTTATTTCATAACAGAAATTTCATCCCTCCCTTGGATGAGGTTTGATGAAAATGCAAAATCTGTCTGGCCGATTTGTTTGTTTGCCAACTGTAAGGCTGGACAGGCCATGAAAAATCGGAGACAATTGTGCAATTAATGTACTTAACTGCCCTCTTAATTGTCGGTGGCTGGACTTCTGACTTCTGTATGCGTCTGCCAAGCAAAATATCCCGCAAGCGTTCATGACATCGGGACGCTTGCCTGACGTCTTCTCACACGTTTTTACACCTGATCAGGTTGGGTGCATGCCCATCCGCAGGACGTAAAATCTAGCCCATAGTATTTATATGGCTAGTCAAGTTCAGTTTCTGGTCATTGGCAACCCCCAAGATGTTGATGGTGGGGAATTCAACAATGGTAATGCCATTGAATGTCAAGGGAGATGGTTGTGTTCTCTCTCGCTGGAGATGGTCATTGCCTGGCATTTGTGCGGTGTGAATGTTACCTTCCACTTATCAGCCCAAGCTTGAATGTTGTCCAGGTTTTGCTGCATATCGGCACAGACTGCTTCAGTATCTGGGAAGTCGCAAATGTACAATCATCTGCAAACATCCCCAGTGATGGAGCAAGGTCATTGTTGGAGCAACTGAAGATGCTTGGGCCTAGGACACTACCCTGAAGAACTCCTGCAGCAATGTTCTTGAGCTGAGCTGATTGGCCTCCAACAACCACAACCATCTTCCTTTGTTCCAGATATAACTGCAACCAGTGGAAAGTTTTTCACGTTATTCCCATCGACTGCAATTTTGCTATGGCTCTTTTTTGCCACATTCAGCGAAATGCTGCTTTAATGTCATGGGCAATCACTCTTCCTGATCTCTCGGGGTCCACTTCTTTCATCTTTGTTTGGACCAAGACTGTAATGAGGCCAAGGGCTGACTGGCCGAACTGAGCATCAATGCCCAGGTTATTGCTGAGTAAGTGCTGCTTGATAGCACTGTTGACGACACCCACCATCACTTTGCTGATTATTGAGGGTAGAGTGATGGGGGTGATAACTGGATTAATTGAATTTGTCCTTGAGAATTCTCACTTCTAGTTAGTATATGTAAAATACTTATGAGGAATTCTGTATTTTTCAGGATAAGTAATAACATTGTAATTAATTGAGCAGAGAGAAGTTAGTGTTGACTTCTTTATGAGGCAGTAATTCTGTTGGACTGCAAGTTGAGTATTACTGTAGCACAAGGTATCAACATTGTATTTAAAAACAGCATGATAGGATTTCAGTCTATTTTGTTTTGATTTCTCTGAAGAACTTTTACCAAGGCAAAAATATTAAAAGGATGCCATCACTGCCTCTGAAATGTAACCTTGAAAATCTTCCTTTCCCTACTGTCATTAAATGTGAAATGCAGTGACAATTATCATATTGCAGTGAGGAATGGTCTGAAAAAACTACATACTGGTATTTAAAAAAGTGTTCCATTCTCCAGAATTATCAATCTGCCGACATTTTTAAAAAATTATATGATAAAATTTCTTCCTAATTATATGTCAAAAACAATATTTGTGGTGCTGAATTCTTGTAAGTTCATTCTTTAGAGGCAGCACAGGTATTGCAAAGCACTTTGAAAATGAAAAGACAAGAGTTGTCATAGCTGGGGGACAAGTAATGGCTGGGCTGAGGCCACTACAATTTTATATACATGATGTGAACTCAGGAACTCTGGAAAGTGATCAGATTTGCAGATGATACCAAACTAGACAAAGCAATGGAACCAGAGCAGCCAGTTCAAAAATTACTGAATGATTTGTACAAAATATGCCATTGGGCAGAAAAATAATGAATAATATTTAATGCAGACAAAGCTCCACATAGGAAAGAAAAAAATAGATGCCATATGTGCTTCACAAACAGCGCATGAGTAGGTATAGTGCCAAGCTGCAAGAGACCTGGGAGTCTGAGTAGAGTTAATGTGCAGCCAATGCAAAGCAGCAATCAATAGAGCTAATAGGATATTTAACTATCTAGCTAAAAGAGTGAAATATAAGTCAGAGGAGTTAATGATCAAGCTGTATAATGATCTGGTCAGACATACCTTGAATACTACATCCATTTCTAGTCACCAAGAGACAGGTGAGGCATTCAAGCACTGTGGGCAGTGCAGACTAGATTCAGAGACTGATCCACAGTATCAGATGAAAGCAGATAGAAGAAACTTAAGCTTTTTAGTGTGGAAAGAAAACATCTGAGAGGTCATTGTAGTAATTGTATTTACAAGTACAAATTTTTCAAGATAACATAATAGTCATCTTATAGAGGAATGCAGGATTGTTAGGAGAGTAGACGAGTTAACCCAGGATATTACTTTACATTCAGGGAATAGAACTAGAGCATAAGAGTTCAAACAGTAAGGTATAATTTTAGGACTGATATCAGAAAATTCTTCATCAGAGAATAAACATTATGGAAACTAACTTAAACTGTTTTTCTGTACCTGGGACTGAGTTAACTCTTTAATTTCAGAAGCATATAAATACAGGCTTCTCAGTGCGACTTAGCACTGGAGGGCAACTTTGAATAGAGTGCTGGCAGTTGGGTGAGTGAGGGAGTTGGGGGAAGGAGGTGCTCTTTTGCCTTTTTCTTTTCACTCTGTAGGAATTGGTTCTTACTCTACTTTAGGGGTTTGGTGAGTATCTGGCAAGTGGTTAAGGTCTATTTTATTCCTAAAGTTTCAAATAGCATACTAACTGTTGATAAGGTTAATAAAATATAAAAAATGAAAATAATTAATGGAATAAAATAATTAAGTAGTTAATTAAAACACATTAAGGATGGCAGGACAGATGCAGCATGTGGGAGCTCCTGGATGCCAACGTAATCCAGGCCAAACACATCTATAGTAAATGTTTGTGGCTCAAGGAGCTTTGTCTCAGAGTAATTGAGTTGGAGGCCAAGCTGCAGACATGGCGATCCATTAGGGAGAGGGAAAGTTACTTGGACAGTTTGTACCTGGAGGTGGTCACACCCCTTAAGATAAGGTCTTCTGATTTGGTCAGGGTCAGGAGGATGTGGTTGTGATTCAGGCAGGTAAGGGGACCCAGAGGGCAGAAATGCAGGAGCCTCAACCTTTGCAAATTGTCCAATAAGTTTGAGGTTTGTTTAGCTTGTTTGGATGAGAGTGCTGCAGGATGGATGAACTGACAGCCATGGCACTATGATACAGGAAGCCACTCAAGTGGGGGGAACAAAAAGGAATGTAGTGGTAGTAAGGGACAATATAAGAAGGGACTTGATGCTTTCTCTGCAGCAAAGAGTGAGAGTCCGGAAGGCTGTGTTACCTGCCCGGTACCAGGGTTTGGGACATCTGCTCAGTGTTGGAAAGAAACTTGCAATAGGAGGAGGAGGATCTAGTCTTCATAGTCCATGTCGGTACCAATGACAAAGGTGGGACAAGGGAAGAGCTTCTGCGTAGTCAGTGTCAGGAGGTAGGCACCAAATTATGAAGTAGACGCTCAAAGGTAATAATCTCTGGATTATTACTTGAACTATTTGCAAATTGGCCTAGGGCAAATGAGACTAGCAATGAATACATGGCTTAAAGACTGGTATGGGAGAAGTGGGTTCTGGTTCATGGGGCACTGGCACCATTACTGGGGAAAGTGGAGGCTGTACTGTTGGAACACTCTACACCTGAACCAAGCTGGGACCAGTGTTCTAGTGAGCTGAATAACTAGGGAAGTAGAGGGGATTTTAAACTAAATAGTGGGGCAAGGGATCAAATTTGGGAAGATGTGGTACATTGAACAGTAGAGACAAAGCAAGAGAGAAAGCTATTAATATGGGAAATGATAAACTGACCATTACAGGAAGGGATTACAAATCTAAGAGTAAATCAGTAGAGAAAGATTAGAGGTTACAAAAATAATAAAAGAACAAAACTAAAGGCTCTGTATCTGAATCACTTGGCATTTGAAACAAAACAAATGGGCCAGAATTTTCCGTGCCTGTTGGCGGCAGGCATGTTTGGCAGCATGAGTGGACAATATGGCGAGAAGGCCAAATTCACAACATCGTCAAACCAGTTTGCAATTGTCTGCACTGCCTGTCAATGGCGGGCCTCATTCCCCGCTGTCAGATATCAGGAATTTCATTGTAATATACCTGCGTGTCGCTATAAGCCCAGCTCACTGGAATGATACCCCCCACGCTGCATCACCCGAGCAATCATGCTAACACGTTTCACAACAGCACATATAAGGCGTGAGCATGGCGAGCTGCACTTTGAGGGGAACTCGAAAATGTGTGCACAGTAACATTGTGCAGCACTTATGAGGATCGCCTGTTGGAATTCAGATTGAGGCACCATGCATTCAGGCGAGGGCACAGGCATGTCACTTTTTCCCAGCTGGCTGACAGTGCGGTGCCAGGGCAAGGCCGGCACTGCGGTTGAGGTGACTTGGTTGGGGGGATGGTGGCAAGGACTGCCCTGCAGTTGATGAGAGTTGGGGGCAGTGGGCAAGGGTTGCACTGCGGTTGAGGTGACTTGGGGATACGGGGGCAAGGGCTGACTGCATTGATGATACTGCACAAGCACAAGTGGGGCTGGGGAGGGAAGCAGCCACACATCAGAGAAACCGTGTATAAAGTGACCATTCCTCTGCAGCTGAGACAGCTCGGATGCAGCCACATTGACATGCTTAGAGTCAGGCCTCCAGCTTATCTGCCCACTCAAACTATGCAGAGGCATGTAAGTGCCACCAAGTGCTCCAGAGCTTTTCAACCCTTGGGCACAGACTGCAAACTAATGAGCATTTTAGTGGACTGCACAACAATTGGTTGACTGGGCAAGTTGTACAATCTCCTTGCTAAAGTTGGCCATGGAGCAGTCACTTGGAGGTGCTCACAGTCGCTTGCAACATCATCATCCTGGTTTGGACCAGTGTCCCCCATGGTTCAAGCTAACAGTGCAGCCTTGTAGCGCGTGATAGGAGAATGCCTGTGCCTGAGCTGACAGCACAGCATGCAGTCCAGTGGGCGAAGCTACCACCAATCGGTGAGGTGGAATGGAACGCTGTTGAGGGGGGGTCTTGGGCAGCCATGCAGTGCACTAAATTCTGGCCATCCAGAGGTGCATTAAGGGGCCTCCAGACTTAACCATGAGAAATTCTTAGAACAAGCTAACCCACACGTTGCTCTCTTTCATCTTGCAGGAGGAGTACATCAGGAGCATGGAGCTTGGTGACCTAGCTGTGTGCCTCATGGCTTACAGAGAGTGGGGACGAAGTAGAAGAGAGTGATGGAGGCACCTGGCTGGGCAGAGGGAGGAGTAGCATCCTCAGGAAGAAAGGGTGGCACGCTGATGAAGAGCCACAGCGAGCCGACGCTGTTTGATGTCTAGCTAGACCCAGGGTCTATAGATGCTGTCTTTCATTCTTGCAGATGACCGAGAACCAGTGTCACCAAAGACTGCACATGCCTAGGGAACTGGTTGGTCACATCTGCCACCTGCTGCAGTATTTGGCATCACAGAGACATGGTGGGCATTCACTGCCCGTGGCCATGAAAGTGAAGTTGGTGCTCCATTGTTATGCCAGTGGCTCCTTTCAGTGCTCCACAAGTGACCTCTGTGGGATATCACAAGCCTCCACCCACAAATGCATCCATGAGGTCATGGATGTCATCTTCACGAAGGCACACAACTTTGTGCATTTTGCCCTGGACCAGGAAAGCCAGGATGCAAGAGCGCTAGAATTTGCCCAGATCTCAGGTTTTCCACAGGTGCAGGGTGCCATTAACTACACTCACGCAGCGCTCAGATCTCTTTGGCAACAAACGGCCAACTATGTCAACCACAAGGGCTTCCACCTGCTGAATGTTCAGCTGATATACGACCACCTGCAGGTCTGTGTTTGGTCCCCAGGGAGTGCCCATGACTCCTACGTTCTCAGTCAATCTCAGATTCCTGGCATCTTCCAGGGTCCACAGAGGCTGCAGAGCTGGCTCCTCGGCCTCAGACTGCAGCAGAGCGAAGGTACAATGAATCTCATGCTGCAACTCGCACCTTGGTGGAGCAGACCATCAGGATTCTGAAAATGAGGTTCCGGTGCCTGCACTGGTCTGGTGGGACCCTACAATATAGTCCACAGAGGGTGTCACACATCATCGTCGCTTGCTGTGCTCTTTACAACCTGGAGATTCAACAGAGCGAGGAGCTGGCTGAGGAGGAGACAGAGGAGCTCAACGTCTCCTCTGATGAGGACGTTGACAGGGATGAGGGCGAGGAGGCCCTCGAAGGCGAGGATGATGGCAATGAGGCCATCGCACTGGCCAGATGAGACAGGCATGCTCGGGTGGCCCCCATAGCTGCTAGAGCATTGAAGATGATGATGACATGCAGTGAGGAGATACCATAGATCCTCACATTTCATCTGTGAACATTTGACTCTAGTCTGACTGATGGCAGCACAGATACCCTCTGTGATAAGGCTTCTGTCATGGAGACACAGAGGAGGCCCTAATAGTCGCTGGATTCCAAGAGGATGATGACAGCATGCGGTGAGGACACTCCATTGATCTTCACATAACCTCTGTGAATATCTGACTCCTGTCTGGCCAATGCAGCTTGCTTACATCCTGTGATCAGGGTCAAATCATGGAGATGCAGCCATGAAACTTTAAATGCACCTGATCCTTTGTCAGCTTTCAGCAACTGACCCCTTCAGAAGCACAGTATCACCGGTCACAGATACGGACAAGATGGGGGGACCAGCGTACCTTTGAGAATGACGGAACTCTGTGACACCTGACCTAAACATTCTGGCAGCAAAGACAAGCAACATCAAGGTGCAGGCATCACTAATGTGTCCAGTGAGTGCGAAGTCAGACCATCACTTTGTTTTGAAGGCTGCACAAAGCACAGGGAAGAGGCCCTAGACTGAGATACCTGCTTTTATCTTTGCAGGAACCAAGGTTCATCTGAGTGAGATGAACACTGCTCATCAGAACAAGGAGCCATAGACAGGGAGACATTCTTGGGAGTATAGCTACAATAGTTGACATTATGTACAAGTGATTAACACCCATGCCCAGGTTGTGCAACTACATATTCTAAACCACCCAGTGCGGAGTTTAGCTGGGACGGAGGAGGACCTCCTCGTGAACCTGCTCCTGGGCCTGGCCAAGTTGGCTATTAACAGGTCCAGGCAGCGGGCGATCGACGGGGGAGCCCCGCCCAATTGTTTGTCCCTCATCCGCGGCTACGTTCACGGCCAGGTGTCCTTGGAAGGGGAGCACGCGGTGTCTGCTGGCCCACTCGAGGCCTTCCATGCCTGGTGGGCACCACGGGGACTGGGGTATTTTGTTGACCCCTTTAATCACATTTTAATTTAAAGTTTGTAAGTTTCCTTTAAACTTTGTTCTTGGTTTTTCAGCTGACCTGAATTAGGGGCTGTGCCTGATTTATCCCAATTTTGTTAATTTAGTTTAATTGTTTTGACTCTATAAGAGCTACATATTCTTAACCACCCTGTGTGGAGATTAGCTGGGACGGAGGAGGACCTCCTCGTGAACCTGCTCCTGGACCTGGCCAAGTTGGCTATTAACAGGTCCAGGCAGCGGGCGATCGACGGGGGCGTCCTGCCTGATTGTTTGTCCCTCTTCCGCGGCTACGTTCGCAGCCGGGTGTCCTTGGAGGGGGAGCACGTGGTGTCTGCCAGCACACTCGAGGCCTTCCGTGCTCGGTGGGCACCGCGGGGACTGGGGTGCTTTATTGACCCCTTTTGTCATATTTTGATTTAAAGTTGTAAGTTTCCTTTAAACTTTGTTTTTGGTTTTATAGCTGACCTAAATTAGGGGCTGTGCCTGATTTATCCCTAATTTTGTTAATTTAGTTTAATTGTTTTAACTCGAAAAGAGTTACCTATTCTTAACCACCCAGTGTGGAGATTAGCTGGGACGGAGGAGGATCTCCTTGTGAACCTTCTCCTGGGCCTGGCCAAGTTAGCCATTAACAGGTCCAGGCAGCGGACAATCGGGGTCATCCAAACTGACTGCCCCTTTTCCGCAACTATGTTCGTGGCCGGGCGTCCCTGGAGAGGGAGTACGCGATGTCTGTCGGCACTGTCGAGGCCTTGTGTGCTCAGTGGGCACCTTGGGGGCTGGGGTTTTTTATTGACCCCCTTAATCACGTTTTGGTTTAATATTTGTAAGTTTCCTTTAAATTTTGTCTTTGTCTTTGCAGTTTCCCTTTAAAGAGCTGCTTTTTAATTTGTCTCCAGTTTTGTTAATTTAGTTTATTTGGTTGACTCAAAAGAGTTACATCTTCTTAACCTTCTGAACCCTGCTGATATGACTTGGTACTCCCCCAACACCCACTGCGGAGGTGGAGGTATCCTGCTGACTGCTACGCCCTGTGATGACCTTCACAGGCGCCCTCTGGAGGGCCAGGACCTGGAGCACCCTGGCCTGATTTTGGGGTCCTGCTGTGCAGCACCTCCTCGGCCTGTGGAGCTGAAGCTGCTGGGGTCACAGGAAGAGGGGATTCAGATGGGCCAGATACTCCCGGAGTCACTTGGGTGGATGACCCCAGGGTACGCATCTGCTGATTCTCCTCCCTATGGGTGCTCAAGAGAAGGGGAAGTTGGAGTGAGATTGAGCTGCCCTGCACCCCTCTCACGTTGACACTGCCAGAGGCCAACTGTTGCATCAGCAATGCAGTTCAGTCCGCGCAGCAGCACAGGACCGATGTCCTGGACCAAAGTATCCATGGTGGCTGCCATCCTACCAGTGTTGACCTTGATGTGTTGGCGTGCCAGCGCTATCACTTCAGACTGAAGCTGGGCGGACTCCTCCATTGTGTTTTGCAATCTGAGGAGTGCAGCGAATGTCCCTGAGCTTGCCTTTGGAGCTCCAGCGACTGAGGTGTGACCAAGCCCAGAGGCTCGTCATCTGATTTGAACTCAGCAGACTTCTGGCCTCCAGAAGTCCTCTGAGTGCCGGAGACCTGGGAAGTCCCTGCCACAGTCAGCTGTGGATCAGACAGTTCCTCAGGTTACCCTAGAACTAGGTCCTACCGAGGTGTGTCTCTCTGCACTGGTGCAGGACGTGGGTGAGTGCTGTGACAGGTGCCTTTAGATTCTTCTTCTGATATGGCTTCGGGACTTGGTGGAGGCCCTGTGTCGTGGACTCCCTTGGCTGTTTTCCAGATGTGCCTGCGAAAGCAAGGAGAGATAATTAGTGCATGGCAGTGGCCTGTGAAGCTGGACACATCACTCACAGCATGGTTATCTGAAGAATGTTGCACTGCTGGATCCTCACTTGGTGGAGCACCACTAACCTCATTGGCAGCACAGATGGTCCAGATCTTCAGCGGCCAGTTGTATGACTCTATTTGCAAAGTCCGTGAGGACCTTGATTTCAGGCATTCCTCCAACAGCCTGAGACCTCCCCCTCTTGTGTGCCAGCTTGTCCTGCATGAAATGAGATGGAAAGAGTGTAAGCAGGATGCCTGACAGGCCAGATGATAAGAATGCCTGGTATATGTGGGTGGTGAGTGGTCCTATGTACGGGATGAGGACAATGAAGGTGTGCGTGAGAGAGTGCATGGTGATGTCCCTTGAAATGGCAGTGAGTAAGATCACTGTGGATGTGTGATGGGTTTGTGAGTGTATGAGCTGAGAATGATGAGATGAGTGAGCTACCCTACTGGAATGGAGGAGATCATTCATCCTCTTTCAGCACTAGCTGGCTGTCCTCTTTTGCAGAGCGTTAGCACTGATCAGCACTGCCTCCCATGATGGATTGGTGAAGTTGATGCCCCTCCTGCTGCCAGAGCCAGGGGTACAGGACATCATAGCTGGCCTCCATGTCATCCAAAAGGTGCTCGAGGGATGCACCACTAAACCTGGGGGCTGCAGTCTTCTTGCCTTTCAAGGCCATGTCTTCTTTGCAGCAGTTTTGTGCTGGAAGCACTGAGAGGTGTGCACGCAGCTGCAATTTAAATATGGTGCCCAATGTGATGAAGCGGCGAGGTGACGGCGTGGTGGGCGAATCAGAGGCCACCCACCAACGAAACAATATGTTTCCCGGGAATGCATGATGAATGAGGCGGGAATAGGGCAATACAGCGCGAAAAGCCGCCATTGTGGCTGGCAGGTAAAATGTTCTTTCTCCTACCCGCTACAGCACTTAGTGCAAACCTGGGACAATTCTGCCCATGAACTGGTAGTGCAAATAGAAATAAGTAAGTAGGACCTGATAGCCATTGCAGGATGATATAGATTGGGACCTAAATATTGAATGTTACTTTACATTAATGAAAGACAGGAAGCTAGGAAAAGGTGGAATGGTGGCTCTGTTAATTAATGATTGTATTAGCATAATAGAGAGGGATGACCTAAGTTCAGGAAACCAGGATTTAGAAGCGGTTTGGGTAGAGATGAGAAATTATAAAGGCAAGAAGTCACTTGTGGGAGTGGTGTACAGGCCCCCTTAACAGTACCCACATGATAGGATGGAGAATAAAGGAAGAAATAATCAGAGCTTGTCAGAAAGGTACAGAGATAATCATGGGGTATTTTAATCTACATATAGACTGGAAAAATCAGATGGGCATAGGAAGCCTAGCTGGGGAGTTCATAGAATGTTTTCAGGGTGGTTTCTTTGAACAGAGCTTTTTGGAGCCAACCAGAGAGCAGGATATACCAGATCTGGTGTTGTTCAATGAGATAGGATTAATTGATAACCTCATAGCGAAGGCGCCCTTAGCTAGCAGCGATCATGTTATGATTAAATTTGACATTCAGTTTGAGGGAGGGAAGAGTGGTTCCAAGATTAGTATTTTAATAATTTCCCTTAAATAAGGGCAATTATAAAGGCTTGAAAGCAGAGTCAGCTGAAGTTAAGGGATATATCAATAGAGATCCAATGGCAGACATTTAAAGGGAAGTTTCAGAATATTTAGAATTGATACATTCCAACGAGAAATAAAAATTCCACCATCTAATGTTAACTAAAAAGTTAAAGGTAGTATCAAACTTAAAGAAAAAGCATATAATAGTGCAAGGATGGGCGGCAGGTCAGCAGATTGGACAGAATATAAAGAACAGCAAGGAATGACTAAAAGAATATTAGAGTATGAAAGAAAGTTAACTAGAAACGAAAAGAGTTAACAAAATGAGTGTTGGTCCTATAGAAAGTGAGGCTGGGGATCTAATGGAAAATAAGGAGATGGCAGATGAAATGGTCAGGTATTTTGCATTAGTCTTCACTATAGAGGATACAAGTAATATCCCAGAAATGGCTGTAAATCAGGAAATGGAAGGGAGGGAGGAACTTAAGAAAAGTACAATCACCAGGGAAGTGGTGAGCAAATTGCTGGAACTGTGGTCTGACAAGTCCCTGGGTCCTGATGGACTTCATCCTATGATCTTGAAGGAAATGGCTAGTGAGATAATTGATGCATTGGTTTTAATTTTCCAAAATTCACTAGATTCGGGCAAGATTCCATTAGGTTGGAAAATAGAAAAATGTAACTCCTTTATTCAAAAAGGCAGGGAGATAAAAAGCAGAAACTACAGGCCAGTTAGCTTAACATCTGCTGTAGGAAAAATGTTAGAAGCTATTATTAAAGACACTATAGCAGGGCACTTAGATACATTCAAGGTAATCAGGCAGAGTCAACATGGTTTTGTGAGAGGGAAGTCAGTTTATTGGAGTTCTTTGAAGTAGTAATGTGTGGTATGGATAAAGGATAACGGGTGGATGTAGATTTCCAGAAGGCATCTGACAAGGTGGCGCATCAAAGGTTATTGCGGAAAATGAAAGCTCATGGTGTAGTAATAAATTAGCATGAATAGAAGATTGGCTAGCTAACAGGAAACAGAGAGTAGGCATAAATGGGTCATTTTCCACTTGGCAAGATGTAACGAGTGGTGTGGGGGAGGGATCAGTGCTGGGGCCTCAACTTTTTACAATTTATATAAATGACTTCGATGAAGGGACAGAAGGTATGGTTGCTGCTAAATTTGCTGATTATACAAAGGTAGGTAGGAAAGTAAACTGTGAAGAGGAAATGAGAATGCTACAAAGGGATATAGATAGGTTAAGTGAGTGGGCAAAGATCTGACAAATGGAATATAATGTGGGAAAATGTGAAATTGTCCATTTTGGCAGGAAGAATAAAAAAGAAGCATATTATCTAAATGGTGAGAGACTGCAGAGTTCTGAGATGCAGAGGGATCTAGGTGTCCTCATGCATGAATTGCAAAAGGTTAGTATGCAGATACAGCAAGTAATTATTTATTGCAAGGGGAATTGAATACAAAAGTAGGGAGGTTATGCTTCAGTTATATGGGACATTGGTGAGACCACATCTGGAGTACTGTGTACAGCACTGGTCTCCTTAGTTAAGGAAAAATGTAAATGCGTTGGAAGCAGTTCAGAGAAGGTTTGCAAGACTAACACCTGGAATGGGGAGGTTCTTTTATGAGGAAAAGTTGGACATGCCATGCTCGTATCTGTTGGAGTTTAGAAGAGTAAGAGGCAACTTGATTGAAACATATAAGATCCTGAGGGGTCTTGATAGGGTGAGAAGGATGTTTCCTCTTGTGGGAAAATCTAGAACTAGGGGTCACCGATTATTAAAAATAAGGGGTCACCCATTTAAGACAGAGATGAGGAAAAATGTTTTATCTCAGAGGATTGTGAGTCTTTGGAACTCTCTTCCTCAAAAGGTGGTAGAAGCAGAGTTTTTGAATATTTTAAGGCAGAGGTAGATAGATTCTTGATAAGCAAGGTGGTGAGAGGCTACCAGGGGTAGGTGGGAATACGGAGTTGAGGTTACAATCAGATCAGCCATGATCTTCTTGAATGGCGGAGCAGGCCCGAGGGGCCAAGTGGCCTACTCCTGCTCCTAGTTTGTACGTTCGTATAAACATCCTGACAAGCAAATGACAAAAGCAGAACATAACCAGTTAAAGTTGAGAAAGTTTAAACAATTTATGAATGACTATAAAGAATGCAAACTGAATGGTTAGAAAGCAGCTAATAGTCATGGAAGACTTAAGATATTTCATATAAGCAGTAGAGCAGTACTAATAAGTCTATGGGCAACACTACAGACAATATCAGTGGCACAATATGTAGCATTAAATGTGTATATCAGCATTGTATTTGTGTCTCTATTTATGTATATATGGGAAATGACATGGTTATGATAGGTCTTCAATCATGAAGCCACTAACTGAAAAACATTATGCGATATATGCACATGTTTGAAAATGGCGGTATTAATGACAAATGCATTGTGCATTCCTTAACTACCTCTACTTGCATCTTGTGTTCCATCTGAAATCATAATTTACAGTTGATGTATTCATCTGGCAGCACTCTTACAGCGCCAAATTGAATAAATAAAAACATGCCACATAGGAACTCACAATCCTGGGTCTCACTAGGATCCAGGTGACTTCCTTCTTCAACCATTTCATCCAACAGTGAAACTACAGTAATTTCCAGGAAGACAAAATTCCTGAAGTCCGCCAGCAGGCTTCACAGAGTTTCTTGGCAAAGTCACAGACATTTTCAGTTTAAATGCAAGCCATTAGAGATTTATTAATCTGGAGAATCTGATCTGTTATCATTTGAAGACTCCTGATTTAATAATAATTCTGTCAATCAGAAGGGAGACTGCACTCAGTAAGCCTTTCTCTGTCCTCTGTAAGAACTCAACAAGGGATTTTAGTTTCGGCTGTGTGCTTGGGGTTAAGGTTCTGTGAAAATTAGTATTATTCATCAAGTTCTTAATCACAAAAAACAAATGGCATCTGCTTATTATCTTCCTTTGTACAGAAGACAAAAACAGCTGTCCCTATAGTGGTGCATGCTGGTCCCAAGTGGCTGATGGATGTGACTTGGCGAGGAACAGAGGACAACAACAACAACTGTGTTGTGTACAGCAAAGGTAAAAACGGATTTTTATGTGAAGTTATACCTGTGAATTGATATAATGTGTGCACCTGTGAAATGGAATTGATTTGTAAGTGATATTTGTTGTGTTTTTTTTATTTTAGCTGTTATTTTGCTTTAATCCAAAATAACATCAGTGAAACTACAGTTTACCATAATCAGTGTTTATAATGATGAGAGACTTGGGACGGTTATTACAATGAGAATCCACTGCAGAAAAAACAGATGTTATTGTCAACATGGCATAACTTGAATTCAAGATACATAGATCATTCAAGGTCCATCCCTTCCCATCGAAAAGAAACATTGATTCCTTAATATGTGAATCGAGATAAAGACTCCATGGTAGTGCAGAACTTGTTGGCACTACAATGGAGTCAATCTCAATCCCTGAGCCTAATATGCAGTGTTATTCCAGGTGGAATTGGCAGTGGTGGTGGGAGGGTGGGAGTCTGTGATTTATATTCCATGTTTCGTTTAAAAATCTTTGTGAGTAAAAATATTTCCACTGGGTGAAATTGGAAGAACTGAAACAAATCACTCATTATCTGATTAAATGGCATTGATGAACGTGCATATAAATAACAATCTAAGGAGTTAATAGATAACTGCCTATTCAGTGAAGAGCCTTGATGATCTGATGTGGAAGTAGCAAGATAAAAATGAGCAAACAAAGACTGTGCTCTTGGTGAATAAGGTTGGCTTCAGTGTTGTGTGGTTTACTCATGGTGAACTTGTTGTGAGAGATACATGATCAGTTATCTAATGATTTTTATCGGTGGTCGGGTATATCAATGATGTAGTGATTATTTGAAAAAATACTCGGCGGGATTTTCCGTACCCACCCGTCGCTGCAATCTTCCAGTCCCGCCATTGGTCAATGGACTTCTGGCTGGGTGCCACCTCGCCCATGGTGGGTCCCGCCTGCGACGGGGCTGGAAAATCCCGGCCACTGTAAGGTGATCAGTGATCAGGGATCACAGCAATGTGCCCTGTAAGCTGTGTGAATGTGTGGCCACTTAAAAATGAAGAATGTGCCAATGCAACAACAATAATTTATATTTATAGAGCAGCTTTAACATAATGAAATGACCAATAATGTTTCACATGAGTATTATAAAATAAAGTATGACACCGAACGATGTAAGGAGATATTGGGGGGGAGAGGGGGATGGGTTTGGCATGAGAGGAAGATGGTGTGGTTAACCATATCAAAGATTGCAGACAGATCAAGAAGGACGAGGAGGGAAAGCTTACTTGTGACTCTGTTAAAAGACATTTCGGTAATTTTGGTACTGTGGCGGGGCAGAAACCTGACTGGAGGGATTCAAATATGGAGTTCCGGGAATGATGGGATCAAGTTTGGGAGGTGAAAGCATGTCAGAAGACTTTGGAGAGAAAAGACATATTGGAGATGAGACAGTAGATTGCAAGGATGGTGAAGTCAAGGGTTGATTCCTTGAGGAGAGGAGTAGCGATAGTAGGTTTAAAGGAAAGAGGGACAACACCTGAAGAGGGAGCTGTTTACAATATTAGTGAACATGAGGGCCAAGAGGGGAAGGTGAGTGATCAGCAGTTGAGTGAGAATAGGAACGAGAGAACAGGAGGTGGGTCTCATGGATGAGATAAGTTCAGAGTGCATGCGAAGGGAGATAGGAAAAAAAATAGAGAAAGATGTGAGCTCAGGGTTAGATCAGGGAGAGTATTAGAGGTAGTTGACCAGTTGGGCTAGTGGAAGGTAGGGTTGCGGCAGAGGCAGCTGATCAGATTGGCTCAATTTTAATGACAAGGAAGTCCATGAACTCTTTGCAGTTGTAGTTGTTGAAGGTGAGTGTTGAGGGGACAGAGGAGAGGGGTTTGAGAAGACGGTTTGCAGTAAAGAAAAGAAGGTGAGGGTTATTGTTGCATTCCAGGATAATCCTACAATATTGAGCAGTTTTAGCAGACGGGAGCAGAACTCAGTAGTGGTTTAAGTGGTCCAGCCAGATCTGGTGATCATTGACTAAACCAGTTGTCCACCATATCCTTTCAAGTCTGTGTTCCTTTGACTTAAGGGAACAGAGTTAAGAGTTGTACTAGGGGCATTAAAGGTGGAGGAGGGTGTGTTGTTTTATAAACATTATGATGAACGGAGGGCCAAAGCTAGATAGTTGGTATTTGGAAAGGGCAGTTGTAAGGCACTTGGGGGCTAGTTTCCTCTGGTGACAGATACTCCAAGGAGATAAGCCTGGAGCTTGGATTGGACTTGTGGATGTTGAATGATCAAAGATGCCCTTATCTGTAATTGATATGATGGGACTAGCAAAGCCACATGAGATAGCAAGATCAAGGGGGTGGCTATAAATATGGTTTGGGGTCGGGTGGGGGGGGTGGGTTACATGGAGGGAGGCTTTTAAGGAGGCTAAGAGGGTAGTGAACTCAGAGCTCAGAGGAGAGAGAACATGATGAGTTGAGATTGAAATCACCAAGGATAAAAAGTCATTCAAATGCAAAGGTTGCAGGAGGAAAGTGCTGAAGAGATCTCAATGTCTTGGGAGGGCCTTATGGAATGATTTTGAAAGAGAGATTGGAGGGTGGAACAAGGTAAGATGTTCAAAAGAGGAAAAAGTGCCAGAGAAGTAGGGGTCAGGTCATGGTGTGATCTGGTGATAAGCACCACACTGCCACTACTTCAGTCTCCACGGGCCAAGCTGTGAAAAATGTAGCCAGGTGGAGAGGCTTCAGTAAGTTGGTTGGTGTCACCACCTCTCAGCCAGGTTTCTGTTAAGGCCCTGATGTTGACACAATTATCAACCACAAGTTCATGATAGCAGGAGCCTTGTTCACAAGTGAATGGACATTCTGGAGGGAGATGTATAGGGGGTGTTGAGAGCTGATCCGCTGGCAAAGTCCACAGGATCAGCGCTGAGAGGGGTGTGTTTGACAGGAAGAAAATTGGCAAGGTTAGCTCCCAGCGGCGCAGTGCATGGGAAAGTTGACAAGGGAGTGGAATGGGGCAATTGAGCTTGCTGTTCTTGATGAGCCAGTGTTGAGTGCCTTAATGAGGCATTGGAGAATGCCGAGAAAAGCACAGAGGGAAGCTGAGGGCTTAGCTAACAGGGAGACAAGCATAAGATTGTGGTAAAAGAGCAGGATGGTCAAGGTGTATTGAAGGGTAGGGGTAGGGAGTTAGAAGGGCAGAGCACCTGAAAATAGAAAATTGAAAAGAAGCATGGCAAAAAAAGGATCTAGGAGGAGTAAAGAGAAAAGAAGTGAAAAAGAAAGAGCAAAAGTGGAATTAGATTGATGGGCTTGGATCTGGAGTGGCAGCCAAAATATTCACACAAGTGGAGGCAGAGAGAGCTCAAGTTACATAAGTCTAGTTACATACAAATTAAGGTACACAAAACATGACAGGAAATGGGAAATAAATGGTAATAAAAGGGAGAAGTCCAGAGTTAAAGTTGGAGGTCCCATGGTGGAATAATGCTGACTTAGGTAGAGTGGAATCAGCATGACGCATCAACAAGCTATTGTCGAAGTTTAGAGACAGATGAAGTGAGTGAAGTCCAAAAGCCATTTGCGTTTAGAGTATTGGAGAACAAACTAATGGAGGTATTTTTGTAGGAATAAAGATTGAGGGAACAAGTATGCCACGCACAAGTTATGTTCCTTTAAGATGCATGCAAACATGTGGCCACAAATCAATCGGAAAACAACTGTGCAGTGGAACAAGTCAGCTTCACACAGCAAACAATTATAGGGAACATTGATCACAGACATGTATATTGAACCATAGTCTTCCGTCTTCCTGGGAAAGAGTTACACTGGTTCCAACCTGCACCAAAATCCTCATTAGTTTGTTTTGACTGTATTTACAATATCATTACATGAGGACCAAAGCAATTCTTCCCATCTATGGAATATTCAGACTTGTGACCACTTGCCTGTTTCATGGCAGAATGATGTCCCATACCAAAGGTTAGATTTTACCTTAAACAGTTACACAAATTGTATTCTCTAATTTTTTTCACTACACTGTCCTTCATTTTCTACCTTAAAAACTCTTTGGGAGCAAGATTTTGACTCAGACTTATCAGAAGATAACTGGAAGTCTATTCTCTCTCGTGTACAGTCCTCATCTGTATATGCAAGACATGCTACAACTTAATATCTTACATCATACCCATCCGCCCAAGGTGGAATTATCTAAGATTTATCCACATTTTGATCCAATCTGTGATAAATGTCATACTGCCCCAGCCTCTCTAATTCTTATGTATTGGTCGTGTCCTAAATTGGCTTTGTTTTGGACAAAAAGTTTTACATCACTCTCACATATTTTCAGTAGCAGAATTAAGCCTTCTCCTAACTCTTTGGAGTGGAACCAAATGGCATCCCTCTTACAAAAATTCAGACTTTACAAAAATTCAGACTGACACGCTTGCCTTTTCAACATTATTGGCTAGACATATTATTCTATTAAATTGGAAACAGCCTTCCCCACCTTATTTTACTAATTGGAGATGTGACCTTATGCAGAATCTTAAACTTGAGAAAATAATGTACACTATAAGAGGCTCCACTGATGGATTTTATGTACCTTGGCAACATTTTTGAGATTATTTTGAGGATCTACAGCTCTCTACTTTCATATAACTGACCCTAATTAGGTTGTATGTATTATATCAGGTGAAACTATATCTGACCTATGATTGTTGTTGATTTTCTTGTAATTTATTTTTTGGGGGTCGGGGAGATTTTATTTTCTCTTTCCTTTTTCTTATTCTTCCCCCTACTTCTCTTTTCCTTTCTTTCTCTTTCTCTTCCAAATGTAAGTGTAGTGAATTATTGCTGTATTGTAAGCTTTTTTTTTGTACGGTTACTCATTATGATTGTTAATTTTTTTTAAAATAAAGAATTAATTTTTAAAAACAGTTACATGTATTCATCTGAATTGGTAAATGTGCACATTGACCTCTGTTGTGTGTGTGTATGTAGAAGTGACTTATCTGTTTTATCCATATCATGTGTGGTGTCGTTTTTAAACTATAAGCCATCTATTTCTGCGATTAATGTGAGTTTAGCTATTCAATATTTAAGTGTAATGTTACATTATAAAACAAAAAGTATGCAGAAGATTATAAAACAAAAACATGCAGAGGGTATGTTCATAGTCATCAGTACTGTTCGATTCATTCATCTGTTCATGTGCGTACTGCCTGAAGGCAGGTTCCTTTTGCTCATTGTATGCTGATGCTTCATTCTGAGCTGTTTTGTTGGCATTTTTTTTAATGGTGGTTCACTATTAACTTTCACCCTCAGGGCAGGGTGAGGAGGCAGGTCTTAGATCTACCCCAGTTGAAACAAGAATTGAACTCATGCTGTTGGTGTTATTCTAAACCACTCACTAGTCAGCTAGCCATCTGAGCTAACTGCACCAACACCATCATTTGATATTTAGCTATAAACTGAGTCTATTTGTCTTACCAAAAGCTACACTGCTACAAATAGGTGACTGAGAATAGGTATTTATTGCTACACATATATGTCAGATATTTTTTTAAATGTATACTTTTATTACACTGTAAATATGCAGATATGAAAACATTTCTTTACAGATCTCAGTCTGGAGATATGACATTAAAAGTAGTGCTTTACTTATGTTACAGAATGTTTGTAAATTAAGACTGTTTCCTTTGTGACTTTTGACTATTTCCTAATTGGTACATGCTATAAGATCACTCAGTGTCGTTGCAAATCACTTGTAACAGGAAATAAATAATTAGATTATGATTTAGGTATTAATGAAGAAGTTATTTATTTATGACCAAGTAGGCAGGAATTTAATGAGAGATATCCAAATGCCAGCTGTCCTGCAAATGTCTGATATTCCAATTAAGTGCCATAGTTTCAACACCAAGGGTGCCTTCTATCAGCCTACCAATACAAAAATAAAGAATGGTATGTATTGAGGCCCTGCAACTAAATTTGTACCAGAAGCATTTAAGCATGAACTTTAACACTGTCCACCCAAGAGGAACAAGGTGAGCAAGTGGATAAAATAGTGGTCATTTATTACTGCTGTAATTCCGACGCACTCCCTCTCAGCACACTTCTTGGAGCCTGCCTGAGACAGGGGACCTCCTCAATATATTCAAGTTGTGAGGAGCAGAAGTGCATGAACGTTACATGAGGGAGGAGTGTCTGCATTAACTTATAGCGGAGGGGGAGAGAGGCTGCATTAACTGTGGTAGATGGTAGAGTGTATTAGAGTGAGGGGAGGATTATCTTCATTAACTTGCAAGAGGGAGAGCAGCTGCATGAACAGAGGGAGTGAGAAAGGCGGGAGAATGGCACTAAGTAAATTGCTCATTTGAAGAGCTGGTGCAGGCACGATGGGCCAAATGGTCTCCTTCTATGCTGGAAAAATTCTGTGATTCTGCGTTGAAGTAAGGGAGAGAATGTTTGCATTAAATGAGGGGAGGGAGAGATGGATGACAGAAGCCCAGATCTTCCAGTCTCTGGGTGGTTGGAGACCAGATGTATCCTGAGGATGCTTTACAGGACCCTTCGGAAGTCCCAATGCAAGAACTCCATTGGAATTGCCTGGGAAATTTCAACTTCCAATGCTCCCTGGGATCCTCCGAAAAAGTCTCCAACCCTGAGTTTGAGACGGAGACGGTGGAGGTTCCCAACCTACTTGTGGAGGACATATTACACAGAAAGAAACCATGCCTATCTAATGGGTAACTGTTCAATTGATCCCCCCAACTCCCCATTGAGTCCCTGATCCACTGACACCCCCTCAACCTTTCAACAAACCAACCAGCTCCTTCCTGACCCTCCAACAGCCCCCCTCTGGACCCTCCAACTCTCCCCCAACCTGACCTGACCCAACCTCACCATCTCACTCACCCTTCCACCCTGCAACCCTACCACCATGTCACCCTACCCACCCTGCCACCTATCACCCTGCCACCCTACCCATTTACCTCACTCATACTCATTCACTAACAATGCTATTTAATTGTCCCAAAGATTTTCAGTGTGTCAATGAACGAAGACTTACCAAAATATGGCAGCTGGTGCCATAAAAATGGTCATGGCTCGGCTTGCCCCAACGATCCTGCACTATGAAGAAGGACTCTGAGAACACTCCACATTTCTGAAGAGGCCTGGTTCGAAAGCCTGGGCCAGAAATATGGCATTGCATCTCTGTGTAAGAGAATAGGAGTAGAAGAGCAAACCAACGCTGATTGCCACAGCTCAGAAGATTCATCCCAGAGTGTCTACAGAGGGGAAGGGGGAAGGCATCTACATTAACTGGGGGGGATGAACATCTGCATTAACTGAGAGGGAAGGGGAGAAGGAGGGAGAGTGTATTTTCATTAACAGAAAGGGAGGGGAGGGAAGAGCAAGTATCTATTAACAGAAGGGAAGGGGGAGAGCTTCTGCATTAACAGGAAGAGGAGAGAATATGTCCATTAACTTTGCAGACTGCATGTAGGTATGTGATTAAACCTCCAGGAATATGCCCAACCAGAGTTTGCAATCTTAGCATCCTATGATACAATTAAGATTCCAACCATATATCATAGAAATCTTTCCTGCTAATTACCCTTGGGGCTGTATTTTCAATGTGGGTTTGGAAGCCCAACACCCAGATGATTTCCAGGTCCCAACCCCACACCTGAGCTGTATTGTTCTCGCCATGCAGTTTGTAAAGTAAATGACCTAACTGGTCAGGAGGCAAGCTTAATGCAAGCACCTCCAGGAGGTGGGAGCCACCTACTTGGCACCAACAGCAAAGGCAGGCGGCACCACTGTTGGAGGCTGCAGGTGCCAATTGGAACAGTTGCTTCCGGGAAGACCATGGCGGTAGAATGAGATGCCCAGCAGCCTTGCATGACAAGGTAAAGACCACAGCTTGTGCCAGCGCTAGATGACCCCACCAATTTGTATCAAAAACCACTGCAAAGAAATGTGTCTTGGCTCCACAGTAAACCCGACAGCTGTTGTGCATAAGTCTGGGATCGCTGGAAAAAAAAATTGAAAACTGTGAGGGAGCTGGAGTGGCTCAGTGTCTCCTGTGCCTAAGCCAGGAGGGCCCAGGTTCAAGTCCCAATCCAGAGCAAACCAGTCCTGATAAATTGGGAGGGTTCATGGCAGGAAGGGCAACTAGCTATAAAACCGCCTACCAAATCCAAAAAAAAATTAATGATGAAGGGTGATCAGCCAGCATTGTGGTACATAGGAAATAGGAGCAGGAGTAGGCCATTCAGCCCTTCGAGCCTGCTCCACCATTCATTATGATCATGGCTAATCATCCAACTCGATAGCTTGCTCCCACTTTCTCCCCATATCCTTTGATCCCTTTCGTCCCTAGAGCTATATCCAACTCCTTCTTGAAAACATACAATGTTTTGACCTCAACTATATTCTGTGGTAACGAATTCCACAGGCTCACCACTCTCTGGGTGAAGAAATTGCTCCTTATCTTAGTCCTAATTGGTCTACCCCATATTCTCAGACTGTGATCCCTGGTTCTGGACTCCCCCACCATTGGGAACATCCTTCCTGCATCTACCTTGTCTAGTCCTGTTAGAATTTTATAGGTTTCTATGAGATCCGCCCTCATTCTTCTGAACTCCAGTGAATATAATCCTAACCGACTCAATCTCTCCTTATATGTCTGTCCCGCCATCCCAGGAATCAGTTGGGTAAACCTTCGCTGCACTCCCTCTATAGCAAGAACATCCTTCCTCAGATAAGGAGACCAAAACTGCACACAATATTCCAGGTGTGGTCTCACCAAGGCCCTGTACAATTGCAGCAAGACATCCCTGTTCCTGTAATCGAATCCTCTGGCTATGAAGGCCAACATACCATTTGCCTTCTTTATCGCCTGCTGCACCTGCATGCTTACTTTCAGCGACTGGTGTATGAGGACACCCAGGTCCCATTGCATATTCCCCTCTCTCAATTTATAGCCATTCAGATAATAATTTGCTTTCCTGTTTTTGCAACCAAAGTGGATAACCTTGCATTTATCCACATTATACTGCATCTGCCATGCATTTGCCCACTCACTCAGCTTGTCCAAATCACACTGAAGCATCTCTGCATCCACCTCACAACTCACCCTCCCACCCGGCTTTGTGTCATTTGCAAATTTGGAGATATTACATTTAGTTCCCTCATCTAAATCATTAATATATATTGTGAATAGCTGGCGTCCCAGCACCGATCCCTGCGGTACCCCACTAGTCTTTGCCTGCCATTCAGAAAAAGACCCGTTTATTCCTTTTGTTTCCTGTCTGCCAACCAGTTTTCTATCCATCTCAATACACTACCCCCAATCTCATGCGCTTTAATTTTACACGCCAATCTCTTATGTGGGACTTTGTTGAAAGCCTTCTGAAAGCCCAAATAAACCACATCCACTGGCTCCCCCTCATCAGCTCTACTAGTTACATTCTCGAAAAATTGCAGTAGATCTGTCAAGCATGATTTCCCTTTCGTAAATCCATGCTGACTCTGTCTGATTCTGCCACTGTTTTCCACGTGCTCAGCTATTAAATCTTTTATAATGGACTCTAGAATTTTCCTCACTACCAATGTCAGGCTGACTGGTCGATAATTCCTTGTTTTCTGTCTAAATACCTTTTTAATAGTGGGGTTACATTAGCTACCGTCTAATCTGTAGGAACTTTTCCAGAGTCTATCGAATCTCAGAAGGTGACCACCAATGCATCCACTATTTCTAGGGCCACTTCCTTAAGGACTCTGGGATGTAGATTATCAGGCCCTGGGGATTTATCAGCTTTCAATCCCATCAATTTCCCCAACACGACTTCCCTACTAATACTGACTTCTTTCAGTTCCTCCCTCTCACTAAACCCTGTGTTCCCCAACATCTCTGGTATGTTATTTGTGTCCTCCTTTGTATGTATTCATTTGGTCAGCCATTTCTTTGTTCCCCATTATAAATTCCCCTGTTTCTGACTGTAAGGGACCTACATTTGTCTTCGCTAATCTTTTTCTCTTCACATATCTATAGAAACTTTTACAGTCAGTTTTTATGTTCCCCACAAGCTTACTCTTGTACTCTATTTTCCCCTTCTTAATCAATCCCTTGGTCCTCCTTTGCTGAATTCTAAACTGCTTTCAATCCTCAGGTCTGGAGGTCTGCTGTTTTTCTGGCCAATTTGTATGCCCCTTCCTTGGATCTAATACTATCTCTAATTTCCTTTCTAAGCCATGGTTTGGCCATTTTTCCTATTTTATTTTTGCGCCATTCAGGAATAACCAATTGTTGCAGTTCACTCATGCTCTCTTTGAATATTTGTCATTGCCTGTCCACCGTCATTCCTTTAAGTAATGTTTCCCAATCCATCATAGCCAACTCTTGCCTCATACCCTTGTAGTTTCCTTTTTTAAGATTCAGGACCCTAGTGTCAGAATCAACTACATCACTCCCCATCTTGATGAAGAATTCTATCATATTATGGTTGCTCATCCCCAAGGGGCCTTGCACAACTAGATTGCCAACTATTCCTTTCTCATTACACAATACCTGGTTCTGTAGTTGATTCCTCAACGTGTTGGTCCAGAAAAACATCCCGTTTACATTCCAGGAAGTCCTCCTCTACAGTATTGTTACTAATTTGATTTGCCCAATCTATATGCAGATTAAAGTCATCCATAATTACATATGTTCCTTTATTGCATGCGTCTCTAATTTCCAGTTTGGGGGTTTATATACAACCCCCACTAACGTTTTTGCCCCTCAGTGTTTCTCAGCTCTACCCATACAGATTCCACATCGTCGGAGCTAATATTGCATTAATTTCCTCTTTAACCAGCAATGCAACTCTACGGCCTTTTCCTTTTTGTCTGTTCTTCCTAAATACTGAATACCCCTGGATGTTCAGTTCCCATCTTTGGTCACCCTGGAGCCATGTCTCCATAATCCCGTCTATATCATACCTGTTTACATCTAATTGCGCAGTTAATTCATCCACTTTATTTTGAATGCTCCTCGCGTTAAGGCACAAAACCTTAAGGCTTGTCGTTTTAACATTACTTGTCCCATTCCCACTATTTTTCACTATGGCCCTGTTTGATTCTTGCCCTTGATTTCTCTGCCTATCAATTTTCTCATTCCCCTTTCTGTCTTTTGTTCTTGTCCTTGATTCCGCCTTCTCTGACTCCTTGCATCTCCCATTCCCCTGCCATTTTATTTTAAACTCTCCCCAACCACTCTAACAAATATTCCCCCTAGGACATCAGTCTCGGTCCTGCCCAGGTGTAACCCATCCAGTTTGTACTGGTCCTACCTCCCCCAGAACCGGTCCCAATGTCCCATCCCATGTAACATAGGAAAAGCTGAAAGGGAAAGGAAGGCATTTGGCAACAGACAGGTTGCTTAAGGGGCCCTTACTTGGTGGCGAGCACATTCCCCACTTACTCATCAGCCTTTTGAAAATTCAAAAATGTCCATTCAAGATCCCGAGACAACCTCCTGGATTGCAATTTTCAAAACCCGGCTGCACAGGGTTCTGACCCCGCAGCCCTTTGAAACTCCTGGCCTTAGTGTCTCAAAGCCACTGAAGCAGTATTTATGGCGGCACTCACTTGCAGATATGTGATTAATTCTGTTTTTTTTTCCATTATTAGGAGAGGTGGTCACTCCTTTCTCATTTTTTCTGCCTTATCAACTCCATTAAGCATATCCTGTTTGCTTTTCTTTCCATTTCTATTTGGTTGGAGGAACAGTTGGGGGAAGACAGCAGCAACAGCCTCAACAACAGGCACTGGCAGTTGTTGTGCCTATTAGAAGCCACCCGTGAGGGGAGGAACAGTGCTCGTTGGAATTTATACTTGGCATATGAAGTTTACAGGACAAGAGTCACTTTCTTAGACCTATCTGAAGAGCAGCTATCTAATAGCAACTGTAATATGATTGAATCCAATGTTGTATTTTATAGGGAGAACCACAAAACAATTACTCAGATCCGAGGCTTAGGTAAGTCAAAGGGATGAGACAGAAACTGCCTTCAATTAAACTGGGCAAATCTAATCATGGGTAAAATACCAGATGAGCAGAGGGAGGTGTTCAAAAAAGAATTCAACATGATATAGAGCCCTGAAGGGTTAATAGTTCTATTTGTCAAAAATCAACCATGGGTGACTAAAGCAGTAAGACATAACATAAAACTAAGAAGAAACATACAAGATAAAAAAAATTATACCTGATCCTGACACATTGGAGAGTTACAAATAATGGCAAAGGGTGATTTACCAGATAGAGCTACCAAAAAGGGAGTATGAAAAGAAACTGGCAAAGAAATCAAAATCAACACAAAAACTTTTAAAATTAAATTAGGAAAAAGAGAGTTAAGAGCAATGCAAGCTCCTTAAAAACTGATCATGATGATGTTATGAATGAAAATAAGGAAATAGCGACATTTAAGTAATTGCTTTGCATCAGTATTTACAGGGGAAGTGAATAGCATCCCAGGCAACCGAATATTGAATCACGGACAGGGACTAAGCAAAAATGACGTAAGCCAATTAGCAGTAATGAAGATAACAATGACACTAAAGAGTGACACACACACACACACACACACACACACACACCCCCCCCCCCCCCCAACCCCCATCACCCCCCCACCCCCCCATCCCCAGAATTGATGGTTTTCATCAAACAGCTTTAAAGCAAGTAGGTGAATACATAGCAGATGCACTATGATCTTTCAAAGTTCTGTTGATTCAGAAACCTTTCCCTTAGATTCGAAAAACCTACATGTCAAAGTACTATTTAAGAAAATGAGAGAGGAAAACCAAGGAATCAAGACCACTAAGCCTGGATATTAATTATATGGGCTTCCAAAAAGGCATTTGATATAGTCCCTCGTAACAGACTGTTCAGCTAAAGTTGAAGCTAATGGAGTTAAAGGCAAATTATTGAACTGATTAGGAGATTAGCTGAGTAGCAGGGGGCAAATGGCCACTCATCATGTTCTAATTGACAGGATGCGTGACTAGTGGTGGCCCCAGGGATCTGTATTTGGCCTCAACTATTCACTGTATTTATTAATAATTTAGATGCCAGGATAGAAAGCCACACATTCAGATTTGTCAATGACATCATGATAAGAGGTATTGTATGCACAATAGATGGAAGCATAAAATTACCAAAAATATCAATAGAATAAGTGAATGGGCAAAACTATGGCTGATGGATTTCAATATACGTAACTGTAAGGTCATCCTTTGGACCTAATAGGGATAGGCCAGAGTACTTCCACAATGGTGACAAGCTAGAAACAAAATAGGTCCAAAGAGATCTGGGGACCCATGTAGCTAGGTTGTTAAAATGTCATGGACTTAAGATAGCCAAAAAAATCTAATGGGATGTTGGACTTGGGCAGGATTTTTCAGTCGGCATGCGGGGGCAGGCCCAACACGCTGACACGTAAAATGATGCGCAATGACGTCGGGTGGGCGTCCCGACTTCATTGCGCTGTCTTGCGATGTTTCTTTTGGCGGGCGCACGCCGGAATCAGCTACGCACCCGCCAATATGTAAACGGCCTATTAAGGCCATTAATGAAGTGATAAAGGTAATTGTTAATGCTGCCTATCCAACCTTATGGTTGGCGGGTAGGCAAAAAGGCCAAGCAGCCTTCACGTTTTTTAGGAAACCTCATCCATTAATTAAATAGGAACATTTTCCTAAATATAAAAACATGTCCCATCTCATGTGACACAGTCACATGAGGGGACATTTAGTTAAATTTTCAAACCATTTATTTAATAATTTCAATAGTGATTCAATCTCCCTGAGCCAACTCTGTGCACATGCGCAAAAGAGCGCTGGCCCCGATTCTCCCTCCTCCCCACGCCCGGACATGTAGCACTGAGCACCATGGCTCGCGTCTTACGCTGGGCAGGCCTTAATTGCCCTACCCATGTAAAATGGCAGCGCGGAGCCAATCACGGGCAGCGATTGGCTCTGTGATCGCCCCTGCCTGCTCCCGCCGAGTCTGCCTGCCGCCCGAAAAATTCAGGCCTATGTTTCACAGAATAGAATACAAGGAGTGGGTAGAAGTCATGCTACAGGTGTACAACGCCTTGGTAAGACCACACTTGGAGCACTGTGTGCAACTCTGGATACCATATCTTAGGAAGGATATATTGACTTTGGAGGAAGTGTAGCATAGATTTACTACAGTGATATATAGATTCCAAGGGCTAAATTACAGAGAACAATTACACAATCTATAATTATATTCGCTGGAATTTAGAAGATTTAGAAGTGATTTGATTAAAGCATTCAAGATATTAAAGGGAAATGATAGAGTAGATAGAGAGAACCTATTTCTGCTGGTTGGATAATCTAGGACTAGGGGCATGGTCTGAAAATTAGAGGCAGGCCTTTCAGCAGTGGAATTAGAAAACACTGCTACATGCAAATGTTCTAGAAGTTTGTAACTCTCTTTCGTAAATGGTATTTGTTGCTGGGTCAGTTGTTAATTTTAAACCTGAGATTAATAATTTCTTTTAACCAAAGGTATTTGGGGATGTGGAGATAAAGACCTGTGGAATTAGATCACAGGTCAGACATGATCTCGTTGAATGGTGGAACATGGTCGAAGGGCTAAATGGCCTCTGTTCATAAGAACCTCTGTTCTGATGTACCTGCCAGCAAAGCATCAGGAAGCTGTGCTTCTCCAAGCAGGCTTGTGCAGACATCTGCAGTGTCCTGCAACATGACTTGCTACTTGCTGGAACAATGAAACAGAGAGAGACCATATGCATATTACATCCTTCATCACTGTTTTATTCCTGCATGGAAGAACACTCGTACTATTCAAGACAACATTTATATCCGTGACATTATGATAAAACAGACTTGGAAGTTGCTATTAAACTGCAGTGCAAACCAGTTACATATGTGAAATGGATTAATTTAATGAAAATCAGAATAAATGCCTTCTATGCATTTCTCACCAAAGTGATCACATGGCTGGACCACACTTAGAGAACTGTGTGCAGTTCTGTGCCATAAGAAGGATAGGATATATTGGCTTTCAAGGGAGTGCAGTATATATTTACCAGAGTGATACCTGGATTCTTTTGCACCTCCAATGATGCTTCTTTATTAGTCTTAGCAGAGCTGATAGAAGGCTGCTCCTGATGCTGGAACTCTTGGAAACAGCAAAGGCCATGGCGTATTACAACATCACAGTGGAGTACTAAAGACTTGTGCTCCAGAATTAGCTATGTCTCTAGCCAAGCTGTTCCAGCACAGTTTCTACCTGACAATGTGAAAAATTGCCCACAAAAAGTGGGACAAATCCATTCTGGCCAATTACCACCCCTTCTTTCTACTTTCAATCAATGGCATAGCGATAAAAGGTGTCGTCAACTGTGCTATCAAACAGCACTTAGCAAAGCGCTGCTTACTAATGCTTAGTTTGGGTACCACCAGGGTTACTTGGCTCATGACCCAAACATGGACAAAAGCCCTGAATTCCAGAGGTGACAATTCCAGAGAGTAACTGCAATCAAGATAGCATTTGACCAAGTGCGGCATCAAGGGGCCCAAAATGTAACTTTAAATGGTTATTACAACAAAGATACATCTTACACAATCATTAGCACTCGCATCACCCTCCACAGACATTTGACACTACATAGCGACACAGTTCCACAAGATGATCTTTATTCATTATGGGTAGATCAGAAGTCTTATCCGACAACAGCTTTCACCTTCAATTTTCATGGGTATGATTATCATCAGCAAGACACCCTTCTATGAACCTTATCTCCTTCAGCTCACAACAGTCCCGATGATATAGCTTTCCAGAGCTACTTTTCAACCGACCAACCAGTAATGCCCTTCTTATTTATTTATCTATTCACGGGACATGACCATCACTGGCTAGGCTAGCATTTATCGCCCATCCCTAATTGCCCTTGAGAAGGTGATGGTGAATAGCCAAGGCGGCTAGGGGCACAGCATGTTCTGGAGCACAAATCTTCAGTACTATTGCCAGAATGTTGTCTGTCACATAGCCTTTGCAGTATCCAGTGCCTTCAGTTGCTTCTTGATATCACATGGAGTGAATCAAATTAGCTGAATACTGGCATCTGTGATGCGGGGGACCTCTGGAGGAGGCCAAGATGGATCATCCGCCAGGCACTCTGGCTGAAGATAGTTGCAATTGCTTGAGCCTTGTCTTTTGCACTGATGTACTGGGCTCCCCCATCATTGAGGATGAGAATATTTGTGGCGCCTTCTCCTCCTGCTTAATTGTCCACCACCATTCACAACCGGATGTGGCAGGATTGCAGAGCTTAGATCTGATGCATTGATTGCGGGATCATTTAGCTCTATCTATCGCATGCGGCTTCTGCTATTTGGCATGCAGGTTGTAGCTTCATCAGGGTGATACCTCATTTTTAGGTATGTCTAGTGCTGCTCTTGGAACGCCCTCCTTCACTCTTCATTGAATCAGGGTTGATCCCCTGTTTGGTGGTAATGGTAGAATGGGGGATATGCCGGGCACTGAGGTTACAGCTTGTGTTCAAGTACAATTCTGCTGCTGCTGATGGCCCACACCACCTCATAGACAGCCAGTTTTGAGTTGCTAGATCTGTTCAAAATCTATCCCATTTAGCACGGTGGTAATGCCACACAACACGATGGAGAGTATCCTCAAAGTGAAGGCGGGACATTGCTCCACAAGGACTCTGCAGTGGTCACTCCTACCAATAATGTTATGGGCAGATGCATCTGCAACAGATGGATTAGTGATGATGAGGTCAAGTAGATTCATTCCCTCACCATCTGCCGCAGACCCAGTGCAGCAGCTATGTCCTTTAGGGTTCGGCCAGCTCGGTCAGAAGTGGTGCTACCGAGCTACTCTTGTTGATGGACATTGAAGCCCCCCACCCTAAGTACATCCTGTGTCTTTTCTACCCTCAGTACATCTTTCAATTGGTGTTCAACATAGAGGAGTGCTGATTCATCAGCTGAGGGGGGCGGTGGGTGGTAATCAGAAGAAGGTTTCCTTGCCCATGTTTGACTTGTTGGGGTCCAAAGTCAACGCTGAGGACTCCCAGCGCAACACCCTCCATGCTGTATACCACTGTGCCATGCCACCTCTGGTGGGTCTGTCCTGTGGCAGTAGGACAACATACCCAGGAGTAGCAATGGTGATGTCTGGAACATTGTAAGGTATGATTTGGTGAGGATGACTATGTAAGACTATTGCTTGACTAGTTTGTGGGACAGCTCTCCCAATTTTGGCACAAGCCTCTAGATGCTAGTAAGGAGGACTTTGCAGTGTCAACAGAGCTGGGTTTGCTGTTGTCATTCCTGCTGCCTAAGTCAATGTCGGGTGGTCCATCTGGTTTCATTCCTTTTAGACTTCGTAGCAGTTTGATACAACTGAGTGGCTTGCTAGGCCATTTCAGAGGGCAATTAAGAGTCAACCACTTTGTTGTGGTCTGAAGTCATATGGGTAGATTTCCTTCCCGACAGGACATTGCTGAACCAAATGGGTGTTTACGACAATTGACAATGGTTCATGCTCACCACTACTGAAACTTGCTATTAATTCTAGATTTTTTTTATTTGTTGAATTTAAATTCCACCAGCTGCCATTGTGGGATTTGAACCCGTGTCCCCAGAACATTATTATGAGCAACTTTGTCAAATGCCTTTTGGAGGCCCACATTAATAATAACTACAGACATATCCCTGTCCACTACTAGTCACCTCTTCAAAAAATTCAAACAGGTCCGTCAGGCATTTTATCTTTTAAATATCCTTGCTGGCTCTCTCTGATTATCTGAAAATTCTCAAGGTATTCAGTCACTCCATTTCTCCATTCTCAGACTCTAATAATTTCCTGACAACAGATGCTAGGTTATATAATATATAATTGATATATAATTCCCTGGTTTCCCTCTGGTACCTTGGTTAAATAATGATGCATCATGCGCAGTTTCCCCAGTCTAAGGGACTGTGGTCGAATCAAGAGAACCTTGCAACATTATAATAAAAACAGAAAATGCTGGAAACACTCAGCAGCTCATGCAGCATCTGTGGAGAGAAAAGAACAGAGTTAACATTTCAGATCAATGACCTTTCCCTAGAAAAGTTAGAAATAGAATAGGTTTTAAGCACGTGAAAGGGGGGGAAGGTGAAAAAAAATCAAAGGGAAGGTTTTTGATAGGGTACCTCTCAATCTGAAACGTTAACTGTTTTTTTCTCCAGTGGTACTGCCTGACCTGCTGAGTATTTCCAGCACTTTCTGATTTCATTTCATATTTTCAGTATCCACAATATGTTACTTTTGGAAGATTGTAATTTGGGCATCTGCAGTGTTCTCACCTACTCCACCTGGTCCTGGAGATTTGTTACTATTTAATGCCATTATTTTCTTCATTTTGCTTATGTTAATTTGGCAGAGTCCTTTCCCTTGATTCAACATTCGTTTCTTTGGGAATTCCGGCATGCTGACCTCTTCCTCTACTGTAAATACTGATATAAAATAACTATTTAAAATATCTATTTCTTCATTTTAACTGACAGTATCACCATTATTAGTTTCCAAGGGGCCAACATTGCACCTGACCACAATCTTTTCCAAAATAAGTTGCCAAGATGTTTTGTGTTGAATTTTGATATCCCTTGCAAGTTTCTCTTCATATTCCCTTTTTGTATTTCTGTCTGTTTTGTCACCCGTAACTGTTCTTTGAATCTTTTGCATTAACCATGATCTGTGCTATATTTGAATTTTTGTAAGCTTTCTTCTAGTTTTATGTTGACTTTTTACTCATTTATGGCTGTTATCTCTTGGCAAGTTCAACTGTTGTTCCTTTAAGGACATTAACTGGTTTTCAATCAGCCACTTCTGTCCAGGATTGTGGGAGCTGGTAGGGGTTGGGGAGAACTTTACTACTCACTTGAGCTGCCAAAATATTAAAATGAAAGTGGAGACTGCAACTTCTATTGACAAGGTGCATCTCCACTTTAGATAGACCTCTGAAGGTAAACCGAAAATTGTGTAAGCCTATGGATGGACAGTTTGATTTCATTACTCAAATGGAAATGAGGCTTGGGAGATAAAATTGCTCAGGCCTCACTCTGATGACATTATTGGGGTTTCCTGCCTGCCCAGTTTGCATCTCAAGTTAAAATTGGGGCTGTAGATTTTGAATGTTATTACTGTATCAGTGATTTCTTCTTTCATCCGTGGAGTTGAGAAAATTGGGAATGGGAATCTAACTAGATTTCTGGGGGTTGAATAATTTGTTTGGAATTATTCTTCTCAGCAGAAGCCTTGCCGACTGAGGACACATTTGTAAAATTAAGTCTCTCATGTCAGATTCCTAGGTCTACATGTCCCTGATCATCTTGTCTGACTGACTAGCTAATCGAGTGCTGCACAATCTGCATACCAAGGCTGGAAATGAAGAATATCTTGGAACTTAGTTATATTGAATTTGGTATTGTTTGCACTGAAAAAAATAATTTGCTCTAGTTATTAACTTAGCAAATAATGTTTTTGCGACAAGCAAAGTATCTTTCTTGAGTGGTTCACTTGTGCTGACCTTTTTGCTAATGAAGGAACCTGCAGCCTAGCCCCTCTACAGCCATTCTGCCAAGCAAACTGCCCATAGTGAATTCCAGTACTGCCAATAGGCTACAGTAGCTATGCTAGTATTGCTACTCTTAGTCTGAGCATTTGACCTAGCAAAAGTGTGAAATTAATAAGCATTGATAAAGTTAACATTTCATGCGAGTCAAATGTTTTCTTCTTTTAAACATCTGCAGGGAATAGGAGGGACTGCAGCTTATCAGCTGACATCAGAATTACAGAAGAATATTGAGTATGCTTGACTGTCAAAGTTTGTCACAATGCAGTATCGCTGCAGAAAATCATATTATTACAGTATTAAAACAAAATTGAACCCTAAAGGAACATAAAAGCCAGCACAAAGCTGAAGCATAATTATGCTTTTTTCTAATAATTAAAATTGAAAAAGATTAATAAATTATCTTGCATTAAGCAGAATAAGAGGCGGTTTTCAGCAAAGTAGCATGCCATGGTGCGTTTTAGAAGATGTGAAGATAGATGGGGAAAGAGATTTTAAAGATGCTATAAAAATGATAGATATGCACGACACATACACTACAAAAAGACTCGTGTACATAAGACAGCAAAGATATTCCACTGGTAATGCAATGTTGTAACAGTTCATTCACAAGTTCCTTGACTCATTTGTGACAGCCTTTTGTGTTAGCAGCGTACTGTCAATGGCGCAATGCTTTACCTATTCTGAGATTTCTTTTGAACATGGTCTGGAATGTGTGGTGCAGTGCAGTGCAGTTTGCTACCATTTCTATCTTCCCTACAGTTAATTACACTGTTCCTGGGCCGTGGAATTGCTGCAAACGCCTACAGAATAAATACGAGGTTGTGAATAACTTGATGTGTACCTGCAAACTACTCATGGAACTTATAAAATCCTTCTACCTGTCATGATGAATTTGATTCATCTTCACACTTTGCAGTGTATACTCAGAAGCAATTGCAATAAACTCATACAGCACAAGAAACTGAGGCAAGCGCATGTTGGTAGCACAACAGCATCCTAACAATGCTTGTAGACCTCTTCTTTACCTAGGAAAGACAAAACCAGATATGATTTCTGCTCCTGTTGTATTCCTTAGAACACAAGAACATAAGAAATAGGTGCAGGAGTAGGACATTTAGCCCCAAAGCCTGCTCCATCATTCCTTAAGTTTATGGCTAATCTGATTGTGACCTTAACTCCACTTTTCTGCCTGCCCCCCCAAAACCTTTGACTCCAGTATAGATCAAAAATCTGTCTAACTCAGCCTTGAATATATTCAATGAGCCTACCTCCACTGCTCACTGGGATAGTGAATTCCAAAGATTAGTGACCTGCTGAGAGAAGAAATTTCTTTTCATTTCAGTCCTAAATGGAACCTCTTATTTTGAAACTGTGCTCTCTCATTCTAGATTCCCCCACAAGGGGAAACATTCTCTCAGCATCTACTTTTTCACGCCCCCTTAGAATCTTAAATATTTAAATAAGTTCATTTCTGATTCTTTTAAACTCCAATGAGTATAGGGCCAATCTGCTCAGTTTGCCTCATAAGACAAACTCCTTCATCCCAGGAATCAACCAAGTGAACTTCTTTCAGCTACCTCTAATACAAGTATATTTCCTCCTTAAATAAAGAGACCAAAACCATATGCAGTACTCCAGATGTGGTTTCACCAATCCCCTGTACAGTTGTAACAAGACTTCCGTACATTTATTCTTCATTCTCCTTACAATAAAAGACATTTTCCATTTTCATTCCATTTTCCTTCCTGAATTCTTTCTGTACCTCCAAACTAACTTTTTTGTGATTCATGTACAAGGACATCCAGGACCCTCTGTATCACAGCATTTTGCAATCTCTCTCCATTTAAATAACATTCTGTTTTTCTATTTTTCGCAGCAAACTGGGCAACCTCACATTTTTCAACATTTTACTCTATCTGCCAATTTTTTACCCACTCACTTAACCTATCTATATCCCTTTGCAGACTTTTTGGATCCTCCTCACAACTTGCTTTCAGACTTATCTTTGTAATCAAATGGGCTGCTTTGTTCTGGATGATAACAAGCTTCTTGACTATTGTTGGAGCTGCGCTCATCCAGGCAACTGGAGACTATTCCATCACACTTCTGACTTGAGGTTTGTAGATGGTGGACAGACTTTGGAAAGTCTGGAAGTCAGTTACTTGTCGCCAAATTCCCAGCCCCTAACCTACTCATGCAGCCACAGTATTTATATGGCTGGTCCAGTTCAGTTTATGGTAACCCGCTGGATATTGATAGTGGGAGATTCAGCAATGATAATGCCATGTTGGTGATGGTCATTTCCTGGAACTTGTGTGATGCAAATGGTGATGGTGGTGTCTATAATGTATGATTCTATGAGCATGACTATGTCAGGCTGTTGCTTGACTAGTCCGTGGGACAGCTCTCCCAATTTTGGCACAAACCCCCACATGTTTATATGGAGGACTTAGCAAGGTCGACTGGGTTGGGTATGCTGTTTTTGTTTCCAGTGCTTAGGTCGATGCCGGATGGTCCATCCAGTTTCATTCCTTTTTGGTACAACTGAGTGGCTTGCTAGGTCATTTCAGAAGGCATTTGAGAGTCAACCACATTGTGGATCTGGAGTCACATTCAGACCAGACAAGGGAAGGCAGTAGATTTTCCTAAAACATGTTAGTGAACAAGGTGTGTTTTTACGACAATCATGATATTTTCGTGTCACCATTATTGGAAGTAGCTTTTATTTCCAGATTTATTAATTAATTGAGTTCCACTAGCTGCCATGGTAGGATTTTAATTCCTGTCCCCAGATCATTAACCTAGGCCTCTGGATTGCCAGTCCAGTGACATTACCATTATCCCACAAACTCCCCCTATATTGCACCATATATGCAAAGAGAATAGATCTGATTTTCCTATCCATCCCTTCACTGCTTTATATATGCGAAAAGAATAGAGCTGATCCTATCCATCCCTCCACTGTTCTCCGCCTCCTCAACTTGGGTGCAAACTAGAAATGTATTTGTGTGTGCACAGAACTCCAGATGCAAGTGGTCCCTTAGGAGGAACTTGAACAGAATTTAACCTCTGACTCTGCTCAACCAGAAAAACTTACAGTAGCTGCAATGGCCAGTTAGTTCCTTTTCGTTCTTCCAATCTGAGGAGGGGCCAGGCACATAGCCTGACATTCACTTCATTGGACATCCTTTTCAATGTGCACCTGCCTAGAAGATGTGCAGAATTATAACACTCGAGGTCCCTTCTGCTTCATTTACGTGGCTGCACCTGCTTGGGTGATAACAACAACAATATAAGAGCAATGTACTGCAGATGCTGGAAAATTGAAATGAAACCAGAAAATGCTGGGAATACTCAGCGATTCTGCCGGTATCTGTGTAGAAAGAAAGAGTTAACATTTCAAGTCGATGATTCTGCATCTGATGAAGTGTCATTGACTTGAAACATTAACACTGTTTCACTTTCCACAGACACTAGCAGACCTACTGAGTGTTTCTAGTATTTCCTGTTAAAAACAACAGTTTACATTTATATAGCACCTTTAGTAGCATCAATCTGAATTTATATAGTGTGTTGTAGCAGAATACCCCAAGGCACTTAACAAGTGTGTTATTTAATAAAAACAATTTTAACACTCAGCCAGAGAAAGGGATATCAGGACAGATGACCAAGAGCTTGGCCAAAGAGGTAAATTTTAATAAGGTGAGAAAGGTAGAGAAGCAGAATGAGGTTTTGGGAACAAATTCCAGAACTCAGGGCCTAAGCAGTTGAAAGCTGCTAATATATTGAATGAATAATACATTGAATGCAATGTACTGCAGATGCTGGAAAATTGAAATGAAGCCAGAAAATACTGGAAATACTCAGCAATTCTGCTGGCATCTGTGTAGAAAGAAAGAGTTAACATTTCAAGTCGATGATTCTGCATCTGATGAAGTGTCATCAACTTGAAACATTAACACTGTTTCTCACAAATGCTGTTTTGGCTCAATGTTGGACACAATAAAATTGTAAATGTGCAAGAGCCCAGATTTGGAGGACCGCAGAGATCTTGGAGGGTTGTTGGGCTGGACAAGATTACAGAGATAGGCAATGATGAGAACTTTAAAATTAAGATGTGGCTGCAAATGTAGCTAATGTACGTCAGTAACCACAGGGTTGATGAATGAGCTAAACTTTGTGCAACTTAGGATACAGCCTTGAGTGACCTCAAGTTTACTGATGGTGCAGTGCAGGAGGTCAACTGGGAGAACATTAGAATAATCATGTCTGAAGATGACAAAGGACTCTAACCTCACCCTGAAGGATCCGTAAGAAAACTCTGGGCAGTGTAAAGAGATGCGGCAATGGAGAGATTTATTACCACAATAGTTCTACCCTTTTAAATTAAGCTTTACATCCAAGAAATTAGCATTTATCAGGCTCAAAGGAGAGGAAAATCAGTCCTAATGAATTAAATTCAGTCATTCATTGTTTCATTCATCCTGCATTGTGTTTCTTCCGAGTAATTTTCAGTTAAACAGCTCTTATCCTGATCGCAACTTTATGGCAGTGTTAGTTTTTCACAGCTGGTTTTAACACTGTTTGGTAGAGACGGCAATTGGCCATAGTTTTCTACTACTGATGGTAACTGAGTGATCAACTAATGGAAGCCCTTATTTGTGGATCTTGGGTGAGGATATTATCAGGCTCAGCCTTGGTGTCTCTTTGTATGACTAGTCTGTGATTACTAAGTTCTTGGTTTTCTGGATTTCATGTAAAATTTCTTTCTTTAAACTTGTCTTTGGATTTCAATCCGCATGGCACTCACTGTCCAGATTCATAACAGAAGGATTATTTGGACAAGCAACTGGAGGGCTGCAAGTTGCACGAAATCAGTGCTCTCAAGAAAGCACAGAAGGAAGGAAAATTGATGAAACATAGTTGAATAACTTAAGTCTTTCAGGTAATAATAGCATTGTGCTTTTCCAATATATTAGTAGTTAGCACACACAAAAACTATTTTGTAACTATTGATTGTCGATTAGTAGAGATTAAAAGAAAAAGTGTTTGTCGGTAATTCAACATTAAACAAGAAGTATTAGAAATGCATAGCAGGTCATTTGGTGTTTGAAAGAAAAAGTTAGGCTTATGTTTTGCATGCAATTTTTAGGTAGCTATTAATGTTGGGTATTAATCCTTGAAATTGACATATATGGTACTTGCATATTGTTAACTGAAGACTAGAAGGCCCCTCCCTGATGGGAATAGCGGATTACAGCAATTATACATCAGTGTCTTCTTTGTTTTACTTTGTTATTCTTTGGGAATATTGGAAATATTCTGAAGGAGTTTAATAGGCTGGTTATGTTAAATGGAAACAAAATAAGCAGTTATTACTACTCTAATTGGAGTGTTTCTTTGAACTTAACAGAAATAAATATTTCCTTATAGTGATTGTTTTTCGCATCTTATTATTGAAAGTGCTGTCATGAACTCACATTGTACTGTTACCCTGGACCAGTAACATTTGTATGGAAACAGCATCAATAATGTTGGAAACCTTCATCTCATGTTCTTGCAAAACCCATCCAACAGAGAACAGCAAAATATATGTGCACTCTACCCTGTCAAAAGGCTTTGCCTT
Organism: Carcharodon carcharias; assembly: GCF_017639515.1. Classification (NCBI taxonomy): domain Eukaryota; kingdom Metazoa; phylum Chordata; class Chondrichthyes; order Lamniformes; family Lamnidae; genus Carcharodon; species Carcharodon carcharias. Next base: position 39,011,237 of record NC_054472.1, on the reverse strand, counting down.
ATCTTGAGAGACTGTCAAGGGTAGAATATCAAGGAATGGACAGGAGTCTATTAAATTAATAAGCTGCTGGATGTTGTCTGAAGAGTTACAGTTCTTCATAAATCCAGTGTGATCGTGGTGGACAAGGTTTAAACCTGCAGACTCCAAATACACAGCCAATACTTTGGATAGGATTTGAAATTTCATGTTGAAGAGAGTTAGGCTTGTAGCTAGTGAAATGACATTTATCTTTCCTCTTCTTGGGAGATTGACAAACAGGAGACAGCCCGAAGGAGCCTGATAAAGAATAATACCTGAAAAGGCAGAGAGAGGAACAAGGTCAGCTTGGAATGTAAAGCCATATTAGGCTAGTGTAATGCTGACTTGTGAGAATCTTTGACTTCCAATTTATTTTAATTACTCCATCCTTGTTCCATATTATTGAACAGAATTATCATTTATGTAGCCAATTAAAGAGAAATGCATCAGTGACACTGGAATGTGAGTCCCAAATCAGTGCTATCAAATATATTGGGGAAAAAAGCCTTTCATTAACAATGAATCATTTACCAGACACAAGATGACCAAAGTTATGATGTCTGAAATGTGCACACCATTTTAGCAACTGTATTTCATAAATATAAGTTTGTAAACTATAATTCCTTTTATTGCACAAAAGATTTTGAGGGGAGGAACAAAAAGTCATTACTTGTCAAAACACAACAGCGTCAGGATAGATTAAATACTCATTGTTATTGACTGTATTAACAGAATTAATTAAAATGCCTTGGGAGGAGACTGTTCTGTTCTGTAAATTCTATGTAAGCCTATGGCCGAGATTTTCCGGCCCTGTGATGGCAGGACCCGCTGTGGGAGATTCAACGGCCCCAGGCAAAATTCCATTGACTTTTGGCAGGACTGGACAATCCAAGCAGCGGGCAGGGCTGGAAAATCCCACCCTCTATAGCTCCAAGGAATTTATTTATTTTATGTCTGGGTAGCTATGTATTCAAAAATTAGGCAAATATCAAAATTATGGTGGATTTAAATATTGTTCCACATCTATGTAAACAGATTTTAACATACACAAAAGCTTTATTTTCTTTTTAACCATTTTATTTGGAATTATTTAATATCAGTTGAAATAAAAGTGGGGAGAAATGTGAAGAGAGCTGCTGGCTCCATACCTTCCATTCTATAGCATCGCACAAACTAAAGATCTACTAGAAGTGGCAATTGCCACAACATTCTTCGATCAAAATTGAACACTAGCTCTTTTCCCCTCTAAAACTTTGATAATTTCCCCTACACATTTAACATTTGATTTTTTTCTCACCAAATTGGAAAACTGAGTATCAGGAAATAAGAGATTTTCTTTAAGTAGAAAACTTATTTTTGGCAATGAGGAATGTTGTACAATTGGTGCTATAAACATACTGCCATGATAATCCTTCTATTGTGTGGTGAGGATGAGGTGTGAATCTCTGTTACTTTTGTTCCAATCTTTACTTTCAAGTACAGCAAAATGTAAGCGACTTAACTGCTTAACCTTTGCTTCAGTGTACCATGTAGTATGCAGTAACATTGCCAGGCTTTAATAAAAAAATAAATAAAATAGGAAGATCTTTTATGTTGAATGTACTGGATGAATGTTCTTTCTTATTATAATCCCTTGTTCATATTACATTCTCCTATGTCACTGTCCTACAGCAAGTTGCACAAAAAGTGGACCCTGTTTTCTTAGTCACTTCATCTGGCGAGATCCACAGTTCTATACAGGGTACATCTAAAAATAAGATAGCTTGTACTTAGCAAAACAAAGTATCTTTATTGCTGAGGGAAAACCTCTGGTCTGTTTGTAATAGACCTTCAGAGATTTCAAGAAGGTCTGTAACACATACAAATCTTTTACTGACTTTGTGTCACAATTTCCATTTGTGCATACATATATCCCTGATACTTTACACAGCCTTGGGTGTTGGGGGGAATATTGTTCTCATTATTTTGTGTCAAAGAACGTGTTTATTGATACTAGAATGATAATGCCAAACCATTGTGCAGCTCAAACTGCCACTTCCAAAATTCTCCTAATCAATACCACCAAATAATACAGTACACCATTTATATAAACTATTTGCCTACTTATATAATAGCCATTCATATTAAATACAATTAATTCTTGGTCTTGTCCCAGTGCCTGTAACAGAATTTAACTGTATTTTGTAGCATCTAACAGATTTGTAACCTGTTAAATTAAATTTCATGGCACACTAGTGTTATACAATAACCATGTTGAAACACTGGTAGATGTGAAGATAATGGCATTGGACAGATATTACAATGTTGTGAGTCACATGATTTTCAATGTCAGAGGTTGTTATTTATTTATGTGCAGTCACTCCAAGATGATTATTATTTATACCAGATAATAATGTGATCAAATAATACAAGAAAGTATTTTTAAATGAAAATGATAGCTGTATATAACCTAAAGTAAAATGTTAGCCAAAATAGTTTACCTTACTCACCATGATAACTTATAAACTTAACATTGAAACTAAACTTTTAGTGTTTATTTAAATTCCAGTTACGTTAGCTTGTGTGAGCTACAATATATTTAAAAATTAAAGCAGTTTGTAGATAGTAGGGCCATGCACCCTTATTGCATAGTAAAGATTCCCATCAGCAAATTAGAAGTTTGGTTCAGCTATCAATCACAGTGAGTTGCAGTTTATATTTGTGTAATAATTTTTACAACACAATAAAAAGATGCATCAATTATTATATATATTGATAAAACAAATTGTAAACAATATGCACGTTTTCTTCCCACCATCATCTGTTTTTTGTTCGGTTTGTTTTATCTCCTCTTGAACCCCTAACAGCACAAATCAATTTTGCAACAGAGACAAGGCAGATGACCTGCTTGTTGTCTTCCGCTTTTGATGCTCTTGAGTTGTTTGTTGAGAGATGGTGGAGTGTGCTCCATATGACCTGTTTTTTCCTCCCTATTAATTCCTTAAACACCATATTAAAATTGGAAATTTACTGGGTAGAAAATTGTGTGTGATTCAGGACTGGATTTTCTGGCTCCCCCACTGGGCATGTTTTCAGCAGGGGACATGTAAAGTACAAGGCGTGCCCAGCCCACCACCTTCCTGGCTATCCTTGAGCTGTGCCTCATAATACCTTAGGTGGGCAGGCACCAAAATCAGCAGCCAGACCACCATTTTTAAGTAGATTATTTAAAAATAATGTTACCAAGCCAATTGACCAGAATGTTAAATAAAAACTGAAAATGCTGGAAAAACCTAGGTCTTGACAGCATTTCGAGTCCATATGATTTCCTTCAGAGAAGTAGAAATGTGATGGATTTTATACTGTTTAAGAGTGGTTGGGGCAGGTGAAGCAAGGTAGAAGGTCAGGGAGAGGTGGGAACTAAGGAGAGATTGACAAAAATGTCATGGACACAAGAGAAAGGGAGTGTTAATGGTAGTGGTAAGGGTTAAAGAAGGTGCTGATAGTGGCAGAATGTGTTAATAGCAGAACGAGGGTGAGTGCTCTGTGAAAGCACAACATACAAACGTGTCAGATGGTCCTGTTGGGTGGGGGGTGCGGTCTGGGGAAAAAGGATATAAAAAAATGAGTGAATAAATAAGAAATGAATAAAAATGAACATAAATAGGAATAAAAATAAAAATAAAAGTTAAGGTTAAAAGTAACAATTAAAAAAAATTGGATTAAAAAGAATTATAGATGGAGGAGAGAATTCATGGTCTGGACTGGAATATTACGTTGCCCGTGCTATAAAATGGCTGGCATGGGTAGGAAGGAATGGGCAGTCATTTTTTGAACACAAGTTGTAAGAGGGAAGTTGGGGGCTGGAGGGTGCATCAGTGGGGGGTGCCCTATGTGCATCAGGGGCACACCCCCTCCCCCAAGACGTTACACCCCCTTCCTTCCCACTGGTCTCCAAAAGCAGCTCCTCCACCCCCCTCTCTCGGCTGCCCAACCCCTCCCTGCTCAAAAAGCCCAAGATTTACTTCTCCCCGGAATCCATTGAAGTTCAGTGTGGGTCTGCTTGTGGTCCTGGCAATGCCCACAACTGAGTTCTGGCGCTGCTGGAACTACTAAAGCTGCGGGTGGGTTAGATTGACTGGCAACTCTCAAGGGCGGGGCTTTCTGCCAGTGAAGGGTGGAAGTCCCACTATCTGCCTACTTAGCCCGCCTGCATTGAATTAAGGCTGTGGGACAGGTGTCTTTTAGGTGCGTCAGCTGCCAACTGACGTGCGTTCTGGGGGGCAAGCAGTCAGGAAAACACAGGTCATATGAAGCACTCTCCACTATCTCCTAACAACCAATTCAAGAGCATCAACAGTAGAAGGCAACAAGCAGATCACTTGCCTGGTCTCTGTTGAAAAATTGATTTGTGCTGCTAAGGGTTCAAAAAAAGATGAAACAAACCAAAAAAAAACAGACGATGGTGGTAAGAAAACATGCATATTGTTTATCTATATAAATAGCAAGCTACATAGGAATTTGCACTGACCAGCATTTAAGTCAATGGTTTATTTACCTTTACTTTGGAATATCTTTAATATTAGAACATAAGAAAATTGTTAATAATAAGGCTGAGTTTCAGAATTGCCATTGAGAAAGCACATCTCCACAAATTGATCTAGCCTTCTAGCATTTTTGAGTTGTTGCTGATGTTCACTGTGTTAAGAACAATTTTTCTTCCTTTTGATAAAAATGTCTAACACTCAATCAGCTAGCTCCCAATATAGTGAAACTCCTGGCACACTGAAATTTTATTTGAACAAACTAAGCTTTACCATAACTGAATACCACTGAATTGCATGATAAAATGTCATTCTATATGAACATATTGAGAATTGTAATTACTATGAGATATTGTAGTATATGACTAGATACATGCACTTTGTTATGTTTCACTCCAGTAGAGGGAAATTCAAAACCAATATAGATCAGTACACAACAAAGGGTTTAATAAAACAACTCAATACGTTAAAGGCATCATCAATCCTAAATTATGTGCAAGACAGACTTTCTTTTCTATGCAGCAAATACCTATACTTTTTTTAGGTTTCTCTGACCTTCAACTTAGGAAGTCGTACTGCTTCCTTAATTATAAGGAATCGCATAGTCTCTTTGGATTTTTATTGAGTATGGAATCCTGACAAGGAAGTGCTTTGAGACAAGGAATCGACTGAACCTTAGAGGGACAGGGTTTTCAGAAGGAGTGATTGCATTGGTTAGCTGTATAGTATAGCTGGATAAGGAATGGAAATGAGCAATTCTTCAAATATTTAGGGATTTGATATCAGTTCTCCCACTGTTTTTAAAACATCTTTGTTCCTCTATGTCAATCCTATGCCACTCAGATCCTACTTCATGTAATCTAACATTTAGCTTCTTGATGTTTCAGTCTAAATCTCAAAGTGCCTGGCAATCTCCCCAAAACAATGCTAATTGTGTTCCTAATAAATATATTCTATTAACTTAATAAAAAAAAATCAGTTTCAAGGTGTTGTAACACAGTGTTCTGTCTGAGCCATCCTTCTATCTGAATCAGCATGAACTCATCAGCTGGAGATCGAACAATGCCAAAAAAGAGTTATAGTTCTACAGGCTCTTGGATGTTGGTTTGTTTGTTACTTAAATTCTATATAAAATGCTTCTGCCTATTTCAGGCAAGATTTCATTTCCTGTTCACTCAGTCTCAATGTGTGTAATGCTTAAAAGGCAGAAACCTGGCATTATGGGTTTTCAGTGCAATTGTAACTCCCCCAGGAACTGCTGCACCTATAGACATTAGATCAGTATAGTCCGCTCCAGTAATTTGGGACTCTGTGAACATCTACATTATGGAAATTATGTCCCAATTTTGACTTGTGACAGTGGATAAAATTATGCTCCAATAATTTCTTGACCCAAATGAAAGTGATAAACAACCTGAAATAAAAGTCTGTTTTGAGTTCATAAGACAAATATAGTCAACTTACAGTAAGAGCTGGCAGTTCAATAATTCTACAAGCTGAAACTAATGAGAACAACTGTGCAAGCTTCCAGATAAGAAACCCAAGCTCAGGCATCCAAAGAAGTATCGAATGGCAGGTGTTTTAACTTATGTGGAACCAAATCAAGGTCTAAATTGCTTAGTGGTTATGCTACTGGACTAGTAACCCAGAGGCTGGACTAATATTACACAAAACATGAATTCAGATCTCATCAATTTGAATTCAGTAATATGACCATGAATCTCAAGGGCTATTGCAAAAAGCCAACTGGTTCACTAATATATCCTTTAGGGAAGAAAGCCAGCTGTCTGGTCTGTTTTGTATGTGGCTCTGGTTCCACACAAATGTGGTTGACTCTTCTTTGACCCCTAAAGCATCCTAGTAAGCCAGCCACTCGAGGAAAATGACGGATGGACAGCAAACACCAGCCTTGCCACTGAAGGCCCAGTCTATGGACTATAGATTGCTTGATGACTGTACTTTATAAAAATGCTAGGGCCAAGGAATTCCATGTCTGTATTTACTGGCCTGCAATTTTCTGCCCAATAAAACGAATGGAAATTACATCAGAGGTTGGTGTTTGCAGAATCAGAAAACCCTCTCACAGGTAATGAGCAAAGGCTGAAGGAGAGTAAGGCACTGGTGACATTGAACTTGAGTAACATTTATATTTGTTGAAAAGAAAGCACACATCTTTAGAGCTTTTACAGCTAACCTGCCTCCCTGCTTTCAATGATTGCATAATCTATAGAATTGTGACCACCTTAAAATTGTCTGTTTAAGACCAGATTGGACTCCTTAGATGTTGTATAGGGAAAGGTCCCTTGTACATTTCAGGGCTCCATAATATGATCTCTTCTCTTCAGTATGGACTTTTTCTGTTGCCCTTACTGCTAGTAGTTGATCTTGCCTCAGCTGACAAAATTGCTTCCATGGGGCCCTATAACGATCAAATTGATTAGTCAATTGGCCAGCTCTCTGAATGAGCAATTCTCTTAGTGCAATTCTCCAGCCTTCTCCCCATAACTCTGCACATTCTTCCTTTTGAATGCCTCGATTGAACCTGCTTCCACCACACTCTCAGGTCATGCATTCCAGACCTCAACCACCCGCTTTTTCTTCTTTTGCCAATTACTTTAAATCTGTGCTCTCTCGTTCTCATTCCTTTCACAAATGGAAACAGTTTCTCCCTATCCGCTGTGTCCAGACCTTGCCATGATTTTGAATACTTCTATCAGATCTCCTCTCAGCCTTCTCTTCAAGGAAAACAGCCCTACCTTATCCAGTCTATCTTAATAACTGAAGATTCTCATCCCTGGAACCCTTCTCAAGGATCCTTTCTGCACTCTCTCCAATACCTTCACATCCTTCCTAAAGTGTGGTGCCCAGAAGTGGACACAATACTCCATATGAGGCCAAACTAGTGTTTTATACAAATTCAATACATCCTTCTTGCTCTTGTACTCTATGCCCCTAATAATAATGCCTAGGATACTGTATGTTTTATTAACAAAATGCATATTGAGGCTCGTCTGAGAGCTCAGAAATCCATTATAGTACTGAAACACCTGAGCCCAGGGAAAACATTGCTTGATTGACAGCACTGGCTCTCTGATCTGTGCTGTCAATTGCAAATTGTTTATTTACACAAGATAAGGTGCTTGCAGTTTCTGCTTTTGATATTTTAAAGGGTTTGAATGATTGACAGTTTTATTGGTCTGTAGTAAAAAGGAGTTTTTAAGGAAGTGGAAAGTTATCAATGAATGACTACTTTTTAAAGCTTTTTATGCATCCTATTGTCACTATATGGTTCATTGCCACATATAGTATATAGTGGATGAATGGGCATTGGAAGTGCCATAGTTTGGCATGGGGTTCATGAGGGACCATATGGGGTGGGAGGGGATATACCTTGGCATGGGAAGCAGGAGGAGCCATAGAACATGTATGGGGGGCATATCTTGGCATGGGGACATGAGGAGAATCTTCTGAACTTAACTTTAAAAAGGTGCCCTCATGCAGACTATGGTTCATGACATCTCTGAGGTGCCTTGAACCCCGACTCTGAAAAGCTGGCCTGAATCCATGAGAATTACGGAAGACTAGGACATGCCTATCCCCACAATGGAGTCTACCAGGTCGGGAATGCAAGGTGCCACTCACAAACTGAACCAGCCCACACCCTTAAAAGGCAATGTTAAAAATCAGAAAACTTGGTAATAGGGTTGGAAATCCAGAAATCAGGTGGTGGCTGCCATTTTTAAAGGCCCATAGACTCTCCTTGACTCTGTGAAAATTCAGCCTGTTAACTCTGTTTCTCTCTCCACAGATGCTGCCAGACCTGTTGAGTATTTCTAGTATTTTCTGTTATTTTCACTGTCAACGGTCTCTGTCTCATCACATTGAAGTTAGCCTTGCTTAAGTTTAGAATTTTAGTAGCTGTTTCATGTTTCTCCTTTTCAAACACTACACTGAACTTAATCACATTATGATCACTATTAGACAAGTGTTCATGCACAGTTAAGCTATTAACTAAATCTGGCTCATTACAGTACTCATTTCTAAACTTACTTTGGCATGCTGCAGAGTTGGATCTAGGACATATTTCTGTAGAAAACTAACCTGGACTTACTCAAGAAACTGAAGAGAACTCCCCTACTCTTCTTCGAAATAAAGCCATGGTATCTTTCTCATCCATCTGAGAGTATAGACGGGGTCTTAGTTTAATGTCTCATCCAGAAGACAGCACCTTTGACAGTGCAGCACTCCGTCAGTAGTGTACTGAAGCATCAGACCGGACTTATTGCTTCTTTAATGAGATGTGGAAAGACAGCCTTTTGACCCATGTCTGACACTATCATGATGTTGCTTCAGTAGTGTCATTCAAAGTGATGCCAGAACCTTTGAGCAGAAGAATCTGTCTGGGGGAGTCCCCTGTTGCATATTGATCATTATCTCTTTGAAGAAAGCGGAATCAATATGTCTTTGTTTTATATAGACTTAACACTGGACCACATCAAAATCTTCACTTATCTCCCATCTTGGTCATTTCTCTTGATATGGTTCACATAAATACATCCTCAGTTCCTTAAGTATACACAAATTGGCTTAGCCAAATATCACCAGAAGTTATTGTCTTCAACTCCTGCCTCAAACTCCATACCAATGCCATTGACTGCAACCTTTTAACCAGCCTCTAAATCAGGTTGTTCGCAAACTTGTTTTTGTACTCAGCCCAAAACTGAGCATCTGAGCCCACACCTTTTCCATTACAAAGACTTCCTATTTCCATCTTTGTAACAGTGCTTGCTTCCATCCTGCTTTCACCCATCAGCACCTGTAATCTTCATCTATTTATTCAGTCACCTCCAAACTCAAGTATTCAAATGCTCTTGTGGGTCACCTCCCATTCTCCATAAAAGCTGAATGATCCAAAAATTCTATTACTTATATTTTGTCTTGCCTTATCAAACTCTATTAGCCCATCAACTTTGACCTTACCGTTCTTCATTTGATAAGGTGCCACATCGAAGCTTATTGCAGAAATAAAAGCTCATGGTGTAGCAGGTAACATATTGGCATGGCTAGAAGATTGGCTAGCTAATAGGAAACATTAAGTATGTATAAATGGATCATTTTCTGGCTGGCAAGATGTAACGAGAGGTATGCCACAGGGATCAGTGCTGAGGCCTCAACTCTTAACAATTTATATAAATGACTTGGATGAAGGGACCAAAGGTATGGTTGCTAAATTTGCTGAGGGCACGAAGATAGGTAGGGAAGTAATTTGTAAAGAAAACATAAGGAAGCTACAAAGGGATGCAGGTAGGTTAAGTGAGTGGGCAAAGATCTGGCAAATGGAGAACAATGTGGGTAAATGTGAAATTGTCCATTTTGGCAGGAAGAATAAAAAGGAAGCATATTATCCAAATGGTGAGAGATTGCAGAGCTTTGACTTGCAGAGCGATCTGGATACGTTAGTGCATGAATCACAAAAGGTTAGTATGCAGATACAGAAAGTAATTAAGAAGGCTAATAGAACGTTTATTGCGAGGGGGATTGAATACAAAGGTTATGCTGAAGTTATGCTTCAGCTGTAGAGGGCATTGGTGAGACCACACCTGTGTGTAGTATTGGTCTCCTTATTTAAGGAAGGATGTAAATGCATTAGAAGCAGTTGAAAGTTTCACTAGACTAATACCTGGAACGGGCGAGTTGACAAAAATTGGGCAGATTGGGCTTGTATCCGCTGCAGTTTAGAAGAGTAAGAGACAACTTGATTGAAACATATAAGATCCTGAGGGGTCTTGACAGGGTGGATGTGTAAAGGATGTTGCTGCTTGTGGGAGAATCTAGAACCAGGGGTCACTGTTTAAAAATAAGGGATCACCTGTTTAAGACAGAAATGAGGAGAAATTGTTTCTCTTCCTCAAAAGCAGTGGAACCAGAGTCTTTGAATATTTTTAAAGCAGAGGTAGATAGATTATTGATAAGTAAGGGGATGAAAGGTTACAGGGGGTAGGCAGGAATGTGGAGAAATCAGATCAGCCATGATCTTATTGAATGGTGGAGCAGGCTCGAGGGATCAAGTGGCCTACTCCTGCTCCTAATTCGTATGTTCGTATGTTCGTTGGCTCATGGTCAGATTTAATATTTCAATCCTTGAATTTAAGGGCCGCATTTTTCCAGTCCAGAGATGGCAGATTTGTAGCCGGGCCGGAAAATAGTGGGAAAGCACATCGGGGCATCTGCCTGACACATTCCCACTACAAGGGAACTTTCCCAGGCAGTTGGAGAGGGTGGTGGCACATCCTGGCGTGGGGAGAGGAGAATGCAAAGGAGCGATGGAATGGGTGATGGGGATGGGATGGCATGGTGGGGTGGAATGGGGATTGGAAAAGGGGTTGAAGATGAGGTGCAGGTCGTACGAGAGGGATGAAAGGAATGGGATGGGTATGTTATAAGAGGGATAGACTGGCATTGGATAGTGATTTAAAGAAGTACATTTGTAATGAAGATAATAATTACATGGCAAATCTTTTGCGGGTTTCTGCTAGTACAAGCAGATGTTTGGTATTCTTAACATCTGACCAGTCTAGCATACTTGTAAAGAGACTAAAAACTCTATCCTCTATCAAACCTTTGGTGATGAGCCAACTGATATAAGGATAATCTTTAATTGGCAGATACAAGTTGGTTTAGTGGCACAAATGCTGGCGTTTTGTAAGGTGCAGAAATAGATGCCACCTATAGCCCTGGCTGTAGAATCTTACAGGAGTGAAGAAGGCCATTTTACCAATTGTACTGTGCTGGCTCTTAAAAAAAGCTATCCAGTCAGTCCCAAAGTTTTGTTCTTTCTCTATATGTAATGGCCCAGAACCTCTGATCTCTGGATGGTTATATCCCGGAGGTAACCCTTAAGAGGCCCTGGGGCACCCCTCAGAAGTCCCCATGCACTGACAACATGGAAATTGCTCGGGAAATTTGGACTTCTGATGAGCAATTACCCTGCGTCTGGAACCCTCTGAAACTCTGAGTTAAAATCTGAGAATTCAGATGATACCAACTTACTTAGCTATGAAAAGTTAGAAGAACTAAAACCATGTCCCCATTCCTCTCCCCCACCCTACTAACCCTCCTGAACCCCCTGACTGTCCCCCCTCACCCCCCAGACTACCCCGGTCCCTTGCCTATCCCCCACACATGACTACTGCCTCACCCCACTGCCCTGCTGACTGCACCCCCCCCCCCACCTGACCAACCCCCGACTACTCGCCAACCCAACTACGCCCCCCCCCCCCCGCCCCAACCCCCAATACCCCAACCCACCCTACTCTCTCACCCACTTACCCTACACACTTATCTTCTCTCCATAGCTTGTCAAAACAGCTAGCGTGATTTGGCTTCCCCTGATGCTCCTACACTGTAAATGATGGATTACTGAACAGGTGTGCTTCACATTTCTGAGCAGGCCTAGTTCAGAAGTCCGGACAAGAAATGTGGAGTTCTGTTTCAAGGTAAGTAAATAGGAGCAGAATGATCAGCAGACATCACTGATGTCACACTGGTTGAATTTCTATAGACTGCAAATGTTTCCAAATGTTGCCTGTCTGAAGTAAGCCAGCATGTGACAACTACCCCAAGAGATCATATTACATGTAAGATACAGAAATCCATAAGAAGCAGGTGTGATGAAGGGATCTCAGCCATGTCATCATGCTTGAAGAATTTCTGTTAGGTTTAATGAAATGCAAAATTCAACAGGGAAAAGTTTAATTGAGTTTTACAGAATCCAGTTGGGAGTAGTGTTGTAAGGTAGGTGATGTCTAGGTTGTTAATCTGCTGCTCCAGAGAGGCTTGTTGATGAAGTGGTTCCTTTTTTCTGAGAGGAGGCATAAGAAATGATACATCAATGGATAAAACCAATTGGCATCCCCCCAAAGGGACAAGAGTGATAAGGCAAATCCAGCTCTGTAAGAAATAAAAGAATCCAACTGTTCATTTAAATAAGAAACAAAACGAGATTCATGAAGCAGGAGGCTGTTTGGTATTGGAGTGAGTTAGTGTGGAGAGAGAAACAAAAAACACAGAGACTGATATGAGACAGGACATTTCCAATAGAACAATCAAGGGTTTGTGAAAGGATGGATAAGGAGATAAGGACAAATGTAGTTTCTCAAGTGAAATGGGAAAAAAATGGTTATCAGTGGGGTGGAGAAGGTGACATGTATCAACAGGGCTGTAATTACACACGTGGTTAAAGAAAGTCTGATCATTGTTAGACTGAAGGGCAGGGTTGAGGCAACATGAATCTGATTTGGAACATTCTCAAATGACAGTTATTAAAGTAAACACACTTCAAGGAGAGACACTAAAAGGTAGAAAGAAATGAGAACTGTTACTGATTAACATGAAACTTTTTTTCTGAAGCAGCCACGCTGTAAATTTTCACCAAATAGCCACAAATAATTAACTTTAGTTCAGAGTTACCATGGAGAAGTATCCAGGCAAAACCCTTTGGCCTTTCTCCTCCCATGCTCCAAACTGGATTTTTAGTGACAAGAAGCCTAAGGAGGGGAGAAAAAGGGATGGGAGAAATTCATTTTTTAATTGACTAAGTGACATATAGAGATAGCCAAGCAAGCAAAGGTAGTGCTGCTTACTCAATAATATGGAGAACTAAACTCACCAGAACGAGATTGCCAATTTCTATTCAAGCAGTGAGTCACTGAAGCAAAAATGTGCAGGATCTGATCTCAAAACTGTACAGTTCTGGTATCCATACAACAAAAAGGATATAGAGGGCCTGGAGAAGGTGCAAAATAGATTTACAAAGATGACACCATGAGCTGAGAGTTTGTAACTATGAGGAAACACTGAACAGGATGGGGCATTTTTCTCTAGAAGAGAGAAGGCTGAGGACCAACCTGCTAAGATTATGAATGGATTTGGTGGGTAGATGTAGGGAAAATGTTTCCATTGCGGTGGGGAATCCAAATCTAGGGTTAAAACTATAAGATAGTCATTACAATTTTTAAAAGAAATTCACAAGAACTTTCTTTACCCAGGGAGAGGTTCGAATGTGGGACTTGCTACCACATGAAAGTTGAAGTGAATAGCATAATACATAGGGAATAAAGGCATAGAAGATTATGCTGATAGAGTTAGATGAAGGAGGTGTGAGGAGGCTCTTGTGGAGCACAAATCGAGGATGGAGATATTTGTGGAGCTTCCTCCTCTGGTTAGTTGTTTGATTGCCCACCACCAATCACGACTTGTGTGTCAGGATTGCAGAGCTTAGATCTGATCCATTGGTCGTGGGATTGCTTAGCTCTGAATATCGTATGCTACTTCCACTGTTTGGCATGCAAGTAGTCCAGTATGGTATTTTCACCAGTTTAACACGACATTTTTAAGAATGTCTGGTGCTGCTCCTGGCTCTTGCACTCTTCATTGAACTAGGGCTGCCCCCTTGACTTGATGGTAATGGTAGAGTGAGGGACATGTTGGGCCGTGAGGTTACAGATAGTGGCTGATTACAATTCCACTGATGCTGATGGCCCACAGCACATCATGGATGCATAGTTTTGAGTTGCTAGGTCTGTTTGAAATCTGTCCCATTTAGCACAGTTGTAGTGCCACACAACATGATGGAGGGTATCCTCAATGTGAAAGCGGGACTTCGTCTCCACAACGATTGTGAGGTGGTCACTCCTATCGATACTGTCATGGACAGAAGCATCTGCAACAGGTAGATTCTTGATGATGAGGTCAAGTAGGTTCTTGCCTCTTGTTGGTTCCCTCACCACCTGCTGCAAACCCAGTCTAGCAGCTATGTCCATTAGGATTCCACCAGCTCAGTCAGTCATGGTGCTACCTAGCCACTCTTGGAGTTAAAGAAGCACTTTTGGTGATGAACATTGAAGTCCCCCACCCAGAGTACCAATTGTGCCCTTTCAGCCTTCACTGCTTCCTCCAAGTGGTGTTCAACATGGAAGAGTACTGATTCATCAGCTGATCGAGGGGATGGTCAGTGGTAATCAGCAGGGGATTTCTTTGCCCATGTTGACCGGATGCCATGAGACTTTATGGGGTCCAGTATCAGAGTTGAGGACTCCCAAGGAAACTCCCTCCCTCTGGTTTGTCTCACGTGCCAGTGGGACAGGACATACCCAGGTATGATGATGGTGGTGTCTGTAACCTTGTCTGTAAGGTATGATTTGGTAAGTATGACTGTGTCAGGCTGTTGCTTGACTAGTCTGTGGGACAGCTCTCCCAATTTTGCACAAGCCCCAGATGACACTAAGGAGGACTTTGCAGGGTTAATAGGGTGATCAGCCAATCTGTAATTAATAATTGTATTATGTAGATGAATGACGCTTTGTTCCCATTCCACTCCAGACTTGTGCCTTGTGGACAGGCTTCAGGGAGTCAGGAGGCGAGTTACTTGTTACGGAATTCCCAGTCTCTGACCTTTTGTATGGTTGGTCCAGTTAAGTTTCTGGTCAGTTTTAACCTCCGTATGTTGATGGTGGGAGATTCAGTAATGGTAATACCATTGAGACTCATGGGTGAACAGATTGTCTCTTGTTGCAGTTGATCATTGTTTGGCACATGTGTCGCACAAATATTACTTGTCATTTATCAGCCCAAATGTTGTCCAGATCTTGTTGCAAGTGGACATGGACTGCTTCAGTATCTGAGGAGCTAGGTGAACGGTGCTGAGCATTATGCAGTCATAGCAAACATTCCACTTCTGAGTTTATGCCGGAGGTAAAGTTATTGATGAAGCAGTTGAAGATGGTTGGACCCAGGATCAAATGTTTCCTTTACAAGTATATATCAAATGCCATTTTGAAAGTTACTTTTGAATCTGCTTCCATCACTCTTTCACACACAGTGCATTCCAAATCAAAACAACTTTCTGTGAAAAAAAATCTCCTCATTTTCCCCTGGTTCTTTTGCTATTTATTTTAAACCTGTATTTTCTATTTACTGATCCATCTACCAATGAAAACAGTTTCACCTTATTGACCCTTCATAATTTTGAATGTCTTTATCAAACCTTCTCTTAACCTCCTATGCTTTAAGTAGAACAATACCACTTCACTAGACTCTTTACACAACTTAAGTCCTTCATCACTGGAACCATTCTGGTAAGTCTCCTCTGCATCATCCTTTTCAAGGCATTGACACCTTCCTAAATTGTGTTCCCAGAATGGGACACAAGAGCCTAGCTGAGGTTTATCATAATCTCCAGGTCTGTCATTGGTCACATCTTCTCTGAAGATCCTTCCTCTTTAGCCTCCAACCTCATTGTCCCCCAACTACGAACGGCCCACTTCTACCTCCATCCCAAATAGGACTGCCCTTGTAGATCCTATCGTTCAGCCTGTTCCTGTCCCACTGAACTGATCTCACAATTTTAACTCTACTTTTTGTCCCCTTGCCCAATCTCTACCACCCAGATCCATGACTCTTCAAAAGCCCTCCATCACTTGAACAGTTTCCAATTTCCTGGCCCTAACCATCTCCTCTTCACCTCCATCCCCCAACAGGATAGTCTGAAGTCTCTCTGCCTTTTCCTTGAACAAGAGACCCCATAAGTCTCCATACACTGCCACCATCCTCCACTTGGCTGAACTTAATCTCACATTGGATAAATTCTACTTTAACTCCACTCATTTCTTCCAAATAAAAAGGTGTTGCTAAGGGTATCCATGTAGGTCCTCATACTGAACTGAAAAATTTCAACAACTTTGCTTCCAATTTTCACCTTCACATGGCCCATCTCCAACTCTTGCTTCCTGTGAGGATTCCATTCCTTTCTCCCACTTTCTCCATCTCTGTTGCATCTGTTCTGATGATGTAACCTTCTATATCAACACTTCTGATATGCCTTCATTTTTCCTCATCACGGTTGACAGGGCCCTCAGCTGTGTCTGTTGCATTTCCTGCATTTCTGCTCTCACTTTCTCCTTCCCTTCCAGAATCACGACAGGATTCCCCTTATCCTCACCCACCAGCCTCCATTTTGAACAGATCAACCTCCACTATTTCCTCCACCTGCAGCATGATGCCGTGCACAAATACATCTTCCCCTCCCTCCCCTTTTAGAATTCCCATTCCCTCCGAGACACCCTGGTCCACTCCTCAATCACAGCCAACATCTCCTCCCCTTCCCAAAGCATCTTTCTATACAAGCAGAAAAAAACAACATCTACCTCACCATTTTACTTCTCTCCTCACCATCTAAGGCCCAAAACACTGCTTCCAGATGAATCAGCGATTTATATGTACTTCTTTCAATTTGGTTTATTCTTTCATGGGATGTGAGTGTCACTGATAAGGCCAGCATTGGTTGGCCATCCATAATTGTCCTTGAAATGAGAAATTTCAGAGGGTAGTTAAAAGTCAACCACATTGCTGTGGATCTTGACTCACATATAGATCATACCAGGAAAGATGGCAAATTTCCTTTCCTAAAGGGTATTAGTGAACCAGTTATGTTTTTATGACATTCAATAGTAGTTTCATGGTTGCCATCACTGAGACTAGCTTTCAATTCCAGCTGCCTTGGTGGGATTTGAATACGTGTCCCCGGAGCATTAGCCTGGGCCTCCAGATTACTAGGTCCAATGACATTACCGCTGTACCACCAACTTCCCCACAATGTATACTGTATTTGCTGTTCACAATGCACTCTGCTCTACGTTGAGGGGATTACATGCAGATTGGTTGACCACATTGTGTAAAACCTCCATTCAGTCTGGAAGCATAACTCGAGCTTCCGGTTGCTTATCATTTTAATTCTCCACCTTCCTGTCACATTGACCTCTATGTCCTCGGCCTCCGGCATTGTTCCAATGAAGCTCAATGTAAGCTCAAGGATTTTATTTACCTCATCTTTCAATCAGGCACTTTACAGCTTTCCAGACTCAACACTGAGTTCAACAGTTTCAGATCGTAACCTCTAGTCCCATTTTGATTCCTTTATCTTTGAAAAGAGAGGTATGTTGCCAGAGCTTTTCATATGGCAGTCACCAGAACAAATGCAAGAATGCCAAATCATAAGCTATCACTACAATTTAGACAACAAAAAAATAGGGATGCTGATTGGTTAGCAAGTCAATTGGATGAGGTGTTGCTGATATTTCCAGCATTTTCTGCTTTTATTTATTGTAATTTTCTTGCTTTTACACTCTCAATTCCTCTAATAATAAAGCCAAATATACTGTATGCTCTTTAACAGTCTGATCAACTTATCCTCACACCAAGGCCAGAATTTTCCAGCCCCCCAAGGCAGGTTCCCCTGCGGCAGGGCCGGTGAGACATTGAAATCTCCGTTCACATCAGTAGGACTGGAAAATCCTGCCAATGTGAGGGGCTGGAAAATTCCAGTCCAAAGATTTGTGTTGTGAACCCCCGGGCCTCTGTGCTTGCTTTAAAATTATACCATTTATATTGGCTCTCTGTTTTCTTCCTCCAAAAATGCTTATGTTCATACTTGTCAATTAAATTTCATTTGTGATTTCATCAGTTTCTCTTTTCTCTATGCCCACCCTCCCACCACCCCACCCTGCCGGCGCCCCCCCCCCCCCCCCCCCCCCATTTCTCTTCACTGTTTACTATGTTTAATTATTCTTCAGTGCCAGGAGAAGCAGCCAAAACTCACACCCACTGCCACTCTACCATCGTCCCCACCTCCAAAAACATTGCAAAGTTACATTGTTTCCACTTCAGGTAGGCAATTAGACAATAGTATTATTGCAACAATTGGGAATCAAGCTTTAAACAAGTTACAAGGCAGATGAAATTTTATTTTTAAATTGTTTAATTTAAAATTATAAATTTAAAAATAATTTTTCTCCCTTTCTCAAACCACTTCTTCTTACCTTCTCCTTCTGTATCTAAGTTAATTTTTAAAAATTCTTTCATGGGATGTGGGCGCCGCTGGGCTGGCAAGACTGGCATTTGTTACCCATCCCTAATTGCCCTTTGGAAGGTGCTGGTGAGCCACCCCCTTGAACTGCTGCCTAGTGCATGTGCGCCCACTATGTTGCTGGGAAGGGACTTTGAGAATTTTGATCCCAGGACAGTGAAGGAACAGTGAAATATTCCCAGTCTGGATGGCGTGTGGCTTGGAGGGGAACTTGCAGCTGACGGTGTTCCATGAATCTGCTGCCCTTGTCCTTCAAGGTGGTAGAGCTCGTGGATTTGGAAGGTGCTGTTGAAGGAGTCTTGGTGAGTTGCTGCAGTGCATCTTGTATACAATACAAACTTCCAGCACTGTGCGTCGGTGGTGGATGGAGTGAATCTTTAAGTTGGCGGATAGGATGCCAGTCAAGCAAAGTGTTTTGTCCTGGATAGTATTGACCTTCTTGAGTGTTGTTGGAGCTGCCCTCTTCCAGACAAGTGGAGGATATTGCATCATACTCTTACCTTGTGTGTTTGTCCTGCTTGTTGTCAACAGGACATACTTGGGAAATCTTCCACATGGTTGGGTGTTTTAGCTGTACTGGAACAGCCTATTCTGGAGTACAAGCCTTCAGTACTATTGCCGAGATGTTGTCAGGGCCCATATTTGCAGGATCCAGTGCCTTCAGACATCTCTTGATGCCATGTGGAGTGAATCAAATTGACTGAGGATTGAGATAAAAACAGAAGTGCTGGATAAACTCAACAGGTCTGGCAGCATCTGTGGAGAGAGAAGCAGAGCTAAGGTGGAGTTTAACATGAGGATGTTAGTAAAATCTAGGACCTCTCTTTCCAACAGATCACCTACTTCTGCAATGGCTTCATTCTCTTGAACTCTGTCAGGAAAGAGCCAACCAATGTCACTAGTGGATAGTCACCGTCTTTCTCAGTGCCTTCCATTTCTGCCTCTTCTAGTCTGCGAAGAGAAGTGAAAGTTCTGTGATCTCCTCCTGTGGTCCAGTAGGTGATATTTCTGCAATAAAGAGTGTCACTGCATAATGAATGGACTTCAACTTCTACTGCAGTTTCGAGGTCTGCCGGTCCTCCAACCAACTTTGGAAGTTCATTTCTGAGTATTGTTTCGCTGTTCTCAACCTTCTGTATAAGACCAAGGGTGGAATTTTCCATTCCCACTGGCGTGGGGCGTGTTCGGCGGTGTGAGTGGACAATATAGCAAAAAGGCCAGAAATCGGTTTCACGACGTCATGAAACCAGTTTGCAATTGTCCACTCAGCCCATTGATGGTGGGCTGTGTTTTCATCATCGGACGTCTGGAATCTCATTGGAATACATCTGCATAAGGCCAGCCCGCTGGAATCATCCCCCCATACTGGATCGTCCACCCACATTGGCAAGAAAACAAGCTGGCACAGAACACGTTTTGACAAGCATTACATGCAGAAGTCAGGACTTACCACCAGGGCTTTATTCACATTGCCGACAGGAGCAGAAGATGCTGGAACCCAACAGCAACGCACACTGGAGGAACATCGATGGCATGCTAGGAGGATTCCCATGGATATCGCTGCACTGCAAAGTTGGAAAGTCATCATTGAGGGTCTGCTCACAACAGATGATGGTCAAGAGGGTGGAGAGGAAGGTCCAGCTGTGGTTCAGAGAGGAAAATGTACAATGAGGTGGGAGAAGAAATGGGAGAGGAATAGGTGTCGAGGGGAATGAGGTTGGGAGGGCTGAAACAAAGGGTGAGGTTGGGAGGGGAGAGCAATGGTGTTGTGGAGGGTGAGGCTTGAAGGGAGGAACAAAGATATCAAATGAAGGGAAGGAGTTTGGAGGGGGAAAGGAATGCGCAGAGGGGAGGAAGTCCAGGGGGAGGAAGGAGTCTGGAAAGAGGTTGGAGTCCATGGGGAAGGAAGGAGTGAGGAGAAGCGAGGGACTCCTGGACTCCCTCCCCTCTCTGCACTTCTTACCCCCTCCAAACTCCTTCCCTTACACCTTTCGCTCCCTTACATCTACCTCCCCAGCTGCTGTCTCCTCCCCATTACCTCCTCCTCCCCTATACTTCCTCCCTCCTTCCCCCGTCCCAACCTCACCCTCCCTTACACCTTCGTTCCTTCCGTCCCTCCCACCCAACCTCACCCCCCACCCCCCACCACCACCACCACCCCCCCAGATGAGAGAGGAAGAAGTCGAGGAGGAGGAAAGAGTGCGGAGATGGGAGGGTGTCCAGGGGAAGAAGGAGTGCAGCAAGGAGAGGGAGTCCAAGGGGAGGAAAGAGTGAGGAGAGAAGGGGTAGTCTGGGAAGAGGAAGAAGTGCGGAGAGGAGAGGGAGTAAGGACGGAGGAAGAAGTAAGTGTAGAGGAAGGAGTTGGGAAAGGGGAAGAACTATGCAGGGTGGAGGGGGAGTCCAGGGAGGAAGAGGTGGAAAGACTAATGAGGCAGGAAGTCCGGTTTGGAAGGAAGGAGTTTTGGGGGACAGGGGTTCCAGTGACGAAAGGGTTCCGAGGCGGGAAGTGGTCCGGGGAGGGGATGCAGGGGAGGGCTCTGATGAGGCCATGCCTGCCTCCTGGGGAACGAACTGAAGTGGTATGAGGTAATGGTGAGAATGACTGAGGGCAGAGTGAGGCAATTGGGTGGCAGGGTTAGGGTTCGACGGTTTCGGTAGAAGGTACGGCGAGGGTGGTTGGTGGGGACTTGTAGGAAGAATTAGACCCTGGGGGTGGGAAGGAGGAGGTCAGGGAGGTGAATGTAGATGGGGGTGTGATTTTCGGGAAGGAAGGGAACGTGCACGTTCACCTGGACATCCCCGAAAGGAAAGGGTTGTGGCTGGTAGGTCACAGAGGGGAGGTGGAAGGTGATGTCAGGGGGGTCAACAGTGATGGCAGAAAGGAAATGGATGACTGGAGGAGGGGAAAGGATGGGGGAGCAAATGAAAAACTGTATCACCACCACCATGCTCTCTAAATTGAAAGTGAAATGAGTCGTGGTGGGCGAGATCAGGTGCTGCATGCGAGTGTGATGTGTGGATGGGAGGAGATGCAGGCCAGCTCAGATGGACATCTGAAAGTGAACCCCAGCAGCCAACATTGAAAATGCTCAGGAGGTTGAGGTGAGTGTGATACGGGAAGGATCCATGTACGTGGGAGAGTGCTTGCACGAGGCTCCAAAAAGCCATGCCACACACATTTCTCCCTCTGGAATCACCCATTGGCCAGCTGCTCCCTCTGTGGTGACAGAGGATGAGGTTGAGGGGCACACAGGCAGAGGAACTCAGAGGGAGAAGACAGCCTCTGAGATTACTGAGTGGATGACCCAGGGGCGTCCAGCTGCTGCTTCTGCTACCGTCAGGTGCCTGGGGTACCCGGCCTGACTCCTTGAGGGAAGGAGCACCTGCAGGTACGTCAAGGTGCCTTGTTTCCCTCTCGTGTTGCCACTGCAGGAACGCACCCATGGCTCCCCCGATGGAGTTCAAGTCTGCACACATCTCTCTGTTGTGCTGGACCAGGATCTCCATGGCATCTGCCATCCTCCCCATAGAGACCTCCATACGTGCACATGTGGGCACCACTTCATCAGAGAGGAGGCACATGCATTCCTCTAACTCACAAGCCACTCTGTTGAGGGCTTCCACAGCTCTGCGTGATGTTCCCTCGCCTTCTGCTTACTCTCCAGGATGAGTTGGAAGGCCAAATCCAGAGATACGTCATCTGACTTGAACCTCACAGATGCCACTTCCCCAGCAGTCCCCTGAGTGCTGGGGAGCTCAGCCGCACCTGCCTCCTCCTAGGGTGGATGTGTGTTTGTGCGGTGTCCACCAGATTGTGAACCTGAGCCTGCTTTAGATCTAGGTTCCACTGGGCATGTGTCTCTCTGCTGTTGGAGGGTTTGGGTAAGCACTGTGTTGGGTCTTCTAGACTGCTTATTTTCAGCTCTTCAATGGAGGAGGTGTCTTCTTGCCTGCGGGTGAGGAAGTGGATGGAGCTGAGGGACTGGCTGGCTGAGGGTGTCGGTCACTTGGCAGAGCTCCCTGTGAACCAAAGTAGAGATAATTTGTGCTTGGCAGCACCATCAAAACCAAGAGAAAGAGAGCACTCACATTTGCATTGAGCGGGCTTCTCCTGCATGAAAACAGATGGAGAGAGTGCGAGGAGGACACATGGCACTGCATGGAATGTTTGTGTGGTGAGCGGTGACATGGACAGGATGAGGACATGAGTTCAAGACAATATGAGCCTGATGGAGATGTGAGGGTGTGTGAGAGTTAGCGATGTTGTCACTTGAAGTGTGGGATCCCTGTGAATGTGTGATGGCTTTGTGAGTGTATGAGTTGAGAGTGATGAGAAGAGTGACTTACCCTGGCGGAACGGATGAGACCAATCATGCTGTAGCAGCACTGGGTAGCTGTCCTCTATTGCAGGGCATTGGTGCTGACCATCACTGCCACTGCCTCCCAAGCTGGATTACATAGAAACATAGAAACTAGGAGCAGGAGTAGGCCATTCGACCCTTTGAGCCTGCTCCGCCATTCATTATGATCATGGCTGATCATCCAACTCAATCGCCTGTTCCCGCTTTCGCCCCATACCCTTTGATCCCTTTCACCCCAAGAGCTTTATCTAACTCCTTGAAAACAAACAATGTTTTGGTCTCAACTACTTTCTGTGGTAACGAACTCCACAGGTTCACCACACTCTGGGTGAAGAAATTTCTCCTCATCTCAGTCCTAAATGGTCTACCCCATATCCTCAGACTGTGACCCCTGGTTCTGGACTCCCTCACCATTCGGAACATTCTTCCTGCATCTACCCTGTCTAGTTCTGTTAGAATTTTATAGGTTTCTATGAGATCCCCCCTCATTCTTCTGAACTCCAGTGAATATAATCCTAACCGACTCAATCTCTCCTCAGATGTCAGTCCCACCAGCCCAGGAATCAGTCTGGTAAACCTTCGATGCACTCCCTCTATCGCAAGTACATCCTTCCTCAGATAAGGAGACCAAAACTGCACACAATATTCCTGGTGTGGTCTCACCAAGGCCCTGTATAATTGCAGCAAGACATCCCTGTTCCTGTAATCGAATCCTCTGGCTATGAAGGCCAACATACCATTAGCCTTCTTTACCGCCTGCTGCACCTGCATGCTTACCTTCAGCGACTGGTTTGTGAGGACACTCAGGTCTCATTGCACATTTCCCTCTCTCAATTTATAGCCATTCAGATGATAATCTGCCTTCCTGTTTTTGCGACCAAAATGGATAACCTCACATTTATCCACATTATATTGCATCTGCCATGCATTTGCCCACTCACTCAGCTTGTCCAAATCACACTGAAGCATCTCTGCATCCTTCTCACAGCTCACCCTCCCACCCAGCTTTGTGTCATTTACAAATCTGGAGATATTACATTTAATTCCCTCATCTAAATCATTAATATATATTGTGAATATCTGGAGTCCCAGCGCCGATCCCTGCGGTACCCCACTAGTCTTTGCCTGCCATTCGGAAAAAGACCCGTTTATTCCTACTCTTTGTTTCCTGTCTGCCAACCAGTTTTCTATCCATCTCACTACACTACCCCTAATCCCATGCGCTTTAATTTTACACGCCAATCTCTTATGTGGGACTTGGTCGAAAGCCTTCTGAAAGTCTAAATAAACCATATCCACTGGCTCTCCCTCATCAACTCTACTAGTTACATCCTCGAAAAATTGCAGTAGATTTGTCAAGCATGACTTCCCTTTCGTAAATCCATGCTGACTCTGTCCGATTCTGCCATTTTTTTCTATGTGCTCACTTATTAAATCTTTTATAATGGATTCTAGAATTTTCCCCACTACTGACGTCAGGCTGACTGGTCTATAATTCCCTGCTTTCTCTCTGCCTCCCTTTTTAAATAGGGGGGTTACATTAGCTACCCTTCAATCTGTAGGAACTGTTCCAGAGTCTATAGAATCTCGGAAGATGACCATCAATGCATCCACTATTTCGAAGGCCACTTCCTTAAGTACTCTGGGATGTAGATTATCAGGCCCCGGGGATTTATCGGCCTTCAATCCCATCAATTTCCCCAACACCATTTCCCTATTAATACTGATTGCTGATGATAGAGGACATTACGGTGGACCTCCACAGTGTCCAAAAGGCGCTTGAGGGATGCATCACTAAACCAGGGGGCGCTGCAGTCTTTCTGCCTTTTGGGGCCATCCTGACTTCTGTGCAGCAGTTGTGCGCTGGTAGCACTGAAAGGTGTGTGTGTGTGGCTGCACTTTAAATGTGGCGCCCGGTGTGATTAAGCAGCGAGGCGATGGTGTGGCGGGCAAATGAGAGTGTGCCCACAATCGAAATGGTGTGTTTCCTGGCAATGCATAATTAATGCAGTGGCATAATTAATGTGAAGCCGCCATTGTTTTTTCCACCCACTATGGCACTTAGTGCAAATCTGGGATGATTCTGTCTCAAGTCTTAAACACGCTGACCTGTTGAGCACAGAAATTTGCTGGATCTGTAAGTTATAAAGAGTTTTTTTAACTTCTTTATCTTCATGCCTAAAAGTTGGAGTGAACTTACTTTGAGATCTGTGCCTTCTGGTCCTTGTAGCTTTAAATTAGATGGTTGGATTTTTACTTCCTTAAGCCAGTTCTGAAGCCAGTCCAATTTGTCCGATAAGACTGTGACTCCTGCCCCGGTGTTCAGTTTAAATTCTGTTCTGTAGCCTTGAACTTCCAACTCTGCAGAGTAATGTAACCCCACTATTTCCTAGGAAATCATCAGGTTGGAAAGGTGAATTTCCTATTTTCTGGACCTCAAAATGGTTGGGAGCATATTCTAGCTTTCTTTCCTTGAATTATGTTTTAGGTCTGTCAAACAGTTTAAAATGTTCAAAAATAAAAACAAAAAAACTGCGGATGCTGGAAATCCAAAACAAAAAATAAAAAATACCTGGAAAAACTCAGCTGTCTGGTAGCAGCTCTGCTGAAGGGTCATGAGGACTCGAAACGTCAACTGTACTCTTCTCTGCCGATGCTACCAGACCTGTTGAGTTTTTCCAGATATTTTTTATTTTTAGTTTAAAATGTTCAGTCTTGCCACAGACAAAGCATTCAACTCCCCCTACTAGGCAGTCTTTGCGGTAATGTTGTCTGTTGACGCCCGCTTTGACATAGGTGGAAGGGTTCTCCCCCGCCACCACCTCCCCCCACCCACCGCCACCCCCAGCAGTTTTAGTGGACTTTTTTGTGGGCTTTTCGGTGGGCAGGGCTCTCCACTTTGGGTCTGCAAATAGATTGACCCCTCCCAAGCCTTGATTGCTCCCTGAATTACATACCAATTTTGCTGCCGCAACTCTGCCTGCCTTGCAATCTACTTGGCCTTCTCAAAGGTCAAATACTCTTTGGATTGCGAAAGATCTGGCATTGTTGAGCACACCTACCACTATGCGATCACACATTAACTCGTGCTTTAAGGCTCCATAGCCACAACTACTAGCCAATCATTAATAAAGGAATCAATGGATTCATCCAGCTTTTGGCTGATCTGGTTGAATCTTGTTCTTTCTATGACTGGATTCTTCTTAGGGCTGAAGTACTTATTAAAGGTCTCCTTGACATCTTGTCGTGCCAGGACATCATCAGCTATGGCCCCGCTTAGCATATCAGAGGGTGCAGACCTGGTATTTCTGTGCTTTTCCTTCTGAACTCAAAGCCATTCAGTACCTTTTGAACTGTCTCCTCCAGAGCTTCCATTATTGTCCTTGCTGTGGATCCTCTATGTGTTTAGAAAGGTTGTGGAAAGGATAACGGTCATTCAGTAGTTGTTGATATTGTGTGTGTCTCACTGTCCT
Organism: Carcharodon carcharias; assembly: GCF_017639515.1. Classification (NCBI taxonomy): domain Eukaryota; kingdom Metazoa; phylum Chordata; class Chondrichthyes; order Lamniformes; family Lamnidae; genus Carcharodon; species Carcharodon carcharias. The sequence continues at coordinate 38,984,941 of NC_054472.1, read as the reverse complement.
TTATTGAGGTACTTTTCCGTTTTGTTCTCCATCATTGTGAAGTCGACCTGTTCCAAGGTCTTCACCCATGGGTACCAACATGTTGCCTCAGTTTCTTCAACTGTGGCCTTTACTGCTACCACTGTGTTTCATTCTGCTTCCAAGTTTTGGGATACCTTCATGTTTCAGTGTCTTTACATACCTTGATGAGGCTTTGCTTATTCTATGAGAAACTTGAGATAGTTGGTATTTAATTTTTCTTGAAACTATTTATTAAGAACTATTCACAAAGACCTCAGGGTAAGCACATGGTTGCCAGGACACAGACTGTTCTGCCTCTTTCTCTTTTGGAGTCTCTTAGTCATTTGACTCTTGATGTTATGCTTACATCATCATTAACAGCATGGTCTCATTAATATAACCATTCACCCATTATATTAAGCTCAGTACTTATAAAGACAAAGTCTTTACTCTAAACTAGGTTACTCTATTACTCTATACTAGCTTATTTGTGGAGCCTCCTCCTCCAGTTCGTTGTTTACTTGTCCACCACCATTCACGACTGAATGTGGCAGGACTGCAGAGCTTAGATCTGATCCATTGGTTGTGGAATTACTTAGTTTGTCTATCGCATGCTGCTTCAGCTGTTTGGCACGTAAGAAATCCTGTGCTGTAGCTTCACCAGGTTAACATCTCTTTTTCGGTAGGCCTGGTGCTGTTCCTGGCATACCTTCCTGCACTCTTCATTGAACCAACTTAACCCCTTGGCTTGATGGTAATGGTAGAGAAAGGGATATGTCGGGCCATGAGGTTACAGATTGTGGTTGATTACAGTTCTGTTGCTGGTGATAGCCCACAGCGCATCATTGATGCCCAGTTTTGAAATGCTAAATCTGCTCTGAATCCCATTCAGCAAAGTGGTAGTGCCACACAATACATTGGACGGTATGCTCAGTGTGAGAATGGGACTTTGTCTTTATAAGTGCTGTGCAATGGTCACTCCTACCTATACTGTCATGGGCAGATGCACCCGTGACAGGTAGATTGGTGAGGATAAGGTCTAGTAGGTTTTTCCTTCTGTTGGTCTCTCACCACCTGTTGAAGGTCCAATCTGGCAAATATGTCTTTTAGGACTCGACCAGCTCAGTCAGTCGTGGTGCTACTGAGCTACACTTAGTGATGGACATTGAAGTCACCCACCAGAGTACATTCTGTGCCCTGCCACCCTCAGTGCTTCCTCCAATTAATATTCAACATGCAGTTCTGATTCATCAGCTGAGGAAAGTCAGTAGGTGGTAATCAGTAGGAGGTTTCCTTGCCGGTTTTTGACCTGATGCCATGAGATTTCATGGTCATAATGCCCACTTAAGGGCCTCATTCCACCACTGCTGGTATTCACACAGGGCTGCTGGCAGGCTCCCAGGAGGTACCTCATTCAAAGGCACTCAGTCCCAGCATAAGGAATGGCAGGACCCACTGAAAACTACCTCCCTCTTGTCCTTGCTGTTGAACCCCCTCCGCCACAACTCCACCCCAGAACTCCCTTCCGCAATCACTCATCTGGGGCCTGGGATCCAATGAAGATTTTAGGCCTCAGGTGTGTGTCATACTCGTAGCATCCACCACCGCCCCAGTGGCGCTGCCATTCAGTCGACTTGCCAGCCTCTGTTTGGCCAGTAGCTCTCGGTTGGTGGGACTTCTATTCCTGGGATCCTTGATACCGGGCAAGGCCCAGTGGTACCCAGTTAGGTACTTGAAAGGCACTTAATATGGTGGGCCTTCCCTAAAAGAGGTGGGAGAGACCCCCGTTGCCTCCATTAAATCCTGCCTTCTGTTTTGCTTAGTTCTCTATCCTCAAATTTCATAATTTGAAGAGATAGACTGTTGGCCCATCATGCAGGAAGGTCCCAGATGCCTCATTGACCTCATACTGTGAACAATTTGCGGCATAATAAATTGAGCTGAATGGTGAGGGAAAAAAATTCTAACAAACGGATCAAGCACTGCTTGATGCCTCTTTCGATCAATTTCTGGTCAATTAAAATTGTCACTGGAATTTGGATGAGTGAGTACATGTGTACAGAACTCCACTTTCTTTGGCTTGACAAGACTGTGATGTAGGAATGGAAATATAACTTTGTGCTTCCACTTTGGTCTACTGCAAGGCAGGTACTCGCGACAAGCCAGTTGCTGCTGTATGACTGGGGCATAGGATAAATCTTAACAACAATCTGAGCTCACAAAACGATAGCAGAATATTCGGTGAGGGAACAACAGAGAATGTCAGTGTGACAAAGCATCTCAACATCACGCACTGACAATCCTTTGAAGATGGCCAATCTGTGTCCCCTATCAGAGAACCCTGTGGCATTTAAAAATACTAGTAGGCTAAGTTTAAAAAAGAAATACATTTTCACTAAACTAAATCACTACCCATTCATTCCTCTTATTCAGTATAGTGCTTTAATCCATCCATATCAGTTAAATGTATAACCCTGATCCCATCATAAAATGCCACTCCTATTATTCATATTTTGATTGCTTAGCACAATAGGATATTGTCAGTCCAGTACAGTAAACTTTCACACAGTAGCAGCTGCTTGTAAAGATCATACCTTTTGTCTTAATTTCAATTCAGATTCAATTACAATCAGAATGCAAGATTCTTTAAGCAATAAGATTAAAATTATTGATAAATAAGAACAAAAACAAAAAAGATTGATTTTTAATCCCCTTATTCTTACAGTTATATAACATTACCACTTAAATACATGAAAATTGGGATGTTGTTTCCTGTGATGACTCTGGATTCTGTAGCATGCTGATGCTTTGGCTGTATTTTCTGAAGTCAATTCTTCAAACATTCAGGTTAATTAAGGTGTTAAATTCAGGTGAAGATTCTCTACAACTCAAAAGCACAAATAAAGATAGCAACAGTTTAAGTGGTGGACAAATGAACACAGGTGCAAACCTCCACTACCAGGAAACATATCATCACTCAATCATAAAGGAAATAAGCTCAAACCCTCAATTAACAATCAGTGAACAAGATGCATGTTGTAAATCTACCAAAGGTTAAAAAAAGTATTGTAACTCCATCACCAGGGAAGTAGACAAATACTGTAACTCCATCACCAGGAAACCAGATAAATATTGTAATGCCATCATCAAGGAAATAGATATAATAACTTCATCAGCAGGGAAATAAATACATACTGTAACTCCATCACCAGCGAAGTAGACAAATATTGTAACTCCATCATCAGGGAACCAGATAAATACTGTAAATCCATCACAAGAGAACCAAATAAATACTATAACTACATCACCAGGGAACAAAATAAATACTGTAACTCCCATCATCAGGGAACTAGTTGAATACTGTAACCCTATCACCAGGGAACAGAGGAAATACTGTACATCCATCACCATGGAACCAGGTAACTACTGTAACTCCATCACCAGGCAACCAGATAAATACTATAACTCCATTACCAGGGAACCAGATAAACATGCAACCACATCAGCTGGGGACCAAATAAATACTGTAACTCCATCAGCAGGTAACTATGCAAATACAGTAAATCCAACACCAGAGAACAAAAGAAATACTGTAACTCCATCACCAGAGAACCAGATAAATATTGTAACTCCATCATCAGGGAACCAAATCAACTTTGTAAATCCATCACCAGGGAACCAGACAAATATTGTAACTCCATCACCAGGGAACCAAATAGATACTGTAAATTCCTCACCAGGGATCAAAATGAAGATTGTAACTCCAACACCAGGGAAGCAGATAAATATTGTAACTCCACCACCAGGAGACCAGATATATGTGATAACTCCATAACCAGGGAAGCAGATAAATATTGTAATTCTATCACCAGGGAACCAAATAAATACTGTAACTTCATCACCAGGGAAGTAGACAAATACTGTAACTTCATCGCCAGGGAACCAGAGAAATACTGTAATTCCATCACCAGGGAACTTGATAAATACAGGAACTCCATCACCAGGGAACCAAATAAATACAGTAGCTCCGCCACCAAAGAACCAGATAAATATTGTAACTCCATCACCAAGGAGCTAGATAAATACTGGAACTCCATTGCCAGAAAATCAATAAATACTGTAACTACATCACCAGTGAACCAAATAAAAACTGTAACTCCATCGCCAGGGAACTAGATAAATAAAGTAATTGCATCACTCAAGAGGGCTAAGAGAAATACCAGGGAACCAAATACATACTGTAACTCCATCACTAGAGAACTAAATAAATATTGCAACTGCATCACCAGGGAATGAAGTAAATGTTGTAACTCCACCAGGGAAGCAAGTAAATACTGTAACTTCATCACCAGGGGTTTAAAGAAATATTGTAACTCCATGATCAGGGAACCAAATAAATACTGTAACTCCATCACTAGGGAACCAGATAAATATTGTAGTCCCATCACCAGGAAACCAAATTAATCCTGTAACTCCACCACCAGGGAACAAGGGAAATACATTAATTCCATTATAAGGAATCAAATAAATACTATAACTTCATCACCAGAGAACCAGATAAATAGTGTACCTCAATTACCAGGGAACCAGATAACTACTGTAACTTGATCACCAGGAAACAAGATAAATACTGTAACTCCATCACCAGGAAAACACATAAATACTGTAACTCAATCACCAGGGAACCAAATAAATACTGTAACTCCATCACCAGAGAACCAGATAAATATTGTAACTCCATCATCAGGGAACCAAATCAACTTTGTAAATCCATCACCAGGGAACCAGACAAATATTGTAACTCCATCACCAGGGAACCAAATAGATACTGTAAATTCCTCACCAGGGATCAAAATGAAGATTGTAACTCCAACACCAGGGAAGCAGATAAATATTGTAACTCCACCACCAGGAGACCAGATATATACTGTAAATTCCTCACCAGGGATCAAGTATTGTAAGTATTGTAACTCCATCACAAGGGAACCAGATAAATCCTGTAACCAGGAAACCAAATAAACCCAGTAACTCGATCACCAGGGAACAAGAGAAATACAGTAGTCCCAGCACCAGGGAATCAAATAAATACTGTTACTCAATCACCTGGGAGCCAAAAAAATATAGTAACTGCATCAGCACGGAACCAGATAAATATTGTAACTCCTTCACCCAGGAATAGGAGAAGTACAGTAATTCCATCACCAGGTAACCAAATAAATACTGTAACTCCATCAGTAGGGAATCAAATAAAAACTATGGGTGGAATTTTCCAAGAATTGCACAAAGTGTGGTAGTGGGTGGGTAAATGGGAGTCCTACCCGCTAATGAAGGTGGCGGGTTTTCACGCCATATCTTCCCGAGCCTGCCTCATTATATATTTACTACCTTGAAATCCACTGTTTCCATGGCGGGTGGGCTCTTAATTCTCCTGCTCGCCATTACCCCACTGTTGTATTCCACCGGCTGCCATCTTTAAAAGGCAGCCGCCAGCAAAATGCTCATTGCCACCAGCTCACCACCGCCTCCTGGGAGATATGGCCAGCAAAGGGACTGCAGCCCCCCATTTCAATGATGGGTCCCTCGAGCGACTGCTGGATGCCGTGGGGGCCTACCACGATGTGTGTTACCCCTGCTCTGGCTGCAGGATGGGTAGCAATGTCACCAACCTGGCTTGTAGGTGGTGGCAACAGCGGTCAATGTGAACACCCTGCAGAGGAGGACAGCCACATAGTGCCGCAAAAGGATGAATGATCTCCTCCATTCTGCCAGGGTAAGTCGTTCTTTTCATCACTCCCAACTCTCACACTCACAAACCCATCACATATCCACAAGGCCTTCATTCACTGCCATTGCAAGTGACATCGCCATTCACTCTTTCACACACACTGTCATTGTCCTCATCCCTTTCCTGGGACCATTCTCACAGGCCAGGCATACTTATCAACTGGCCCAACAGGCTTCCTGATACACTTTCCTCTTCTCTATCCATGCAGGACTAACTGGCTCACAACAAGAGGGGTGCCGGAAATCTGACATCTGAAATCTGACAGAATTCAAAAACAGAGCCCTCCAGCTGGCTGGCGATGACCGGGACTGGTCCTGTGCTGGTGGTGAGGTTGGAGCTGCTCCACCAAGTGAGGATCCAGTAGTGCAACATCCATCAGACAACCATACTGTGACTGATGTGTCCTCTTTCACAGGCTACTGCCATGCACTAATTATCTCTCCTTGCTTTCGCAGGCACATATGCCAAACAGCCAACAGAGTTCACGATCCAGGGCCTCCAGTCAAGCTCCGAAGAAACCTCTGAAGAGGAATCTGAAGGCACCCTCCCTGATGTCCCATCACAGCGCTCGCCCACACCCTCCACCAGCGCAGAGACACATGCATTGGTGGGACCTCACTTTAGAGTAGCCTCGGGATCACAATCTGATGAGCACATCGCACTTTCTGATCCACAGCAGTGGAGGCAGGGACTTCCCAGGTCCCCAGCACTCGGAGGACTTCTGAAGGCCAGAACATTGCTGAGTCCAAGTAAGATGATGAGCCTCTGGACTCGATCCTGTCACAGTTGCTGGAGCTGCAAAGGCAAGCTAGGGAACATCAGGAAGGGATGTCCGCTGCACTCCTCAGATTGCAAGGCACGATGGAGGAGTCCGTCTGTCTTCAGGCTGAGGTGATAGCGTCGGCATTGCAATGCACCAAGGTCAACACTGGCAGGATGGCAGCCTCCATGGGTACCTTGGTCCAGGATGTGAATGCTGCGCAGGCCTCACTCCATGCTGATGCCATAATTGACCTCCAAAAGTGTGTACATGAGAGGGGTGCTGGGCAGCTAGATCTAACTCCAGCTACCCCTTCTGTTCACAGAGTCAACCGGGACCCTCGGGCACCCATAGGGAGCAGGATCAGTAGGTGCATGCTCTGGGGCTATCCACCCAGATGACTCTGGAAGTGATCAGCCATCTGACTGCCCTCTTCCTGTGACCTCCACAGATCCAGCTCCGTAGGCCAAGGAGGGTGCCACTGCCACACAGCAGGAGCCCGAAAGCAGGCCCGGGGCCTCCAAGTCTCGGCCCTCCAGAGGATGTCCGCCAAAGTCAGTCAGCCGGCTGCCTCCACCTCTGCTGTAGATGTCCGGGCACCACTAAGACGTAGCGGCAGGGTTAGTGAAGTTAGATAAAAGTAGTTGCACAGCCTGGCCACAGGTGTTGATCACTTGTACATACTATTCACTATTGTCAATAAACTCCTAAGAATGTCTCCCTGCCTGTGGCTCCTTGTTCTGATGAGCAGTGCCCTTGTCACTCAGATATGAAACCTTTCTGCACAAGATAAAGGCAGGTGCCTCAGTCCAGGGCCTCTCCCTTGTGTTCTGTGCGGCCTTCACACCACAGTGATGGTCCAGCCTCACACTCCCTGGAAACATTACTGAAGCCTGCACCTCGGTGGTGCTGGTTATTGCTGCCAGAATGTACTGGGCAAGGGCCACAGAGTTCTCTCATTCTCTCTGTGTGCTCTCAGCACTTTTAAGGTGGGGCTGGCCTCCATCACACCAGCATCTGCGACCATTGAAGCTGTGCACCAGCTCCTAAAGGGCAGAGATGCTGAAGACAGACTCAGCATCAGATGCGTATAAAGTTTCATCGCTGTGTCTCTGAGAGGGCCCTGATCATGGAGTGCAAGTGAGCTGCCCTTGGCCAGTTAGGAGTCAGACATTCTCAGAGGCTGTGAAGATCTATGGAGTGTCCTCACTGGATGTTGTCATCATCCTCCTCTGTTCGACTATTAGGTCCTCCACTGCATCTCCATGACGGGAGCATCCTCAAGTCAAACGTTCATAACTGTGATGTGAGGATCTACGAGGACACCTCACCACATATCGTCATCATCCTCTGCAAATCTGGCAGCTATGGGGGCCTCCCGAGTGTGCCGCCTCCTCTAGCCAGTGCGGGATCCTCATCCTCGTCGTTGTCACCGCTGAGGAACCCCTCACCCTCATCCTCGTCGGTGTCCTTCTCATTGGAGGAAACATGCAGCTCATTCATCTCCTCCTCAGCCAGCTCCTCACCCCATTGCAGTGCCAGGTTGTAAAGGGCATAGCAGGCGATGACGATCCATGACACACTCTGCGGACTGCATTGCAGGGCTCCACCAGACCTGCCCAGGCACCGAAACTGCGTCTTCAGCATCCCAATGGCCTGCATGAGCCTCATTATAGCGCCACTTTGCTGCAGTCTGAGGTCACCACATGGGTGTCATCAGCCATGGCCTCTGCGGGTAGCCATTGTCCTCGAGGCGCCAACCCTGCCACCTCTGTGGACCCTGGAAGACTGCAGGGATCTGCGAGCAACCCAGAATGTAGGCATCATGCACACTCCCTGGAAACTCTGCGCATACCTGGAGGATGTGGTTCTGTTGGTCGTGTACCATCTGCACATTCAGTGAAACCCTTGTGGTTGACGAAGTCACTGAGTATAGCGATGGAGACTTGAGCGCCACACGAGTGCAGTCAGTTGCACCCTGCACCTGTGGGAATCCCAAGATCAGGGCAAATCCAATGGCCCTTGCATCCTGGCTGCCCCCGTCCCGGGCGAAATGCACAAAGTTGTGTGCCATGGAGAAGATGGCATCTGTGACCTCATGGATGCATTTGTGGGTGGAGAATTGTGAAATCCCACAGAGGTCACCTGTGCAGCCCTGAAAGGAGCCACTGGCATAGAAATTGAGAGCCACAGTCACTTTCACAGCCACTGGCAGTTGATGTCCTCCATGTCCCCCTGGCACCAAGTCCTGCAATAAGTGGCAGATGTGAGCCACCAGGTCCCTCGACATAAGCAATTGTCGGCGACATTGGTTCTCAGTCATCTGCAGGAATGGAAGGCAGCCTCTATAGACCCTGGGTGTCGCTAGACGTGATCAGCCATGGCTCACTGTTGTTCCTGGGCAGCGTGTGTGGGAGCCCCAGCTGCCCCTTCTTTGTGAGGTTGCTGCTCCTGCCTTTGCATGGCCAGGTGCCTCAGTCACTCTCTCCTCCATCTTCTTCGCTCTCTGTAGGCCATCAGGCATACAGCTAGGTCACCAGGATCCATGACCCTGACGTAGTCCTCCTGCAGCACGAAAGAGAGAGAGAGAGATGTGGTTATCATGGCTGTACTTAGCACCTTTCCTGGCCTTGTGTGACCACCCCTTAATGCTTCCTGGAGAGTGCTGTTCACCCCTCGGATGGCCAGAGATGAGTGCGCTGCATGGCTGCCCTGTCAACCTGTGACATGGGGGACAGTGGTCTAAGCTGGGATGCTGAGATTGCAAGGGGCTGTGAGTGCCTCCAGCAGTGACTGCTACATGGCCAACATTGGCGAGAAGATTGTACAATGTGTGCAGTACTACTGCTTCGTGGTCCAATAAAGTGGTGACAGACTCAGTGCAGGAGGGTGGGGTGGGCTGGGGGGAGGTGGTAAGGTATGGAGCACTTGGTGGCCTTTGATGCTTCTGCGATGCTTGCATGGGTGGGCAGGCTAGGAGCCTGACCCCAATCACATCACTGTGACTGCACCTGATCTGTCTTAGTTGCAGAGGCATGGTTAGTTAATACAGGTGTTCCTAATGCGTGGTCACTACCCTCACTTACCCTGCCACTCCATCTCAATTGCCTGTGCACAGGATGCAGTGCCAGGTCAGCACTTGCCCCCAGACATCCCCCACACCTCAGCAGTTGCCTGCAGGGCCAGGCATCAGTTTCCCCTATCCCCCCGGTGCTCCTAAGGCCTGAAAACAATGGGCAAGCTATGGAGAACACTGCTGCTCACGTCAATTCCACCAAAGGGAAGGCCGCCAAGTGTATGTCGCCTATGTGCTGTTGTGAAACACATCGGCGTGCTTTCCCGCCAACATGGATGGACGAAACGAAGGGGTTCCAGGAGCCTGGCAGAATGGCCTTTTAATCATATGCTAATATATTACAATTAGCTCCCTGCTGACTGATGGCGGGAAACACGGCCTGCCGTTAGCGGGCTGAGCAGAAGATCGCGACCTGCATTCATGCCGTCGTGACGTGCGTCCCGCCATATTTTCCACTGATGCCACCAGTGGGCTCAGACAATTCCACCTGTGACTCCATCACAACGGGATCAGGCAAATTTTGTAACTCCATCACCAGGGAACCAAATAAATATTGTAACTCAAGCACCAGGGAACCAAATAAAGGTTGTAACTGCATCACCAGGGAACCAAGTAAATAACGTAACTCCATGACCAAGGAACTAGACAAATTGTAACTCAATCACTAGGGAACCAAATAAATACTGTAACTTCATCACCAGGGATCAAAATAAATATTAAATCTCCATCACAAAGGGAACCAGATAAATACTGTAACTCCATGATCAGGGAACCAAATGAATAGTGTAACCCCATCACCAGCAACTAGTCAAATACTGTAACTGCATCACCAGGAAACGAGATAAATATTGTAACTCCATCACGAGGGATTTAGGCAAATACATTAACTGCATCACCAGGCAACCAAATACACACTGGCACTTCATCACTAGGGAACCAAATTAATACAGTATCTGCATCACTAGGGAACCAGATTAATATAGTATCTCCATCACCAGTGAAGGAAATAAATACCATACCTCCATCACCGGGGAACCTGATAAATATTGTAACTCCATCACCGGGGAACTAGATCAATACTGTAACTGCATCATCAGGAAACCAAATACACACTGTAACTCCATCACCAAGGAACCAAATAAATACTGTAACTCCATCACCAAGGACCTAAACAAATGCTGTAACTCCATCACTAGGGAACGAAATAAAAACTAACTCCATCACCAGGGAACCAAATGAATAGTGTCGCTCCATCACCAGGGATCAAGAGAAATACAGTAATTCTATTAACAGGGAATCAAATACATATATTAACTCCATCACCAGCGACCCAGGTAAATACTGTAACACCATCGCCAGGGAACCAGATAAATACTGAAACTCCTGTAACTCCATCACCAGGCAACCAGTTAACTATTGTAACTCCATCACCATGGAACTAGATTAATACAGTAACTTTATCACCAGAGAACCAAATGCATATTGTAATTCCATCACCAAGGATCCAAATAAATACTGTAACTCCATGGTCAGGGAACCACATAAATATTATAACTCCAGTACCAGGGAACCACATAAATACTATAACTCTAGCACCAGGGAACCAAATAAATCCAGTAACACCATCACCAAGGAACCAGTTAAATTTTGTAATTCCACACCAGGGAACCAGATAATTACAACAAAATAAATGTTGTAACTCCATTACCAAGAAATTAACTGAATACTGTAACTCCATCTTCAGGGAACCAGATAAATACTGGAACTCCATCACCAGTGAACCACAAAATATTGTAACTCCATTACCAAGAAATTAACTGAATACTGTAACTCCATCACCAGGAAACTAGACAAATATTGTAACCCCATCATCCGGGAGCAGCAAATATTCTAACTCCATCACTGGGGAACCAGATAAATACTGTAACTCCACCAGATAATCAAGTAAATATTGTAACTCCATCACCGGGGAACTAGATAAATATTGTAACTCTATCACCAGGGAACTAGACAAGTACTGTAGCTGCATCATGAGTCAACCAAATGCACATTGTACCTCCATCGCCAAGGAACCAGGCAAATATTGTAACTGCATCACCAGGGAACCAGATAAATCTTTAACTCCATTACCAGGGAACAAGGTAAGTACTGTAACTCCATCACCAGGTAACCAAGTAAATACTGTAACTCCATGAGCATGAAACCAGAAAAATATTGTAACTCCATCACCAGGGAACCAGGTTAATACAGTAACTCGATCACCAGGAACTAGACAAATGCTGTAACTGCATCACCAGGAAACAAGACAAATATTGTAACTCCATTACGAGGGATCTAGGCAAATACATTAACGGCATCACCAGGAAACCAAATACACACTGGGACTCCATCATCAGGAACCAGATTAATACAGTATCTCCATTACCAGAGAAGGAAATAAATACCGTACCTCCATCACCAGGGAACCTGATAAATATTGTAACTCCATCACTGGGGAACTAGGCAAATATTGTAATACCATCACCAGGGAACCAAATAAACACTGTAACTCCATCACCAGGGAACTAGACAAATACTGTAACTGCATCATCAGGAAACCAAATACATGCTGTAACTCCATCACCAAGGAGCCAGATCAATACTGTAACTACATCACTAGGGAACGAAATAAACAGTAACTCCATCACCAGGGAACCAAATGAATAGTGTCACTCCATCACCAGGAGTCAAGAGAAATACAATAATTCTATTACCAGGGAATCAAATAAATACATTAACTCCATCACCAACAAGCCAGGTAAATACTGTAACACCATCACCAGGGAACCAGATAAATACTGAAACTCCTGTAACTCCATCACCTGGGAACCAGATAAATATTATAACTCCATCACCAGGGAACTAGACCAATATTATAACTGCATCATCAGGAAACCAAATACACTGTGACTCCACCACCAGGGAACCCGACAAATATTGTAACTCAATTATCAAGGAACCAGATTAATACAGTAACACCATCACCAGGGAACTAGACAAACACTGTAACTCCATCACCAGGGAACGAGATAAATATTGTAACTCCATCACCAGGGAACTAGCCAAATACTATAATTGCATTATCAGGGAACCAGATAAATATTGTAACTCCATTACAAGGGAACTGGACAAGTACAGTAACTCCAACACCAAGGAACCAGATAAATACAGTAACTCTATCACCAGGGAACCAAATTAGTACTGTACCTACATCAGCAGAGAACCAAGTAAATACTGTAACTCTATCACAAGGTAACCAAGTAAATAGTGTAAGTCCATCACCAGGGAACCAATAAATATTGTAACTCCATCACCAGGGAACCAAACAAATACTATAACTGCATCAACAGGCAACCTAATAAACACTGCACCTCCATCACCAAGGAACTAAATCAATATTGTAGCACAATCGCCAGGGAACTACACAAGTACTGTAACTCCATCACCAGTGAACCAGATAAATACTGTACCTCCATCACCAGATAAAAAAGTAATTACTGTAACTCCATCACCAATGAACCAGATAAATACTGTAACTCCACCAGGGAACCAGATAAATACTGTAACTCCATCACCAGTGACCTAGACAAATGCTGTAACTCCATGACCAGGGAACAAGGTAGCTACAGTAATTCCATTACCAGGGAACCAAGTAAATACTGTAACTTCTTCACCCCATAATCAGATAAATGCTCTAAATCCATGATCAGGCAACCAAATACACACTGTAACTCCATCACCAGGGAACCAGTCAAATATTGTAACTCCATCAACAGGACACCAGATTAATACGGTAACCCAAACACCAGGGAACTAGACAAACGCTGTAACTCCATCAGCGGGCAACCAAATTCATACAGGAATTCCATCACTAGGGATCCAAATAAATAATGTAACTCGATGACCAGGGAGCCAAATAAATACTACAACTCCATCACTGGGGAGCCAGACCAATATTGTAGCACAAAACAAAAACAGAATTACCTGGAAAAACTCAGCAGGTCTGGCAGCATCGGTGGAGAAGAAAAGAGTCATGAGGACTCGAAATGTCAACTCTTTTCTTCTCCGCCGATGCTGCCAGACCTGCTGAGTTTTTCCAGGTAATTCTGTTTTTGTTTTGGATTTCCAGCATCCGCAGTTTTTTGTTTTTATCAATATTGTAGCACAATCACTAGGGAGCTATAAAAGTACTGTAACTCCATTACCAGGTAAAAAATTAAATACTGTACCTCCATCACCAGTGAACCAGATAAATACTGTAACTCCATCACCAGGGACCTAGACAAATGCTGTAACTCCATCACCAGAGAACAAAGGAACTGCAGTAATTCCATTACCAGGGAACCAAATAAATACTGTAACTCCTTCACCCCATAACCAAGTAAATACTCTAAATCCATCACCATGGAACTAGATAAACATTGTAACCCCATCACTAGGGAACGAGACAAATACTGTAACTACATCACCAGGCAACCTAATGAATACTGTAACCCCATCACCAGGGAACAAGATAAATATTGTAACTCCATCACCAGGGAACGAGACAAATACTATAACTGCATAATCAGGGAACCACATAAATATTGTAACTCCATTACGAGAGAACTGGACAAGTACAATAACTCCATCACCAGGGAACCAGATTAATACAGTAACTCTATCACCAGGGAACCAAATAAATACCGAACCTACATTGCCAGGGAACCAGATCAATATTCGAGCACAATCACCAGGGAAGTGTACAAGTAGTGTAACTCCATCACCAGATACCTAGACAAATACTTAACTGCATCACCAGGCAACTAAATACACACTGTAACTTCATTACCGGGGAACCCGATAATTACAGAAACTCCATCACCAGGGAACCCCAGATAAATACTGTAACTACATCGCCAGGGAATCAGATCAACACTGTACCTCCATCATCAGGGAACCAGAAAATACTGTAACTCCATTACCGGGGACCAGATAAATACTGTAACATTGTCATCAGGGAGCTACACAAATACTGTAACTCCATCACCGGAGAACCAGATAAATACTGTAACTGCATCACCAAGAACCTAGACAAATGCTGTAACTCCATCACCAGGGAACAAGGGAAATACAGTAATTCCATCACCAGGGAGCCAAGTAAACACTGTAACTCCATCACAAGGTATCCAAGTAAATAGTGTAAGTCCATCACCAGGGAACCAGATAAATCTGGTAACTCCATCACCAGGGAACTAGACAAATACCGCAACTGCATCAACAGGCAACCAAAAACACACTGTAACTCCATTACCAGGGAAACAGTCAAATAATTGCAGCCAAATAAATAGTATAACTCCATCACGAGGGAACCAAATAAATAGTATAACTCCATCATGAGGGAACCAGGTAAGACTGTAACTCTAGCACCAGTGACCCAAATAAATAGCATCACCAAGAAAACAGTTAAATCTTGTAACTCCATCACAAAGGAACCAGATAATTACAGAAACTCCATCACCAGGAAACCAGATAAATACTGTAACTACATCACCAGGGAACCAAATAAATACTGTACATCCATCACCAGGGAACCAAATAAATACTGTAACTGCATCACTATGTAGCGAGACAAATATTGTAACTCCATCACCAGGGAACCAGATTAATACACTAACTCCATCACCAAGGAACCAGTTAAATCTTGTAACTACATCACCAGATAATTACAGGAACAGCATCACCAAGGAAACAGATAAATACTGTAACTTCATCACCAGGGATCCAGTTCAATATTGGAGCTCCATTACCAGGACATCAAATGAATATTGTAACTCCATCACCAGGGAACCAAATCAATACTGTAACTCCATCACCAGGCAATGAGCTAAATATTGTCACTCCATCATCAGGGAACCAAATAAACACTGTAACTTGATCACGAGGGAACCAGATAAATATTGTAACTTCTCACCAGGAAACCAAGTAAATACTTTGATTGCTTCACCAGGCAAACAATTACACTCTGTAACCCCATCACCAGGGAACCAAATAAACACTAACTCCATCACCAGGGAACCAGATAAATATTGCAACTCCATCCCAAGGGAACGAAATAAATACTGTAACTCCATCACCAGGGAACAAGAGAAGTACAATAATTCCATCGCCTGCATATCAAGTAAATACAGTAACTGCATCATCCGGGGAATCAGATCAATACTGAAACTCCATCACCAGGGAACTAGACAAATACTGTAACTGCATCAACAGGCAACCAAATACACACTGTAACTCCATTACCAGGGAAACAGTCAAATATTCTAACTCCATCACCAGGGAACCAGATCAATATAGTAGCTCCATCACTGGGGAACTAAGGAACAAAACAAATATTGTTAGTCCATGACCAGGGAGCCAAATGAATAGTATATCTCCATCACCAGGGAACCAGATAAGCACTGTAACTCTAGCACCAGTGACCCAAATAAATACAGTGGCACCATCACCAAGGAGATAGTTAAATCTTGTAACTCCATCACAAGGGAACCAGATAATTACAAAAACTCCATCACCAAGGAACCAGTTAAATTTTGTAACTATATCACCAGGGAACCAAATACATACTGTACCTCCATCTCCAGGGGACCAGATAAATATTGTAACTCCATTACCAGGGAACCAAATAAATATGGTAATTCCAATCATCAGGGAACCAGATAAATATTGTATCTCCATTACCAGGAAATCAAATGAATACTGTAACTCCAACATCAGGGAACCAGGTAAATATTGTAACTCCATCACCATGGAACTAGACAAATACTATAACTGCATCACCAGGCAACCAAATACACTCTGTAGCACCAACACCAGGGAACCAGGCAAATATTGTAACTCCATCACCAGGAAACCAGCTTAATACAGTTACTCCTTCACCAGGGAGCAAGATAAACAATGTAACCCCAACACCAGAGAATCCAATAAAAACTATAGCACCGTCACCTCGGAACCAGGCAGTGCTGTAACTCTATCAACAGGTAAATACTGTAACTCCATCATCAGTGAACCAGCTAAATATTGTAACTCCATCATCAGGGACCAAGACAAATGCTGTCACTACATCACAAGGGATCAAGAGAAATACAGTAATTCCTTCACCAGGGAATCAGTTAAATACAGTAACTCCATCACCAGAGAACCAGATAAACACAATAACTGCATCACCATGTAGCTGGACAAATATTGTAACTCCATCACCAGGGAACCAGATTAATACAGTAACTCTATCATCAGGGATCTACACAAACATTGTAACTCCATCAGCAGGGAACCAAATCCATTCTGTAATTCTGTCACCAGAGAACCAAATAAATATTGTAAC
Source organism: Carcharodon carcharias (assembly GCF_017639515.1). Taxonomy (NCBI): domain Eukaryota; kingdom Metazoa; phylum Chordata; class Chondrichthyes; order Lamniformes; family Lamnidae; genus Carcharodon; species Carcharodon carcharias. Next base: position 38,967,918 of record NC_054472.1, on the reverse strand, counting down.
TCCATCACCAGGGAACTAGACAAATACTGAAACTGCATCACCAAGCAACCAAATACACACTATCACTCCATCAGCAGGGATCCAGACAAATATTGTAACTCTTTCACCAGGGAACCGGATACATATTGAAACTTCTTCAACAGGGAACCAGCTAAATAGTGTAATTCCAGCATCAGGGAACCTGATAAATACTGTCATTCAATCACCAGGGAACCAAACACACACTGTAACTCCATCACCATGGAACCAGATAAATGCTGTAACTCCTTCACCAGGAAACCAAGTAATTACTGTAACTGCATCACCAGGTAACCAGTGACACTCTGTAACTCTATCCCCAGGGAACCAGATAAACACTAACTCCATTACCAAGGAACCAGATAAATAGTGTAACTCCATCCCAAGAGGACCGACCAAATAAATACTGTACCTCCATCAGCAGGGAACCAGATCAACACTGCAACTCCATCACCAGGGAACCAAATAAATACTCTATCTCCATCACCAGGGAACCAGATTAATATAGGAACTCCATCACCAGAGAACCAGATAAATACTGTAACTGCATCATCAGGTAAACAGATAAATATTGTAACTCCATCACCAGGGAACCAGATTAATAAACTAACTGCATCACCAGGGTATTAGACAAGCACTGTAACTCCAGCATCTGGGAACCAAATGCATACTGTAATTCCTTCACCTGCGATCCAAATAAATACTGTAATTCCATCAACAGGGAACCACATAAATACTGTAACTCCATCACCAAGGAACCAGATAAATACTGTAACTCCACCAGTTATGCAAGTAAATACTGTAACTCCATCACCAGGGAACCAAATAAATATTGTAACTCCATCACCAGGGAACTAGACAAATACTGAAACTGCATCACCAGGCAACCAAATACACACTGTCACTCCATCATCAGGGATCCAGTCAAATAATGTGACTCTATCACCAGGGAACCAGATAAATACTGTAACTCCTTCACCAGGTAACCAAGTAAATACTGTAACTCCTTCACCAGGGCACCAGACAAATATCGTAATTCCATTATCAGGGAACCAGATCAATACAGTAACTCCATTACCAGGGAACCAGATTAATACAGGAACTCCATCACCAGGGAACCAGATAAATACTGTAGCTGCATCATCAGATAAATAAATAAATATTGTAACCCCATCACCAGGGAACCAAATTAATAAAGTAACTGAATCACCAGGGTATTAGACAAACACTGTAACTCCAACATCTGGGAACCAAATGCATACTGTAATTCCTTCACCTGCAATCCAAATAAATACTATAATTCCATCACCAGGGAACCAGATAAATAGTGTAACTCCATCACCAGGGATCCAAATAAATATTGTAACTCCATCACCAGTTAAGCAAATAAATATTGTAACTCCATTACCAGGGAACTAGAGAAATACTGTAACTGCATCACCAGGTGACCAAATACACACTGTCACTCCATCATCAGGGATCCAGACAAATATTGTAACTCCATCCCAAGTAACCAAGTAAATACCTTAATTCCATCACTAGGGATCCAAATAAATACTGTAACTCCATCGCCAGGGAACCATATACATACAGTAAATCCATCACCACGGAACCAGTTAAATCTTGTAGTTCCATCACTAGGGAACCAGATAATTACAGTGACTCCATCACCACGGAACGGAATAATTTCTGTAACTCCATCATAGGGAACCAGGTAAATATTATAACTCCACCACCAGAAAACTAATCAAATACTGTAATTCTATCACCAGGGTACCAAATAAATACTATAACTCCATCACCAGGGAACCAAATAAACACTGTAATTCCATCACCAGGGTACCAGATAAATATTGTAACTCCATTACCAGGAAATCAAATGAATACTGTAACTCCATCACCAAGGAACCAGATAAATAACGTAACCACATCACCAGTTAAGCAAGTAAATACTGTAACTCCATCACCAGGGAACCAGATAAATATTGTAACTCCATCACCAGGGAACTAGATAAATACTGTAACTGCATCACCAGGCAACCAAATACACTCTGTAACTCCAGCACCAGTGAACCTGATGCATGTTGTAACTCCATCACCAAGGAATGAGATTAATTCAGAAACTCCGACATCAGGGAACTATACAAATACTGTAAATCTATCACCAGGCGACCAAATAAACACTGCAGCTCCATCACCAGGGAATCAGATAAATATTGTAACTTCATTACCGGGAAACCAAATGAATAATGTAACTCCATCACCAGGGAACAAGATAAATGCTGTAACTTCATCACCAGGTAAGCAAATAAATGCTGAAACTCCATCACCAGGAACCAGATAACTATTGTAACTCCATCACCAGCGAAGTAAACAAATACTGTAACTGCATCACCAGTCAACCAAATATACTCTTTCACTCCATCATCAGGGAACCAAATAAATATTGCAACTCCATCACTAGGGGTCTAGACAAATGCTGTAACTGCATCACCAGGGAACAAGAGGAACACACTAATTCCATCAACAGGGAATCAATTAAATATGGAATCAATTAAGTGCAGTAACACCATCACCAGGGAACAAAATAAATACTGTACCTCTATCACCAGGGAACCAGATAAATACTGTAACTCCATCACCAGGCAACCAAATAAACACAGTAACTCCATCACCAGGGAAGCAGATAAACATTGTAACTCCATCAACAGGGAGCCCAATAAATATTGTAACTCCATCACCAGAAAAATATAGAAATATTGTAACTCTATCACCAGAGACCTATACAAATAATTTCATCATCAGGGAACCAGATAAATACTGTAACTCCATCATCAGGGAACCAAATAAGTACAGTAACTCCATCACGTTGATGGGGAAAACTACTCCCCAGCAGTGGAGGCGACTGTTGCTGGGCAGGGGGTTGTCCATGGAAACTACTTCCCAGCAGTGGAGGCGACTGTTGCTGGGCAGGAGCTTGTCCGGGGAAACTACTCCCCAGCCGCAGAGGTGACTGTTTCTGGGTTGAGGGGGTCAACTGCTGTCCTAGTGTTGGATCCTGTGCACAAGACATCGAGGTGGGGAGTAGGGTAGGAAAGGGAAGTGGCCATGCAGGAGGGATGCCTGTATAATCTAACCGTTCCTCTGAAACTAAAATAATTCATGCGCAGTCACAATGATATGCCCACGCGAGCAATGCGGAGGCACCAAAGTACCACCAAGTGCTCCAGGCCTCCCCACAGCATAGGCTGTGAGTCCGCGACCACTTTACTGGACCGCAGAGCAGTTGGACTGCACACGTTGTACAATCTCTTCGCCAATGCTGGCCATGTAGCAGTCACTACTGGAGGCACTCACAGCCCCTTGCAAACTCAGCACTCAGGTAAGGAGCAGTCTCCCCCATGTCGCAGGCTGACAGACAACCATGCAACGCACTCATCTGTGGCCATTGCGGGGTGACCATCACTCTCCAGGAAGCGTTAAGGGGTCATCACACAGGGCCAGGAAAGATGCTAAGTACACCCATGCTAACCACATCCCCCTCTCTTTCATGCTGCAGGAGGACGATATCAGGAGCATGGAGATTGGTGACCTAGCTGTATGCCTGATGGCCTACAGAGAGCAGAGAAGACGGAGGAGAGAGCGACTGATGCTCGTGGCCATGCAAAGGCCGGAGCAGCAGCCTCAGGAAGAAGGGGCAGCAGGGCCTCCCACACACGCTGCCTAGGACCAACGGCGAGTCGTGGCTGGTCGGTGCCTAGCAACACCCAGGGTCTATAGACACCGCCTGTTTTTACTGCAGATGACCAGGAACCACTGTTGCTGACGACTGTGCATGCCTAGGGACCTGCTCGCTCACATCTGCCACTTACTGCAGGGGACGTGGAGGGCATCCACTGCCAGTGGCTTTGAAAGTGATTGTGGCCTTCAATTTCTATGCCAGTGGCTCCTTTTAGGGCTCCACAGGTGACCTCTGTGGGATATCACAAGTTGCCACCCACAAATGTATCCATGAGGTCACAGATGCCATCTTTTCGAGGGCACACAACTTTGTGCATTTTGCCCAGGACTGTGACAGCCAGGGTTCAAGGGCCATTGGATTCTCCTTGATCTCAGAATTCCCACAGGTGCAAGATGCAATTGACTGCACTCATGTGGTGCTCAGGTCTCCATCGCTACACTCAGTGGACTTCATCAACCACTTCACTGTACAGTTGATATGCGACCACCAGAAACGCATCCTGCAGTTGTACGCACAGTTTCCAGGGAGTAGCACGACGCCTACATCTTGAGTCGGTCATGGATCCCTGGAGTCTTCCAGTGTCCACAGAAGCTGCAGGGAAGACTCTTCGGGAACAAGGGCTACCTGCAGAGGACGTGGCTGATGCCAACCGTGCGGCGACCTCGGGCTGCAGCAGAGCATTGGTATAATGAGGCTCTTATTGCAGCTTGCACCTTGGTGAAGCAGACCATCAGGATGCTGAAGATGAGGTTCCGGTGCCTGGACCAGTCTGGTGCAGCCCTGCAATATAGTCCACAGAGGGTGTCATGCATTGTCATCAACCGCTGCACCCTTTACAGCTGCAACGGGGAGAGGAGCTGGCAGAGAGGAAATGGAGGAGCTACACGTCTCATTCGATGAGGAGGATGCCAACGGGGATGAGGCCCTCACTCTGGCTAGACGAGGCAGGCGTGCTCTGAAGCCCTCATAACTGCTAGATTTGTGGAAGATGATGACGACATCCAGTGAAGTGACCCAAGATCCTCACATCGCATTTGTGAAGGCTGGCTTATGGCAGCGCTAAAACCCTCTGTGAGAATGCTCCTGTCATGGAGATGCAGTGGAGGCCCTAACAGTCACTCGATTGCAGGAGGATGATGACGACATGCAGTGAAAACGTGCCATAGATCTTCACATAGCCTCTGAGAATGCCTGACTCCTGTCTGGCCAAGGGCAGCTCGCTTGCGCTCTGTGACCAGAGTCATATCATTGAGAACTAAAACAGAATTACCTGGAAAAACTCAGCAGGTCTGGCAGCATCGGCGGAGAAGAAAAGAGTTGACGTTTCGAGTCCTCATGACCCTTCGACAGAACTTGAGTTCGAGTCCAGGAAAGAGCTGAAATATAAGCTGGTTTAAGGTGTGTGTGTGGGGGGCGGAGAGATAGAGAGACAGAGAGGTGGAGGGGGTTGGTGTGGTTGTAGGGACAAACAAGCAGTGATAGAAGCAGATCATCAAAAGATGTCAACGACAATAGTACAATAGAACACATAGGTGTTAAAGTTAAAGTTGGTGATATTATCTAAACGAATGTGCTAATTAAGAATGGATGGTAGGGCACTCAAGGTATAGCTCTAGTGGGTTTTTTTTTATATAATGGAAATAGGTGGGAAAAGGAAAATCTTTATAATTTATTGGAAAAAAAAAGGAAGGGGGAAACAGAAAGGGGGTGGGGATGGGGGAGGGAGCGCACCACCTAAAGTTGTTGAATTCAATATTCAGTCCGGAAGGCTGTAAAGTCCCTAGTCGGAAGATGAGGTGTTGTTCCTCCAGTTTGCGTTGGGCTTCACTGGAACAATGCAAGCCAAGGACAGACATGTGGGCAAGAGAGCAGGGTGGAGTGTTAAAATGGCAAGCGACAGGGAGGTTTGGGTCATTCTTGCGGACAGACCGCAGGTGTTCTGCAAAGCGGTCGCCCAGTTTACGTTTGGTCTCTCCAATGTAGAGGAGACCACATTGGGAGCAACGAATGCAGTAGACTAAGTTGGGGGAAATGCAAGTGAAATGCTGCTTCACTTGAAAGGAGTGTTTGGGTCCTTGGACGGTGAGGAGAGAGGAAGTGAAGGGGCAGGTGTTACATCTTTTGCGTGGGCATGGGGTTGTGCCATAGGAGGGGGTTGAGGAGTAGGGGGTGATGGAGGAGTGGACCAGGGTGTCCCAGAGGGAGCGATCCCTACGGAATGCCGATAAGGGGGGTGAAGGGAAGATGTGTTTGGTAGTGGCATCATGCTGGAGTTGGCGGAAATGGCGGAGGATGATCCTTTGAATGCGGAGGCTGGTGGGGTGATAAGTGAGGACAAGGGGGACCCTATCATGTTTCTGGGAGGAGGAGAAGGAGTGAGGGCGGATGCGCGGGAGATGGGCCGGACACGGTTGAGGGCCCTGTCAACGACCGTGGGTGGAAAACCTCGGTTAAGGAAGAAGGAGGACATGTCAGAGGAACTGTTTTTGAATGTAGCATCATCAGAACAGATGCGACGGAGGCGAAGGAACTGAGAGAATGAGATGGAGTCCTTACAGGAAGTGGGGTGTGAGGAGCTGTAGTCGAGATAGCTGTGGGAGTCGGTGGGTTTGTAATGGATATTGGTGGACAGTCTATCACCAGAGATTGAGACAGAGAGGTCAAGGAAGGGAAGGGAAGTGTCAGAGATGGACCACGTGAAAATGATGGAGGGGTGGAGATTGGAAGCAAAATTGATAAATTTTTCCAAGTCCTGACGAGAGCATGAAGCGGCACCGAAATAATCATCGATGTACCGGAGAAAGAGTTGTGGAAGGGGGCCGGAGTAGGACTGCAACAAGGAATGTTCCACATACCCCATAAAGAGACAGGCATAGCTGGGGCCCATGCGGGTACCCATAGCCACACCTTTTATTTGGAGGAAGTGAGAGGAGTTGAAGGAGAAATTGTTCAGCGTGAGAACAAGTTCAGCCAGACGGAGGAGAGTAGTGGTGGATGGGGATTGTTCGGGCCTCTGTTCGAGGAAGAAGCTAAGGGCCCTCAGACCATCCTGGTGGGGGATGGAGGTGTAGAGGGATTGGACGTCCATGGTGAAGAGGAAGCGGTAGGGGCCAGGGAACTGGAAATTGTTGATGTGACGTAAGGTGTCAGAGGAATCACGGATGTAGTTGGGAAGGGACTGGACAAGGGGAGAGAGAAGGGAGTCAAGATAACGAGAAATGAGTTCTGTGGGGCAGGAGCAAGCTGAGACGATCGGTCTACCGGGGCAGTTCTGTTTGTGGATTTTGGGTAGGAGATAGAAGCGGGCCATCCGAGGTTGGGCGACTATCAGGTTGGAAGCTATGGGAGGGAGATCCCCAGAGGAGATGAGGTCAGTGACAGTCCTGGAAACAGTGGCTTGATGTTCAGTGGTGGGGTCATGGTCCAGGGAGAGGTAGGAGGAAGTGTCTGCGAGTTGACGCTCAGCCTCCGCGAGGTAGAGGTCAGTGCGCAGACACTTCCTCCTACCTCTCCCTGGACCATGACCCCACCACTGAACATCAAGCCACTGTTTCCAGGACTGTCACTGACCTCATCTCCTCTGGGGATCTCCCTCCCACAGCTTCCAACCTGATAGTCGCCCAACCTCGGACGGCCCGCTTCTATCTCCTACCCAAAATCCACAAACAGAACTGCCCCGGTAGACCGATCGTCTCAGCTTGCTCCTGCCCCACAGAACTCATTTCTCGTTATCTTGACTCCCGTCTCTCTCCCCTTGTCCAGTCCCTTCCCACCTACATCCGTGATTCCTCTGACACCTTACGTCACATCAACAATTTCCAGTTCCCTGGCCCCAACCGCTTCCTCTTCACCATGGACGTCCAATCCCTCTACACCTCCATCCCCCACCAGGATGGTCTGAGGGCCCTTAGCTTCTTCCTCGAACAGAGGCCCGAACAATCCCCATCCACCACTACTCTCCTCCGTCTGGCTGAACCTGTTCTCACGCTGAACAATTTCTCCTTCAACTCCTCTCACTTCCTCAAATAAAAGGTGTGGCTATGGGTACCCGCATGGGCCCCAGCTATGCCTGTCTCTTTATGGGGTATGTGGAACATTCCTTGTTGCAGTCCTACTCCGGCCCCCTTCCACAACTCTTTCTCCGGTACATCGATGATTATTTCGGTGCCGCTTCATGCTCTCGTCAGGACTTGGAAAAATTTATTAACTTTGCTTCCAATCTCCACCCCTCCATCATTTTCACGTGGTCCATCTCTGACACTTCCCTTCCCTTCCTTGACCTCTCTGTCTCAATCTCTGGTGATAGACTGTCCACCAATATCCATTACAAACCCACCGAATCCCACAGCTATCTCGACTACAGCTCCTCACACCCCGCTTCCTGTAAGGACTCCATCTCATTCTCTCAGTTCCTTCGCCTCCGTCGCATCTGTTCCGATGATGCTACATTCAAAAACAGTTCCTCTGACATGTCCTCCTTCTTCCTTAACCGAGGTTTTCCACCCACGGTCGTTGACAGGGCCCTCAACCGTGTCCGGCCCATCTCCCGCGCATCCGCCCTCACTCCTTCCCCTCCCTCCCAGAAACATGATAGGGTCCCCCTTGTCCTCACTTATCACCCCACCAGCCTCCGCATTCAAAGGATCATCCTCCGCCATTTCCGCCAACTCCAGCATGATGCCACTACCAAACACATCTTCCCTTCACCCCCCTTATCGGCATTCCGTAGGGATCGCTCCCTCCGGGACACCCTGGTCCACTCCTCCATCACCCCCTACTCCTCAACCCCCTCCTATGGCACAACCCCATGCCCACGCAAAAGATGTAACACCTGCCCCTTCACTTCCTCTCTCCTCACCGTCAAGGACCCAAACACTCCTTTCAAGTGAAGCAGCATTTCACTTGCATTTCCCCCAACTTAGTCTACTGCATTCGTTGCTCCCAATGTGGTCTCCTCTACATTGGAGAGACCAAACGTAAACTGGGCGACCGCTTTGCAGAACACCTGCGGTCTGTCCGCAAGAATGACCCAAACCTCCCTGTCGCTTGCCATTTTAACACCCCACCCTGCTCTCTTGCCCACATGTCTGTCCTTGGCTTGCTGCATTGTTCCAGTGAAGCCCAACGCAAACTGGAGGAACAACACCTCATCTTCCGACTAGGGACTTTACAGCCTTCCGGACTGAATATTGAATTCAACAACTTTAGGTGGTGTGCTCCCTCCCCCATCCCCACCCCCTTTCTGTTTCCCCCTTCTTTTTTTTTTCCAATAAATTATAAAGATTTTCCTTTTCCCACCTATTTCCATTATATAAAAAAAACCCACTAGAGCTATACCTTGAGTGCCCTACCATCCATTCTTAATTAGCACATTCGTTTAGATAATATCACCAACTTTAACTTTAACACCTATGTGTTCTATTGTACTATTGTCGTTGACATCTTTTGATGATCTGCTTCTATCACTGCTTGTTTGTCCCTACAACCACACCAACCCCCTCCACCTCTCTGTCTCTCTATCTCTCCGCCCCCCACACACACACCTTAAACCAGCTTATATTTCAGCTCTTTCCTGGACTCGAACTCAAGTTCTGTCGAAGGGTCATGAGGACTCGAAACGTCAACTCTTTTCTTCTCCGCCGATGCTGCCAGACCTGCTGAGTTTTTCCAGGTAATTCTGTTTTTGTTTTGGATTTCCAACATCCGCAGTTTTTTTGTTTTTATCATATCATTGAGACGCAGCCATGAAACTTTAAAAACAGCTGATGCTTTATCAGCTTTCAGCACCTGCGCCCTTCAGGAGCTCGTGCACAGCATCGCTGCTCACAGAAGAGATGGGGGACAGCCCCTCCTCAAAGGTGTTGAGAGTACATCGAGAGTATGAGAGTATGCCTACCCACTACATTGTGGCAGCACTGCCGAGGTGCAAGCATCAGGCATTTTTCAAAGGAATGTGAGGCCGAACCACCACTTTGTCCTAAAGGCTGCATGGAGCACAGGAAAAGGCCCTGCACTGAGACACCTTCCATTATCTTGTGCAGAAAGGTTTCAAATCTGAGTGACAAGAACACTGCTCATCAGAACAAGAAAACATAGGCAGGTAGACATTCTTGGGAATTTATTAACAATAGTGAACAGTATGTACAAAAGATTAACACCCATGACCAGGTTGTACAACTAATTCTCCTTAACTTAGAGTTAATTCTCCCAAAAGAGTTAATTCTACTTAACTTTCCTAATCCTGCCACTACGTCTTGTTGCTCCCCAGACATACACAGCAGATATGGAGGCAGCCTGCTGACTGCAACACCCTGTCGTGATGATTTTGGCGGGCATCCTCTGGAGGGCCGAGACTTGGAGGGCCCCAGCTTGCTTATGGGGTCATGCTGTGTGGCAGTGGCACCCTCCTTGGCCTGTGGAGCTGGAGCTGCTAAGGTCACAGGATGAGGGGAGTCAGAAGGCAGGACACTCTCGGAGTCACCTGGATGGATGGGCTCAGAGTGTGCACCTGCTGATCCTTCTCCCTATGGGTGCCCAGGGGCCCTAGGCTGATTCCTCGGGGAGCAAAGGTAGCTGGAGTGAGATCTAGCTACCTGGCACCCCTCTCGTGTACACACTGTTGGAGGCGATAGAATTGAGCTCGCGCAGCAGTGCAGTTCTTGCGGCTGAACTTTAAACAGCGTGATGCAGCGGCGGGATGATGGCCAGCAGGTGAATGAGAGCCCGCCCACCATGGAAATGGCGTATTTCCTGGAAGTACATAAATAACGAGGTGGGTTTGGGACGATACGGTGTAAAAACCCGCTATTGCGGTGGGCGGATAAAACGTCGTATTACCCGCACTTCGTGTAAATCTGGGAAAATTCCACCCAGTGTAACTGCATCACCAGGGAACTGGACAAATACAGTATCTCCATCAATAGGGAGCCAGCTAGATACAGGAACACCATCACCAGAGAACCAAATAAATACAGTAACTTCATCACCAGGGAAGCAAATACATGCTGTTACACCATCACCAGGGAACCAGATAAATAATGTAACTTCATCACCAAGGAACTAGACAAATGCTGTAACTCCATCATCAGGTAACCACATAAATACTGGAAGGAAGTTTCGCATATTTACACTAAGTACGGTAAGGGGCAGGCAAAATGGTTTTCCACCTGCCGGTGTGATGGTGAGTTTTCACGCTGTATTGTCCCAAGCCCACCACATTACTTATGTATTCCCAGGAAACACGCTTTTTCCATGGCAGGCTCTCATTTGCCTGCCCGCCATCATTCCCCCATTACATCACGCCAGCCGCCATGTTTAAAAGGAAGCCGCCTGCACAGCGCTCATCGCCACCAGCTCACCATCGCTGCCTGGGAGACAGGGCCAGCAAAGGAAAAAAGGCCGCAGCCCCCCGCTTCAATGATGGGTCCCTCATGCGACTGCAGGATGCCATGGTGGCCCACCAGGATGTCCTGTGCCCCTGCTCTGGCCACAGGATGGGCCATGGATGTGACCAATGCAGCTTTGGAGGTGGTGGCAGTGGTGGTCAGCGCCAATGCCCTTCAGAATAAGACAGCCACCCTGTGCCACAAAAGGATGAATGATCTCTTCCGTTCCGCCAAGGTAAGTCACTCTTTTTGTCACTCTCAACTCACACACTCACAAACCAATCACACATCCACAGGGCCCTCACTCACTGCCAGTTCAAGGGACATCATCATTCACTCTCTCTCACACACCTTTATAGTCCTCATTCTGTCCATGGGACCACTCGCCATCCACACAGGCCAGGCATTCTTATCATCTGGCCTGGTAGGTATCCTGCTTACATTTTCTCATCTCTATTCATGCAGGACAAGCTGGCACACAACAAGAGAGAGGTCGCAGACCGGTGGCGGAATGCCCAAAATCAAAGTCCTTATGGACTTTGAAAACAGAGCTATCCAGCTGGCCAGCCATGATCTGGTCCAGTCCTGTAACGACGATGAGGTCAGCGCTGCTCTACCAAGTGAGGGCCCATCAGTGCAACGTTCATTGGACAACCATGCCATCAGTGATGTGTCCTCTTTCACAGGTCATTACCATGCACTAATTATCTCTCCTTGCTTTCGCAGGCACATAGGCCAAACAGCTGACAGAGTCCATGACCCAGGGCTTCCAATCAAGCCTCAAAGAAACCTCTGAAGAGGAATCTGAAGGCACCCGCCCTGAAGTCCCATCACAGCGCTCACCTACACCCTCCTCCAACAGCGACACACACCTCGATGAGAGCAAGCTATAGAGTAGCCCTGGAATCACAATCTGGTGAGCACATTGTACTGTCTGATCCACAGCAGGCGACAGCAGGCGACAGCAGGCGACAGCAGGGACTTCCCAGGTGCCTGGCATTCGGAGGACTGCCGGAGGCCAGAACATTGCTGAGTCCTAGTCAGATGACACGCTCGATCATGTCACAGTTGCTGGAGCTGTAAAGGCAAGCTCAGGAACATCAGGAAGGGATTCCGCTGCACTCATCAGATTGCAAGGCACAATGGAGTAGTCTGTCCTCCTTCAGGTGGATAGCGCCAGCATGCCAACGCACTGAGGTTAATGCTGGTATGGTGGCAGCCGCCATGGAGACCTTGGTCCAGGACTTCGCTCCTGCACCGCTGCACAGGCTCAACTTCATCGCTGATGCCATAGCTGGTCTCCAACATTGTGTTCATGAGAGAGGTGCCGGATCTTGCTCCGGGCTATCTCTGCTCCTCAAGGAGTCAGCCTGGGGCCCCTAGGCACTCATAGGGAGAAGGATCAGCAGGTGCGCTGTCCGGGCCCATTGATCCAGGTGACTCCGAGAGTGTCCGGCCCATCAGACTGCCCTCTTCCTGTGACCTCAGCTGCTCCAGCTCCATAGGCACCAGAAGGTGCCACTGCCACACAGCATGACCCCAAAAGCAGGCCGGGGCTGAGGTGATAGCGCCGGCATGCCAACGCACTAAGGTCCAAGTCTTAGCCATCCAGAGGACGCTCGCCAAAGTTATCACAGAAAGGGCATCGCAGTCAGCAGGCTGCCTCCACCTCCGCTGTGGATGTCCTGGGAGTAACAAGACATAGCGGCAGGATTAGGACAGTTAAAGAGAATTAGTTTCACAGCCTGGGCCCGGGTGTTAATCATTAAAAACATACTGTTCAGTATTGTCAATGAACTCCCAAGAATGTCTCCCTCCCTACGGCTCCTTGCTATGATGAGCAGTGCTCATGTCAATCAGATGTGAAACCTTTCCGCGCAAGATAAAGGCTGGTGTCTCAGTCCAGGGCCTCTTCCCTGTGCTCTCTGCAACCTTCAGACCAAAGTGATAGTCCTGCCTCACAGATCCTGGAAACATTCCTGATGCTTGCAGCTTGGTGGTGCTTGTCAATGCTGCCAGAATGTAGTGGGCAGGTGGCACAAAGTTCTCTCATACTCTCTCTGTGCTCACAGCACCTTTAAGGAGGGGCTATCCCCCATGTCTTCAGCATCTGTGATCACTGATGTTGTACGCCAACTCCTGAAGGGCTCAAGTGCTGAAGACGGACAATGCATTTAAAGTTTCATGGCTGCGTCTCTACAATATGACCCTGATCACCAAGCGCAAGCGAGCTGCCCTCAGCTAGACAAGATTCAGACATTCTCAGAGGCTATGTGAAGATTTATGAAGTACCCCCACTGCATGTCATCATCATCCTCCTGCAATTGAGTAACTGTCAGAGCCTCCGTGTATCTCCATGACAGGAGCATTCTCACAGAGGGTATTCGCGCTGCCATAAGCCAGACTGAAGACAAACTTTCACAAATGTGGTGTAAGGATCTATGTGGACACCTCACTCAATATCGTCATCATCCTCTACAAATCTAGCAGCTATGAGGGTATCCCAGGGATGCCTGCCTCGTCTAGCCAGAGTGAGAGCCTCATCCCCATCATCATCGCCTCCGAGGACCAACTCAGCCTCATCCCTGTTGGCGTCCTCCTCATTGGAAGAGACATGCAGCTCCTCCATCACCTCCCCATCCAGCTCATCTCTCCGTTGGACTATATTGCAGGGCTCTACCAGACTGGTCCAGGCACAGGAACCTCATCTTCAGCATCTTTATGGTTTCCTCCACCAAATTGCGAGCTGCAGCATGAGCCTCATTATACCGTCGCTCTGCTGCCATTTGAGGCCACCATACGGGTGTCACCAGCCCTGGCCTCTGTGGGTAGCTCTTGTCCCCGAGGAGCCATTCCTGCAGCTCCTGTGGACCCTGGAAGACTCCAGGGATCTGTGACCGACTCAGGATGTAGGCGTCATGCACACTCCCTGGAAACCGTGCACACAGCTGCAGGATAAGCTTCTAGTGGTCGCATACCAGCAGCACATTCAATGAATCCCTTGAAGTTGATGTCATCCACCGTGTACAGTGATGGAGACCTGAACACCAAATGATTGCAGTCAATTGCACCCTGCACCTGTGGGAATCCTGAGATCAGGACAAATCCAATGGCCTTTGCACGCCTGGCTGTCCTGGTCCCGGGCAAAATGCACTAAGTTGTGTGCCCTCGAGAAGGTGGCATCCGTGACCTCACAGATGCATTTGTGGGTGGCAGATTGTGATATCCCACAGAGGTCACCTGTGGAGCCCTGAAAGGAGCCAATGGCATAGGAATTAAATGATGCAGTCACTTTCACAGCCGCTGGCAGTGGATGCCCTCCTTGTCCCCTTGGCGCCAAATCCTGCAACAAGTGGCAGATGTGAGCGATCAGGTCCCTAGACATGTGCGGTCTTCTGCGACACTGGTTCTTAGTCATCTGCAGGAATGACAAGCGGCATCTATAGACCCTGGGTGTCGCTCGGTGCTGACTAGCCACAGCTCACTGTGGCTCCTGGGCAGCATGTTTGTGAGTTCCAGCAGCCCTTATTTCCTGAGATTGCTGCTCCTACCTTTGCATAAGCCAAGTCAGTTGCTCTCTTTTCCGTCTTCTCCAGTCTCTGGGGACCATCAGGCATATAGCTAGGTCACCAGGCTCCATGCTCCTGATGTGGCCTGCCTGCGGCACAAAGGAGAGAGAACCGTGGTTATCATGGCTGTACTTAGCACATTTCCTGGCCCTGTGTGACCGCCCCTTAAAACTTCCCGGAGAGTGCTGGTCACCCTTGGCTGGCCACAGATGTGTGCGCTGCATGGCTGCCCTCTCAACCTGCAACATGGGGAAGACTGCTCCTTACCCGAATACTGAGATTGCAAGGGGCCGTGAGCACCTCCAGCAGTGACTGCTACATGGCCAGCATTGGCGAGGAGATTGTACATTTGCATTTCAACTGCTCCGCGGTCCAGTCAAGTAGTTGTGGACTCACAATGAGAGCTAGGGGGTGCGGGGAGGTGCAGGGCTGGGGGGGTCAGGGGGTGGTGTTGGGTAAGATCTGGAGTGCTTGGTGGCACTTTCTTGCCTCAGTATTGCTTGCAGGGGCAGGCAGTCGAGGAGCCCGAACCCAATCATTTCACAGAAAAAGCTGGAAAAACTCAGCAGGTCTATAACAGCATCTGTGGAGAGAAAGACAGAGTTAACATTTCAAGTCTGTATCAGAGTCGAAACATTAATTCTGTTTTTCTCTTCACAGATGCCGTTAGGCTTGCTGAGTTTTTCCAGTTTTTTGCAGATTTCCAGCATCCGCAATATTTTGATTTTAACCCACCTTGATTTCTTGTGGGATCCAATGCCAGGGCAGCTGTTGCCCCCCCACCCCCCTCCCCCCATGACAACAGTTGCCTTTGAGGCTGGGCAGCAGTTGCCCCCCCGACACCCCCACCAACAACAGTCACCTCCGTGGCAGGGCGGCACTTTACCCCAGCGCCCCTGAAGCCTGTAAAGCAACAGGTGACCCTGCAAGCTCTGCAGAATGTTGCTGTTCACTCACCTCCAGTTCCCCCGAAATATAGGCTGCCAAGTGCAGATGGCTTGTGTGTTGCTGTGAAACACGTTGACGTTCTTTCCCGCCGCAGTGGACGGACAATCCGGCAGGAGTCCAAGAGCCTGGCGGGAAGGCCTTTTAATGACACGCTGATGTATTAAAATGAGCTTCCCGCTGACCATTGGTGGGAAATGTGGCCCACCGTTGACGGGCTGAGCGGACAATTGTGATCTGCCTTCCCACCATCGTGAAATATATCATGCCATATTGTCTGCGCGCACTACCTATCATGCTGGCTGCCATCGGTCATGGAAAATTCCACCCGCTGTAACTCCATTACCAGGGAACCAGATAAATACTGTAATTCCATCACCATGACCTAGACAAATACTGTAACTCCACCACTAGGGAACTAGACAAATAGTGTAACTCCATCACTTGGGAACCAGATAAATATGTAACTCCATCACCAAGGAATCAAATAAATACAGTAAGACCATCACCAGAGATCTAAACAAATACAGTAACTTTATCACCAGGGATCTACAAGGACACTGTAACTCCATCAGGGAACTAGATAAATACCATAACTAGTTAAATACTATACCATAAGTGAGCCAGACATTACCATTACTCCACCATTGGGGAAGATGAAACACTATCGCTTCGCCATAGGTATTAGACTATTACTAGAAGTAGCTTTTAAAACTCCCATACAAGTGTAATTTGGTTTCTCTTGATGACCTTAGTACCTGTGCATCTATTATTTTTATTTATTTCTTTTCCTCAATCCACTTCCCTTTTATCTCCTCTTTGCCTGAAGGCAATGAGTGAAACTGTGGCACTGCTGAAATCCGAATGATGCATAACATACAGGACCATTATTCATGTGTGAGTTCATTCAGCCAATGTCCAAATATATATAACCAGTCACTAAAGTGATTAGGAACTGACTGATTTATTTTTCCCCTAACTTCCTAGCTTTCCGTCAGGCCCCTAGACATCTATGCACCCATGTCCCTTTTGAGATCAGTTAATAGAAGCACAAACCAAATATTGCACCATCACACATCACAGATTCTAATAATTCAGGTACACTGGGCCATTAAGATACCCAACAGTTATTGTAAAGTCCTATAAAAGTGATTTGAGACAGTTACATCTGTATTGTGGGGCTGTTAGCTTGGATGTCTAGTGTGTGGTTCAGAATAACACCAACAATGTGGGTTTGATTCCCGTTCTAGCTAAGGTAGACTTGGCACCTGACTCTTCACCATGTCCCTGAGAATGGAAGGCAATGGCAAACCACCACTGAAAAGAAAACTGCCAAGAAGATAGCTAATGATGAAGCATCAACAGACAATGAACCAAGGACCTGCCTTTGGGCAGAGCATAGAAGAATGAGTATAGTGTGTCGGTGCATTGAATCACAGAATGAGGATCCTCTACATTCTCAAATGTATTAATGCTGGAGATTGGTGGATGACTCACCCTGCTTGCTTTTGTGCACCTCTTAGCAGCTATCAAAGTGGCGTGTGTAGAGTATCTAATCACTCATCCACCTCTCAGCCTGGGATAATTTGTATGGAATAGAAAGACCCAGGAAAGGGGAAAATATATCTTTATAAGAAAAGGAAGGACTCTTTTCTCTCATCAACAGTAATTTGGACAGTTTTAATTATATAATGAAATTTAGCTTAAAAAAATATTCAAATCCACAAATATTCCCTAGATGTCGCCTTAGTTTGAAGCCATAGTGACTGTAAATATATAAGTCACCATCCCTTTGAATCACACTGGTTCCAACACTGAGTCATGATAATAGCAGATAGGCCTGATGCTAATAATGTTTCTTTATTATTTTTTTCATTTGCTTACAAATGCACATTGCAATGATCATGTCACAATGCAGGATGTCAGTGTGACAAAAGTGACACATAAGGTAGCTCTTCTCCTTAACTAAGATAAAATAAGCTTTGCTGCAAAGTTTAGAATGAGGATTTTGCCCATCTAAATATAATTGCCTTCAATAATACACACACACACACACAAAATAGAGAAAAGTGGTAGCCTTATTTCTCAGTCTGGTGGTAAATTCCATGAATTGAGGAAATGATGGATTGGAAAATGTTCTTATGAAGCAGACTTTTTAAAAATTTATTCACAGGATGTGGGTATTGTTAGTAAGGCCAGCATTAATTGTCCTTGTAAGATTGTTGTGAGCCGCATTTTTCAACTACTGCTGTCTGTGTGAACATAAGAACATAAGAAATATGAACAGGAGTAAGCCATTTGTCACTCAAACCTGCTCCGCCATTTAATAAGATCATGGCTGATCTGATTGTTGCCTTAACTTCACTGTGCTGCCTGCCCCACATAACTTTAGACTTCCTTGCAGATACCGTAACCCAGCTTCCACTGCTTTCTGGGGGAGAGAATTCCAAAAATTAGTGACCCTCTGAGAGAAGAAATTCTTCCTCATTTCTATCTTAAATGGGAGACCGCTTATTTTGAAACTGTGCCCCATAGTTATAGATTCCCCGATGAGGTGAAATCTCATCTCAGCATCTACCTTGTCAAGCCCCCTCAGAATCTTAAATGTTTCAGCACGATCACCTCTCATTCTTTTGAACTCCAATGAATGTAGGCCCAACTTGCTCAACCTTTCTTCATAACACAATCCCTACATCCCAGGAATCAAACTAGCTAACCTTTTCTAAACTGCCTCCAATAAAATTACATCTCTCCTTAAATAAGGATGCAGTACTCCAGGTATGGTCTCACCAATGCTCTGTACATTTGTAATAAGACTTCTCTACTTTCATACTCTATTTCCCTTTCAATAAAGGCCAACATTCCATTTACCTTCCTAATTACTTGCTGTACTGACATGCTAAATTTTTGTGATTCATGTACAAGAACCATCTGTACCACAGCATTTTACCATCTCTTTCTATTTAAGTAATATTCTGCTTTTCTATTCTTCCCACCAAAGTGTGGTGAAAGTATTCCCACGGTGCTGTTAGTTAGGATATTCCAGAATTTTGACCCTGCAGCTATGATGGAATAGCAATATATTTCTAAGCTACGATGGACTTGGAGGGAAACTTGGAGGTGGTGGTGTTTCTATGGAGAGAATTTTCTCCCCATCGGGTGGACCGGTCGGGAGCGGGCATGGGCGAGCGCGGAGCCGATCACTGCCCACGATTGGCTGCGCACTGTCATTTTATAATTGGCTTGCGCAGTGTGATGTGCACCGGGAAGTGCTCAGTGCTACCTGTGTAGGCAGGGGAGGACGGAGAGTCAGGGCCTGCGCTTTTTCGCGCATGTATGCAAAAGAGTACAGAACTCTCCCTGAGGCATGGAGCTGCGTCAGGGAGATTAATTTCATTCTCAAAAATTGAAAGAAAGAATAAATAAAATTATTCCAACATGTCCCCTCATGTGACATTGTCATATGAGCTGGGACATGTTTATGCATTTTGTTGAAACATTTTATTGAATTTATAAACCCTTCATGAAACCTCATCCCAATGGATGAGGTTCCATGAAAAATGCAAAGGCCGCCTGGACCCTTTGCCTGCCCACCAACCTTAAGGTTGGACAGGCAGCCCTGACAATTAGTTCAATTAGATTATTAACGGCCTTAACCGGCCTTTGACAGTTCGGCGGGCGCGCAGCTAACTCCAATACGTGCCCACCGCACTGAAGATCGGAATAACGTGCGGTGAATGCCGCCCCCACATGCCCCCGCATGCCGGACAGAAGATTCTGGCCTATGTGTTTGCTGCCCTTGTTCTTCTAGGTGGTAGAAATAGTTTTTGGAGGTTCTGTTGAAGACGCCTTGGTGAGTTGCTGCAGTGCATCTTGTAGATGGTAAAAGCAAAAAACTGCTGTTGGTGGAAATCCAAAACAAAAACAAAAATACCTGGAAAAACTCAGCAGGTCTGACAACATCTGCGGAGAGGAATACAGTTAGTGTTTCGAGTCCGAATGACTCTTCATCAGAACTAAGGAAAAATATTCTTCCTTAGTTCTGATGAAGAGTCATTCAGACTCGAAACGTTAACTATATTCCTCTCTGCAGATGCTGTCAGACCTGCTGAGTTTTTCCAGGTATTTTTGTTTTTGTTGTAGATGGTAAGCATTGCTGCCACTGCACAGCGGTGGAGGGAGTGAATGCTTAAGATGGTGGATAGAGTGGTTGTCAAACAGGCAGCTTTGTCCTGAATGCTTTTGAGCTTTTGGATTATTGTTGGAGCTGTACTCGTCCAGGCAATTGGAGAGTATTTTATTACATTCCTGGTTTGTGACTTGTAGGTGGTGAAGAGGCTTTGGGGATTCAGGAAGTGAGCAACTTGTTGCAGAATTCCAAGCCTTTCTGACCTTCCCTTGTAGCCACAGTATTTATATGGCTAATCATGTTGGGCTGGATTTTTGCTCCCAAGTTGGACAGAGAGAGCCGAGAAATTTGCCAGCTCGATGCACCCACCTCAGGAAAAAAAGTCCCAAATGGCTGTTTTCACTCTGGGGAGGGCGAATTAGAGTGGGTACAGGGTCTGCCAAGTGCTGAGATGGGCTGTTTAAAAGGCACACTTTGGTTCTCTGGGACTTAGTTTCAGTTGTTTTGTTAAATAGTAGACTCTCTTGCCTTCACCCCTCATACCCCATCACCCCCTCCACCCACTCCCATCCCCCATCCATGCCAGCTCATGATCCCCATCACCTTAATGACCCCTTATAGCATCCATGCCAACTCATATCACCCCACCTACCCCATGACCTTTCATACCCTGCATGTCAAGTTAATGCCAATCCACCTTACATCCACTATGTCAACTCACCCAGTATCCACCATGAGTAGATTTCAGGAGCCATGTTGAGATGAAATAAAATAAAGTTCAAAATATCAATTACAGTTTTCAATATAATATTAAAAAAGTTCCATTCATGAAAGCCTATTCACAATTTTAAAAGCCCATCAGTACTTAATCCTTTATCAAAACAAACAGATTTGTATTCATAACCCCATATCAAAGACAACTAATCCTTTAACAACCTTTGTGTGTTGTCAATCAAACTGTGAAATAACAACCCTCCAGCTGGGTTAATTGTAGATTGTGGAAAGTAGCCAACCACTAATAATGATAGGTATGACAATAACCCTTGGGACAATGTCAACAAACAGCTATTGTACAAATGGAATTTTTTCAACTCTCATCGACACAGGAAGACTGTTTTTTTGTTGAAGTTCTTTAACGGCTGGGGATTTAAATTACGTCAGCTGAGTTTATTCAACTCTCACTGACATAGGCAGGCTGGCTTTTTAAAAATCCAGTCATGGGATGTGGGCATCACAAACTAGGCCAGCCTTTATTTTCCATCCCTAATTGCCCTTGTGAAGGTGGTGTGGGGCTGCCATCTTGAACCATATGGTGTAGGTACACCCAGAGTGCTTTTAGGGAGGGAGATCCAGGATTTTGACCCAGCGACAGTAAAGGAATGGCGATATATTTCAAAGTCAGGATGGTGAGTGACTTGATGGTGAACTTCCAGGTGGTGGTGTTCCCATGTATCTGCTGCCCTTGTCCTTTTAGATGGTAGCAGTCGTGGGTCTGTAAGGTACTGTCAAAGGAGCCTTGGTGAGTTCCTGCAGTACATCTTGTAGATGATACACGCTGCTGCCACTGAATGTTGGTGGTGGAGGGAGTGAATATTTGTGAATGGTGTGCAAATCAAGTGGGCTGCATTGTCCTGGATAGTGTCAAGTTTCTTGAGTGTTGTTGGAGTTACACTCATCCAGGCAGTTGGAGAACATTCCATCACGCTCCTGACTTGCGCTTAGTAGATAATGAACAGGTTTTGCGGAGTTAGAAGGTGAGTTACTCACCGCAGTATGGTAACCACGCAGAATGTTGATGGTGGGGGATTCAACAATGGTAATGCCATTGAATGTCAAAGGGTGATCGTTAGATTCTCCCTTGCTGGAGATGGTCATGACTGGGCACTTGTGTTGCCACTTATCAGCCCAAGCCTGGATATTGTGCAGGTCTTGCTGCATTTAAAGGGCTGGAGATTTAAATAACTTGACAGTTTATCAGTTCTACAAATCTTATCCACCCTTCATGAGCATTTATGTCTCCTCCATAAATTTGTGACTCCCACACTGCAGGTCAAGGCCCTTGCAACAGCAAAAATGGGGTCTGTTTGAACTCAGCCCTGGGTTCAAATTGCCCAGCTGAGTTCAGGCTTCCCTTGTGTGAGTCACAGCCTGCCCCCTTTCCTCTACCAGCAAAAATGGTATCTGTAGGAAATGGGGGTGGTACTTCCAGAACTGGGTCCTGTCCGTCATTTTTAAAGGTCTGTGGAGTCTTTACAACTCTATGAAAATCTAGCCCATTATAATTCTGGTCAATGGTGTCGCCCCCAGGATGTAGATGGTGAGGGATTTGATGATGCCATTGAATGTCAAGGGGAAATGTTTACATTAAAATGTAAGAAATAGGAACAGATGTAGGCAATTCATTCCTTTGAGCCTGCTCTGTTGTTTAGTAAGATCATGGCTGACCTTGTATCTCAGCCCAATCTTTCTGCAGTATCACCATTAGTAACCAAATACCTGTCAGTCTGAGCCTTGAATATGCCCCACGACCGCACATCCGCAGCTCTCCTGGGTAGAGAATTCCAAAAATGCACAGCTATTTAAGGAATAACATTCTCCTCATCTCAGTCTTAAATGGCTGAACCCTTTTTCTAAAACTATTTCCCTCCAGCCAGGGGAAAAATCCTCCCAGCATCTGCCCTGTCAAGCCCCTTAAGAATTTTGTATGTTTCAATGAGATCACCTTCATTCTTCTAAATTCTAAGGAATATAGGCCAAGTCAACTCAATCCCTTCTTGTAGGACAAGTCCCTCTTCCCAGGAATCAGTCTGGTGAATCTTTATTGCACTCCTTCTAAGATGTGTATATCCTTCCTTAGGTGCAGAGACAAAAACTGTACACAGCATCCCAAATGTGCTCTCATCAAGGCCCTATCTAATTGCAGCAAGACTTCTTTCTTCTTATACCCCAATCCCTTTTTAATAAAGGCAAACAAATTATTTGCTTTCCAGTTTTCTGCTGTACCTGCAAGTTAAAGTAATATGATTTATGTTCACGGACATGCAGGTTCCACCGAGTACCAACATTTTCCTGTAGCTCACCATTTAAAAAAATATGCTAATTTATAGTGTTTCCTCCAAAAGCAGGTAAGTTCACAT
Organism: Carcharodon carcharias; assembly: GCF_017639515.1. Classification (NCBI taxonomy): domain Eukaryota; kingdom Metazoa; phylum Chordata; class Chondrichthyes; order Lamniformes; family Lamnidae; genus Carcharodon; species Carcharodon carcharias. The sequence goes on along the minus strand of NC_054472.1, from coordinate 38,944,993 downwards.
TACAGCCTTAGTCTAAACATGGACAAAAGAGCTGAACTCAAAAAGGTGAGCTGAGAGTGACTGCCCTTGACATCAAGGCAGCATTTGACCGAATGTGGCATCAAGGAGCCCTAGCAAAACTGGAGTCAATGGGAATCAGGCAAAAATCTCCACTGGTGGGAGTCATACCTAGCACAAAGTAAGTTGGTGTGGTTGTTGAAGGTCAATCATCTGAGTTCCAGGACATCGCTGCAGAAGTTCCTGTGGGGGTGTTTGCTGATGACTGCAATATGTTCAGCACCATTTCAAAACGGGGTGCAAGCAAAAAGCTGGCGACTACAGACCAGCCAGTTTAACCTCAGTGGCAGGGAAATCTCTGGAAACTAATCAGATAATTGGGCCTGAGATCACCTCTGACTGTGTGAGTGGACACCCATGCCAGTGGCTCTGAAGGTCACAGTGGCCCTCAACTTCTGTGCATCCGGCTCTTTCCAGGGGGCAATTGTGTGGAGTCTCCCAATCAGCTATCCACAGTTGCGTCAAGCTGGTAACAGATACTCTGTTCAGGCAGGTATTTGACTTTCATTCATTTCCATACGGACAAGGCCAGCCAGACTGAGCAAGCCAGAGGCTTCGTGGCGATTGCTGGGTTTCTCCACATCTAGGGTGCAATCAACTGCACACATGTGGCCATCAAGGCACCAGCGGGTCAGCCAGTGCCTTCATCAACAGGAAGGGATTCCACTCCTTGAACGTGCAGATTGTGTGTGACCATAGTTTGTATATTCTGCAAGTCTGTTCCAGGTACCCTGGCAGCTCCCATGACGTGTACATCCTGAGACACTCCCAGGTGCCAAGGCTCTTCAGTGCTTCAGCCCGACTGGATGGATGACAGCTGGGTGATAAGAGCTATCTCTTGAAAAGGTGACTTACGACGCCTCTCTGCCACCCAAGGACAGAGGAGAGCAGTGGTATAACAGGGGCCATGCCTCCACAAGGGAAGTGATGGAGAGAATCATAGGCCTTCTGAAGATTCACTCCTGATGCCTGGACCATACAGGGGGAGCACTACAATACCCCCCAGAGCAGTTATCATTGATCATGTCACATGCTGGCACTGGTATTGGCACTAGCAAGGTTGGGACCCACTGGACGAAGAGGATGTTGACGCAGCTGCACAGGCCACTGATAATGAATCCAGTAGTGAGTCAGAAAAGGAGCATGGTGAGGAGAACGCTAAGGGCATGGAGGCAGGGACACCAGGCATGCCTTGATCCAACGCTCCTACAGCAAGGTGCCAAATAAGCACTACAACTCATGCCAGAGCTGTTGCCTCCATCCTGGATGTCTGAAGTTACCCTTTCCTTTGACCCCAAGTCCACCCAGTGCCTGTACAATAAGGTTTCGAACCACTAACATCCAGCATTAAATACTGGCATACCCTGCACAACATTAAATAAAAAAGGAGAAGCATACTCAGGCCATTATGAGAAAAGAAAATTTATCTCATTTTGACCGTCAAGACAAATTAACAGGGGTCTTCAACCCCAGACTATTTAAAATAATCAAAACATTGCACAACAGAAGATCACTCATGATCAGTCCCTCTTGGGCTCATGGTGCCTTAAACTTACGTTTGTGAGTACTACATCTTGGTACGCCCCCCTCACTGGCATTGGCATTGGAGACAGTCTGCTGACTCTGCTGGCTTTTTGGCCTTGATGGCGTTGGCGGTCGTCCTCTGGCCAGTGGAGCCTGTGCTGGCCCCGCCGGGGAGGGAGCAGCCAATTTGATAGCTGGCATCTCCCCAGTCGGCATAGCCTCATCAGATGCCACAGTCACTGGCAGAGGGATGGAGGAGCTGCTGCCTTCATCCAGAGTGCCCTGAGAGGAGCCCGCAGAGATGACAGGCAGCTCATGTGCCAAAGTGAGGTCGCTCTAGACCTCCCTGCTCACCATTGATGGACGGGCACCTGGCTGGGATATTGGATGCCTCATCCATCTCCCACATGGACACTGACAACCTGAGGTCTGAGCGCAACCCCAGGAACCCCTGATTCTGATCCTGGATCTGCGTCTCCATGAGAGTCACCAATCTCTCAATGGAGGAGGCAGTGTGCTCAGCCATGAGGGTCAACACAGTGCTGATTCTGCACATGGACTCCTCCATAATGGAGACCATGGCATGCATACCCTCATTGATCTCCGTCAGATCCTCCCGCACATCTCTCTGGACATCCAGCATCTGCCGCCTAATGGACGAGTCCAGTGGCTCATCATCTGCCTTCAACTGAGCATCATCCTGGAGGCACTCTCTGCCTCTGCCTGCATCTTAAATGAGTGTGAAGAGCCCTCGGCGCTGTGCACTCACATTCTAACTGAAGATCTAACATCCACTGAGGTGCTGGTATCTATGCTGTGCCTAGTTCAGAGAGTGGGTGTGACGCAAGTACATATGGAGCCTGGTGGTCCTGTGGTGTCAGGAGTGGGTCTTCAGGGTCCTGCAATTGGATGCGTGGTCACAAACCTAAGTGAGAACAATGGCAAGTCATTAGTTTAAATCATCACCCTGTCACTGCGCATGCCAGACACCCTGGTGACCTGCATCACGGAACCATCGTCTTTCAATGATCAATGGGGAATCCAGTTTTGAAGCTCCCATCAATGATGAGACTACGCAAGAATGTTTGCATCATACGAAACTCTCACCTCTGTGCACTGCATTCTTACCTTCGTCTAACGCGCCAGCCTCTGCTCTCCTGAGGAACACCTTGCAGGGCACATCAGAGTCTTGGGCCTCATGCCACAAAGCACTCAGTCCAAGCAGCCAAGGCTCACCCAGTTGGTCAGCTCTGGTGTCATTGATAGTTGGCACTCAGACTCTAACACCCTTGAGCTCCATAGGAGGATAGCCAGCCCTTAACAATTCAACGCACTGATCCGTGCCAACATGGTACTCACCCTTGCTGAGCGCAGCAGATTGTTAAGCCTCTTGCAGCACTGGGCCGCACAACTTCATGGCTACTGACCAGCACTACCACTTCCTCCCAAGCCCTTTTTGTAAGGTGGGTAGGCTCCTCTTTTCATCCCTGGAGACAAGGGTGTCCCTCCTGGCTGCCACCTCCTCCAGGAGGACCACAAGGCACTCATCAGAAAACCAGGGGCCCAAGTGCCCACCCACCCTGCCCTCCTGCCTGGCGTCTGCAGCTGCATTTGAATCCATCATTTTTAATCTCCTGCTGACAACACTGAAGATGTCTTCAAAGCCGGCAGCCTTCCAGGGCTTGACTGTGCCGGTTTTAAACTGCCACTGGGTCGCCATTGACACGGCGACCGACAGACCTCTGCTCCCACCCCCGCCCACCCCTTCCTGACCATTGGGGAGCTGTCATTCACGTTCGGTGGGCCTTAATTGGCCGCCAGCATGAAATCGCGGTCGGGGGCCGTTTCTGTTTCCCAGCCGCTCCTGTGCTCACCGAACTCAAAATCCTGCCCGATAGTTCAGGGTAAAATCAATAGTCACTTCAACAAATGCAGGATAATTAAGGAAAGTCAGCATTAATTCATTAAGGGAAAATCATGTTTAACTAACTTGCTGGAGTTTTCTGAGGAGGTAACAGAGAATTTTAATAAGGGAAACGCTGTTAATGTGATGTATATGGATTTCCAAAAGGCATTTGATACAGTGCCACACAACAGACTTGTGAGCAAAATTCTAGCTCTTGGAAAGTAAGTGCTTGAATAAGAAATTGGCTGAGTAACAGGTAACAGAGAGTAATGATAAATGGTTATTTCTCAGATTAGACGAAGTTTGTAGTGGAGTTCCCCAGGGGCCAGTGTTGGGATCCTTGCTCTTCTTGATATATATAAATGACCTTGACTGTGGTGTGCAGGGTATGATTTCAAAATTTGAAGATGATATGAAGATTAGAAATGTTGTCAACTGTGATAGAGATAGGCTTCAACTTCAAAACTTCATAGACATGTTAGTGGATTGGGCAGGCAGGTTCAATGCAGAGGAGTGTGAGGTGATGTATTTTGGCAGGAAGAACATGGTGAGACAGTATAAGATAAAGGGAGAGACTAAAGGCAGTGAGGGACAGAGGGGTTTCAGGGTATCTGTACATAGGTCATTGAATGTGGCAGGGCACATTGAGAGAGCAGTTAATAAGGCATACAGTACCTTAGGCTTTATTAATAGGGGCATTGAGTACAAGAGGCAGGAGGTCATATGAACTTGTATAAGACACTAGTTAGGCCTCATCTGGATTACTGCATCCGGTTCTGGGCGCTATACTTGAGGAAGGATGTGAAGGCATTGGAGAGAGTAAGTGGAGATTCACAATAATGATTCCAAGGATAATGAACTGTAGCTATGGAGATTGGAGAGGCTGGGGAAAAGAAGACTGAGAGGAGACTAGACAGAGGCATTCAAGATCATGAGGGGTATGGGCAGGTTAAATAGTGAGAAACTGTTCCCACTCAAGAAAGCATCAAGAACAAGAGGACACAGATTCCAAATAATTGGCAAAAGAAGTAAATGTGATGTGAGGAAAATTTTTTTCACCCCTAGGGTGATTGGAGTCTGGACTGAACTTCCTGAAAGGGTGGTGGAGGCAGGATTGATTGAGGTATTCAGAAGGCAATTGGATTGCTACCTGAAAAGAAATAATGTGCAAGGTTACGAGGGTTTTGCAGGGGAATGAGACTAGGTGGAATGGTCTTTCAGAGAGCCAGTGCAGGCTCGATGGGCCAAATGAACACCTTCTGCACTGTAAAGATTCTGTGATTCTGTGATTTTTGACTGCTCAGAAACTGAATCAGTGCATACCCATATGCTGCAAGGCCTGGACAACATTCAGGCTTGAGCTGATAAATGGCAAATAACATTTGTGCCAACCAAGTGCCAGGCAATGACTATCTCCAACAAAAGAGAATCCAAACATCTCCTCTTGACATTTAATGACATTACCATCACTGAATCCCCTACTATCAACATCCCTGGGGGTTATCATTAACCAGAGGTAGAACTGGGCCAGCCATATAAATCCTGTGGCTACAAGAGCAGGTCAGAGCTGTGAATTCCACAGAGAGTAACTCACCTCCTGACTCCCCAATGCCTGTCCACCATCTACAAGGTTCATGTCAGGAATGCGATGGAATGCTCTCCACTTGCCTGAATGAGTGCAGCTCCAACAACACTCAAGAAGCTCGATACCATCCAGGACAAATCAGTCTACTTGACTGGCACACCATCCCCCACTCTTAACATCCTGGGGGTTACCATTGACCAGAAACTGAACTGAACTAGCCATATAAATACCATAGCTACAAGAGTGGGTCAGAGGTTGGGAATTCTGCGGCAAGTAACTCACCTCCTGTTCCCCAAAGCCTGTCTACCAACTAAAAGGCACAAGTCAGGAGTGTGATGGAATACTCTCCACTTGCCTGGATGAGTGCAGCTCCAACTATAGTCAAGAAGCTCAACACCATCCAGGACAAAGTAGTCCACTTGATTGGCACCCCATCCACCACCTTCAACATCCACTCCCTCCTACACTGACGCACAGTGGCAGAAGTGTGTACCATCTACAGGTACACTGCAGTAACTCAGCAAGGCTACTTCAACAGTACCTTTCAAATCCACAACCACTACCACCTAGAAGGACAAGGGCAGCAGATACATGGGGCCACCACCTCCTGCAAGTTCCTCTCCAAGTCACTCACCATCCTGACTTGGAAATATTTCGCTGTTCCTTCACTGTCACTGGGTCAAAATCCTGGAACTCCCTTCCTCACAACACTGTGGGTGTACCTACACCACATGGACTGCAGTGGTTTAAGAAGGCAGCTCACCACTACCTTCTCAAGGGTAATTAGGGATGGGTGATAAATGCTGGCTGTGCTAGCGATGCCCACATCCTGAAAAGGAACAAAAAAAATTCTCCACATTATATGTCATCTGCCATATTCTTAACCAATCACTTAACAATCAATTTTCCTTTGCAATCTCCTTGCATTCTCCTCACAGCTTACTTTTGCACCTAACTTTTCACCATCAACAAACTTGGATACATTACACTTGGTACCCTTATTTAAGTCTAATGTCCTTCAGGGAAGGAAATCTGTCATCCTTACCTGGCCTGACCTACACGTGACTCCAGACCCACAGCAATGTGGTTGACTCTTCAATGCCCTCCAAAATGGCCCAGCAAGCCACTCAGTTGCAGCAAACCACTACAAAGTCACAAAAAAGGAATGAAACTGGACTGACCTCCCAGCATCGAACTAAGCGCTGGAAACGACAACAGCATTCGCAGCCCTGTCGAACCTGCAAAGTCTTCCTTACTAATATCTGGGAGCTAGTGCCAAAATTGGGAGAGCTGTCTTACAGGCTAGTCAAGCAACAGCCTGACATAGTCATCCTCACGGAATCATACCTTACAGATAATTTTCCAAGCACCACCATCACCATCCCTGGGTATGTCCTGTCCCACCAGCATAACAAGCCCAGCAGAGGTGGTGGCACAGTGGTATACAGTCAGGAGGGAGTTGCCCCTGGAGTCCTCATCATCGACTCCGGACCCCACAAAGTCTCATGGCATCAGGACAAACACGGGCAAGGAAGCCTCCTGCTGATTGCCACGTACTGCCCTCTCTCAGCTGATGAATCAGTGCTCCTCCATTTTGAACACCACTTGGAGGAAGCACTGAGGGTGACAAGGGTGCAGAATGTACTCTGGGTGGGGGACTTCAATGTCCATCACCAAGAGTGGCTTGGTAGCATCATTACTGACCGAGCTGTCCGAGTCCTAAAGGGCATAGCTGCTAGACTGGATCCGCAGCAGGTGGTGAGGGAACCAACAAGAGGGAAAAACATACTTGCCCCATCCTCACCAATGTGCCTGCCACAGATGCATCTGTCCATGACAGTATCGGTGGGAGTGACCACTGCACAGTCATTGTGGAGACATAGTCCCGCCTTCACATTGCGGATACCCTCCATCGTGTTGTGTGGCACTACCACCATGATAAATGGGATAGATTTCGAACAGATCTAGCAACTCAAGACTGGGCATCCATGAGGCACTGTGGACCATCAGCAACAGCTGAATTGTACTCAGACACAATCTGTAACCTCATGGCCTGGCGTATCCCCCACTCTACCATTACCATAAAGCCAGGGGATCAACTCTGGTTCAATGAAGAGTGCAGGAGGGCATGTCAGAAGCAGCACCAGGCATACCTAAAAATGAGGTGTCAACCTGGTGAAACTATAACACAGGACTACAGCTATCACAAACAGCATAAGCAGCAAATGATAGACAGAGCTAAGCAATCCCACAACCAAAGGATCAGATCTAAGCTCTGCAGTCCTGCCACATCTAGTTGTGAATGATGGTGGACAATTAAACAACTAACTGGAAAAGGAGGCTCCACAAGTATCCCCATCCTCAATGATGGAGGAGCCCAGCACAGCAGTGCAAAAGGTAAGGCTGAAGCATTCGCAACAATCTTCAGCCAGAAGTGCTGAGTGGAAGATCCTTCTCTGGAGGTCCACAGCATCACAGAGGCCAGTCTTCAGCCAATTTGATTCACTCCACGTGATATCAAGGAACGGCTGAAGGCACTGGATACTGCAAAGGCTATGAGCCTTGACAATATTCCAACGATAGTACTGAAGACTTGTGCTCCAGAACTCGCAACGCCCCTAGCCAAGCTGTTCCAGTACAGCTACAACACTGGCATCTACCCGGCTATGTGGAAAATCACCCAGGTATGTCCTGTGCACAAAAAGCAGGACAAATCCAACCCAGCCAATTACCACCCCATCAGTCTATTCTCGATCATCAATAAAGTAATGGAAGGGATCATCAACAGTGCTATCAAGCAGTAATTGCTTAGCAATAACCTGCTCACTGATGCCCAGTTTGGGTTCCACCAGGGCTACTCAGCTCCTCATTACAGCCTTGGTTCAAACATGGACAAAAGAGCTGAACTCCCGATCTGAGGTGAGAATGACTGCCCTTGAAATCAAGGCAGCATTTGACCAAGTGTGGCATCAAGGAGCCCTAGCAAAACTGGAGTCAAAGGATTAAAGTCATACCTAGCACAAAGGAAGATGATTGTTGGAAATCAGTCATCTCAGGTCCAGGACATCACTGCAGGAGTTCCTCAGTGTAGTGTCCTAGGCCCGACCATCTTCAGCTGCTTCATCAATGACCTTCCTTCCATCATAAGATCAGAAGTGGGGATGTTCGCTGATGATTGCGCAATGTTCAGCACCATTTGCAACTCTTCAGATACTGAAGCAGTCCTTGTCCAAACGCATCAAGACCTGGACAATATCCAGGCTTGGGCTGACAAGTGTAAAGTAACATTCACGCCACACAAGTGTCAGGTAATGACCGTCTCCAACAAGAGAGAATCCAACTATCGCCCCTTGATGATCAATGGCATTACCATCACTGAACCCCCCACTATCAACATCCTGGCAGTTACCATTGACCAGAAACTGAACTGGACTAGCCATGTAAATACTGTGGCTACAAGAGCAAGTCAGAGGCTAGGAATCATACAATGAGTAACTCACCTCCTGACTCCCCAAAGCCTGTGCACCATTTACAAGGCATAAGTCAGGAGTGTGATAGGATACTCCCCACTTGCTTGTATGAGTGCAGCTCCAACAACACTCAAGAAGCTTGACACCATCCAGAGCAAAGCAGCCCTGCTTGATTGGCACCACATCCACAAACATTCACTCCCTCCATCACCAATGCACAGTAGCAGCAGTGTTTACCACCTACAAGATGCACTGCAGGAATTCACCAAAGCTCCTTTTGACAACACCTTTCAAACCCATGACCACTACAACCTAGAAGGACAAGGGCAGCAGATAAATGGTAATGCCACCACCTGGAGGTTCCCTTCCAAGTAACTCACCATTCTGACTTGGAAATATATCGCTGTTCCTTCACTGTCACTGGGTGAAAATCCTAGGACTCCCTCCCTAACAGCACTATGTGTGTACCTACACCACATGGGCTGCAGCGGTTGAAGGCGGCGGCTCACCACCACCTTCTCAAGGGCAACTAGGGATAGGCAATAAATGCTGGCCCAGCCAGCGAAACCCACATCCTGTGAAAGAACGAGCATAAAATTACTGATATAGATTGTAAATAGCTGCGGCCCAAGCACTGATTCTTACAGTACTCCACTAGTTACAACCTGCCAATCTGAAAATTCCAAGGGGAGAACCCACCATCTGTGGTTAACTGAAAAAGTTAGACAGTATTAAACTTAAAGAAAAAGCATATAATTACGTAAAGGTGGCAGGTCAGAAGATTGGAAAGAATATAAAGAATATCAAAGAATGACAAAAAGATTAATAAAGAGGGAAAAATTAGAGTATAAGAGGAAGCTAGCTAGTAATATAGGCCAGGATTTTGACCTTGTTGGGTGGGCGCGGCGGGTGGTCCCAGGCTTGGTCACGAAGCCGACCGCTGCCGTGATCGCACCACGACATTAATTTCACACTGACTGGCCAATTAATTGGCCAGCCAGCGAGAAACACGCACTGCAGTGCTCAGCACTGCTAGGATGGGGCAGAAGGAGGGCGAGCACACACAATGAAAGCACCCTGAGGCACAGAGTTGCTTCAGGGAGCTGCAGGTTTGTGTAATCAAAAATAATAAACTTACCAATGTTAAAAACATGTCCCCTCATGTGACACCGTCACATGAGCAGGGACATGTTATGTATGAAATTTAAAATTTTTTATTTAACTGTTATTTGCTGTTGGAAACCTCATCCCGCCCGTGGATGAGGTTTCCTAAAAAATCCAAAGGCTGCTTGGCGTTTTCGTCTGCCCACCAACCTAAGGTTTGATGGGCAGTGAAAAGTTGCATTCAATTATAACTAATACGTCTGTTAATTGTCGGTGGGCGCACTGCCGACTCACGTGCATGCCCACCGACCAAACTATCGCACGAATGCGCGATGACATCAGGATGCTTGCCTGACTTTATCGCACATCATTTTACGCTCGAGCAGGCTAGGCACGCCTGCTCAGTGCAAATTTCAGCCCATAAAGACAGATAGTAAGAGTTTCTATAGATATTTAGATAAGAAAAGAGTTAACAATGTGAGCGGTGGTCCTACAAAAAGTGCCTCTGGGAAATTGACAATGGAAAGTAGAGAGATGGTGGATGAATTAAACAGGTGTTTTGCTTCGATCTTCACGATAGCGGACACAAGTAACATCCCAAAAATAGCTGCAAATCAGGAAATGGAAGGGAGAGAGAAACCCGGGAAAATTAGAATCACCAAGGAAGTGATATTGGAAAATTGTTGGGGCTGTAGGCTGACAAATCTCCAGGTCTGGATGGACTTCACCCTAAGGTGTTGAAAGAAGTGGCTAATGAGATAGCTGATGCATTAGTTTTAATTTTCTAAAATTCCCTAGATTTGAGGAAGGTTCCATTAGATTGTAAAATAGCAAATGTAACTCCTTTGTTCAGAAAGCGAGGGAGACAGAAAGCAGGAAACTATAGGCCAGTTAGCCTAATATCTGTCATAGGGAAAATGTTAGAAGCTATTATTAAAGATGTTATAGCACGGCACTTAGAAAACTTCAAGGCAATAGGCAGAGTCAACATGGTTTTGTAAAAGGGAAATCATGTTTAACCAATTTATTGGAGTTCTTTGAATGAGTCACATGTGCTGTGGATAAAGGGAATAGACTATATTTAGAATTCCAGAAGGCGTTTGATAAAATGTCACGTCAAAGTTTATTGCAGAAAATAGAAATTCATGGTGTACGGGGTAACAAACTGGCATGGATAGAAGATTGGCTAGCTAACAAGAAGCAGAGAGTTGGCATAAATGGGTCTTTTTCTAGTTGGCAGATGTGATGAGTGGTGTGCTACAGGAATCAGTGCTGGGCCCTCAACTTTTTACAATTTATATAAATGACTTGGATAAAGGGGCCGAAGGAATGGTTGCTAAATTTGCTGACAACACCAAGATAGGTGGGAAACTAGATTGTGAAGAGGACGTGAGGCTACAAAGTGACATAGATAGGTTAAGTGAGTAGGCAAAGATCTGGCAAATGGAGTAGAACGTGGGCAAATGTGAAATTGTTCATTTTGGCAGGAAGAATAAAAAAGAAGTTTATTATCAAAATGGCGAGAGATTGCAGAGCTCTGAGATTCTGAGGGGTATGGATGCCCTAGTGCATGAATCACAAAAGGCTAGTATGCAGGTACAGCAAATAATTAGGAAAGCTAATGGAATGTTATCATTTATTGTGAGGGGAATTGATTACAAACGTAGGGCAGTTATGCTTCAGTTGTACAGGGCACTGGTGAGACCACATCTGGAGTTTTGTGTTTAGCACTGGTCTCCTTATTTCAAGAAAGGTGCAAATGCATTAGAAGCAGATCAGAGAAAGCTTACTAGACTAATATCATGAAGGGGCAGGCTGCCTTATGAGGAAAGGTTGGACAGACCAGGCTTGTATCCACCGGAATTTGGAAGAATAAGAGGCGATTTAATTAAAGCCTTTAAGATCCTGAGGAGTCTTGACAGGATGGATTTGGACAGAATGTTTCCTCTTATGGGAGAATCTAGAACTATTTGTTCTAAAACTAAACTAGACTTTTTGAAAATAAGGGGTTACTCATTTAAGACAGAGATGAGAATTTTTTTCCTCTCAGAGGGTTGTGAAACTTTGGAGCTCTCCTCCTCAAAAGGCGATGGAAGCAGAGTCTGAATATTTTTAAGGCAGAGCTAAATAGATAATTGAAGGTTACTGGGGGTAGGCAGGAATGTGGGATTGAGGTTACAATCAGATCAGCCATGATCTTATTGAATGGTGGAGCAAGCTCGAGGGGCCAAGTGGCCTACTCCTGCTTCTAATTTGTACATTTGTGCATTCCTACTGCTTGCGTTTTGTCCATTAACCAATCCTCAAACCATTCATGGGGAGGTGGTGGTGTAGCGGTAATGTCACTGGACTAGAAATCCAGAGCCCCAGGTTAATGCTCTGGGGCATTAATTCAAATCCCACCATGACAGCTGGTGGGATTTAAATTCAAATAATAAACCTGGAATTGGAAGCTAATCTAAGTAATAGTGACCATGAAACTACCATTAAATGTCGTAAAAACCCAGCTGTTTCACTAATGTCCCTTTAGCGAAGGAAACCTGCCATCCTTACCTGGTCTGGCCTACATGTGACTGCAGATCCACAGCAATGTGGTTGGCTCTTAACTGCCCTTTGAAATGGCCCACTCAGTTTAAAGGCAATTAGGGATGGGCATGGGCAATTCCATGCCCATTCCATGAAAGGAAAAAAAAGAAAACTGCCCCTAATTCCATGAGCCCTAATTCCACGTAATAATCTCTTCTGTGGTAACATTCTCTCTTGTTGAAGATGGTCATTGCCTGGTACTTGTGCAATGCAAATGGTACTTGCCACTTACAGCCCCAAACCTTGATGTTGTCTAGGTCTTGCTGCATTGTGGGCTGTTTCGCTTTCTGATGAATTGCAAATGAGTTATGAGTTATCTGGGAAACATGAGTAATTGATAATAATAATTGCCAAGTATTAAACAGCTGATGCAGTTAATGTAAGCCCTGGCCCTGGTAACAGGCATCTTTTCAGGGGACATTTTCTAGCTACCAAGCAGTTGATAGATTTTACTAAATAGGAATTATTCGATACATGGGACAGTAGATTACCCCAGTTAATAGGCTTCAAGTTCAAGTGGCTTGTCCTTTGCTTTGTTAATCTTGCATTATAATACAATTTACATCGCACAGAGGATCAAAATGAATCATTTAAATGGTTGAAAGTAAGGGAACAGAGCAAATTAAAGGGAAGGTTATTCATTAGTTGGTCAGTAATTGTGACTCAGTCTTTGGCAAACATCACACAATTCTTAAAGAGTTAGATATCCTAAAGGTAACATTTAATTAAATAATAACGTATTGTCAAATGTGGGAATTGATTGCATCATGTTGTTGTGTTAGGCTACACACACACACACCATCAGGAAGCTGTTTAATGTTTGTTGATCCAAATTAATTCTAATAAACATAATGCAATGCATATATGATCTTAACTGAATTACATTCCTGCAAACTCCTTATTTATTGTTATTAATACTTTCCTTTTCTCTTAGTCCAGTATTTACATGTTTAAACCATATTGTTCATTAAAGATGTAAAACAATTAGCACATGTTAATGTGTACTCTGTAAAACGCTGCATGTTTCAACTTATTCTTTTGAATAACTTGGATTAAGTCTGCATGGACTTATCTTTTTGAACAATTTTGTGGTTTACGCTTGGGAGAACTCAACACTACAGAATCTATTTAAAGTGTAAAAACTAAGCATTGCACGTATTAGAATGTTCTGCCTTAACTAAAACAGCTCTGAACAGATCACGTCACATGCTAACTTATTTTGGTCAGTCCTTTACTATTTTGAACTTGCTATTTGATTTTGAGTTCTTCAAGTAAAGTTTGCATGATTAAGAATGTCTTTAGAAGTGATTTATTTCACAGGTGAAGAATTGGAAAAATCAACTGATGCCCAGTTTCCCCAGGAGTACATTCAGGTGGTCATCTCTTATGACTTGAAACCCTTGTATATGTATTCGATCTTGACAGTGGGATATATAGCTGTGAAACAGTTGATGATTACAAGTAATGAAATATTATTTTCCATAAATATTATTCAAATAAAAATCACACAATGAGGTCCATAACAAGGTTTTGCAATGTTGTGCTGGGGCTGCACAGGCTCTACACATGCCTGCAAACTCACAGGATAACATTTGGACAGCATGTTTGCCTGACTTAAAGCATCTCTCCCACTGGAGTCACATTGACAAACCTCCCACAACTGATGAGAGCGGGCAGGGAGCATGTTAAAGGCTTAGTTGTGGGGATTGCTACCCTGGGATGTACATGCGCGCCTGCTTCTTTTTTATGACAGCAGATATTAAAGCCTCCAAGCATTCTTCCGCTGGACAGGTAGGACACTTCAGTAACATGTTTAAATTGGTTTAAATCAGGCTCCCACATTGTAATTGGGAACCAGATTTAAAATTGACTGTTGTTGCATAGGTTTTCAAGGGGTGGGGAAATCAAATAGTGAAAGGGAGGAGGGAGTTGCTGGTTTTACAAGCCAAGTGCTTTTCAGCACTCCATGTGGGTGAGGAGGAGCAAGAGCACTCTCCCCACTTCCAAGTCTCTCAAAGAAACCAATTGCGCTCACTCAGTGCAGCCACTCTTCCTCTTCCAATTGCCAGCCTTTCTCCCTGCATCTCAACTAAGGCTGCTCTCCTGCTTCCAGATCACAGCCTCTTTACCCCTCCCATTACACTTTCTGTTACCCCTCCTGAGAGCCATGGATTGTGCCCAAGTGTCCCTGGCTGTGACCTCCTGATGCTGGTGGGTTCCTTGTTCGCTGCTGGGCTGCCAATTTGTCTGACTGGAGGTGCAAAATGTTAGTGAAGTCCTGGTGACCAGCCCCAGCCATCCCATTTTTTACTGGATCATCCTGTAAGTCCAGTATTATATCCTCCTGGGGTGCCATAATAAAAGTAATGCAGAAATTCAAAACCTGTTACTGATAGAACCACAAGGCTCACAGCATGAGCTATTACATTAAATAAATTAAGATACTTAAAAAAAAAATCAGATGACAGCAATGGAATGGTAAACCAGACTGACAACGAATATATGTTAAATGGAAATATTCTGGAGTCCTCTAAGGACATTTTTAGAAATGGGGGTTTTCAAGTCATCAATACAGCGTCATCAGCGTATTGCATCATCAATAGTCATCAATAGAAGGCTCGCAATTTAAAATGTTTGCAGCAACAAAAGCAACAGATTCATTATTTATGTCAAACATATTGGATCGTATGAATGAAATGTTGATCCATGGAAAGTCAATCATATATATGTTTGGAAAGGATGGCCTATTGAGTATTTTATGAAATAAACAGGATGGGCAGAATTTCCTGCTTGTAGGGCAGGTGTGTAAAATGGCACGCGATGACGTGGGGAGAACGATAATTCACTCAGCGGGCGCACGCGGGAGTTGGAGCCACACCTCCATTAAATAAAAGGCTAGTTAAGGCCCTTGACAGCCAAACTGATGGCAATTTAACGTTGCCCGTGTGATTTTTTTGGTCATCGCATGGGCAAAACAGGCAGGCGAGCAGCCCATGATTTGCAAAACCTCATCCACAGCCGGGATAAGAAGGGTCAGCAGCATTGTCAATGTGAGTAGTGATGAGTTTTAGAGGTAACGTGCTCATTGGTACTTGTCTGCTTAATCTCTGATCAGGACTTGATTCTTAGCATTTCCAGGTTTCATTTCTGGACTCATTAGCATCTTGCAGGCCTCCTGAGGATCTGGACTGTGTGGACCCTTCCAGGTATCGGACTGCCTTCCCTTACCCTGGTAATGGGGTTTGTGGTCTCCACTGGAGGCATCTCCTCTGAGGAGGAAGAGAGGGGCAGAAGGGAGAGGAGGCCAGGTGTCCCAATGCAGCTTCCAGGGGAAGGACCTGTGGGAGGAGAGGCGCAGCACAAGGGGCGCAAGGCCAGTAGGTAACCCAAGGTGGAAGGGGCCACAGAAGACGCCACTATCCTGTTGCCAGGGTTCACAGCGAACTCAATATGTCCGACGTGCAATGCCGAAGGTAGCTCCACCTCTGCAGCGAGACCGTGACCTCCATTTGTCAGATGATCGGGCCTGAGATCAGCTCAAACTGTGTGGGTGGACACCCCATGCCAGTGGCTCTGAAGGTCACAGTGGCCCTCAACTTCTATGCTTCCGGCTCTTTCCAGGGGTCAGTGGGGGATCTGTGTGGAGTGTCCCAATCAGCTGTCCATAGTTGCGTCAAGCTGGTGACAGAAGCTCTGTTCAGGGTATTGACTTTCATGCATTTCCGTACAGATAAGGCCAGCCAGGCTGAGCGAGCCAGAGGCTTTACAGCGATTGATGGGTTCCCCCACGTCCAGGGTGCCATCAACTGCAAACATCTGGCCACCAAGGCACCAGCGGGTCAGCCGGCTGTCTTCGTTAACACGAAGGGAACACCACAAATGTGCAGGTAATGTGTGACCACAGGATGCAGATTCTGCAAGTCTGTGCAAAGGTACCCTGGCAGCACCCATGACACATATATCCTGAGACACTCCCAGATGCAGAGGCTCTTCAGTGCTCCAGCCTGACTGGATGGATGGTTGCTGGGTGTTAAGGGCTATCCTTTGAAAAGGTGGCTCATGATGCCTCTCCACCACCCAAGAACAGAGGCAGAGCAATGGTACAACAGGAGCCATGCCTCCACGAGGGCAGTGGTAGAGAGAACCATAAATCTTCTCAAGATGGACGTCCGATGCCTGGACCATTCAGGTGGGGTACTGCAGTACCCCCAAGAGTGGGTATCACTGATCGTGGTTGCATGCTGCGCTCTGCACAATCTGCCACCGGCAAAGGGGGGAGCCACTGGAGTAAGAGATGTTGACGCAGCTGCACGGACCCCAGATGATGAGTCCAGTAATGAGTCAGAAGAGGAGCATGACGAGGAGAATGCTGAGGGCTTGGAGCCAGATCTTGGTAACCTCCCGGGAGACAGGGACACCAGGGACACCTTGACCCAACGCTTCTTCATCTAGGCTGCCAAATAAGAACTACCACATCATGCCAGGGCTTCCACCTCCACCCTGGATCACAGAAGTGACCCTTTCCTTGGCCCCAAAGATACACTCAGTGCCTGTGCAATAATGTTTTGAGCCACCCATGTTCAGCATTGTAGAATGGCCTACACAGCATCTTCAAAACAAGTGAAGCATATTCAGGCCAATAACACAAAAGCAAATGTACTTTAATGTTGAAACTCACATAGCACATAATATTGAATGGAACAAATATTCGGCATTGGTAGTCACACCATTAAAAAAAAACAAAATGGGGGAACAAAAGATCACCTGTGACGAGTCCCTCTTGTGCTTAAGGTACTTTAAACTTACATTTATGGGTGCTACGTCTAGACGCTTCCCCCTCACTGGCACCAATATTGGAGACAGCCTGCTGACTGTGCTGCCCTGTTAGCCTTGATGGCCTTGGTGGTCATCCTCTGGCCAGTGTAGCCTGTGTAGGCCCTGCCTGGAAGGGAGCAGCCAGTAGCGTGGCTGGCACCTCCCCAGTCGCTGCAGCCTCATCAGATGCCACAGCCACTGGCGGAGGGGCAGATGAGCTGCTACCGCCACACAGAGCGCCCTGAGAGGAGCCCGCAGAGATGACAGACAGCTCGTGCATCAACGTGAGGTCACTGTGGGCCTCCCTGCTCGTCATTGATGGACACCTGGCTGAGATTCTGGGTGCCCCATACATCTCACACACAGACATTGACCAGCTGAGGTCATTGCTTGTGTGAGAGCCAGCAGGTCCAGGCACAACCCCAGGAACCCCTGATTCTGGTCCTGGAGCAGCCTCTCCATGAGAGTTGCCATTCTCTCCACAGAGACGGCATTGCGCTCAGCCATGAGGGTCAACGCAGTGCTCACACTTCGCAGGGACTCCTGCACAATGGAGACCATGGCACCCATACCCCCTTGGATTTTCGTCAGATCCTCTCCCACACCCCACTGTATATCCAGCATCTGCTGCCTAATGGACTTCAGAGGTCCATTAGCCTTCGACTGAGCTTTGTTTAGTCTCCAGAAGTCCTCCAACTGCTGGCACCCTGAGCACTCTCTACCTCCGCCTGCACCTCAAGTAAGTGTGAAGTTCTCTCACCAGTGTGCACCAAGGTACTGGCCACCAGACTAGTGTCCACTGAGGCGCTGGTATCTGCGGTGATGCCTGGTTCAGAGAGTGGGTGCGACGCAGGTGCTTGGGGAGCATGGTCAGGGATCTGGGGTCAGGGATAGCTCCTGGAGGCCTTCTGCTTTGCTGCTTGGTGGCAGATCTAAGGGAGGGGAAGGACATGTCATTAGTTTAAGTCATGACACTGTCACTATGCATGTCCGGCACCCATGTGAGACAATGGATATGTGCATCATGATGCCATCATCTTTCAGTGATCAATGAGGAATCCAGTCTGGAGGCTCCCATCATTGATGAGACTGCACAAGAATGTTTGAACCATCTAAAACTCTCACCTCAGTGCACTGCACTCTTACCTTTGTCTGACACCCCAGCCTCACCACGGCCGGTGGATTGAGATTCATGGTGCCTCTCAAGCTCCAAGGCCTCTTGCTCATACCGGGAGAGGATGAGGAGGTGTGGGGGTCCTCCGCCAGTCCGCGACCTCTCAATATTGTTATGGGATGTCATCTGCTGAAAAGACAGATGAACATTGATTAGCCCACTCTCTACCTGCAGTGTCATTGCAGCCTGGCCAACCCCAGCTGAGGAGCACCTTGCAGAGCACATCCAAGTCCTGGCCCTCGAGCTGCAAGGCACTCAGTCAAAGCAGCAGGGCTCAGCCCCTTGGCGGCTCCGGCATGACTGACAGTTAGCACTCAGACTCTAACACCCCTGATCTCCACGAGTGAATGGCCAGCCCAAAACAACTCAACCCACTGACCCATACCAACATGGTACTCACCCTTCCTGAGCGCAACAGGTCATCGAAGCATTTCCGGCACTGCATGCAGGTGTGCGACACTACATCATGGCTGCTCACCTGGGCTGCCACCTCCTCCCATGCCCTCTTTGTTAGATGCGGTGGCCTCCTCCTCCTATCTCAGGGACAAGGGTGTCGCTTCTGGCAGCTACCTCCTCCAGGAGGGCAGCGAGGCACTTGTCGGAAAAACGGAGGGCCGAATGTCCAGCCGACCTCACCTCCCGCCTGGTGTCTACGTCTCGTTTGCAACCATGATGCTGCTTCAACTCTGACGCGCACTGCCTCCCTGGGACTGCCTGCACCATTTTTGAACTGGTTGCCAGGTCACCATTGGACCCAGCAGACAACAGGCCCCCGGTTTCCCGACCACTCTCGTCCACCCCTGCCGAGCCCACCTGACAAGGGAAAATTTCTGCCCTATAGTTATGCGCTCAAGGAATGTTTGGTTTGAATATAAATATAACAGTAATTCATGTATTCTTAATGAAATGTGAATATTTATCCATATACTGGTAAATTATTAAGTGAATTTATCTTTTAGATTAAAGGAGCTATATGTCATGGCTTGTTGGCAGTAGAATTTGTACTATTGTGATTGCTAATATGAACGACATGCTGAATAAAATCCCGTTATTAAAAGAAAAAACAAAATTAGAATTGGAGTAACATTCATGCTGTCCCTCAGGGCTGCTATTTTGCATAAGACCAAGCTGAACAGACTGTATCTCTCCATTCTCACACAACTATCTGGCTCTGACTCTGATAGAGTCGGACTCTGGGACCAGGATTTCCAGTATTTTTGTGGCCAGATGCACGCACAATTTGGGCATGAGTCAAGTATGTGACCTAAAGGATTGTGGAATATTGAGCGTAAGTGATTTACGTGTGAAAGTGGAATATGTTCAACTCTCCTTGATTTTGTTACTATCTTTTATTAGCCTAAATGCATCTCAACTTATAACAATGGTCCTGTCCTCAGGTTACAGAGCCTTACAAATGAGTTTCCTGCAATCACATTTGCTCAGAAACTCTCTTCAAATTCTGACCTAAATTTCAGGCACTGCAGACAAGCCTGGTTGGTATTTTATTGAAATTGTTTGAGTTTTTAAAAAATTATTCCCATACTTTTGCATGTGTAGGTCACATTTAAAAATGAAAAGCTTCCCCAATTGCACAATCTTAAACATACTGAGGTAGAGTTGCCACTTTGATAGCAACTGAGAAATTACAACCAAGCTGCTCTTGCACGTTTCTTCACGTTTCTGCCAAAACACATCTGGATAATCATAAATGTAAAGTCTTCCCTGAACCAGCACACTTGGGCAACAGAATAGAAAATAATAATTTTTTACTTTAAATTAAAAGGGTATTCCTTATGTATTTATGATTAGTAACCTGATGCAGTTTTATTAATTGACCAAAGTTCCAAAAAATTAAACATTTTTAATGAGGGTGTGCAGTCTTCCACCTGTAAGTGACCTGATTTAAAATCACTGAAAATGACTCAAAAAAAAACCTGGAAAAATTCTGCATGTCTAGCAGCATCTGTGGAGAGAGAAACAGAGTTAATGTTTCGAGTCCATCTGACCCTCCTTCAGACTCAGACTAGAAACGTTAAATCTGTTTCTCTCTCCACAGATGTTGCTAGACCTGCTGAGTTTTTCCAGCATTTTCTGTTTTTTGTTTCAGGTTTTCAGCGTCCGTAGTATTTTGCTTTTATCTAAATAAAACCTGAATCACTTATGTAAATACAAACATATGAATTAGGAGCAGGACTGGGCCATTCAGCCCCCCGAAGCCTAATCCACCAAGGCTGATCTAATTGTGGCATTAATACTACTTTCCTGTTCATCCCTTATACCCTTTTACCCCCTTTGTCAATCAAGAATCTGTCTAACCCAGCCTTAAAAATAATCAATGACCCAACCTGCAGTGCTCTCTGGGGAAGAGAATGGCAGAGACTAATGGCCCTCTAAGAGAAAAAAAAATTCTTCTAATCTCTGTCTTAAATGGAAGACTCCTAATTTCTTAACTCTGTTCCCTAGTTCTAGTCTCTCTGATAAGGGGAAACATCTTTTCAGCATCAACCCTGTCAAGTCCTGTCAATTTAATAGTTTCATTTAAGTGCTCTGGTCAGTTTCTTAGTAAAATCAATATTGTTTGACATGAAAAACGTCTAAACTGTGGCAGAAAATGAACACAATTTGAAGAGCCTTCCCTAGCCAATGCAATTCCCACCTATGGAAAAGCCTGATTTGGGTGAATTGACTGTTGAACCAGCATAAAAGAGCAGAGAAAATGTGAGTATAAGTGATTTGGGCTTATTTTTAAAACTCCCTGATCTTTTTGGGCTAGTTCATCCAATTGCATTGAAATGTGGGTGCAAAACTATCCCCAAGTCCCAGATGTATAGAAATGATGGTTAAATGAGTTGAAACATTAAATTTCATATAAAAGAAAAAATATGGTGTAAGTTCAGTGTTACAGTGAAGCTGAATGCAAAGTGGAGGAACAGCAAAACAAAAACAGAATTACCTGGAAAAACTCAGCAGGTCTGGCAGCATCGGCGGAGAAGAAAAGAGTTGACATTTCGAGTCCTCATGACCCTTCGACAGAACTCCGCCGATGCTGCCAGACCTGCTGAGTTTTTCCAGGTAATTCTGTTTTTGTTTTGGATTTCCAGCATCCACAGTTTTTTTGTTTTTATATATGGAGGAACAGCACCTCACCTTCCGATTAGGTATTTTACACCCTTCTGGATTGGAGTTCAACAGCTTCAGACCATGACCTCTGTCCTCCATTTTTTCCAACCCTTGCCGGCACCCTCCACCCAAGTGCTAGCCTGCATCTTGTTTTCATGTTTTGCTTTCAGAAAGCGCTGACCCATGTTCTGCTATTAACATATTCTGCTCTTGCTTTCAGATACGGCTGACGCCGCTATTACCCCTTGCTTTAGTCTTTAATAGTCTTTACCACTCCCATTGATTTGTATCCATGACATCTTTGTCATTTAATTTCTCCTGATCTCCAATCTTCTATTTTACTTCACCTATTCCACTCTCCCGCTTTCCGACAGCATAAACCCATCAAATTTCTGCATCTCTTTAGCTCGCCACAGATGCTGCCAGACTTGCTGAAGAACTCAGCAACAGAAACACTGATTAATTGAATTTTCATGTCATGTCACGTCGGTGACTGAAGCAGTCCGTGTCCATATGCAGCAAGACCAGGATAATATTCAGGCTTGAACCGATAAAGTGGCAAGTAACAGTCGTGCCATACAAGTGTCAGGCAATGACCATTTCCAACAAGAGAAAATCCGATCATCTCTGCTTGACATTCAACGGCATTATCATCACTGAATCCCCCACTATCAACATCCTGACCATGGCCAGAAACTGAACTGAAATAGTCATATAAATACTGTGGTTATAAGAATGGGTCAGAGGCTGGGAATTCTGTACCAAGTAACTCACCTCCTGTTCCCCAAAGCCTGTCTACCATCTAAAATGCACAAGTCAGGAGTGTGATGGAATACTCTTCACTTGCCTGGATGAGTGCAGCTCCAACAATAGTCAAGAAGCTCAACACCATCCAGGACAAAGTAGTCCACATAATTGGCACCCCATCCACCACCTTCAACATCCACTCCCTCCTACGTTGACGCACAATGGCAGCAGTGTGTATCATCTATATGATGCACTGCAGCAACTCACCAAGGCTCCTTCACCAGCAACTTCCAAACCCACGATCTCTACCACCTAGAAGGGCAAGGGCAGCAGATACAAGGGAACACCACACCTATTCCCCTTCAAGCTACACATCATCCTGAATTAGAAATATATTGCCGTTACTTCACTGTCTCTGCGTCAAAATCCTGGAACTCCCTTCCTAACAGCACTGTGGGCGTTCCCACAACACATGGACTACAGTGGCTCAAGAAGGCAGGTCACCGTCACCTTTTTAAGGACAATTAGGGATGGGTAATAGCCAGCAATATCCACATCCTATCAACGAATAAATAAAATAACAACATGGACTTCATTGTAAATCTTTGGTTGTAAAGGAAAAGTTATTTGCATGGAAGAAAGCAACCTAACTATTTCCCGAGGAAACTAAAAATTAACGTAAGCTTTGGAATAGACTGAATGTAAAACATTTAAAAGCAAAGTAGACTGACACCTGTTTAAACAGGAAACTGGAGAACATAGACTTCGCACCAAGGGAGGAAGAGGGAGAAAGTAGAAGTCCTGAATCATGCTGAAATGGGTTGAGATGGACGAGTTCTATAGTTTTTACTCAGTTCCTCCTTTTGTGCTTGTCCATTAGACAGGGTAAAATAAGCATGTCCAAACTCTGTATAGCAACATGCAGAAAGGAGGATTTGTTTTTCCAACTGCAATAATCTGAAAAGTAAGTAGAACTAAGGCTGCATTGAAACACCATATTCTGCAGCCGCTGCTATGATGTGCATTGTACTGATGGTTTAATTCTCAGATTTTATTTGAAAGTATCTCTTTAAGCAATGATTTTAGCCTGCTCCCCACAGTGTTTGTGAGTCCGTATACTTACAACCTGGCGGACATTTTTAAGGCATTAACTATGATGTGCTGTGGAATCGAAGAGATTTTGTTACCCTACATTGTATCATTTATTTCCACATTAAAGCCATACATCAGCATATCAATAAAATTACACAGCAGATTATTATTGCATTTCACTCTCTACGGAGCCAATCATAAATAATACAGCAGTTATACCAGTTATATTAATTATAATTAGAATGCAGATAATGCAGGCTTCCATTTATTATTATGACCAAATCAATTTTACAGCGTTTCACTATACAAGGTCAAGCAAAGTTGCTGAAGCTCTGAGACAGAATCTGTTTTCTGTTGTTCCCAACTGTGTTTTAACAGAGTAAGAAGGGCATTTAACTTATATGTTTAGACCTATTAATGCAGACATTTTAAAGACTGAAGAAATCAAAGGTTGGAATTTATATTGAGTGTATTATGCTCTAATCTCTCTATCTTTACTGTTTTCTGACTGCACTGTTCACTAAAAAGGATCACTGATATGCTGTCACGGAACAACAACTTCTGCAAGATAATTTTCCTCTTTTCCTACTTAACTGAAATAATCACATTGATATAAAGCTGTTTTCTGTTGATTTGTTAATAAGTAGTTAACAATGATTCTTTTTGCAACAGTCCATTGATCTTTTTTTACATGGAGTAAGAAAGCTGCCAATTTAAAGATGATTCAGTACCAACACTATGGGTAGAATTTTCTGCCTGTCGGGTGGGCGGGCCCGACCCAATCGTCAGCGGGCAGGGAGCCCATCGCTGCCGGTGAAGCGGGCCGCACCGCCATTTTACGTGGGCGGGCCAATTAAGGCCCGTCCAGCGGGAAACGCTATGCGCTCCCTGTGCAGGCGGGGGGATTCCTTAAAAGCGAGAGTGCACTCTTTCGCGCATGCGCATACACACAAAAGAGCGTATATGTCAGTGCAGCCTCAGGGAGATCGCCTGGACTTTGAAAAATATTAAAAATAGAAAAAAAACTTCCCTCACATGTCCCCTCAAGTGACAATGTCACATGAGTTGGGACATGTTCATAATTTACAGAACAGCTGTATGACATGAAACCTCATCCCGCCACTGGATGAGGTTTCATGTTTTTTCTATTTGCCGCCGGGGCTCCTGGCCTACCCTCCAACCTTAAGATTAGACGGGCAGGTCCTTTAATTGGTTAAATGATCCTGTCAATGGCCACTAGAGGCCATTGACAGGTCGGCGGGTCCGCAGCTGATTTTGCTGCGCCCCTGCCTTTCTGAAAATTTAAATGGAGCTGGGTGATGTCAGGGGTTCCGCCCGATGCCATCCCACGTCATTTTACGTGTCGGTGAGGTCGTCGACGGCAAAATTCTGCCCTATGTAATACTTAAAACACAGAAACCTTTCTGAGTGTTTTTTTCTATTGGAAGCCAACACATATTAAATCATAAACATAACAACATAATATTGTCCTTTTGGGAGTAGTGAGCATTTACTGCTGGGCACTGAAAGGTCTATCTTGTGGCTGTTTTGTTTGATATATGAATATGAGGTAAATTTTGGAAGAAAATTTCCTCTGAAATTACAATTACATGTGTAATGCACGTGATATATGATTTTGCTGTAAATATCAAACAGAGGGAATGTTTCCTCTTTGAATAAATAAGTGCATCACTGTAACATACACTTTATCATATTCATACTGGCTGTTAGCATATTCATACTGGCTGTTGAAAGTACGTACTGTCATCGATCAGGTAATTTCTCTTTATTTGTAAACAATAGAAAACTTTTAAATTAAAAACTATAAAATAGTTAAAACTACAAAATAGTCAAATTTTAGAAATCATTTAAATGAGATCTAACAGTCCTGTGTGTGCAATAAAGGGAGAAATAGTCTTATATGTACAGGTAGCATTCATCAAATAGTTGTGCTAACGCAAACAATATAATTAGGATTTAACTGTTTTATCCAGCTGTGTACAGTGCTCAAGTATGAGGCCTGAGCAATGTTTTAAAGGATTCACTGTATCCAGGCAATAATTAAGGTCTAGTTGACACATCTCTGTGCAAGCAGTGACGAAAGGAATCCCAAGGTTAAGAGTAGTGCTCCTACTGCTTCCTATCCTGACATTTGTCCATTTCACCATACATCTGGGATCAAACCTGCAAACATCATGGTTTGTAACGTTCAGCTGCTCACTACCTTTACACACTGAGCCATACACTTAAAATGTCTCTTCCGTTTCATACCTTAAATTTGATTCATAAGGTGACTCTTCTCAATGTACCATAGTTGCAGGCAGCCCAGCCCTCTGCATTGAAACACAGCCAATCCAAACAGAACTCAAAACATCTATGCAAGAATTCCTCATTGAGATGAAGTACTCAAATGTGTAATAGCATCTTGCACAATAATCCATGTTTCCAGTGCATCATGCATTGAATAATAGCATTGATTGCTTGCTTTTACCCAAAGACAATAACAAATATCTCGTTATATTTATGACCGTTATGCAATGCTTCACATCGCATTCAACAAATCTCCTTGACAACCATGTGCTTCACATCGCAATCAACACTCTTCTTCTTGATCCTGAGCATCACATCATACTCAGCACTTTTCCACCAAGATCCTCTCTTCTATTTCCTGCCTCACCAGGTGATGTTCACCCAAGTGTCATTAAGAAGATGGGACAAGTGCTATAGGAGCCCATTGCCCGTATCTTTAATAGCTAGCTGGATTCAGGGTCTGTTTCCAAGATGGCATCTGGAAAAGAAACTTGCATCTTAACAATTTAATTGAATAATTTGTTGAACTCACCAAGGTAATGGATTAGGGCCATGTGATCATTTTGCAGAACATCTCAATTCAGTTTGTAAGCATAACCTGTGGCTTCTGGTGACCTGTCATTTTTATTCTCCACCTGACTCCCACCTGATCTCTTTGTCCCTAGCCTCCTATACTGTTCTAATGAAGCAACAGCAAAACTAAATTAAATCTATATAGCAACTTTAACATAATAAACATGCCAAGGTGCTTTCCAGGAGCATTAAAAAACAAAATTTGACACTGAGCCACATGAAACATTAGGTCAGCTGGACAGGCATGAATTCAGAGATAGGTGTTAATGGGTGTCTTAAAGGAAAAAATCAAGGTAGAGAGGCTGAGAGGTATAGGGAGGGAATCCCACAACTTGAGGTCCAGGCAACTGAAGGTATAGCCAGCAGTGGTGGAGCGATTATGATTAGGAATGCTCAAGAGGCCAGAATTAGAGGAGCACAGAAATCTCAGAGCGTTGTGGGCCTGGAAGAGAATACAGAGACAGGGAGGGACAAGGCCATGGAGAGATTTTAAAAGAACGATGATAATTTTAAAATCAAGACGCTGCTTGACCAGGATCCAAGATAAATCAGCGAGCACAGTGGTGAAGTGAGTTAAGGCAAGGTAGCAGTATTTTGGATGACCTTAAGTTTATGGGGGGGTAGAATGTGGGAGACCAGCTAGTAATCTGTTGCAATTGTCAAGTCTAGAGTAACAAAGGTACGAATGGGTGTTTCAGCAGTGGATGAGCTGAGACAGGGTCAAAATCAGGTGATGTTACGGAGGTGTAAATAGGCAGTCTTAGTGATGCATAAATATGAGGTTGGAAGATCTTTCAGGATCAAATGTGACACCAAGGTTGTGAACAGACTGGCTTAAGTAAGCAGAAGCTCAAAGAACAGCACCTTATCATTCAATTAGGCACATTATAGACTCTGGACTCATCATTGAGTTCAACGATTTCAGATCATAACTATTGACCCCATTTTTCCAGATATCAGCTTTTGGTAATGATTTACACCTGCTCTGGACGAATCTTTTGTTTTGTTATTTGCTCCATTATCATCCTCTTTTGCCTTGCACCATCAATGCTTTTGTCATTTAATCTCTCCTGCCTTCCACCCTATCATAAAACTTCCTTTTTGGTCTTTCTGTCCCACCTCCCCTTGCCTCATTACTTGCTTAAAATCTGTTACAACTCTTCTAGTTCTGTTAAAGGGCCATTGACAATGGACCCTCCAAACTGCACAGCCACGCAACAACTCAAATGTCCCTACACAGGCTGTGCACAAGTCAGCCCCTTTAAATTAGCACACAAAATATTTAAAAGTGCCACACTTTAAAATACATCATTGTGTACTCTGAAAAAAAGTAGAGAGAAACTGCTGCTCGACGAAAAACATTGTCCAGAATTTCACGTTTGGCATTTGGGTGAACGCCCAACATGCACGAACGTAATATGACACGCGATGATGTCGGGTCCCGACGTCATCGCGCACTCGTGTGATATTTCATTCGGTGGGTGTGCGCTGGAGTCGGCTGCATACCCGCTGATAATTGAAAGGCTTTTCAAAACAAAAACAAAAACAGAATTACCTGGAAAAACTCAGCAGGTCTGGCAGCATCGGCGGAGAAGAAAAGAGTTGACGTTTCGAGTCCTCATGACCCTTCGGCAGAACTTGAGTTCGAGTCCAAGAAAGAGTTGAAATATAAGCTGGTTTAAGGTGTGTGTGTGGGGGGCGGAGAGAGAGAGAGAGAGAGAAGTGGAGTGGGGGTGTGGTTGTAGGGACAAACAAGTAGTGATAGAAGCAGATCATCAAAAGATGTCAACAACAATAGTACAAAAGAACACATAGGTGTTAAAGTTAAAGTTGGTGATATTATCTAAACGAATGTGCTAATTAAGAATGGATGGTAGGGCACTCAAGGTATAGCTCTAGTGGGGGTGGGGTGGCATAAAAGATTTTTAAAATTTAAAAAAAAAAATTTTTTTAAAAAATTATGAAAGGCTTTTCAAGGCCATTAACAAGCTAATTAACTTGAAATTTACGCTGCCCTTCCAACCTAATGGTTGGCGGGCAGGCGAAAAGGCCAAGCAGCCATTACATTTTTTAGGAAACTTCATCCACGAGTGGGATGAGGTTTCCTAAATCTAATACAAATTAAATAAAAACTTTATTCTGAAAATAAAAACATGTCCCATCTCATGTGACACAGTCATACCAGGGGACATGTTTCATTAAATTTTTATTGTAATTATTAATTTTTTTAAAAAGTGCTTCAATCTCACTGAGGCATGGAGCTCTCTCAGGGAGATTGAAGCACTCTTTTGCGTGCATATGCGAACTGCACGCAAGGCCCGGCTCTCCCTCCTCCCCCTGCCCAAACAGGTAGCATTTAGCGCTGCCTCTCGGGATCCATGCAGGGTGAGCCTTATTGACCCACCGGCGTGAAATCACGGTGTGGAGCCGATCACGGGCGGTGGTCGGCTTCCCGGCTGCCCCCACCCTCTCCTACTGAGCCCACCCAAAGAGGGAAAATTCTGGCCATTAACTTTGTTTTTCTGTCTAGCCTAGCCTGCTAAGTATTTCAGTACTTTCTGGGTTTTTTTCAAAGTTTGAGCATCCGCAGTATTCTGGTTTTGTTTGTATCTAGTTCATTACCTCTGCCTGAAGAGTGCATGACTTTGGATGGGTTGGGAGCATAAGTATTATTTTGCATAAGGCATCCAAACTGGGACAGACTGGATGGACCTGCAATTCTTTTCATGTTTTTCCATTTTGTATGACCATAACATATCCACTCTTTAGCTCCATCTTTAAAGTATGTTCTGACAGGTCATCTTGTGACTGTGCTGACGTATTCTAGATTACCATTCTTATATAATACATGAAATTATGTTCTAATTGGTCTAAAATCAAAGGCAAATGTTTCTGAGATTCTTAACTTTCATTTTTGTGCATGTATTGTTCAAGATGTAAATATAAAGCATAAGAACGCAATAATCTTTCAATGAGAATTTACAATTTCGCAATTTATTTGAGTTTACACTCACCAATCATTTGTCTTTTAATTATTTGGGGTTAATATTGATTTTCACCAACGGAGGTGAAAGATTGCACCTGGTCTTCAGGTTACCCTTAAACAATGCTAACACAATACAAACTATCATAATATTCCATTGCAGGTTGTGATTATGTCATTAGTGAAAATATGTATATGCAGATTTCACTCTCGAAATTTTCGACATTGGCAGCGCATTTGATTCATTGCCCACAATCCTTGGTGATATTCAATACAAAAGCAAAATACTGCAGATGATAGAAACCTGAAATAAAAACAGAAAATGCTGGAAAAACTCAGCAGGTTAGGCAACATCTATGGAGGAGGAAGCAGAGTTAACTGCTGGCCTTATTTGTGGAAACAGTGATCCCGCCCACCGGCTGAAAAGTTTGCTGGCTGAAAATGCCAGTGGTGGGAGGGGAGGCCATTAAGTAGCCATTAGTTGGTCACTTAAAGGTGTCAATGGGCCCAAGGGCAGCAGGCTGCCCAATATCTACCCGCCATTGGTAAAATTCCAGTAGAAGTGGGTGGGCAACAGGCATGGCACCCTTCTGCCATGAGTGATTGTATGCCCTCCCCATCTGCCAGACCACTCCTGGTGGGAGCATAAAATTCCAGCCAATGTTTCAGGTTGATGACCTTTTGTCAGAGCTGGAAGATATTGGAGGTTTAACAGTTTTTCAGTGAAGTTCACCATTGAAGGTGACCAAAGTAAAAATGTTTCGACATTGGCAGTGCATTTGATTCATTGCCCACAATCCCTGATGACATTCTGGCTACTTTTTCACTGTCACCAATACAAAAGCAAAATACTGCCCATAATAGAAACCTGAAATAAAAACAGTAAATGCTGGAAAAACTCAGCAGGTTAGGCAACATCTATGGAGGAGGAAGTCCTGTCAGAAGGACAAGCAGAACTTGTTCAAAATGGGAATTGTTGGAAGAGAAATGGCCGTGAATTGTGAAGAAGACATTTACATAGCAAGTGATAATGACTTGGAACTCACTGCCCATGAGGGTGGTGGAAGCAAAGCTATTCAACAATTTCAAAAGTGAATTGGATGGGAATTTGAAGGAAATAAAGTTGCACAGCTGTGTGGCTAGAGGGGGGGATTAGGATTGACTATACTGAGAGTCTGCATACACTCAATGAGCTAAATGAACTTCTATGCAGGAAACGTCTCTATGAATTAAGCACTGACACAAAAAGTACTGTGGATGCTGTTAATTTGAAGTAAAAATAGAAAATGCTGCAATGAGCCAACAACACACAGACATTGGGGCCTGGATTTTCGCCACGACAGACATCCTGCTGAAAATGGCACCAGAGGCCCGAGCCCAGAAATCCCACCCCTGAACACAGCACCTACCATTTTCTCAGGGGTGGGGATGGGCCTGGGTCAGGATTTGTGCATGTATGTTTTTCAGAGGCAGCTGACCATAGAAATCAGCAGTTGCCTCCATTAGAGGCTTATGCAGCAGCTGTTGTATGACATTAGGCTGTACAGGATTTTAAACCGAGGGTGAAATTTTCCGTTCTGGAGACTGTGCAGTAGCAGGCGGGAAAGTCAGCATGATTCCCATTGGGCGGATGAGCAGATTTTTGTACCAAATTTGAAGTAAAAATGAGCTTTTCAGCTCATTAATTATGCATCAGCGAGATGCTCGTTGAATCTTGTGGTGGGGTGGGCGGGGATTCGTCCACCTCACCATAACCTCATGGTGTGGGAGGTCCTGGCACACATATTCATTCATTGCAGGTCAGATATGGGCTGAAGGTGTAAATTAGCATGGTAGAGATAAGAAATAAATCCTCCACTTCACAGTTCATCAAGGCCTCCCTGGGGAGTCTCCTGCGGGCCATCCAAGGGGGTGGGAACAGGAGGTCCTCTAACCTGAGCACACCGGCTTAGGAGGAGATCATCGGGGAGGTCAGTATCCACAAAAAATGACTGCCCTGCAGTGCAGGAAAGGGATGAATACTCTGATCCGCTTCACCAGAGTAAGTGAAACTTCTCACTCCAAACTCTCACTCTCATGAGGGCATCAGGCAGTCTAAGGGTTAGAGTCCACAGGGATGTCACACACTACCAGCAGATGGGACATCAGCAGTGAATGTCTGCTTGCCACTTTAAGATCACCATCACATGTAAGATCCTGCACAAAAAGCGTCTTTATCAGTTACTGAGGAGGGCTCATCACACAAAAAGCAAGCATATATACTTCTGAATTGCTCTTTCATCCATAGTGCTCACAGTCAATCCATCTGTCTTTATGCAGGACAAGATTTCCCACAAAAAAAGGGAGAGATTGAAGACTGAAGGGGCAACCTCAGAGTTGAGGACACTCTCCCAATACAAGGAGCAGGCAGCAGAGCTTGCTGGAGAGGATAGAGATTATTCCTGCATGGAAGGTGAGATCGGCCTTCCTCAACAAGCCAGTGAGGGTCCATCCAGTATACATCAGCCAGATGTGGATAATGACTGTGAGTGGCCTATAGTGTAGGAGAATGCTGAGTCAATCACTAATTATCTTTTTTCTCCATTCCAGTCATCAGCAAGAAAAGGGGTAGGACGTCCTCCAGACGTCACAGCCCCAGCCTTCAGGCCACTTCAGATGAGGAAGCAGACCTCCCATCTGATGCAGAACCATCACTGCATTCAGCTGCACACTCCACCAGTGCAGATACATATACCTCAGTCAAACCTGGTTCCAGAGTAGGCTTGGATTTGCAATCTGGTGATCATCTCACAGACATGGGTCCACAGCAGGTGGAAGCAGTGACAGCCGCAGTTTCTGACACTCAGAGGACTGCTGGAGGCCAGACCCCTGTAGAGTCTCAGCCTGATGATGTGCCTCTGCAATTAGCCCTAAGAGAAATGTTGGAGATGCAAGGATAGGCAGAGGAGCTTTAGGCAGTGTTGTCAGAGGCCGTCAACAGATTAGAATGAAGGATGGAGGAGTTTGTCCATGTTATGTCTGATGTCATAGCTCAGGCATGCAAGCACATCAAAGTCTCCATGGGAAGGGTGGCAGCCAACTTGGAGACCCAGGTCCAGCAGTTTCTGCCAGATATGCACTCAGACCTGCACTCCATTGCTCTAGCCATGGTTGTGTTTAAACAGTGACTAGGCAAGAGGGGGAGGGGGAACCTTGACCTCTCCCCAGATGCCCGTTCTCCTCAAGGAGTCTGGGAGGGCCATTTGGGCACCCAAAGGGAAGAGGAGCATGAGTCAGATACATGGGGCATCCACCAGGAATCTCCAAGGATGTCCTGCCTCTCCAAATCCCGTCTGTCTGTGACCCCATCAACTCCAGCAGGCCAGCCGAGGAGATGCACCTGCCCTGGAGCAGGGACCCTGAGCAGGCTGGGGCACTCCAGGCCTCTGGCCTCCAGAGGATGCCCGCCAAAGTCATCTCAGGCATAGCAGTTAGTGGGCTGCCTCCACCTCTGCTGCAGATGTCAGAGCTGCACCTAGACATAGCAGTGGAGGGAGGAAAATTAAGAAGTTGTGAATACACAATGGTGGCATGGGTGTTTATTCACTCTATACACTTTTCACTTTTGTAAATATATTTTGTTTTTATCTCTCTCCAAGTCTCACCTATTGAATGGCTCACCAATGTGATGCAATGTTCCGCGTTCAGCATTCAATCAAGGGTACTAAATGCTCCCTCCCCCACCAATATCTCCCATCTTGTCCCTCAGTTCCATCAGGCTCACTGAATCTCATCTAAATCGGTCAGTTCCACATAAGCGACATAAACAAAGCACTTCCTTTGTGAAAATGATGTCTGGACAATGCACAAATAATCCTTGCATCTGAGGCTCACATTATATGACCTCATCAGAATTATTCATGGAAGGCTAGTCATTATCCAGATGCTGCCACACTGAAGTCTGTTCCTTGTGGATGTTATAAGTATTCGTTGCGACCCATGTTGGAGTCTTTTTACCATTTTTCTTTTACAGAATGGAAGCACATCATTATCAGTACATTTGGATGCTAACCTGAGATTTGTTTTAAAAGTCATAAACTCACCTTGGAACTGTCAACAAGCAGGCCTCTTCCAAGAAATCATTTGACCCTTATGGTACTTGAGCAATATCTAGTTTCTTGTTTTGAACAACAATCACTTTAACTGATGTGTAAAAAAACTGAAAAGGCAAAGGTTGGTAACTTGCTGGAAATCACATGGAAGAGAGGAAAAACTTAAGTTGTGAACCTGGTGAAGGCAGTCTTGTTGAGAAACAAACTGAGAAAGGAAGGCTACCCTAACTGGCTCTCTCTCTACCTTACCTGCAAAAGTGTGTAGCTATCAACCTGTAGCCAGAGAAGCCTCATCTGAATGTAACTGGTCTGCATTTGGACCTGCAAAGCTGAGACCAGATGGTGAGAACTTCCAGGCCTCCACCAGGACCAGCATGAGGGAACTCCAGGTTGACTGCGTCGAAACCCTGTGCACTTTAGTTATACTTCCTGATTACAATTGTGTGTTAACCAGTACTTGTAACTGGTTAAAAAGAGCTTTTGTTTTATAATAAACAATTGTTCTGAGTTTATTGAAAGAAGCCTGCTTGAAGACTCTTTTATTCTGGGCATGAGTTGGGGAAATAGATGATTGGCTATTTTAGAGAGAAAATTAAACTTTTAAATTAATGATATGGCCTGCGTAGTTGTGGAGCTGGATCATATGCGCACTCCTCCCATCCCGGTCATAACATTATCCAAGTCCACTTTATTTTATGATTGAGAGGTTTTGATAGAAGTATTATTTATCATCAAGCACCATAGCCTTTCATGCCTCCCAGCAGCATTATTTTGTCTCTAGTTTTTAAGCCTGAATAATACTCCTTTATTAGTTCCCACTCTCTCCATGTATGATGCTGAGTGATGGAAGTTGGTTCCACTTGGTGACATTTGAAATACCTGGTTGACAGGCATGAGTGTGTGATGCCAGAGGTGTGTGCTCATGACACAGTCCAATTACCTGTGATGATGTTACTTAAATTTTTTTATTCATTCAAGGGATGTGGGCTTTCCTGTCTAGGCCAGCAATTATTGCCCGTCCCTAATTGCCCTTGAGAAGGTGGTGGTGAGCTGCCTTCCTGAACCACTGCAGTCCATGTGGTATAGGTACACCCACAGTGCTGTTAAGGGAGGGAGTTCCAGGATTTGCTCCTGAATGGCACCTGGCATTGCTTGATAGATTCCCTCTGTGAAGTCAGAGAACTCCAATTGATATAGGATTTCAATACATAACTGCAATCAGCATCTTAAGGTTCATAGCAAGGATTGATCTTTGTGAGATGGACAAGGTCAAGGACAGTAATGGTATGAAAGCAATGCTCTGGCACCATCAGTACCTAGGAAGGGACTGAGTTATCATTGACTGCTGTATCAAAACTGACTGGGCCACGTCTCTCACAGATACCAATGCAGGGCGTAAATTTGGTAAGGCTCCAATGAATGCAGGGTCATGAGTGCTGAACTTCTGTGTGAGTATAATGCTAACATAACTCTCAGCTTTGTGACCATGCTGTCGTGTGCCAATTGTCTGCTTTATTAAGGACCTTGTGGCTGAATTACAGCATTCTATCTCTCCTCAAGTACAGTTTGTGGACGACGAACGGGCATCTTCAGCCATGTCTTTAGGAAGGAACCAACCCTCTACACAATGAGGGCCCTCAAAGATCTGTGGCACCTGCAAGTGACTCAAGATGTAAGAGTTGTAAGATCTCCTTGGGTACTTAGCATGAAGCTGCATGATCTGCTTTCTGAGATTAGAGATTAGCTGGATGTTTAAAGAGTGAAGTCCTTTTCTATTAATGGGTCTCACAAGCTGCTGCCGGATTGCTGTCAAGGCCACATGTGTGCAATCAATAGTGCCCTGCACTTGCAGGAAACCTGAGATTGCTGCGAATCCCACCGCTCTGGCAGCCTGGCTTGCTTCATGCATGCGGAACTGCACATAATGGTGAGCTTTATTGAAAAAGGCATTGGCCACCCCCCTTATTCATTTATGGTTGCCGATTGTGAGAATCAGCAGAGGCCCCCATTGGAGCCATGGAAGGATCCACTGGCAAAAAGGTGAGCAATATCCTTAAGTGCAACCAGCATTTCATGCTCCCATGGTCCATGCAGACACTGAGCTACCACATTCCAAGAGAAGCAAATGCATCTGTGGCACTGTCTTCACTCAAATCCA
Organism: Carcharodon carcharias; assembly: GCF_017639515.1. NCBI lineage: Eukaryota > Metazoa > Chordata > Chondrichthyes > Lamniformes > Lamnidae > Carcharodon > Carcharodon carcharias. The sequence continues at coordinate 38,909,698 of NC_054472.1, read as the reverse complement.
TGTATGAGCAACGTCTTCAGTAGACTCTAGGGTGCATCTAGCATCTTAATGGATTCGGTCCCTCCTCGTCAGCTTCTGAGTCTTCCTGGGGCCCCGCCGGCTCTTGTTCCTCAGGGCGACGGCCTTGCCTGAGCTGTACCAAATGGCGATGGGCCCTTCCTTTCCTCTATCACATCAAAGCTATTAAGAAGGCAGCATTGCCTGCAGCCTACATTCTCAACTCCTTGTTTCTGTGAACTGATACAATTGGACAATCAGTGTTACTTCCCATTGATTTGTGCTGCTCCACATACAAGGCAGCTATGCATTCTCCGGCCCTTGACTTTCCCTTAGTCAGCACATTGTATTCCAAAGCAAGAACAAAAACAAAAATACCTGGAAAAACTCAGCAGGTCTGACAGCATCTGCGGAGAGGGATACAGTTGACATTTCGAGTCTGTATGACCCCTCATCAGAACTAAGACATATAGAAATGAGATGAAATATAAGCTGGTAGAAGGGGGTGGGACAGGAGAGCTCGACACGGGGCCAGTGATAGGTGGAGGCCGAGAAGAGACTGCCAAAGATGTCATAGACAAAAGGACAAAGGGATGTTGACGTCAACTGTATCCCTCTCCGCAGATGCTGTCAGACCTGCTAATCTTTTCCTGGTATTTTTGTTTTTGTTCTAGATTTCCAGCATCTGCAGTATTTTGCTTTTATCTTAGTATACCAAAGCAACCCCTTCAAGGGTGATATCATCCTGGGGAATGACAAGTTGTTGATCCATCTCCTCAGATGTGAATACGCATTCATGATGGGGGTGTTCATTAAGGTCCAAAGACCCAAGTCCTAGGAGCCATAGTCAGCCTTGTGTTGATTGTCCTCCAATGGCCTTTACAACAATTATGAATAGCCAGTCCTTGCACTTCTGTCCTGACTGCAAGCATGCTGCCTTGAATGCCATGAACACTGCACTGGGAAGATGGAGGCTGGTAGGGCCCATACTGCTTCTGTGCAGTAGACACAACCATTGGTTACTGGAACCTGGATCCATTTTGACGTGCCAATGTGAGGATCAGGTGCCAATTAAGACCATATGCAACGCAACACTTAGAGCATAATGGGTTGCCACCTGAATGTGCACCATTAGAGAAAGAGCCAAGCTCATTCATTGTGCATGAGACCCTTGGGTCCAGCATTCAAATGTGGCATACTCTCCATGGTTAAACCAAGACTATTATTGATGCCCCTTCAATAGGCCCAAAATTGTTGTGCACAACTCAAGACCCCCCCCCCCATCTTGTTTTATTCAAAAGTGTTTTTCCAACTGTGTCATTGATCACTGAAGGCAAGCATGGTGCTCATTGGATTCAGCTTCCAACCTTCCCCTATCATCCACCAAGTTCTTCCCATCCTCCTCCATGGTCACCACCTCCTAATTCCCATTCCTCCTGTTACTATCCAGCCTCCCGCTATTGGCCCAATCATTGTGTATGTTGATATTCCTGTCCTTCCCATGGACCTGCTGATCAACTCTATCAATAGTACCAACTTGGCCACCTCACAACAAACTGACAATGAGGATAAAACAAATTTGACAGAAGAAATCAAGTGAAACAAAATCAGCACTATACCTTGCCCTATAATTATAAGTAGAAGTTCTGTTCAAATTGAAGAAGTAATTCCCTCACAGAATGCCACAATTTGGAAGAATTGATCCTTTTGATCCAGCCATGGACGCTTGTTCTCATTACATTGAACGCCTCACGTTCTTTTTCCAAACAAACAAGATTACGGGGGAAGAGAAGAGGCAAGCCATCCTCTTAAGGACGTGTGGGAATAAAACCTATGGCTTGATTTGAAGTTTGATGGTACCCAGTGCCCCGATTCAAAAAATGTTGATGAATTGGTGGAACTCATGAAGGGTCATTATCAATCAAAGCCCTCGGTAATGATGCAAAGGTTCAAGTTTAACTTGAGAAATCGAGCACTAGGGGAGACAGTTGCATGATATGTGGCAAGTTTGAAGTAGTTAATGGAACATTGTGAGTTTGGTACATCTCTAAACGACATGCTCAAAGATTATTTAGTGTGTGGTGTAAATGAGGACACAATTCAGAAAAGATTATTGTCCGAAGCGAATTTGGATTTCAAGAAGGCGCTAGAGGTAGCACTGGCCATGGAAAGTGCAGTAAGAGAGTCAAAAGCCATACAGGGTGCGCAAAATGGCGCCGTCCTCCACGTGGGGCAGGAAACCCCAATCAAAAAGGGTGCAAAAATGCAAGACTCTGCCAAGGAGCAGGAAACAGTCCCTGCCAGTTGGAAAATGAGAAAAAATGGCTCAGTGGTGAAAACAAAGAATAATTTCAGTTAGGTGCAAACAAAGTCTTTTAACGATTGGCAGTTTAAAAAATTATTATTATTGTCACAGAAATAGACACATAATGAGACGGTACAAGGAAAGATTCAAGCAGGCTTTTAAACAAAAAATAGAACCCAGTGAGATTGACAGTGTAGAAGAGCCTGAAACAATAAATTCAAATATTTACTCGTTTAATCTGGAAGTTGGCAAGACAGCACCAATATTTGTAACAGTGAAAGTAAATGGCAGACCTGTTAGAATGGAAGTGGACACAGGAGCTTCCACTACAGTAATTGGGGAACATACCTTCAGGTATCTGAATAATGGGGAACATCAATTAAATTTGGAAGAACAACTACCCAATTAAAAACATATATGGGTGAAGACATTCAAGTCAGAGGCATAAGTAGAGTAACTGTCCATTATGGAAGCCAATTGGCAAAGCTACCCTTGGTGGTGGTAGCAGGTGAGGAGCCAAGCCTCCTGGGGTGAAACTGGGGCTAAAGGAGATTAAGTTAGAATGGGCTGAAATTTTCCAGCTGAATGCAAGTGGGTTACCAAAGCTACTTTGAAATTACACCACAGTCTTCAAGGGTGAACATGCAAAGATCCAGAGGCTGCAGGCAAAAATTCATGTGTATCCGGAGGCAATGCCCCGATTCATGAAGGCAAGACCAGTATCTCATGCACTGTGAGAAAAAGTCGTCACCGAACTGGACAGACTAGAAAAACTGGGCGTTACACAACCTGTTCAGTTCTCAGAATCTATTCTATGACAGCGCCCATAGCCCCATCTTTAAACCCAACCAAAGCATTCGAATTTGTAGAGACCACAAATTGATGGTTAATAAAATAGCTAAGATAGACAGACACCTCATACCAAAAACCGAAGACCTATATACCAAGCTGGCAGGTGGAACCACCTACACGAAGCTTGACATGAGCCATGCTTAGCAACTAGAGTTAGATAATGCCTCCCAGGAATTTGTCACAATTAATACCCACAAAGAGTTGTACCAATATAATCGATTGGCTTTCGGCATCTTCTCAGTTTTGCGTCATCTTCCAGAGAACAATGGAAAGTTTACTGCAGGGACTGCTCCAGGTTGTAGCCTTTTTAGGCAATGTTTTGGTGGCAGGATTCACTGAAAAAGAGTATCTTGCAAACATAGACAAAGTTTTAAAACATTTCTTGCAAGCTGGAGTGCGTTTTTTTAAAAAACTGTACCGTCCAAGCGAGGGAGGTAATCTATTTGGTTCACCGGGTTGATTCACAGGGCCTCCACAAGGTTGAGGAGAAAGTGAGAGCCATAGGAGAGGCACCTGTGCCAAGAACACCTCAGAGCTCAAATCATTCCTAGGAATGGTCAACTATTATGGGCGGTTCTTACCCAATTTGTCTACAGTGCTAGCCTCCCTGCATTCTCTACTCAAAAAGAACCAACGTTGGTCTTGGGAGGCGCCCCAGAAAGATGCTTTCATAAAGGTGAAACCATTGTTGCACTCGTCCAACCTATTAGTGCATTATGACCAGACAAAAAAAACTGGTGTTGACATGTGATGCATCCCCCTACAGCATGGGAGCAGTACTTTTCCATTGGATGGGCAATGGCATAGAACGGCCTAAAGGTTACGTATCAAGAATGTTCACCACAGCTGAAAAGGGATACTCGCAGATAGAAAAAGAAGGCCTGTCAATCATCTTTGGTGTCAAGAAATTTCACCAGTATGTACACGGCCATCATTTTACAATCGTTTAAGACCACAAGTCATTGCTAGGATTGTTCAGTGAGGACAAGGCTCTACTACCCATAGCCTCGGCAAGAGTACAATGATAGACTTTAATCCCGGCAGCATACAAGTACATTTTCATACATGGGCCTGGAAATCAAATAGTAAATGACAATGCACTTACTCATTTGCCTTTACAAGAAAATGATGAGGATGTCTCAGTTCCACAGGAACTTGTTTTGTTGTTAAATTTCTTAACAATCTTCACTGGTATGCACTCGACAAATCAGAGACTGGACAAGTCGGGACCCAGTCCTATCTCAAGTACGAGAACAAGTGCTCCACGATTGGTCACAAGAGCCCGTATCTGACAAAATGAAACCTTGCTTTAACATAAGTCGTGAAATAACCAGCCAGGATGGCATCTTATTGTGAGAAGCATAATTGATAGTACCTCCAAAGTAAAGGGAGCCACTTTTAATTGAACTACACAGTTAAAAGCACAGCATTTACGAGTGCTGAGTTTCAACGGTTCATCAGCCTCAACGGTAGAATTCATCTGAAAACTGCACCATACCACCCTTCCTCAAACAGACTGGCCGAAAGGGTGGTTCATACATTCAAGGCAGGCATGAAGAAGCTAACTGGAGATCCCTTAGCAACAAAGCTAGCACACTTTCTTTTCCATTATAGGACCATCCCTCAGACAACAACAGGTGTTATACCTGCAGAGTTATTGATGAAACACCATCTCAGGGCAAGATTGAGCTTAGGGTAATGCCAAATTTAGAGGGGAAAGTGGAAAGGATTCAAGGAAGCCAGAAAACTAGACATGACTGGCATAGTGTGAGAGGAAATTTACCGTGGGAGAGATGGTATACATGAAGAACTTTGGAGAAGGACTAAAGTGGTTACTAAGTGAAATAAGTGGTGACTGGATCTCTTCTTACCACATGGAGGTGGAAGGCCAAGCCATACAGAGACATGTGGATCATCTAAGGAAGAGAGAAACAAATTGCCAAGAATTGATTCCACCAGTGATCATGACTGGGTCAGTGTTTCCTATTGAGAGAACTCAACCCAGTACAGACATGTCTGATGTTCCTGTAGGAGTTGAGGATACAGAACTGCAAGTGCCCACCGAAGCAACTAATGTTCAGGCAACTCCGGAAATGGAGATTCCTGACAAAGCACCTGAAGTTGTGGAGCTGAGACGCTCTACACACATAAAGAAACCCCCAGAAAGACTGAACTTGTAATTACTTACCAGTTTAAATATTTTCTTGTCTTGAGAAAATTGTACTTGTAAATATAAAGTGTGTATCCAAGTAAAGGGGGAAGGATGTAGTAATTAAAGTTTTATTTAGTGTGTAATATATCTTTAAGAATAATGTTTGTTAAGAAAGATCGCTTGATCTTTAGTATGCAATAGGAGAGTAGTGTGGGCTACCTCTGTTGTTAGAAAGATAGAAACTAGGAGCAGGAGTAGGCCATTCGGCTCTTCGAGGCTGCTCCGCCATTCATTATGATCATGGCTGATCATTCAACTTAATAGCCTGCTCTCGCTTTCTCTCTATACCCTTTGATCCCTTTCGCCCCAAGAGCAATATCTAACTCCTTCTTGAAAACATACAATGTTTTGGTCTCAACTACTTTTTGTGGTAATGAATTCCACAGGCTCACCACTCTCTGGGCGAAGAAATTTCTCCTCATCTCAGTCCTAAGTGGTCTACCCCCTATCCTCAGACTGTGACCTCTAGTTCTGGACTTCCCCACCATTGGGAACATCTTTCCTGCATCTACCATGTCTAGTCCTGTTAGAATTTTATAGGTTTCTATGAGATTCCCCCCTCATTCTTCTGAACTCCAGCGAATATAATCCTAATCGACTCAATCTCTCCTCATATGTCAGTCCTGCAATCCCAGGAATCAGTCGGGTAAACCTTCACTGCACTCCTTCTATAGCAAGAACATCCTTCCTCAGATAAGGAGACCAAAATTGCACACAATATTCCAGGTGTAGTCTCAACAAGTACAATTGCAGCAAGACATCCCTGTTCCTGTACTTAGTCGTTAATAGTGTAGAGATAGAGTTTGAAGTGAAAGCAGATGTGTAGTTGCTGCTGAGTACCTTTGCAAATAAACATAAAATTTCCACCTAAGAAGTGTCTGCTGATCAACTTTATCAATAGTACCAACTCGGCCACCTCTCACAACAACCATCAACTGGTGTATAATTTTCGAGATGCTCTTCTCAGCGCTGGCAATGTTCACCAGAGCAGGGGAACAGTCGGGACAGCAATCTGCTCACCTCCCCACTGAGGCCAATTAAAGTACTTAAAAAGCTCATTGAAAGCTTGCTAAAGTTGAAGGGGGGGATTGTGATGGGGACGCATGGGTTTCAGGAGCTGTCCATGGCAGAACAGCTGAAGGGAAGTGAGTACAAAGTGGGGAACCAGTCATGGCTGCCCAGGAAATCACTTGGACCCCTTAAGAGGGACAATGGGGCAAAAGGGGGCACAGCATTTAGTAAAGAGATGCCCTTGGTGACGTGCACATGGCAGGGAGAGTAGGCACTCTGCTCAGGCAACAAATAGAGTCTTCACCTCCCTGGCATCACTGGTGCAGAAAAGCAAGAGACAAAGTTGCAAGGACAATTGGGCTGCCACCTGGCAAAAAGAGGGTTGAAGCTGGCAGTGGGGCACAATTGTTAGATATTGGGCCCAGTGTCAATGAGGGGCAACATCCTCTGCAGGAAGGACAGAACCCCAGGCATCAGAAGGACACAGGCAAGAGAAGAGGGGCAGAAAGGCAATGAAAGCCTCAACATAGGATTTACCACAGAAGACTGAGACTCAGAGATTTCTGCAACTCTTCAGGCAGAAATCATCGAAGACGTCGCACCTTGCAGCACTGGTCATCATGGCCTGTCAGTAGCCATCAAATTCATGGTGGCCTTGAATTTCTTTGCCTCTGACTCCTTCCAAGGAACTGCTGTGCATCACAGTGACATCTCACAAGCCAATGCACACCTGTGTATCTCACAGGCAGAGCTGAACAATACAGTTGACAACAGATGCAGCCTTACAGGGACAGACGGCATCTGGCTTTCCTGTCATCGCTGGATTCCCCCAGGTATGGCATCATTGAATGCACCTATGTAACTATCAAAACACCCAGTGACCAGCCAGTGTGAACCATCAGCAGAAACGGCTTCTATTCCCTCAACGTCTGACTGGCCTGAGACCAGAACAAAAACCATGACTCCTTCTGCCTCCATCTGTTGCCTCAGATGTTCAAAAGCCAAACCCCTCAATGTGTGTGGAGGGACCCTAGGACACAAGGGATAGCCTTTGCAGGCATTGCTACTACTCCCTCTGTGGAAGCCCCAGACAGAGGTGCAGAGGCGATACAACCAAAGCCAGTTGCTTGATAGGACCACCCTTCAGCAGGCCACTGGGCTTTTGAAGAAGCACTTACAGTGCCTGGATTGATTGGGTGGCTCCCTCCAAAGATGCTTCTGTGAGGATCTCAGTCATTTTAATGTTCTCTTTAATTCTGCATGACATGGCCCTCCGGAGAGGTGGACCTTGAGTGAGATAAGGCCTTGACAGGAGACAGCACATTGGGGGAAGAGCAGGAGATGAGCGAGAAGGAGGAAGTGGAGGGAGAGAAAGATGAGGCTGAACAGACAGGCATCCCTGATGCACAATGGGATGGGGCAGGGCTTGGGGAATGAAGGGCTTCTCAGGAAGCCATGAATATCAGGGATCTCCTGACTCAGAAACATATAAACTGAACCCATCTGATCCAAGTTGCGAGGCCTGGCAAGTTGTGAGGTCTGGCATGCAAGGGAGTCTGAAATTCCTGTGCTAACAATTGCATGGAAAATACAGCCTGGAACATCCAATAATTTACCACCAATGAAGGAAGCACATCTGCCCAGAGGCTTTGCACTCACCCTGGAGGGTCCCATTACCTCTTTCACCACCTCATGTTGGACAGGAAACCTGTCTCCATTTCAATTCAATTAATCTGAATTTTAATAAGTTTCCCGCTGGAGATGGATTCCTGACCTGAAAACCAACTTGGCTCTTGTTTCCCACCTCCGTTTAACCCCAAGAGTGCAAGGAAGCATAGTGTTGGTAATATATGGGTTTGCCCTCTTTGGCAATTCCACCTGCAACAAGATAGTGGAGCTCAATTACTTTACTGCAGCTTGAGAAGGAAAAATCAAAGGTGAAGTCATACTGGATAATCAACACATATCCCACGTTAGCTGGTTTCAGAGCAACATTGATGGTAAGTTGGGAGCACATCAATCCTCTGAGCTGAATATGTTGCAACGTGCAAACTCCCAGAAAGAGTGAGTAAAATAACTTAAAAATAAATCCTATATTCAGAAAGCACCATGAGCATGGAAGCATTAAAAAGGAAGTAATGTTGCTGTGTTTGAACCAATAGTTTCATTAATGCCAGCCATTAAATGTATGCAGACTAGGACAATCTTGTAAAATGTGATATGGTACCTACAGTGGACAAATAGAATCAGGAAAAGACATATGCCATGTAGCAGCTGATATAATACACAACTGAAAAAATGTCTTACAATGTATTTTTTGCTTTAGCCAGTTTAAAAATAAAGTTGTTAGTTGTTATTAGTGCTTGGTGTGGGAGGTATTGTGGTGGAGCAGTAGTGAGGATGGGGGCTGCAGCTCTTCTCCTTTATCTTTGCTTGCTTGTGTGCTTATTCAATTTAGATGCTTGGCTTCTAAAGCATCATACCTATAAGAATTGAGTGTCTCTAACTGATTTTCTCTATTTATCCACCAAGTACAAAGAAACCTGCAATGTTATATCTCCCTGACTTTTCAACATTTCTATCTAACGAGAAAGCAAGAGTTCTATCTAACCTCCTTTACTATACAAGTCAGCTGTGTATTTAAGTCTTTGATTTACCTTTCCTGATTGCAATGGGTTTACAATGTGTGATAATTTGATTTCAATGTAGCCTACTTGCCACTCGTATTTATTTTTTTAAACACCATAACAAGGCGTCCTGAAAGTTGTCCGACAGATACATCTATACAGTATCTCTACCACAATGATGGAAATTCTTTAAATGCATCTCCATTAGAGAGGAAGTGTGTAATTAACAAACTTTAATCTTTATTGATTTTCACTCAAATTAATTCCAAATTTCAGAAAATATGAAAATGGACAGCTTGATGATGTATTAATATGAAGAGATGATTCTCTACCTACGTAGGCCTCAGAGCAACTCTCTGTACATCTTATAATAACCAGGTAACAGATCCACAATGACAGTGGCAGATTGCAGATAGTAATAGGAGAGATTGAAAGAAATGTTTCCATTATACAAGGTGTTTCAAAAATCAGATCAGTTTATTCAGAAATATGTTGAGAAGAAATATTATTCAGAAACGACAGATGTGTCAAACGAATGCTTCACTGATGTAAACAATAGACATATTTCAGAACTGGTCATTTAGGAATCTATACAATTTGTAGAGATCAGTAAAACATATGTTAACATGACACTACAAGGAATTAAGGACGGCAGCATCACAACGTTTGGGTTACATAGTGCAAAATACCTCCACTTATAGCGATGTAATAAAACTGCAAATTCTTCTAGCATGTGGCATCTTAACTCACTGCCAGTGGTAAAATAATACATTCAATCATACACTCTTTAGAATTATTAAAAGAAGTCCACTGAGAATTTATACTTTCACAGGATGTGGGTATCACTGGCTAGGCCAGCAATTATTGCCCATCCATAATTGCCCTTGAGAAGGTGGTAGTGAGTCGCCTTCTTGAACTGCTGCAGTCCATGTGGTGTAGGTATACCCACAGTGCCATTAGGAAGGAAGTTCCAGGATTTTGATGCAGAGACAGTGAAGGAACGGCAGTATATTTCCAAGTCTGGATTGTGTGTGGCTTGGAAGGGAACATGCAGGTGGTGGTGTTCCCATGCATCTACTGCCCTTGTCCTACTTTGCAAGATGCTGTTGAAGGAGCCTTGGTGAGTTGCTGCAGTGCATCTTGTACATTGTACATACTGTTGCTACTGTGCATCAATGGTGGAGGGATTGAATGTTTAAGCTGGTGGATGAGGTGCCAGTCAGGTGGAACGCTTTGTCCTGGATGGTGTCAAGATTCTTCAGTGTTGTTGGAGCTGCAGTCATCCAGGCAAATCGAGAGTTTTCCATCATACTCCATACTTGTGCCTTGTAGATGGTGGACAGGCTTTGGGGAGTTGGGAGGTGAGTTATTCTTCACAGATTTCTTAGCCTCTGGCCTGCTTCCACTTCTCAGTCCAAGCCTGAATATCATCCAGGTCCTGCTGGAAATGGAAAAGACCTGCTTCAGTTTCTGAGGAGTTGCGAATGGTGTTGAATATAGTGTAATCATCAGCAAACATCCCCACTTCTGACCTTATGATGGAAGGGAGGTCATTGATGAAGCAGCTGAAGATGGTTGGACCTAGGACACTACCCTGAGGAACTCTTGCAGCAATGTCCTGCGGCTGAGTTGACTGAACTCCAACAACCACAACCATCTTCCTTTGTGCTAGGTATGACTCCAACCAGTGGAGAGTTTTCCCCCTAATTCCCATTGACTCCAGTTTTGCTAGGGCTCCTTGTTGCCACACTTGGTCAAATGCTGCCTTTATGTCAAGGGCAGTCACTCTCAGTTCACCTTTTTAGTTCAGCTCTTTTGTCCATGTTTGGACCAAGGCTGCAATGAGGTCAGGAGCTGAGTGGCCCTGGTGGAACCCAAACTGGGCATCAGTGAGCAAGTTATTGCTGAGCAAGTGCCACTTGATAGCACAGTTGATGACCACTTCCATCACTTTATTGATGATCGAGAGTAGACTGATGGGGCGGTAATTGGCCAGGTTGGATTTGTCCTGCTTTTTGTGTACAGGACATACCTGGTGATAGTGCCACAGATCACGCTGGAGGATATCCTCAATATGAAGAAGGAATTTCAACCCAACAAAGACTGTGCAGTGGTCACTTCTTCCAGTACTGTCATGGACACATACATCTGCGACCAGTAGACTGATGAGGATGACGTCAAGTAGGTTGGTTCGCTCTTGTTGGTTCCCTCACCACCTGCCACAGGCCCAGTCTAGCAGCTATGTCCTTTAGACCTCAATCAGGAGAGGTGCACAGAGTTACTCTTGATGATGGATATTGAAGTCCCCCAGTGCATTCTGTGCCCTTGCCACCCTCAGTGTTTCTTCCAAGTGATGTTCAACACTGATTTATCAGTTAAGGGGGTAAGTGGGGGTGGGGTGTGATAGTTAGTAAACAGCAGGAGGTTTCCTGCCTATATTTGACCTGATCCCATGAGACTTCTTGGGGTCTGGAGTTGATATTGAGGACTTCTAGGGCTACTCTCTCTTGATGAGAAGAATGAGAGATTATCTTGAAACAAATAAGATTCTGAGGGGACTTTGGCGTAGGCACTGAGAGGATGTTTCCTCTCATGGGGGAATCTATGACTAGATGGCATAGTTTCAAAATAAGGGATCTCCCATTCAAGATGGAGATGATGAGGAATTTCCTTTCTCAGAAGGTTGTTAATCTTTGGAAATCTCTCCCCCCGAGAGCAATGGAGGCTGGATCATTGAATATATTCAAGGATAAGTTAGACAAATTTTTGATCTTTGAGGGAGTCAAGGTTTATGGGGAAGGCAGGAAAGTGGGCTTAAGCCCACAGTCATAATTTTATTGAATAGTGGAGTATGCTCGAGAGGTGAAATGTCCTATTCTTGCTCCGATTTCTTATGTTCCTATGTTCTTATTAAGTAGGATGGCTCTTTTTCAGCGAGCATGAACATGATGGCTAAATGGCCTTCTGTGGTGTAAATCTTGCTATGTTTCTGTCTAAAGTATCCAAAGCAGACTCAATGCAGAATGTACACTAATGTGATGTGAGTGCATCAGCACACAACTATGCAGTTGGAGAGTAATTACCTTCTTAGAATCTCAGAAGCTTGCTAAGTATAAAATTATTTAGCATACTTTTAACTATATCCCTATATAGTAAAAATTAAAGAAAGTAACCATGATTATAATTTAATCAAGTTGTTGATAGCAATCTATAAATTACAAATATTTCATCCCTGTGTCCAGTATTCTTAAATGGCGTAATTTATACAATACCTGTATTTGGCTCGTTTTTAACTTCCAGTGCGATTGTAGCCCAAATTTCACAATAAGCTATGTCCTTGATCTTGTAACTTTCTTGGAGAAGGGCAGCAGTGAAGCACAGGAGGGGTGAGGTAGAAGCAGTGGCATCCACTGAAGGCAAACATCCAAATAACATGTCCAACTTTGCTGTTGATTGACAGAAAGATGTTTTATCTGTAGCCAGATCTTTCATAAAGTTTTATCTCAGATACATTGCAGAATTTGGAAGAGCTCCAACACCAAACCAGGGACATATCAGTTTCAGGACTTCAGTGTTGTCCTTAATCAAGTATCCTTGATAAGAATAGAAGCATGTTTAGTTTGGTTATTAACAATGTCCATGTTGATGTATAATCTGTTAACACACAGAGGTGGAATTTTTTCTGGTCAATAGGGCAAGAAGTCCTATCTATCAGGAAGAATTTCAACCCTCTGTATTTCAATTCTACTTCAAGTCAAATTCTCTGGAAATGGAAATTATGCAGAGTATAAAACAGATGCCACTTGAGTATCACTTGTTTTGCCTACTTCGGAAGCCGGGTTTTATCCCTGTAAGTGTCATTATCATGCTATGCAATTGTCAGATCTGTTGGTACTCTGGTCAGTCTACTCACCGTACTTCCACGCAGCTCTTGGCCTTTGGCTATGTAGGATCTTTCAGTGTGAAACTTCCCAAATTGCATCATTTTGTAAATCTGTAAATACACTAAGTTATATTAGTTCATGATCATGTAAAAAAAAGAAAATCCTGAGCATAAGGAAAATTTGGCCAACAAGTGTGTACCATCCAGATCCAATATATGGTCATTCTGTCACAGATTCTCCTCTAAAACCGCCACTTTATTGTAGGTACTTCAATTTCCTTTCCTGAAATCATCTGAAAAACCCAGCTTCTTTGTAAATGTGTCAAATAATCCCAAATCTGCAGCTTTCCTTGGGAGTCTGTTGTACTCTGTTGTGATATGGACAAATACAGCTTTTCCTAATCTCTGGCCTCAATTAAGACTTGCAAATTGGATATTTGTTTCCAACGTACCGTCTAATTTTTTTCGAGCTTGTGGCTGATTTTTTAAATGTCGCGGGCCCTTTGATATTTTTTGTGTGGTCATGCACATGTGGTAACCTAAAGGGGCAAACTTGCACCCTTCCTGTGTAGAAGCTTTCAGCTTGCTGCAAAAAGCTTGTTTACTTTAAATTCATCAATGGATTCTAGAATTTTGAAGAATTATATTATTTCTCGCCTCCTCTCTCCGAAATGCAGTGGGCTGGCGTACCCGCTGGCGCCAGGCGTGCTCAGTGGTGTGAACGGACAATATGGCGAGATGGCCAGAAATCATTTTCACAATGTCGTGAAACCAGTTTGTGATCGTCTGCTCATCCCTTCGATGGCGGGCTGCATTCCCGCTATTGGACATCGGGAACCTCATTAGTAATACATCTGCATATGCCAATGTGTTTCACAGCAGTATATATAAGGAGTGCACTTAGCAGGCTGCACTTTGAGGGGAACTCAGGTGAGTGCTCAGTAATGTTGTGCAGCTCTCGCCCTTGTCGCCTGTTGGACTTCAAGGTTGAGGCGCATTGGAGGGGAGGGCGGCAAGGGCTGCCCTGCGGCTGAAGGTAGTGCATAAGTATGTGTCGGATGGTTGGGGAGGGAAGTAGCCACAAATTAGGGGAACCTTGTATAAAGTGATCATTCCTCTGCAGCTGAGACGGTTCAGATGCAGCCAAATTGATATGCGCGGAGTCGGGCCTCCAGCTTATGTGCCCACTCAAGCAACGCAGAGGCATAAAAGTGCCACCAAGTGCTCCAGAGCTTTTCACCCCTTGGGCACAGACTGCAAAGTAATGAGCGTTTTAGTGGACTGCAGAACAGTTGGACAACTGGGCGAAATGCACAAAATTGTGTGCCCTCGCGAAAATGGCATCCGTGACGCCATGGATGGAAGCTAAAGCTAAAGCTGAAGCTGGCTATGGAGCAGTCACTGGTGGAGGTGCTCACAGCCCCTTGAAAATGTCATCATCCTGTTTGGACCAGTTTCCCCTGTGGTTCAAGCTAACAGTGCAGCCTTGCATTGTGGGTTAGGAGAATGACTACGCCTGAGCTGAGAACACAGCATGCAGTCCCATGGGCAAGGCTGCTGCCACTCAGTCAGGTAGAGGGGCGGAGGCGGTTGGGGTTTTGGGCAACCATGCAGTGCACTAAACTCTGGCCAGCACTCTCCAGGATGTATTAAGGAGCATTCAGAGTTAACCAAGAGAGGTTCTTGGTATACCCAAGCTAACCCACGTGTCTCTCTCTTTCATCCTGCAGGAGGAATACATCAGGAGCATGGACCCTGGTGAACTAGCTGTATGCCTCATGGCATGCAGAGAGTGGAGACAATGGAGAAGATAGTGAAGGAGGCGTCTGGCTGTGCAGAGGGAGGAACAGCACCCTCTTGAAGAAGAGGTGGCTGGAGCTCCTGCACACAACAGTGAAGAACCACAGCGAGCCGTCATTGGTCAGTACCTAGGTAGACCCAGGGTTTATAGACTCCACCTTTCATTTCTGCAGATGACTGACAACCAGTGTGGCCAATGATTGCACATGTCTAGGGAACTGGTGGACCACACCTGCCAGCTACTGCAAGATTTAGCGTCACGGGGACATGGAGGGCATCCATTGCCAGTGGCTGTGAAAGTGACCATTGTGCTCAATTTTTACGCCAGTGACTTCTTTCAGAACTTTACAGGTGACCTCTGTGGGATATCACAAGCTTCCATCCATGACATCATGGATGCCATCTTCGCAAGGGCACACAACTTTGTGCATTTCGCCCGGGACCAGGACATCCAGGATGCAAGAGTGATTGTATTTGCCCAGATCTCGGGTTTCCCACAGATGTAAGGTGAGATCAACTGCACTTACGTGGCACTCAGATCTTCATTGCAACCAGGGGCCAACTATGTCAACCGCAAGGGCTTCCATTCGCTGGGTGTACAGCTGGTGTGGGACCACCACAATTGCATCGCAGGCCTGCATACAGTTTACAGCAAGTGTCCACGACTTCTACATTCTCAGTCACAGATCCCTGACGTCTTCCAGAATCCACAGAGGCTGCATGGTTGGCTCCAAGGGGACCAGGGGCTACCCGCAGAGGATGTGGCTGATGACACCTGTATGGCGGCCTCAGACGGCAGCAGAGTGATGGTATAATAAGGCTCATGCTGCAACTCTCAACTTGGTGGAGCAAACCATCAGGATGCTAAACATGAGGTTCCAGTGCCTGGACCAGTCTGGCAAACCCTGCAATATGATCCACAGAGGGTGTCACGCATTGTTGTCACCTGCTGCACATGGCACTGCAATGGGGAGAGGAGCTGGCTGAGGAGGAGATGCAGGAACTGGAGGTCTCCTCCTATGAGGAGGATGTTGAGGGTGAGGAGGTCCTCGAAGGCGATGATGATGGTGATGAAGGCCTGACCCTGGCCAGACGAGGCCTCGGGAGGACCTCATAGCTGCTAAATTTGTGGAGGATGATGACGACATGCAGTGAGGACACTCCATAGACTTTCACATCGCCTCTGTGAATGTCTGGCTCCTGTTTGGCCGAGGGCAGCTCACTTGTGCTCTGTGATCAGGGTCATATCATAGGGATGCAGGCTTGGGGATCCGGGTACATAGATCATTAAAATGTTGTGAGCACGTACAGAAGGCAATCAAAAAGCCTAATGGGATGCCAGTCTTTATATCTAGATGGCTAAAATACAAGTGGGTATTGGTCATTCTTCAACAATACAATACAAAGCCCTATAGACTCCTGTCGTTGAAACTGCCTCATTCAGAGTATAGTCCACTACAGGGACATGTTTTGGGACCTCCCGGAATTCATCACTTTGTAAATCTGTAAGTATAACAAAATTAGTGCATGAAGCATGTATAAATATTAGGGGCAGAATCTTTGAGTTGGCGAGCAGGGGCGGGCCCCGCTCACCGATGCGTAAAATGACACGTGGTGAGGTCAGCCGTGTGTCCCGACATCACTGTGCATCATTCAGGTATTCACTTCGGTGGGCGTGCACCAGAGTCAGCTACACGCCCGCCGAACCTGTTAAGGCCATTTAAATATCAGTTAAAATACTTAACTGAGCTGCCCATCCAACCGTGGGCAGGCGAAGAGTCCAGGCGGCCTTCGCATTTATCATGAAACTTCATCCATGGGCGGAATGAGGTTTCATGAAGGTTTTTAAAGTTTAATAAAATTTTTAAATAAAATTCATTGACATGTCCCAGCTTGTGACACTGTCACATGAGGGGACATGTCTTAAATTTTTTTTTTGTCTTTATTAAAATTTTTAAAAATCAAACTGATCTCCCTGAGACAGCTCTGTGCCTCAGGGAGATTTCTGCGCACTTTCCCGTGCAGGTCCTGACTCAGCCTACTTCCCCCACCTGCACAGGGAGCACTCAGCGCTTCCAGCTGCACGTCATACTGGCCTGCCCATGTAAAATGGCGGCGTGCAGCCAATCACAGGTGGAGAGAAAATTCTCCCCTAGAAAATTTTGAGCAAAATAAGCCAATCAGCCCAGTAAGCCTGCATCATCCAGAGCCAATGTATGATTACTCTAACACTGGTATTCTTTTAAACCATCTCCCCATCTTATTATAGGGACATTAGATTTCTTTCCCTAAATCCCCTGAAAAGAAATCCAGCTTCTCTTTAAAGGTTTCAATTATTCCCAAATCAGCAAACTTCCCTCTGAGTCTCCTACGTATGGGCAAATAATTTTTTTCTAATTTCTTCCCTTGATTAAGACTAGCAAATTTGATACTCATGTCAACTTGTCCTTTAGTCATCATCCAGGTTTAGAAGCTTGTTTTGTCATAGAGCCTTAGGGCTGAATTCTTAAGCCCTAATGGGGGCGGGCACAGAATCATGCCTGTTCCCTGGCTATATCCCATTTTCCAAGAAGTGAGATGGGGGAGGGGCAGCAGGGCTACCCACCCACAGGAGAGGGTAGCTGAGCCAATTAATTAAGGGCGCATTAAGGCCTATTGTCACAGGCCAACTGGGATTTTCCAGTCAGCCTCCAGGTCCCCAGCGGCAGCATGGGATAGTGCAGCTACCTCGAAGCAACCTCCCAGCAACAGACTGGGCAGGAGCTAGGCTCCAGGCTGACAGAGAGGCATTTCCTGCCGGCCAGACTTTAGCTTCAGCCGCAGACTACCCTGGGTACCCTGTGGTAGTCTGGCTGCTTGATCAATAATTTTACTTTAAAATTAATTAATTCAAACCTCCCCAAGTGCCTGTTATTTTTTTTTCCCTGACTATTGTTTCTAAAACCTTACCCACCACTGATGTTAACTGATCAATGTGTAGTTACTAGGAATGTGCTTACACCTCTTCTGTTGTAGGGTGTTGGATAGAGTTCAGTAGGTCTGAAGAAGTCTTCATAGTCATACATAGATTAACTGTCAGTCATTACTGAATCTTAGAACTATTTACAAATATACAGTAAAGGATACAAGCTAGGAGCTGTCTCCATGCTTCCTGGTACACATGGCTCTGTCCAACACTAGGTTGACCCTCAGTGTGAGCCATGTGCTCTTGCGGTTCTCCTGGATTATGTAATCAATTTTTTTTTCCATTTCGGAGTGAGCTTGGATGCCACTTATTCAGGCGCCGAGTCAGGGATTGGGTTGTAGTGACAGGTTTTTCAAATTGCTCTTCTGACTCTATTATGTAAAGATTTCTCAGGACTTGCTGAAACCTGGAATTTTAAAAGATTTAGCTCTGTGGGGTTAGAAACTGGACTTCCAAAGGAGATTCAATGGAACCTTCTGCTGCAGTGAGGAATTTTAAATTTCTGCCTCCAGCTTCCATGCCTTTCTTTGGAGCATTTACCTGGTGAAATTTCCCCTCCGTATCAGCATCTGGAGCATCTTTTCAGGTCAGACTGCTTTGCTGAATTTTTTTTTCTCAGTCTTCCAGCATTTTAGTTTTACTCAACATTTTCTGCAAGGTCTTGGGTTTTTCCAGAAGCTGCCACCATGTTGTAAGATGTTGTATACAGTTTGGTAGGCTGAAGAAGTCTTCGCAGCCATATGTAGGTTAACTGTAAATTTTTATTGACTCTTAGAACTAGTTACAAAGGGTACAAGTGTGGAGCTGTCAACATGCTTGCTGGTACACACGGCTCTGTCCAACATTAGACTGACCCTGGGTGCAGGTCATGTGCTCTCTTACATCACTGTGTGGGCAGTACTGTACTCAGTCTCACATTAACCCTATATGTGCCAGATCTTTATACTACACCTTTTTGAATAAGAGTGTCACATTTGACAATGTCGAATTCTTTGGCACCTTCTCTTTATATAGGGAAGGTTGGAAGATTATAGCAAGTCCTTCCACTATCTCCATCCCCACTTCCCTTAGCAACCTGGGATGCAAACCATCCAGACCAAGTGACTTATCCACTCTAACATTACCAGCTTTTCTGATACATCATGCCTGACAATTTTCATCTCATCCATTACTACTACCATCTCCATTTCTACCAATATTTTGTCAGTATCCTCATACTGATTGTACTCATCTAAGTACTCATTGAGTATTCTAGCCTTGCCCTGCATCACTTTGTCCCTAATAGACTTCTGCCTGCCATTACTTGAATTTATCTACAGCTTTCGTAAATTTGAAGAATTGGATTACTTCTCCACCAGCAGCAATACTGGCATACACGCAACAAAGTGGGTTCCTCCAGGACCACTCAGCTCCAAATTTCATTCCAATCTTGATCCAAACATGGACAATAGACCTGAATTTCAGAGGCAAGGTGAACAGCGACCACACTTGACCTCAAGGAAGCATTTGACCGAGTGTGCCATCAAAGAGCCCTAATAAAACTGAAGTCAATGGGAATCAGGGGAAAGAGGCTCTGCTGGCTGGAGTCAGTCTTAACACAAAAGAAGATGATTGTGCTTGCTGGAGGCCAACCATCTCAGCTCCGGACATTACTGCAGGAGTTCTTCAGGATAGTATCCAAGGCCCAATAATCTTCAGCTGCTTCATCAATTACCTTCCCTCCATCATAAAGTCAGAAGTGATATTCTTCTTTGCTGATTATTACATGGTACACAGTACCACTCGCAACTCCTCAGATAATGAAGCAGTCCCTGCTTATATGCAGCAAGACCTGACCAACATTCAGGCTTGTGATAAGTGGCAAGGAACATTTGTGTCACACTCCAACAGGAAAGAGTCTAACCAACTTCCCTTGTCATTCAAAACCCCATTACAATTGCTGAATCCCCCACCATCAACTTTCTGTGGATCACCATTGACCAAAAGCCTAACTGGATATGTAACATATATAGTGTGGCTACAAGAGCAAGTCAGAAGCTGGGAATTCTGCATTGTGTAACTCACTTCCTAACTCCCCAAATACTTTCCACCATCCACACGGCACAAGTCAGCAGTGTGATGGAACACTGTCTACCTGCCTGGATGAATGCAGCTCCAACAACACTCAACAAGCTCAAAACCATCCTGGACAAAGCAACCAGTTTGATTGGCACCCCATCTACCACTTTAAAAATTCAGTCCCTCCAGCACTGATGCACAGTGGTAGTAATGTGTACCATGTATGAGATGCACTGCAGCAACTTGCTAAGACTTCTTCAACAGCACCTTCCAAGCATGCGATGGCTACCATCTAGAAGAACAAGGGCAGCAGGCACATGGGAGCATTACCTCCTGCAATTTGCCCTTCAAGTCACACAGCATCCAGACTCAGAAGTATAGCCCTACTGCATCATCGTCACTGGGTCAAAATCCTGGAACCCCCTTTTTAAAAAGCACCTCATGGACTGCTGCTGTTCAGGAAGGCAGCATATCAGCACCATTTTGGGGAAATTAGGGATGAGCAATAAATACTGGCTTTGCCAGCAATGACCGCATCCCATGAAAGAATAAAAAATTCTGACCATACATCATGCAACCCATCTCCATGTTGTCAGAATGGAGCCAAAACACTAAATGTAATGTGTCCTTGTTGTTTCATCCTGTGAATTCATTGGAGGATTGTAGAGCACAGAGGAACTGTGCATTTGTTGCCAAAATCAACATTGCAGTGACTTCCGGGCCACTGTTTCAATAGAGGACAATTATCATAATGTTGCAGATATGCTTAGAATTTAAATTATTATCAATTCCTTGTAATTAGTGCTTCGGTTTGTAGTGAAGTTAACTGCACTGATATACGTAGTACAAATTGATATTTAATTTACTTGTAATATTATATTCGTATTGAAGTAAAAGGTTTTAATTTTGCATTTATGCACTCAATATCTTCTTTGTCAGATCCATGGCAGAACAACCATTCACCAGACTGATTCCTGGGATGATGGGATTGTCCTGTCAAGAGAGATTGAGTAGACTAGACCTAGGTTCACTAGAATTTAAAAGAATGCAAGGTGATCTCATTGAAACTTTAAAAATTCCAAAGGGGCTTGACAGGGTAGATGCTGGGAGGATGTTTCCTTTGGCTGAGGTGTCTAGAACTAGGCATCACAGTTTCAGAATAAACTGAAATGGGAAATTCCTTTACTCAAAGGGTTGTGAAGCTTTGGGATTCTCTGCGGCAGCAGAGAATTGTGAATGCTCAGTTATGGAGTATAATCAGGTCAGAGATCGGCAGATTTTTGGATTTTGTTATGGACGGTGGAGAGAGAGAGAGAGAGAGAGATGGACTGAATCCCCTAATTCTTCTAACCTTCTGATTGTGATCGGAATGGTTTAATTTTGACAAGTCTTAGATGTGGGAATGACGTTTAGCGGAGGGTTAGGTTGGGAGGGTAGGAGGGAGTACAGGGGAAGGAGGGTGCAACAGGAGGAGAATGTGGCAGCTAAGGAGGTAGGAGAAAGGGGGGAAGGTGTTCAGAGGAGGGAAGGAGTTCAAAGAGGGCAATACTTTGGGGTGAGGAAGGATCTCGGAGTGGGGCAGGAGTCCAGGGGGAGGAAGGAGTCCGGGGGCGGAGGAGGGAGTTTGGAGGGGGGAAGGAGTCTGGGGGCAGGAAGGAGTAAAGGTGGAGGAAAGAGTAAGGGTGGAAATAGGAGTAAGGGTGATGGTAGGAGTAAGGGCGGCAGAAGGAGTAATGATGGAGGAGGGAGTAAGTGGGGAGATATCCAGGTGAACGCGAAAGGGAGGGGTCTGTGGAGTCGATGACTGGCTCCTGGGGAGCGAACTTAGGGTGGGCATTGTATAAGGGAATGGTGAGTTTGAAAGAGAGCAGAGTGGGTCGGTAGGGTGGGAGGGTGGAAGTGCGACGGTAGCAGGGAGGCCAAGGGTAGTCAGTGGGACTCGGAGACAGATATGGAACCTGGGGAGTGGAAGAAGGAGGGCATGGAGGTCAATGTGGATGGGATTGGGATTCTCAGGAAGATAGGGAATGTGCACGTTTAGCTGGACATCCTGGAAAGCAAAGGGTCCTAGTCGGTAGGTGAAGGTGGGGAAGTGCAAGATGATGCCAGGGGGTCAACAGTGATGGGGGAAAGCACATGGGTGACCAGGGGAGGGGAAGTGACAGAGGAGCTGGAAACATATTTCACAACAACCATGCTTCTGAAATTGAAAGTGAGAGGACCCTCATGTTGGGCAGGCACAGGTGCTGCATGGGAGTACCTGTGGGTGAGTGGAGATGCAGGGCAGTTCAGATGGACAACTGAAAGAAACCCCAGCAGGCAGCATTGAAAACATTCGAGACATTGAGATGAACATGGTGGAGGAAGGCGCAGACACATGTCCGTGCGTTGACCACCGGGTTGTGAACCCAAGCCTGCTCTAGATCTAAGTTCCACCGAGCTATATGTCTCTGCGCTGGTGGAGGGTGTGGGTAAGCGCTGTGACAGGTCTTCCAGGCTGCTTATTTCCAGTTCTTCAATGGAGGAGGAGTCCTCTTGGCTCGAGGTGAGGTGGATGGAGCTGAAGGACTAGCTGGATGAGGGTGTTGGTCATTTGGCAGAGCTCCCTGTGAACCAAAGTAGAGATAATTAGTGCATGTCTGCAGTCAAAAGCAGGAGAGAGAGCACTACAGTTCTGTTGAGAGATGGATGATTTGGTGCAGGATCCTTAAGTGGATGTTTGCCACTAACCTCACCATCACCGCAGGTATAGTCCACATCTTTGCCAGTCAGCACGATGGCACGCCCCTCAAAGTGCGTGAGGGATCTAATGTGGGCCACTCCACCCCCAGTCTGGGACCTCTCCCTGCTGTTGTGAGCCAGCTTCTCCTGCATGAAAATATATAGAGTGTGCATGGAATGTTTGTGTGGCAAGCAGAGCCATGGATGGGATGAGGACATGAGCTCCAGAGAATATGAGGCTGATGTGAGGGTGTGTGTCAGAGTTCGTGGTGTTGTCCCTTGAGGTGTGTGATGGGTTTGTGAATGTGTGAGTTGAGAGTGATGAGAAGAGTGACTTACCCTGGCGGAACAGATGACAGCATTGATCCTCTTCCTGTACTGGATGGCTGTCCTCTTTTGCAGGGCGTTGGCACTGACCAACGCTGCCACCACCTCCCATGCTGGATTAGTGACCTTGCTTGCTGGTCTTCACCCAGAGCTGGGGTAAAAGACTTCGCAGCAAGCCTCCCCTGAATCCAGTAGACACTCAAGGGAGGCTTCGCTAAATCTCAAAGGAGGCATTGCATGTCTCCCCCCCCTTTGGCAGCTATCAGTTGCCAGCAGCCCTTGAGGACTGCTAGCTCTTTGCATGGACGGCCTTTAAATATGGCGTCCGGTTTACTAAAGGCCTGAGGCGGGGCAGGTGAATCAGAGGCCGCCCCACCAGCTACCTGGCGTGTTTCACAGGAATACATAATTAATGCGGCAGGAATGGGACAGTATAGCATGAAAAGCCGCTTTTGCAATACACCCTTGGTCAGGCCAATGCTCGCTGTTACAGTGTTCCATGTTTGCCAGCCTCTTGACCTTATAGAGGTCCCGCTACCTTGTGCTGCTCAGGCCCTTGCTCCTCATGGTCCTGTGCTAAATGGCAATTGCTCCTCATCCGGATGGGAGCCATTACCAAGGCAGGGTTGCATGCAGCCTGCATCATCCATGTATCAGTGGATGCGTGAGCAAATTGAAGTAATACATTTAGTGAGCATGTCCTTTATAAGTTTCCTTCCATCTCAAAGTCAGCAGATTAATGCGAAGCCCTTCACCTGAGCTCTGTATATACATGGCATCTCACCCCACCCCTTCCATGTAAAGGACATCCTGGAGGAACAGAGATGGGTGTTCCTCCCATTCATACATGAATGCCTCTGAGCTATTGCTCTTCGACCAGGGTGATGAGAGCCACGCGCAAGAAGCCTGGCATGGACACTTTTTGCTTGCCTTCACTACCCTTGAGACTCTATAGAGAGTCCGGACTCTTGGCAGCAGAGAAAGACTAACTACATAATCCCTTGTCAGCCATGACCATTCACCTGGGAGGATGTAGGTTTGGAGTTGTGAGTTGGCAGGCATGTCCCTTGGAGGCATTCCATCGCCCTCCCTCTCTTCATCCCTGCCTCTGACTGCAGGTGATGCAAATGGCATAGAATGAACAGCTGTTTCACACCTTGCTGGGATCCTGATGTTATAAGGCACATGAAGCAGGAACAAACCTTCTGCAACGCAGGCTTCACCATAGAGAGGAAAACATGACTTGAGTATCTTTGACATCCGGTTGCCTCATAATTATTAGGGTGTCCCTTTATTCAGCCACTTGTGCTGACCTTGAACTCCACCCACCCAAAAAGACCCTCCTCTCATTTTGAGGGATCTCACTGACTGACTAACTGTGTGTTCAAGGTCAGTTTGGAAAAATGGTGCATGTCACCTTTCAAATTCACCCCGTCACCTTCTACACCACTCCCCCGATCACCAACCAACTCCTCCCCATTACCATAGACCCACCCAATATCACCATTCCTCTTCCCTGTGTCACCCTTGAACCTCCCTCCGTTACCCTGGACCTTATCACGATCCACCTCCACATGCCTTTCCTCCCCTCAGAGCCGATACCCATTACTGCCCCAATGCTCATTCTGACCCTGCCTTCTCCCGTTATCCAAGCTATTTGCGTTGTCTCCCTCCATGACCCACCCGATGAGACCTTTGCCTAGCAGAGTCTTACTCTGCACCTGCCACCTGACTGCATCCCACTGCCTCCACTTACTGTTCCCATCTGTCACCAATACCCTGAGTTCTCCCCACAGGACTTCACCATCAGTACCACTAACTACCCTCCAAGACACTTCTGCCAGACATTGTGCCCCTCCTTCCCCAGACACTCATCCCACCCCTCCCCAGACATTATCCCACCCTTACCTGGACACTGCCCCCACTCTACCCCTGTAAGCCTGTCTCCCCTGTCTTCGCTTCACCCCCCAACCCTACACCCACTCCCCCCCCACCTCCCACCCCCCCCATATCTCCCCTCAGCCTTGACCTGCCTCACTTGTCTAGCCTTGGCACAGTGTTTGCTAACAGCACTTGAAATTATGCAAGGTCCCAAGAAGGAGAAAGCAACATCTACAGCCATCAAAGTAATTGTTGAAGTGAAGCTCGCCAGGTGGACGCCACTTATATAGTCGGGAAACAGACCATTCTAAATTCCATTTCATTTTTATATAGTTTCATTGCAAGGCAAAAATAAAAAATGTGTACATTCATTCTCTCATTCACACTGGAAGATTCCCCACAGACACAGTTGGCTGATGCAATACAGTTTCCCATTGCCTTCTTTCTCCCTTAATATGTTCAAGTTACATGTTATCTGGTGATTTTTTTTCCTTTCTTTTTTCTCAGGCTTTAAAGCAGTCTTTGCTGGCTTCAGCCTTTGAACCTCACTGGCCTCCAAATCTGTAGCTTTCTCATCTTTTAACTCTGCAAATAATGTCTCAGATAGGTCTATAGTTAAATTGTCTCCATCTTCTTTAATTGTAGGCAGATCATCCTTCCTAAATTCACTTCCCAGGCTCAAACATTTCAAATTCTCTTTTTTGAGATAGCAAGTTCGAAGTGGCCTGCTTTTGTGCCAACAACTCGTTCTTTCTTTGATCAAAATCCCTTTTTGCTGACCCAAGAATGTCATTGAGATGCTTTCTATGTTCAAGCAGAAAGGCTTGATAGTCTTGTCTGGTCTGATTTTTAAACATTTTAAAATCTTTCAGTTTCCCCTGATCCCATTCAGATCAACTTTAATTTAATTCTTTTCCAGCAATATCGATAGCTTTGGCAATTTGAACTTTTCTTTCCTAATACTTCGGGAAGAATTTTTAGGTTGGGCATGCGGATCGGACACAAAATTGCACAAGATGACTTTGGCGAGCGTCCCGATGTCATCACGCGCTTGCGCGATATTGTGGTCGGTCGGCGTGTGTGAGTGTAGGGAGCAGCCTGCCAGCAATTGAAATGACAAGTAAAGTTGTTAAAGTTTCAATTGTTCCCAATTTTTTGTGGTCCGTTCAACCTTACAATTGGCGGATGTGCAAATCTGCCAGGCGGACTTTGCATTTTTGATGAAACCTCATCCAAGGGCGGGATGAGGTTTGCATTGTTAAATTAAAAAAAATAAAAATGTATGGACAGAATTTTCATCATCTATACATTCAGGTAACTGATTGTGATGTATGGACATTTATTTCCTGATTTTAAAATCTTTATTTAATTTTATCCAAATCTTCAGCTCCGTGAGGCAGTTCTCTGCCTTCAGGGAACTTTCATTCAGCGCTGCTCCACGCTTACATCAGCGCCTGCCCTCCTCCCACCCCCACCCTGGCAACACTGAGCATTTTGGCGCGTATTTCATACTGGCTGGCTCCCAGACCCGCTGATCGCACCCCCACGCCGACTGAAAAATCCTGCTCCTTGAGTCTTCCACACAATTTATAAATTATTTTATTCTGATCATGTTGAAGTTCTAACTGGTCTTTTAAACAGTCCAGTTGCCTCTATTTCTGCAGCTGTATTCTGAGTCTTAACACTGACAAGACCATTTAATTCAGTGTTAACTGTCATTAGCTTGTCTTTGATATGAAGTTTTTTAACATGCAGGTTAGGTTGACTGCTTAAGAAAAGATGTTCTAAAGCCTTTAACCCTGGCTTGACTGTACCCAAAATCTGGAAGCTTGTTAATTCAGGTATCAGCTCACTTGAGCATTCGGATTTCTAGGGCGACGGAGTGGGATGCATTTGTTTTGGATTCCTGGGAGGTGTCAGCAGCACTTGAACCTCCTTTTGACCAACACAAGTGCAGTTTTGCTTAAGGGGTAATGATTTCTCCAGTTCTGTTACTGTGGGCATGGGTTGTTCCCCAATCTGTCCCAGGTTTTCTACTTGCTCACAGATGGCTGGCTAGCTTTTGCTGCTCTGCCCTATTTCTCTTCAACTAGGTGAGATGTTTCCCTCACGGTCTCTTTGTCTGTTTAGGAACTCCCCTGGTCCCCATTCAACTCTTTCAAGAAGGGTGTCTGTTAACCCAGTTTCTGGGTCACTCCTTTCATGTCTTATAAATTCCACAGACCCTTCCTTCACCCCTTTTAACTTAGCTGGCATGGTTCAGTCTCTTTAATTTCAATGGCTTCTCCTGAGCTACTCCAACCCTTACGGGTTATATTGCAAGGCCTCTGCTTTTTTGGTTTTCCCCCCGGTTGATTTCTGCTAGAACTGTTCAGTCTGTTCATCCTGTCTGGGCTGTCCTTGAATTTCTGGGGGAACCCCCTCCAGCCTGTCAGGTCATTTCCCAATAAAAGGTCTACCTCTCAAATGGACAAGCTTGGGATTACCAGCCCCGTAACAAGTTCAATTTTTAATAGAATTTTTATTAATGGCACCTCAATAGATTTTCCAATGAGTCTCTTGACTAGTACACTGGAATTTGTTCTGCTTCTGCATGGAAAAACTTCAATTTTGCTCGCTAGCAGCATATGTAGGCAACTAGTATCTCAGTTAATACTGATCTCCTTTTCTGGTTCCTAGGAAGCACTAGGGGGCATCTTCCCCTTGTGTAGAAAATCCTGATAGGTATTGCGTTTGCACAGAAGCTTACAACTGTCTACAGACACTGGCCATGCTGTAATGTTTTCTGTGGTTTTATTTGTGTGCCAGCAATTTCCCTTGATGTGTCCTGTCTTGCCACAATGAAAGCATGTAGGGTGTAGCCGTGTGGTTGTGCTTTCTAAGTCTTTCTTTTAAAAGTCGGGGATTGGTTTGCCTAGTTTTCTCCACTGTTTTTCTGCCTGGGATCGATTGCTGTTCCTTCCATCTCCCTTTTATCTCTCCCAAAGTTCTGGGGTAATTTGGAAAGGGTATGTTTGAGCTCTCAGATCTGTGAGTGAGGTCAGAGCCATCAGCCAGGACAGCTGCAACCCTACCTGTAGTGACTCTTTGCTCCTTTTGGTGCATCCTTAGGTTGGGGGGAAGGCAGTTTTTCAATTCCTGCTGCAATACCAGTTCCCTTAACCCATTGTGGGTGCATCTTATTTTTAAAGCACAGGCCAACTTGTTGAAAGCTATTTGCTTTGGTATTTATGAGTATTCCAGAATTGCTGGTGATATGCCTTCAAACCTAACTTGTAAGCACTAAAAGTGGCAGCCTTGGTCTATTGTAACTGTCAGGCATTTTAGGAGACAGCCTAGATTTGACTGAGGTGAGGTAAGAGTGACAGCCCGTGACATTAAGGCAACATTTGACAGAGTGTGCCATCAAGGAGCCCTAGCAAAACTGGAGTTAATGGGAATCAGGGGGCAAACTCTCTACTGGTTGGAGTCATACCCAGCACAAAGGAAGATGGTTGTAGCTGTTGGAGCTCAGCCATCTAGGTTCCAGGACATCACTGCAGCAGTTCCTCAGTGTAGTGTCCTCCGCCCAACCAACTTCAGCTGCTTCCTTCCATCATAAGGTCAGAAGTGGGGATGTTCGCTGATGATTGCACAATGTTCAGCACCATTTTCCAACTCCTCAGATACAGAAGCAGTCCATGTCTAAATGCAGCAAAGCCTGGACAATATTCAGGCTCAGGCTGGCAATGGCAAGCAACATTTGCGCCACACAAGTGTCAGGCAATGACCATCTCCAAAAAGAGAGAATCAGACCATCGCCGTTTGATGTTCAATGGCATTACCATTACTGAATCCCCCACTATCAACATCCTGGGGATTACCATTGACCAGAAACTGAATTGGACTAGCCATATAAATACTGTGGCTACAAGAGCAGGTCAGAGGCTAGGAATCCTGTGATGAGTAACTCACCTGACTCACCAAAGCCTGTCCACTATCTACAAGGCTCAAGTCAGGAATGTGATGGAATACTCCCCCCTTGCCTGGATGAATGCAGCTCCAACAATAGTCAAGAAGCTGAACAGCATCCAGGACAAAGTAGTTCACTTGATTGGCACCCCATCCACCACCTTCAACCTCCACCACTGACGCACAGTAGCAGCACTGTGTACCATCTACAAGATGCAGAACAGGAGTTCGCCAAGGCTCCTTCGACAGCATCTTCCAAACCCACAGCCACTACCATCTAGAAGGACAAGGGCAGCAAATAGATGAGAACACCATCACCTAGAAGTTCCCCTCACTCATCATCCTGATTTGAAAATATATCGCTGTTCCTTCACTGTCGCTGGGTCAAAATCCTGGAACTCCCTTTATAATAGCACTGTGGGTGTGCCTACACCACATGGACTGCAGCGGTTCAAGAAGGCAGTTCACCACCACCAACTTCTCAAGGGCAACTAGGGATGGGCAATAAATTCTGGCCGAGCCAACAAAGCCCACATCCCAAGAATGAATAATTTTAAAAAAGACCTCTTGGGTCTTTCATGCCAAGTGACCCTGTATCATATGGGTCCACATTTCTTGGGACCAATGCAGCTGATTTGCTACATTCTCAAAGGATTCTGTAATACCCTCTTCAAATCTGGGAACTAATTGGGAGTATTTCAGGGCTTCAAAGCTTGTTTCTGGGTTACAGAGATTTGGACCATTACTAAGCAGAGTGAGATGTTCTCTAGCAGCCTCAAGCTGTCTTTGGCTTCTATCTTTCTGTGCCTGTAACTCCATGTCCAATTTCTGTACTTGGAAAATCCTTTCTTACTCTTTTTCTCAGGCTTCCCTGCCTTTCTCTTTTCTTCGGCCTTGAAACTCCTGCTCTATTTTCAGCTTTTCCAGCTGTATTTTGGCCAGGGTAATCCGATCAGTTTCAGATTCTAATTCTTCCTGTACCTGTTCTGGATTTTTACTGAGGCTCAGATGCTCAACCAGCATCTTTAGAAGCTCGTGTCTCTTTATTTTGTTGGGTATCTTTAGTTCTACCCACTTAGTTACAGCTTTCAACCATTCTATGTTTAGGGACGCTAGTTTTTCCCCAGTCAAATCCTTTTGGTTTACAAACATCTTTGCATCAAAATTAGCCATATTGCTTTTAGTGTTAGTCCACAAAAATCTGCTCTAGTAGTTGTTTGAAAGGTAGGTTCAGCTGCTGAACCCTCTTTGGCTTCCACTTGGTTCTTTTAATGTCATATCTAGTTCATTTTTAGAGCAATCATTCAGATTTGGTTCATTTGGAATGGATTCAATCCCAGATACAGGACCCAATTCCTGTTATGGACAACAGAGGGAGAGAGCGAGAGAGAGACAGGTTGAAACCCCTAATTATTCTAACCTTCTGTCCATAATCAGAGTGGCTTAATTTTGATAAGGCTGAGATGGGTTTCCCAAATCCCGTTTATGTGTAATCAGTTTTCTTAAGAAGTCAATAGCAGCAGCATTCTTGGATCTTTAAACCAGGAGCATTATTTATACATGCATATACTATCCCAGAAAAGAATTATCACTGCTAAATGAACACACACACGCACACACACACACACCGTACTCACAAGAAAGATGCAGTAAGAGAAAGAAGTTTCACTTCTACGCATATGAAAACCAAACAGAATAGTTAATAGTTCACATGGCTCAGAGTCCAGTGGGAGCTGTACTTTCACTCAGGAGTTAAAATCCAGGCAAGTCCAGGTAGCTGAAGACAGGATTTTGTGGAGCTTTCTTTGGAAGAAGAGATGCACAACAAGTTGAGAGGGGCAGCCTTGATAATACTTACAGCCAGAGGACACTTTGTTTCTCTAGGCAAATTTTGAATCGTCCAGAAACAGGTTTTGAGGAGGCCTTAGGTTTTAAGCCCTTGTGGCTTGGTATAAAGGCCAGATGTTATAGCCAGGTTTCTGCAGTAATGTCACTTCTGCATTCTACAGTTCTCTGTTTTTTTTGCAAGCAAACAAAAAGCTTTCAGAAATGGAAAACATTTTAATCATGTGACCACTGACCATTGATACATGATGAGAAGCAATCCATAATCTTCTCATATTAATGAATTAACTTCCATCTCCCCTGGTCAAAGCCATCGACCTACTATGAAGGCAGATAGGAGTCCTTAGCATTTCCTTGTGCATTATCAGTTTTGGTAGCTTGTTACCTGGCAGTTCATGAGACATGATGTCTGAGGCTGTATTGACCTTGCTCTTTTGGGTGAGTCTTAATAATAGGAGGTGCGACATTCCACAAGGCTATGGTTATTGTGATACAGTTCTATTTGCTTCCAGAAGCTTGGCCAACTCTTGCAGTTCCAAAAGACAGATGATCTGTGACAGCCATTTTAAAAGTCCAACAATGTCCATTTTTAAAAGAAAGTACAGTTTTTAACAATGTGCAATATTCTCATGTCTGCTCACCATGACAGAAAATCAGGGAAACAAGGGATATGGTGTTAGTGCGGGAAGGTGTATCTGAGGTAGAAAATCAACCATGTCCTTGATAAGTGGCAGAGCAGGTTTGGAGGGCCCATTGCCCCACACCTGCTCCTATTACTTATGTTCTTGTGTTCTTTCAAATCTGATCACATATAGATTAGAATCTTTTAACATATTTTTTGTTCACTCTCCTGAGTGTTACTGCAACTATTTGAATTTCTGAAATGTTCTAGAATGATAGGATTATGTTGTGGGCTCCTTTTATTATGTCATTGCAACAAAAATACTGTTTCCTTTGTGCAAATATTCCAATTGTTTCCATGTTGTACAATTGAACAATGAAATAGTAAAATACTATGCACACATGTATTTCATAAAATTGAGGTGCATTGTAATGTGATCAAAACTTAAATTTTTTACATAATGCACATCAATAGATATGTAGTATCATGCTAATTGATACTTTTTGACCAATGTTATTAAAGACTTCAATATGCCCAATTTTGGATTGCTAGTGTAGATTAATGCTGCTGAACATGTGACTTACCATTGAGGAGAACAAGCACGGTAGCAATTTTGGAGCTCGTAGTATCCTTAGAGGTGATTGGATCACCATCTTCCAAAAAGATAACCCTATCGTCTACTAGCATTATGCGCTGCTGAGCTAACAATGACGTGCACTAGTTAGATTTATAATTGTGGATTACAAGGATGGATGTTTGGTCAATTACTTGTGACATTAAAGGATAATTTTGACATCTTTTTGGAAGTTTGGCTGTAGTTAGTTGTTTCTCCTGGGCCATTGAGTGAGTTGGGCAGAGCCCATGGCAAGGCACATTTATGCATAAACTGAAGAAAGAATAGACTGTGTTGGTCAAGTGGCCTTATTAGATGCTTTCAATTTTGTAAAAATTTAGCACCAGGCTGCTACTCAGCCTGAAAAGGGTGTATGGCACAAAGGAGGTGCATAGGAAGGGGACAAATCTATAGAATGTATGTTGAGAGGAACATACAAAAACACCTGTTGCATTTCTCTGATAAAACTATGAATTACCATTATCTTTAGAAAAGTAACTGCTAATGTGCATAAGACTTTGCTTCCAACACGTTGATTGTTTTCAAGTAAATAGAATGACAATAGCCAGTGGGATAAACATTAAAAATGTGAATAATTGGAGATAGCATTTTGCTGGAAACTGAATAATGTACCACAAAAGCATTATAAATGGAATCTTTATAATGAGACACAAATGATTTTTGGTGGAATGGAATTCTTGATTTGAGTGGGATATCTGTCTATCTGATGTTGACCCATATCTTGAAATGAAAATGATTCTGTGACATATGCAGGCCTGTGTAGTACTATCCAGGATACAAGCCAGCAAACTGCTGCACTTTAATTTCACAGTGCTTGGCATTAACTCAAATTTTCAATGTGCTGCCAAGCATTTTCTCCTACATCACAGCACCCTTCAAACTCACAACTGTAATCAGCAAGCTGCAGTTTTCAATGGTAAGAAATCAAACTTTTTCTGTGAAAAATTGGTTACAAGTATATGGTGAATGAGATAATAAATAGGTGCCAAACTGTTCAATGCTGTTATCTAGTTTACTTCATGAACTACACAAGGTTCACTCCCATGGTTTCTGATATCATCTGAACATTTCTGCTTTGATTGCCGCCTTGTAACTCTATGTTCTGTATATATTAGGCTTAATTTCTGCTTTAACTAGAAAATGCATTAAAAGCAGTACTTTCAGCTCAAGACACAATTCAACACAGACTGTGAAAGTACTGCAACTTACAAGCTGCCGTGGAACTTGGGGATCCTGCATTCTGCATCACTCAAATTCTTAGAAGTTCTGATCCATACTTAAGTAAAGAAGAGACTAGACCAAAAAATTAGTTTGGTCAAGAGTATCTATATATCTCAGCAGTGAAAAGCTTATATTGGGAAACATTCCATGGGAGTGGAGGGGGAATGAGGTTAAGGTGGGAACGAAACAACCATATGATGTAGTGATGGTGGATTGACCTACTGGGGTTGAAATTAAAACTACGTTATCTTGCACTATGCTAAATGTACTTACAATATGTTCTGCTGTTTCAACTCTCATTCTGCACCCCTCCCAAAAAATTACAACCAACAAGATAAAAACTAAAAGGGCAAACTCACCATGAAATCACACAAGGTCAAAGTCATCACTTTCCTCTGCAGCTCAGTTTGATAAGGTTCCCTGGCAGCAATGCTAAGCACAATCTTGATTATGGTTTCATTGATATTGCAAATGACTAAGAATGTTTAGAATGCAAGGATTAATCAGTGCAATGTACCCATGGATTTCTCTGGTATGTGTGGGCTTCTGCTTGATAAAAAAATTCCATTGTGCTGTCAAATTCTGAACAAGAAGCAGATTTCAAAGTAGTTACAATCTGCAAAGTAGTTAAAATGCAGTTATTGGTTGATAAAAAGCTGCAGTAAGATATTCTTATTTAGGCCATCCTAGGAGTTCTTTAATGTCTCTGCAGTATAACATGATAGACATATTTTGAACGCAGTTCCGTGAAGTAGCTTATATTTTACACATTACAAGAATACAGTGGAACAAGCATTAATGCATGAGTGTAATCACTTAAATGTAAAGAAACAGATTTTTCTCACTCTGCCATTCAAGTTATTACTCTCCTTTTTTACATAATGACTTTCTTTCATTTTTAAAAACTGTAACCAGCATTACATGTTTTAGAGGAAGTTCTGTTTGGGGTAAGTTGTGTATGGATATTTTGCCGCATTCATTGCTGTTTTTTGATGATCTATACTACTTAAGTTGTCTCAGTTTTCTTTTTGAAAAAAAGGTGTTTGCTTTGCTGCAATGCAGCCCACTGATTTAAGATGACCTTCAGTCGTTTCGGTCTGCATCTCCCCTATTACTCACTTTTTCCTGATCTACAGTTACAGTACATAATAAAATGGTCCACATAAGTTAACAGCCTATATGTAACAAGTGAGAATAATCTGTTGTATCATTAGCTGTCCTGAATTTTCTCACAGAGGTGTCACTTGCTACTGCTAAGAGTTTATTCCTTAAATTTGCAGCGATTCACATTAGTGCTAGTCCCTGTATTGGTCATGCTGACAAGGGGGTAAGAATTTTCCAGGTTTCTTTGTGTAGCAATATTGGAATGTTTTCACAAACTAGTTGGTACTTCTAGCAAAAATATAAATATGTCTTTAAAAATTGACCAGAGAAATCTTCAAGAACATATTTATAATATTGTTACACATAATGACTATTATTTGTCAGCTTTGGCTCAGCAGTAGCACTTTCGCCAGAAGGTCATAGGTTCAAGCCCCACTCCAGAGACTTCAGCATGTAATCCAGGCTGATATTTCAGTATAGTGCTACACTGCCAGGGATCCTGTCTTTCAGATGAGGTCTTAAACCAAGATCCCATCTGCTCTTTCATGCGGATGTAAAAGATCCACCGCACTGTTCAAAGAGCAAGGGATGTCTCCCAGAGCCCTGGCTAACCTTCATTCCTCAACTGGTATCACTAAAACAGATTATTTACTTATTTATCTCTGGTTTTGTAATGTTGCTGTGGGCAAACTGGCTGCTGTATTTCCATATATTAAGTGACAACATTTCAAAAGTTTTTAATTGGCTATGAAACACCGTGGGATGTCCTAAGGACATGAAATGCATTATATGAATGCAATTGTGTCCTTTTGTGTAGTGACCAGAGAACATTTTGCCCCAGATGAAGATACTATTCATCAGCAGAGATTATGGTCTTTTGGTCATAATTATGCTGTTATTACTTCTGAAAAATATCAAAGAAAGCACTTCTATTGTTTTTAGTAACTATGCAAGGTGATATAATTCACATCAAGAAACACAATCACATTCTTTAGCAGTGATAATACTGTGGCACAATGGTTCTCAATTATTTAATTTATTCTCTTTCCATAAAGAAGAACAATATTTTCACACTCCCTTCCAGAATCCAGGGAGTTACTAATGATGCAAAGGTGATACTCTGCTAATAATACTGCAAGTTAATAGTAAATTTATTACCCTTAAAAGGAATCAACTGCAATAATTTACAATATGCATTTTATAGTTTGGTCCTATTAATGCGTGCTTTTAATTTTCAGTATTAGGCAGTTATTAACATATCTGTAGCCACCCACTTCCACCACTGCCAATATTTTAAACAATATTCATCATCCATTCTGGTACTGTCACTTTCCCTCTTGCACTTTATACGTAATCAAATGCGTAGTATTAATCCATATGTGATAATCCTTGTGGCAAATGGTACTTTAGATAAAGTGTGGTTTTAAAGCTTCAAAGCAGTCTGGCGTGAAAATTGTGTTGGTTTAAAATGATATTTTGTATTGTGTCTATAGACAACACAATAGAGAAGTTTACTAATACCTGAGCGAGGTCTGCAAATAATTTCCAAGCTTTGAAGTATAGCACGAGCCCTTAAATTAGCATCACAAATCCGACCTACTCTACACAGCATTATCTTCATATTTTACTTTAGGTGTCAGAACCTATCAGGCTTTTGTGCCTTATGATTTGAATTTCAGTGTTTCAAACCTCCAAGTGCCAGAGATTCATAACATTATTTCATACAGAGCTAATGAAGTGGTTTGAAAAGGAATTGACAATATTTTGAATTATTTCATATTTTGCTCAGATTTTTGGCATACCTGCATTTTTGTAGTTCTGCAACAAAATGTTTGATATAAAAATGCAGAGTATTTCTTTTCTTCATACATTCCTGGGCTGAAACTCCTATAATAATTTGGATTCATGTGTTTTCACTATTGCCAATTAATTGTCATTAGCGGGCAAGTAGTCTCTACTGAACAAGGTTAGCGACCAATAGGGTAGATGACACTAAACATGTTAGAATTTATTGTCTTCACAAACCGGATAAAACAAATTTAAATAAAGCAGATCTCACTGGACCTTACAGTCTACAAAGTAAATTATTTCTTATTAGATTTTAGATGTGATCTCAAATGTGAAATCATTCCATAGCCTTTGACTTTAGACATTAAACATGCTTTTTAGACTCTCTGGAATTCTTGAGTGTGCTTAATGTTGGTTAACAGTGGATGTGAAACCCTGAAAGCTCTATTAGCAGGTGATAGCAGACAAATTATGCTGCAACCATCTGCTGTTTCCACTACACAAAGAACTAGAGGGAAAGCATGAAGCTGGTTTACAGGATTACTGCTGAACTTCCATTAACATAGATGTATGGACAATGTAAACTAAAGGGTGATTTATGATTCTACCCTCCCAGTGAAGAGTTGCATGAAAGGGGAACATATGACAAGAGAATTGGTGAGGGTAGCCCTATCTCTGACTCACGCTGTCTGAGAGATTGTGAAATCACCCACCATATCACTAGTTAACTTTTATTAACATTAACATACTTGTGTTTTGATACCATTCAGTACTGCTAATGTTTCATTAATATTTTGATTGTGATTCCAGAATATTTTACTTCAAAATGATTAAAATATGCCAAAAAACCTTTTTCATTATTACCACTGGCTTATTTTTAGTTAGTACTAAAAAGGATTTGTGTTTAAAGTAATCACTTAAAAGCCTTTCTGGAGTAACAGTGACAGATATTAAATACTCCAGAAGGAAATGGATGAGAGGCCTGTCATGGTATTGTCTGATCAATGAAGATACTTCTACACAAATCAGCCTCCATTGTTTTATTTGCTTCGAAAGAATTGCTTTGGAATATGTCCAATGAAGCCTTTTTGAAAAGGCCTGATTGAGTTAATCAAGTAGTACAGTGCAGAAATTGGCTCTTAATATTTTCATTGTGCAGCTAGCTTAATAAAACAGCCGATTGTCTCCATATTGTTCCACAGAGACGCAAGGAAAGGGTGGAAATGATACCATTAGGGTAAGCGCTTAGAAAGTCTGATCTTTTATCATAGGGATGTAATAAAAATTGGGAATGGAACTGTGATTTGAAATAATATATTTTTGAAGTAGTTCTAAAAGACCATTTTCACAGAAGCTTTTCCATGAAAATGGGGAAAATATATAATTAAATGAGGGTGAAGTTTTCTAAATTCTCAGAAATTGATATAAAAATCAAGATTATGTTGCATTTTCACTACCATCTGCAATTATTTTGTGTTTCTGAAAGAGAAATATTTTGGCTTGGAAAATAAAATTCCTGATGATGTACTGCTTTTAATATGCGAACACTAATAATCATAAATAAATTGAGAATGGTTGCTCTAAAATATATTGCCTTTTAATTTAATTGAAAATGATTTCTTATATCTGTTTGATAGGGAGAAATCTCTATCTGATCAAGTGCAAAAGTTATTTGATCATTCTAACCTTGAAACATGACCCATGGCAAAGTGCTACCTAATGGAAGATAGTTGAGAGGCATGTACTCCACAGTAGCATTAGACTTAAATGTGGAAAGAATATCTTTCCATCAGGAAATATGTGCTGTGAGCATACAACGGAAACACCTGAATTGCTAACATGGCTGATTTTTGACCTAGCCACTAGAGGTCATGTGGTAAGCTGTGCCTGAGTGATAATGCATTACAATTCAGATTGAAGTCATGTCATCCCTCTAAGAGGTTGCTGTAGAAACTAGCCCAGTAATTTTGTTCTGTTCAGAGAGAAATTGTAACGTACAGGCTCGCTTTCAAAAAAGAAAGGGGCACACTGACCTCAGAGTTGAATTCATCCAAATGTGCAATGATCCTGTTAAGATTCAGATAGGTAGGGAGAGCTTTGGAGAGCTGAATTCCAAAGGTGACAATTCTAAAGTGATAGGCAGGAAATGTTAAATGAAAGGGACAATAGGCACGGCATTACATTGAGGGGTTACCGGAGATCCAAGGGAAAAAACAGAACCATTATTAAGAAGATCAATACCACTTAATTCAAACCTATCTGTAACACAGATTATTCAGTCAGATCTTATTTGAATACTGAAATCTTTGGATGAAGGCTATCATTATTTTTCATTGAGAATGCTAGCAGAAGTTAAAATGATGATGTAAACTAATAAAATTCCTCCACTATAAATAAAAGGAGAGAAACACAAAATAATGGCAGATGGTAGTGAAAATGCAACATAATCTTGATTTTTATATAATTTCTGAGAATTTAGAAAACTTCACCCTCATTTAATTATATATTTTCCTCATTTTCATGTAAAAGCTTCTGTGAAAATGGCCCTTTAGAGCTACTTCAAAAATATATTTATTTCAAATCACAGTTCCATTCCCAATTTTTATTATATCCCTATGATAAAAGATCAGGCTTTCTAAGCGCTTACCCTAATGTATCATTTCCACCCTTTATATGAATAGCCACTATTTTGATGACTAATTTTTAAAATTCTCTGTCAAGCTTTTGGCTATTAAACAGAAATATCTTTAAAAGTATCTATTTACAATTGGTAATGCACAGCACAATAAGAAAATGGGATAGCTCGTGGACAGTCCTGATCCATGGGCCAATCCTTAAGTGCTCCATGATATCTTTTGATTTTACAAAGGCAATTCACATATAGCTTTTATTGTTATCTGGACAATATTCTAAAATGGTCAGAACAAATAATTAAATTACATTAATCACTATGAAGGCTGTTTATGGTTTCTAGTTACATGTAGCTTATTGAGTCTTGCTTTAGAAAGTCCTGGGCAGAAATTTTCGCTCAGCAGGCTGGCGTGCGCCCGACCCACTCAAGCGTGAAATGACGCACATTGATGTCGGCTGAGCATGCCACATTAACACGCAGTTGCGCAATAGTTCAGTCGGCAGGCGAAGAGGCCTTGCATTTTTTTGGAAACCTCATCCACGGGCAGGATGAGATTTCCAAAAGCAAATAAAATAAAAACTTTAATTTTTCATTAATAACATGTCCCTTCTCATGTGACAGAGTTACATGAAGGAACATGTTTTATTACATTTTTATTTTTTTATATCTCTTCACCTCCCTGAGGCAGCTCCGTGCCTTAATTGGCCCACCAGCGTGAAATCGTGGTGTGGTGCTAATCGCGGGCGCTGGTCAGCTTCCCGACTGCCCTCTCCTGCCCCTGCCAATCATGCCTGCCAAAGGCAAAATTCTGCCCCTGAGTATGCTGAGATATCCCTTTGGGTACTACAGGTTTTAGCCCTCACATTTACGTATACTTCACTTTCCTCTGAGAGTTCCTATATCTGACAGTTGATATCCAATCATGGACATATGTTGCCTTTCAGTAAGTGTAGAGCATTTCTTGCATGTGAGTGGCTACCATTGACAGAAGTCTATTTGGCTTGGATTTACATATGGACTTTATTACCCGATTTTGTTTTTCATTCCTCTCTAAGCCTGTTCCATAAGAAACACTTATCCCCTTAAATATTTGAGCAGAAGTGTCAGGTAAGGTTCAAGCCTTATTAAATACAAGTAATGTCACTTGTTCATTGGATCTTTTCTCAGATATCCATTTCAAGACATGCTATGAGATTAAGCCATCCACTTTCACAGAATCACAGAACTTTAATGGCACAGAAGGAGGCCATTCGGCCCTTCGTGCCTGCACCAGCCCTCCAAATGAGCAGTGCCATTGCCCTGCCTTTTACTCGTACTCCTACACATTGGGCTGCATCTTCCAGTCGGTGAGCAGTGGGGAGTGGGGTCCACTCGCCGACACGTAAAATGACACGGGGTGATGTCGGGGTGACAATTCTAAAGTGATAGGCAGGAAATGTTAAATGAAAGGGACAATAGGCACGGCATTACATTGAGGGGTTACCGGAGATCCAAGGGAAAAAACAGAACCATTATTGAGAAGATCAATACCACTTATTTCAAACCCTGCATCACCCCGCGTCATTTATGTTCTCAGTTCAGCGGAACGCAGCCAATTCAGTTGCGCGCCCGCCGAACTGACAAAGGCCTATTAAGGCCATTAAAAACATAATTAAAGTGATTAATGGACCTGCTCGTCCAACCTTGAGGTTGCCCGGCAGGCAGGGAGCCCAGGCGGGCTTCTGAAAAAACATGAAACCTCATCCACGGGCGGGATGGGGTTTCATGAGGTTATTAAAATTTATGTGAAATCTCTGAATAAAAGAAATTGACATGTCCCACCTCATGTGACCGTGGCACATGAGGGGACATTTCAGTAATTTTTTTTCTCATCTTTATTTAATGTTTCAAACCTGAGTCGATCTCCCTGAGGCAGCACTTTGCCTCAGGGAGATCTGTGTGCTCTTTTGCGCGTATGCGCCTTAATTGGCCGACCCAAGTAAAATGGCGGCGCACCCTGACCGGGGGCACCGATTGGGAACCCGCCTGCTCACGCCAACTCCCGCAAAACCCCCCCAATGGGGGGGAAGATCCTGCCCATTGTTTCTATTCAAATAATCATCTAATTCCCTCTTGAATGCTTCGATTGAACCTACCTCCACTACACTTCTAGGCAGTGCATCCCAGACCCGAATTACTTGTGTGAAAAAGTTTTTTCTCACATCACATTTTCTTCTTTTGCAAATCACTTTAAACCTGTATCATCTCATTCTTGATCCTTTTACAAGTGGGAATAGCTTCTCCCTTTCTACTCTGTCTAGCCTCCTCATGATTTTGAACATCTCTATCAAATCTCCTCAGCCTTCTTCTCTCCAAGAAGTTCCAGCCTCTCCGGTCTATCTTTGTAACTGAAGTTTCTCATCCTTGGAACCATTCTTGTAAACCTTTTCTGCACTCTCTAATGTGTTCACATCCTTCCTATAATATGGCACCCAGAACTGTATACAGTACTCCAGCTGAGGTCTAACAAATGTGTTTTATAAATTTAACATAACCTCCTTGCTCTTGTACTCTATGCTCCTATTAATAAAGCCCAGGATACTATATGCTTTATTAACCGCTCTCTCTACCTGTCCTGCCACCTTCCATGATCTATTCACATATACAGCCAGGTCTTTCTGTCCCTGCATCCCCTCCAAAATTTTACCCATTATTTTATATTGTCTGTCCATGTGCTTCCTATCAAAATGCATCACCTCACACTTCTCCACATTGAACTTCATCTGGCACCTATCTGCCCACTCCACCAACTTATCTATGTCCTTTTTAAGTTCCAGACTGTCCTCCTCACAGTTTACAACACTCCCAAGCTTTGTATCATCTAAAACTTTGAAATTGTCCCCTGCACACCAAGATCTAGATCATTAATATATATCAGGAAAAGCAAGGGTCCCAATACCAACCCCTGGGGAACTTCACTACAAATCTTCCTCCAGCCCGAAAAGTATCCATTGATCATTACTCTCCGCTTCCTATTTTTCAGCCAATTTTGTATCCACATTGCAACTGTCCCTTTTATTCCATGAGCAATAACTTTTCTCACAAATCTGCTGGGTGGTGCTGTATCAAATCTCTTTTGAAAGTCCATGTACACCACATCAGCAGCATTACCCTCATTGAACTTTTCTGTTACCTCTTCAAAAAACTCCAGCAAATTAGTTAAACATGATTTCCCCTTTAGAAATCTATGCTGGCTCTTCCTTATCAATCCATATTTCTTTCATGTGACTACTAATTCTATCCTGAATAATTGTTTCTAGAATCCTGCCCACTACTGAAGTTAAACTGATTGGTCTGTAATTACTGGGCTTATCCTCACAACCTTTTTTGAACAAGGGAATAATGTTTACAATTCTCTAGTCCTTTGGCACCTCCCCTGAGCCTAGGGAAGACATGAAAAATTATAGCCAGTGCCCCTGAAATTTCTACTCTCACTTCCTTCAATATCCTTGGATGCATCTCATCTGGTCCTGATGCCTTGTCAACTTCAAGTACCAACGGTCTATTCAACACTTCCTCCTTATCAATTTTGAACCCTTCTAGTGATAGAGTTTCCTTGTCTGTCACCATGGCCTGGGTAGCATCTACCTCCTTGGTGAAGATGGATGCAGAGTATTCATTTAGTACCTCAGCCATGGCCCCTTCATCCATGTGTAAATTCCCTTTTAGGTCCCTAATCGGCCCTACTCCTCCTTTTACCACCCTTTTACTATTTATATGCCCAGAGAAGACTTTGCGATTCCCCTTTATGTTGGCTGCCAGTCTTTTCTCATAATCCCTCTTCGCTTCTCTAATATGCTTTTTCATCTCCCCTCTGAACCTCCTGTATTCCTCTTGGTTCTCAATTGTATTTCCTACCTGACACCTGTCATAAACACACTTTTTCTTTTTTATCTTAATTTCTATCTCCTTTTTCATCCAGGGAGGTCTAGATTGGTTTGCCCTAACTTTCCCTTTCAATGGAATAGACCTTGACTGTGCCTGGATCAATTATTTTTTGAAAGTAGCTCATTGTTCAGCTACAGTTTTTCCTGCCAATCTCTTGTTCCAGTCTAACTGGCCCAGCTCTGTTCTTGCCTGTTCGAAATTGGCTCTTATCCAGTTAATTATTCTTACTCTGGACAGCCTATCATCCTTTTTTATCATCATCCTAAAATGTACAATACAATGATCACTGTCTCCTAATTGTTCCCCCACTGACACTTGATCTACTTGGCCCACCTCATTTCCAAGAACTAAGTCCAGCAGTGTGTCTTGTTGGATTGGACACATACTGCTGTAGAAAATTTTCCTGAACACAATCTAGGAACTTTTTCCCCTCATCGCCATTTACACTATCGCTGCCCCTGTCTACATTCGGGTAATTAAAATCACCCAATATAACTACTCCATAATGTTTGCATCTCTCTGGGAAAAGTTTTCCCTCCTTCAGGGGTTGGAAGGGGGTGCGGGGTGGGGGGGGGGGGGTGTTGGTGGGGGGTGGTGGGTGGTGGTGGTGGTGGTGGTGGTGATGTACGGGAGCGGGTGCGGGCAGGCGCACCTCAGATCGGCATCCCCGATTGGGAGCGCTGCCATTTTACATGGGCGGGCCAATTAAGGCCCGCCCAGCATGATGTACACCAGGAAGCGCTATGTGCTCCCTGTGCAGGCAGGGGGGGGGATTCCCTCAGTGGAGAGTTTTCTCTTTTGTGCGTCCAAATTAAAAATTATTTAAAAAATGATAGCAAGATTTCCCTGACATATCCCCTTATGTGACACTGCCAAATGAGTTGGGACATGTCCATAACTTTTATTGAAACCTTTATTAAATATTTAAAAACCCTCATGAAACCTCATCCTGCCCGTGGATGAGATTTCATGCTTTTTCTTAAGACCACCAGGGCTCCCGGCCTGCCTGCTTACTTTAAGGTTGGACGGGCAGGTCCATTAATGATGTTAATTACTTTTTGAATGGCCTCAATAGGCCGTTGACAGGTCGGCGGGCATGCAGCTGATTTGGCTGTGCCCCCACCAACCTGAAAATAGA
Source organism: Carcharodon carcharias (assembly GCF_017639515.1). Taxonomy (NCBI): domain Eukaryota; kingdom Metazoa; phylum Chordata; class Chondrichthyes; order Lamniformes; family Lamnidae; genus Carcharodon; species Carcharodon carcharias. The sequence goes on along the minus strand of NC_054472.1, from coordinate 38,866,197 downwards.
AATGGAGCGGCGTGACGTCGAGAGTTCCACCTGACATCATCCCGCGTCATTTTACACATCGGCGAGCGGGCCCCACCCCCGCGTCCGGAAGATCTTGCCCTCTGCAATTTCCCTGCAGATTTGTCCTTCTACATTCTTGTCACTAGTTGGTGGTCTATAGATTACACCGAGCAATATAATTGCACCCTTTTTGTTCCTTAGTTCTAGCCAAATTGATTATGTCCTTGAACCCTCTGTGATGTCCTCTTTCTCCAGCACTGCAATGCTCTCTTTAAGCAGTACTGCCATACTTTCCTTCCTTTCCTATCTGCAATCTGATTTAGATTTTATTACTTTCGGCCTCACCTCAACTTCACCTATTAACTTGCTATTCTGTATACTAGTGCTATGTGTCCCTCCCACTATTTTGTGCACCCTGGTATTCCTTTCTAATATTTTCTCTTGGTTCCCACACCCCTGCTGAGTTAGTTTAAAGACATCCCAACAGCACTAGCAAGGAACTCAGTTCCAGTTCTGTTCAGGTGCCACCCGTCCAGCTTGTACAGGTGCCATCTTCCCAGAGCCAGTCCCAGTGTCCCACGAATCTAAAGCTCTCCCTCCTGCACCATCTTTCCAGCCACGCATTCAAATGTCTTATCCTCCTATTTCTGTACTCACTGGCACCTCAGCCATTTAGTTACGAAACACTAATACAGCTGATTCCCTGATTCCTGACATGCTGGCCTGTACTTTCCTGACCAGTGCACCATCCCTTGCAGGAGTGCCCAGTCAGGGTGTCAGCACTTTTACCTATTATCTTAAAAATAATACATCTAGTACAAGCAAATGCCACACCTCATGGGCCACTCTTTGTAACAAATGCAAAAGAACTTCAATCTGCAGTTCCCAGATGAAACACGTAACTGTAATTTACTTGATCCTAAGTTTTTTCAACTAAAATAAGGGCCTGTCGCCCTGAATGGATACAGCACTACTTTAGCAGAATAATTTATTGTGCATTAGATAGGCTAACACTCTGTTCTCATAAAACAATTTGAATTAGCATGAGCAACACCCTGAGAGACCCATTCCTGTATACACATAAAAATACCAAAACGAAACATTTGGCATGCATTTCCTGCATTTTTCTAGATGGTCTTTCTGGCCTCATCAATGGGATAGGAACACCATTAATATACCCAGCCTTCCAGTAGCCTGCTATAAGTAGTTCTTCCCCAACCTTTTAAACTTTTGGAGAGTCAGTGCAGAATCCATGGTCCAGAATTGTCATCCAAATGGGGGGCAAATACACATCAGCGGATGTAAATGGATGCAGGGGGGTCCTGAAATCCTAAATTTCAACCTCCTTCCCACCAGCTACCATTTTGAGTGGCGTTGAAAAGGTGGCGGGTTGTGAGCTGACGCGCATGCAATGTAACGTCAGGACTGTCATGTTGCTACCTAACAGAAGTACAGAACTGGGCCAATGTCCCACCAAACATGACGCTTTTGTTGTCTCAGCATCCGCCTGCCTCGGGCCAGCTTTGGGAGATGGCAGCCCCGACTTTAGCCCATCCCCCCATGAAAATAGCATTGGCGGACACTGCTGAGCAAGAAGCGGGATCATGACAATGGGAAATGGCCCAGCTTGCGATTCATGCTCAGGGGGTTGGGTGGGGAAGTCCAGCCCCATGGGCAAAGACTTCATGAGCACTATTGCCAAATTGTGGGTCATTCCATTCTGCGGTGTTCTGGTCCTACTTAACAAGTTCCCAGCAACCATTTAAAAACAGTTACACACTAGAGGAGAAATGAGTTGGTTACATTGATTCCCCAGACACAGTCAATGCCTTGGATGAGCTTCATGGCATTCACCATTGATGTAACTGAATAAGTCCATGTGGGCTGCACAGGTGACTGCCTGATCCCAGGACATCGACACACGCTGTGTAACACTGCTCGCAGTCACATTACCGGAACGAATTCTCCCCACCCTGTGAGTGAAAGTGTCCCAGATTTGCGCTAAGTGCAGTAGCAGGCTGGTGAAATGATGTTTTACCCTCCAGCTGCAATGACAGTTTTTCATGCTGTAACATTTCAAACCTGCCATATTAGCTATGCGTTCCCGAGATACATGCCGTTTCAATGGCAGGCGGGCTCTGATTCGCCTGCCATGCCGTCACCTCACTGTTTCATCACACCAGGCACCACATTTAAAGTACAGCCATGCTCAGTGCTTCCAGCCCAGGACTGCAGCAAAGAAGACATGGCCCTGAAAGGCAAGAAGACTGCAGCCCTTTTGGATGCCGTAGAGGCCCATTGTGATGTCCCCTACCCCTACTCTGGCTGCAAGAGGGGCAGCTACATTACCACTGGCTTGTTTGGTGATAGCAGTAGTGGTCAGTGCCAGTGTTGCACAGAAGAGGTTGGCCATCCAATGCAGATAGAGGATGAATGATCTCTTCTGTGCAGCCAAGTTATGGCAACCATCTCATCACTCTAAACTCACACACTCAAGCCCATCACACATTCATTGGCATCTCACTCACTGCCGGCTCAAGGGACATCAGCACCCATTCTCACACACATACCCTCACATGTCCATCTGGCCTCGTCCCCTCTGGAGACTGCCTCCTCAGCCTTCACCATCTTGAGGCCACCTTGCACAGATCAACATGTGCCCCGACACACACCCTGGGATACCCTCCTTCTGCAGTGCAGCCCTCGTCCAGCTGTCTCTTCTCTTGCCTGAGGCCACATCTCCCCCTTCCCCCAGCAAGACTTTGCCCTGCAGCTGTTGAAAAGCCACCCACATATGGCTGATCTGCTAGGTAAAGCCCTCCTAAAAGTGATGTGCTGTCTGTGAAACCTGGCGCTGATGACTGAATGCTGACCAAAGCAAGGTAGGCAAACAAACCTTGAAATCCCAAGTGAATCGCAGCTCGCCAAGTGGACGCCTTATATGTGCTGTTGCAAAACACTTCAGTGTATTTTCCCACTGACGTGGGCAGACGATCCAGTGGGGGGGATGAGTCCACTGGGCTGACCTTATAATGACATGCTGATGTATTACAAAGAAGTTCCAGATGTCTGATGCCGGGGAACACGGCCTGCCATTGGCAGACAGAGCAGACAATCGCAAACTGGTTTCACGATGTTGTGAAACCAATTTTGGCCTTCTTGCCATATTGTCCGCTCACACCACCGACCACACCCAATGCCGGAGGGCATGGAAAATCCCGGTCTGTATCTGGGGAGATCTCTTCCAAACTATTTCCAAATTCATTCACTGGAAATGTGTACCCCTTCCTAACTTCCACACACTTTAGTGTTTGCCCCTCTTTCAAAAGCGTAAGTTCTGACTTGTACCACAAGAAGTTTGTCAATGTGTTCAGATTTACCATTCAACTTCATGCTTTGCATACACTTATAATCCTGTGTTTCTTTATACAATCTTTACAAACTAATGTTACCAAATATGGTATGTCTTTGGAACTAAGACTTAATAAGAATTAATTTTTCAAGGTGCCACTGATTAAATAGGAAAATGGGTCAGAATTAGGGCTAAAACACTATGGGGCCATTTTCGGAACTTTTACTCTAGTCTAGTGAGGCTTTTCATTATGAACGGAACCTGACAAAATTATCTCCTGCTTTCATTGAAATTGCTTGACACTCATTTACCTGTTCAGGTTAACTTGGGAACTATTTCGACAAATACGATATGCCTAATTGAACTTGATTGTCTGTATTTGCTTGTAAACATATTCACATATCATTTGCAAACTTAGTGTCCTATTTGACACTAAGCTGAGCTTGCAAACCTATATCCATTCCATCACCAATACTGCCTACTTCTACTTCATCAACACCATCTGCCTCCGCCTCTGTGTCAGTTCATTTGCTAATAAAGCCTCATCCATCTATGCTTAGGCCCAAAGTTCAGGATTCCCTCCCTAAACCTCTTTGACTCTCTAGCTCTCCCTCCTCCTTTAAGACACTCCTTAAAACCTACCTCTTTGATCAAGTTCCTTGTCACCTTTTTTTTAAATATTGTTCCATGGGATGTGGGTGTTACTGGCTAGGCCCTTCCCTAATTGCCCTTGAATAAGTGTGATGGGCCATCTTCTTGAACACTGCAGTCCATGTGGTGTAGGTACACTCACAATGCTGTTAGGAAGGGAGTCCCAGGATTTTGGCCCCGCAATATAGTTCCAAGTCAGGGTGGTGTGTGATTTGGAGGGAACTTGCAGGTGGTGGTGTTCCCATGCATCTGAAGTCATTGTCCTTTGTGGTGGTAGGGGTCGTGGGCTTGGAAAGTGCTGTCGAAGGAATCTTGGTGAGTTACTGCAATGCATCTTGTAAATGGTACATGCTGTATCAGTGGTGGAGGGAGTGAGTGTTCGTGGATGGGGTGCCAATCAAGCTGGCTGCTTTGTCCTGATGGTATCAAGCTTCTTGAGTGTTGTAGGAGCTGCACTCATTCAGGCAAGTGGAGAGTATTTCATCACACTCCTGACTTGTGCCTTGTAAATAGTGAACAGGCTTTGAGGAGTTAGGAGGTGAGTTACTCACTGCAGAATTCCCAGCCCCAGACCTGCCCTTGTAGCCACAGTATTTATATGGCTGATCCAGTTCAGTTTTTGGTCAATAGTAACCCCCAGGAATTTGATAGTCCTGTCTTAATATCTCCTTATGTAGATCTGTATCAAATTTAGTTTGAATATGCTTTTGTGATGTTATGCTACATTAAAGGTGCTATATAAACACAAGTTGTCCTTCACAGAAAACATGTTTTGAGGTTCAAGTTTACATAAACTGCTGAGTTTTTATATTGACCTCAGAACAGTCATGAAAAATGCTGCTTGGCATCCATGATTATACAAATATTATATGTTGTAAATATTCATTAAAGTCAAGAGAGCACAAAATTAGGGCAGCTGAATAACCTGTTGAGACTGCCCACACCCTTCTCCTGCACCAGCAAATATTAGGCACCCTAGGAATGGTGTTGGGAATCCCGGAATCAGGTCCTGCTCACCATCTTTAAAGGTCTGCAGAGTGTCTGCATGTCCGTGAAAATATCACCCTAAATGACAAAAGCTTGATGGTGCAAGGGCAGAGGGAGTGGTACCGGGATAAGTAAAAGAACAAAATATGCATCTAGCAGAGGTGTGAATGCCATCCGAAAGCGAAAGAAACAAGAAAAACACAAGTTAAAAAACAAAACCAGCAAAGAGAAAAAAACCAAAATGAGGGCAGAGGTTACAATCTGAAATTGTTGAACTCAATGTTGAGTCCAGAAAGCTGTAAAGTGTCTTATCGAAAGCCATCTGCCAATGTTGGGTGTGAAGAACCAGGAGCCATTTTGAGTCCCGGGGTAGGGTTTGCGATCGTGGAGGTGTGATCATGGATCTGAGCATATAAGAGTGAATTATCAACTTCTGCTCTGCTATGGTAGATGAGAGTGGACACGGGAGCATACATAAGCCATGCAGAACCAGTTCATAAATTCTTGGCTTTTGTGGAGTATAGAGAGTATTTGAAAGTACAGCCCATCCCAATGTAAATTCACAAATAGACAGGTGAATGTGCTCCAGTGGCATTATATCCCACACAGCTGAATAAACTAATCATTAGCAATTTAGGAGCTGTTTTTCCTAAATGTGAATTCTCCTTGTTTATTAAAACATGCAAATTTCCTTCAGTTAACTGTGGCAATCCTTTTCAATGATCTGCTTGTCACTTTCAGGTCAATTTCATGAATTCCAAATGAACTACACCATGATCTCTGTACACCTGATTTAGATGTAGGACTCTCCATAAATACATTACTGCAGTAATATGCAAATAACTTTTTAAAGGGACATTGTCAACAGCAGTTTATAGATTGCTAGCAGCTAGAAAACCCAGTTGCATTTATGTGTGCCCCAATTTTGATAGGCTGCTTCTGGGAATGTGGAATGCTAAGGCCATGTGTGAGTTAGGAAATCAAATATGGAGACCAGTTTTAGTCTCATTCCAGTAGAAAGTTAATAGAAATTATGTTCTTAAGGCAGGCTCCACCCTGAATGTTCATCTCACCCATTTAAGAATGGTGCACAACTTAACTATTGGCCTGGCCTCCAGAAATCAATTTCTTAAAGCTGATATTTAGCTGAAAACCACATTATTTTTTGATGAAGCATTGATATTTAGTTGTATTTTATTTCTTGGGAGTTATTTGCGTTGTTGTTTTGCGTGCAACTTTTGGCAATGTCTTTTTTTTCCTTCATATTTTTCTGCAGTATTGATATTGCACTTGCAACTGAACTGGCAGTAATCCAAATATTGAGGATTGAAACTCATTTGGACGTTGCTATAACATTCCATAATTTAGACGAGAAAGAGACATTTATGAGGGTGTGGCAACAACTTTCTTGCGCCCCATTCATTTAGCAGCAAGACCACTTTCCCAGCCATCAAACAAGGAGGGGGTACATCATAGACTCCATTTTATGCCTGCACATTGGGTGCTCTTCACTCAGTTTTAGTGTAGCTTTTCTTTCCTCACTCCACCCACCTCCCCTCAAAATAACGTTGATAAAGCCTAATATATATTTATAATCCACTTTGAAGCTTTATAATAGGTAAACCATCATTTACACCCATGTGCAGCTACTTTAAACTTATCATAACCTTTTAAATTTGAGATAATGGCTAAATTTTCTGCACATCTCATTAGGAGGTACAGCATAAGGCCAAATATATTCTAAGCGTTTATGCCAGTTATTCAAACTGCTTGGAGTCATTCAATATAATGATGGACAGCAAGCCTGGATACAATCTTGTCAATTGCAGGAGCTGTTCAAAGATTTTACAATATATAATTAGCAGTTAAGTCTTCTTATAGGAAGATCATATTTCATTATTCAAAAAATAGAGTTATTGACAAAGTGGTGATGGAATCGGGCTGCCTTCATGTTTCTGAAGTCCACTTTTCTGATTTTAAGACACTGGGTACTTCACCCAATGGAAGTGCATCATGGAAAATTAATGAGTCCCTGGTTTCCCGATTATGCATCATTGGCAGGTGAGCAGCCTACTCTCAGAAAATTAGCCCCATCAATACGAGCTGAAATACTGTTTCAATAATTACCATTTTACTATTCTAAATCAGAAAATGTTGCCTTTTAAAAAAGAAAATGGTGGTTTTAAAAGCTAAAATATTCCGAGAGCTCCAAGTGGGATATGATCCTTTAATATTCAGTTTACAGTAAAGCAAAGTAAATAAAAGCCTAAAAACCTATATGTGAACATATGAAATAGGAGCAGAAGTAGACCATTCGGCCCCTCAAGCCTACTTGATAAGATCATGGCTGATCTGAAATAAAACCAGAAAATGCTGAAAAAACTCAACAGGTCTGACAGTACCTGTGGAGAAAGAAACAAAGTTAATATTTTGAGTCAGCATGACTCTTCTTCAGAGCTAAAGAGAAGTAGAAATGAGATCTCATTTATACCCTCATTTTTACTTCTCTTTAGCTCTGAAGAAGAGTCACTTGGACTTGAAACATTAACTCTGTTTTCTCTCCACAGATGCTGTCAGACCTGCTAAGTTTTTCAAATATTTTCTATTTTATTTCAGATTTCCAGCATCCATAGTATTTTGCTTTTATCATGGCTGATCTGTTTGTATTTTGAATTTCACATTTCCATCTACCCCCGACAGCCTTTGATTCCCTTGCCTAACATGAATCTATCCACCTCTGCCTTAAACATATTTAATGACCACGCCTCTACTGCCTTTGGAAGCAGAGAGTTCTAAAGTCGCACAACCTTCAGAGAAAAGGGCAACCCCTAATTTTAAAAAAAGTGCCCCATAGTTCTGGACTCACCCACCACATCCTTTCCACGTCCACCTTATCAATACCATTCAGGATCTTATATACTTCAATCAAGTCATCCTTACTCTTCCAAACTCCAGTGGAAACAAGCTGCTTTTGTCCAACCTTTCCTCATAAGACAACCCACTCATTCCAGGTATCAGTCTAGTAAGCCTTCTCTGAACTGCCTCCAATGCATTTACTTACTTTTTTAAATAAGGAGACCAAAACTGCACATAATATTCGAGATGTGGTCTCACCAATTTATAACTGAAGCATAACATCCTTACTTTTATATTCAATTCCTCTTGTAATAAAGGATTATATTCTATTAGCCTTCTTAATTACTTGCTGTACCTGCATACTAACATTTTGTGACTGATGCATTAGAACACCTAGATCGCTATGCACCTCAGAATTCTGCAGCTGTTCTCCGTTTAAGTAATACTCTTTTTTTTTTATTCTTCCTGCCTAGGTGAACAACTGCACATTTTTCCACATTATACTCCATCTGCCAGATTTTTGCCCACTCACTCAACCTATCTATATTCGTCTGCAACCTCCTTATGCCCTCTTCACAACTTATTTTCCTACCTGTCTTTGTGTTATCTGCAAATTAAGCTATCATGCCTTCATTCCCCTTATCTAAGTCATTGATATAAATTGTAAAAAGTTGAAGCTGCAGCACAGACCCCTGCAGGACTCCACTCATCACATTCTGCCAGTCAGAAAGAGACCTATTTATGCATACTCCCTGCTTTCTGCCCACCAGCCAATCTTCTATTCATGCTAATATGTTGCCCCCTACACCATGAGTTTTTATTTTCTGCAAAAAGCTTTGGTGTGACATCTTATCAAGTGCTTCTGGAAACCTAAGTACAACACGTCTACTTTGTCCACGGCGCATATTACTCCTTCAAAAAACTGTAATAAATTGGTTAAACATGATTTCCCTTTCACAAATCCAGGCTGACTCTTCCTGAAAACCTTGTGTTTCTCTATATGCTGCTATGCAGATGGTAAATGCTGAGCTGTTCAAATCCCAGGGGGAAACTTGAAACAGCTGCCACAACTACTTTACAATTAGGATTTATTTTGAGATGCGTGCCTTGAATTCAGCAGTAATAAGCCCACTGAGTCTTATAGTCATTAACTCTGTCTTTCTCTCCACAGATGTTGTCAGACCTGCTGAGTTTTTCCAGCAGTTTTTGTTTTGAGTCTTATAGGTTTCCTACAAAACTAAATTAAACCTTTATTAATAAGAAATGATTTTATGCCCATACATAGGTTTACAAATTACTACTATGATAACTCCTAGCTCCCCTAGTTAATCTAACTCCCAGTTATGCCTCTGTTAAGGCAGTTGTAAAACACAGATTTAAAAAAGCCAGGCAAAGTAACGCAATACCCTGAACAGTCAAATTCAAAGTGAGTTTTCTTCACTTCAGTTTGTGTAGACAGCAACTTGAGGCTTAGAGGCTGGAGACTTTTCACACTTGTTAGATCTTAGAATTCCTTCCCTTGCACACTGCCTTCTCTCCTTTATGCATATTTTCCCCTTTGAATGCAAATTCCCATTGTTTCACTTTGTTTTTGGACTTTACCTCTCTAATAATAAAAATATATCATAGCACCAATTTTACCAGTAATTTTTGGTGAAAAATAAATACGTTGTTTCTTAACGTCCCCTGGCTAAGTGAAACATTTCACACCCTTTTTTGAATTCAAGCTACTCTGATTCATTTAAAAATGCAAATGTTCCCTTTACACCTCACATTCTAAAACTTCACTCATGTTTACCTATTTAGCATTTCAAACCTAGCTTCTCTTCTTACATCAAAGCCTTTCAGACCAGCTGTCTCTAATTAAATTAAGTCCCACACATACAGACATACAGACATATATAGACACAGACCCCACTATTACACTACTTTCTTTCTCCTGATTAACCTTTTAGTCATCCTCTGCTGTTCTTTATATTTTGACCAATCATCTGACTTGCCACTCATCTTTGTGCAGTTATATGCTTTTTCCTTAAGTTTGATACTTTCCTTAACTTCTTTTGTTAATCACAGATAGGGGTCCTCCCCTTAGAACATTTCTTTATAATAGGAATATACTTATTCTGAGCATTCTGAAATATCCCCTTAAATGTCTGCCACTGCTCTCTATTGATCTGTCCCCTACCCTGGTATCCCAGTTCACTTCAGCTAGCTCAGCTTTCCTGCCCACATAGTTGCCCTTATTTAAATTTAAAATTAGTTTAGTCTTAGACCCACTCTTCTCCCTTTCAAACTGAATGTAAAACTCAATCATATTGTTGTTGCTGCTACCGAGGGGTGGCTTCACTCTGAGGTCATTCATTGATCCTGTCACATTACACAATACCAATTCAAATATAACCTGCTTTCTGGTTGGTTCCAGAACGTGCTGCTCTAAGAAACTAACTCGAAAGCTTTCTATGAAGTCCTCATCCAGCCAACTACTGCTAGTCTGATTTTTCCAGTTTATATGTAGATTAAAATCACCCGTGATTATTGCCGTCTCTTTATCACAAGCACCTAATATTTCTTTCTGTACACTTTGTCCTACATTATGGTTACTGTTAGGGGGCTTATGGTGATTCCCGTTAACGACTTCTTTCCCCTACTATTTCTCATCTCCTTCCAAAACAATTCTACACCCTGATCTTCTGAAGCAGGCCATCTCTAACAGTTGCACTAATGCCATCCTTTAACAACAGTGCTACCCCTCCACCATTATCTAGCTTCCTATTCATTTGGAATGTCATATACCTCTCAATATTCAGGACCTATCATCCTGTAGCCACGTCTCCGATCATATTTATTTACTTCAATGTATGCTAGCATTCATTACAAAGTAAATGAATTGATACACACATTCAGATACAGAGCCTTGAGTTTTGTCTTTTTGTTATCTTTGTAACATCTCGTCTTGACTATTGGTGTATTCTTAGGTTTTATCTCCCTGTCCCTTCTTGCTATTCTATGACCCTGATTTCCCATATTATTGTACTGGTCTCCTGCTTTGAATCTACCCCTTGATTTGCTATGTCTACCCAAGCTTGACCCCTTACCCCCCTTGTTTGGTTTAAAGCCCTCTCTACTTCTCTAGTTATGCGATTCGCAAGAAAACTGGTCCCAGTTCGGTGCAGGCATAGACCATTTCAATAGTACAGCCCCCACTTTCCCCAGTACTGGTACCAGTGCCCCACAAACCAGAACCCACTTCTCCCAAACAAGTCCAGCCCTAAGGAGATGTCCTGAACCCTGGCAACGGCAGGAATCACAGCCTTCTGGACTCTCGCTCTTTGCTGCAGAGAACAGTGTCAATCCCCCTGACTATACTGTCCTGTACTACCATTATATTCCTGTTTTCTCCACCTGCTTGAACAGCTTCCAGTACCATGGTGTCATGGCCAGCCAGCTCATCCATTTTATAGACATCGTTTTCATCCACACAGGTTGTAAGCACCCCAAACTGTTTTGACAATTGCAAAGTCTGAGGCTGCGCCACTAATTCTGCTCAGTCCCATTACCTGCCTCACTGGTGGTCACATCCTCCTGTCCCTCACTGCTGCCCAAACAGATGACCCTATTCTAATAGGCGTGACCGTCTTCTGGAACAAAGTGTCCAGGTATTTCTCCCCCTCCCTTATGTTGCGCAGTATCTGCAGTTTGGCTTCCAGATCAATAATCCTGATCCTAAACCTCTCGTTGCTTACATTTTCTGTAAACATGTCTGTCCTGGTTCAAAAATCCAACATTCCACAGCTGCAGCATAACACCTTGTCCTTGTATTGTTATTTACATTATTTAGTTAACTTAATTTAATTACTTATTTAATTAACTTAGAATAATCCCTATGTATGCCACACCTCTTTTCCCCCTAGCAGCGAATTCCCACATGAAACTAATTTGCTACTCACTCAGTCTCTGTCTCACTTTGACCTTCCGGCTTGAAAAGCCTGCCTCTTTTATAGACCCTCTTGTGAGTCGCTAGCTAGTTTAGCTTCCTGCTACAGTAATTAACACCACTTGAACCAACTGCTTTCAGGTGATTGACAGATAACTGTTACTCCAGGCAGTTCTTTAATTAACTTAGTACTATGTCAGATCTTGATTCTTAATCTAGAGTTAAAACCTGAAAAGGACTTACCAGAACTTACCATGTGAACCTAATTCGCTACTCACTCAGTCTCCGTCTCACTCCAGTGCAGTTGCCTGGCTTGTCGCCTGTCTCCTGTCGCCTCATGTGCCTCTTACTCCTATGGATATAGGAATCAGAAAAACTTTGGCCAGCTTAGTGAATTGGATCATTCCTTTCTCTGGAATTTGGGTTTGCAAATAGTAAATACAAATTTGATTAAAAATCTGGCTAAAAGGGCTTACATTAAATAAGATTAATCTGTTTAATTCATTTTCTAGTGGGTGAGTCCATAAATTCAACGTTAACTTGGCAGTCTCAATCCCAAGATAGCTGATGTACAATATGGGAGTGCAACACAAATGCATATGGCAGCACTACTCTGAAGTTGCACATGTATATTTACTTGCAACACCCTACCCTACCCAGGCACTAAAAAGGAGCAGTGACACCTGAACTTCCCCTTTGGACTATTTAAGTGGTCCAGCACAGCACTGGCTATGACCCACCTGCTGCCAGGGCTTATTAGTAATGATAGGGGCAGGAAAATCAGGGCAGCTGTTCAGTCTTGTAGCTATGGGTATAACCGTGTGATCAGTATCTTCTAACTGACAATAACCACTTAAATGGTTGCAAAGTTGTGTTCATTGTGCCCTTGAGTTTCTAATTATGAAGATTGGTTCCGTAATGGAATTGCAAAGATGGAAAGTTAGCTCAAAAGTGGATGAAGTTCAATTCTCCAATTGAGGACCGCCCTGATCTCTGAGGTGCTCCAAAGCCATAATTTCTTTTTAAAGAACACCAGTCCAATAAAAGAACGCTCAGCATTTCATTTTAAATCATTCACACTGCATCATTTAGGTTTTGTCCAGAACCCGTACTGACCAATTCTCTCTCTTTCCGATCTAAATTCATAACATTTATCTCTTGCCAAACAAGGCATCAGTTATGTTGCATCTTGATTGCTGCAGCTAAGTTAGTTTTTATTGCCAATCTATTTATTTCTCATTTTAATATTTCTTCCTTATGAAAACCAATCAGTATCATCCCAGGCAACAGAGGAAAATGATTCAGACCACACATTTTTAGAGCCACTGTCCATGCCTTTCAATGCTTGACCAGCTGCATTATCCAATTAGAATTAACTAAGTTGTAATATTGCTGCCTAAATGAGGGCTAAGAGATTTGACCTGCACTCCGTCTCTCAGCCCATTGCCCCAAACAAGCTCTAGTGTCAAAGCACCCGATGCTGTCAACCATGCTGTATGTTCTAGTTGGGAGCAGGGTGCTCTGCTGTAAGAAATCTAAAAAGCATACAGACAACGTTAGCATATTTCTCTGCATGATAGTGTTAATCCTCTTTAATGCCTTCTCTCCTGTGGAACTCTCATATTTTAAAAGTTTCGCTTATTGGAATATCACTTGAAAATTGATTAAGTACATTTATCATCAAGACAGTCAACAAAATAATTATTTGGAACAAATGTGATACATTCATCAGAAACAACTTATTTTTTAAAATGAAAAAATATGCACTGAATTAAATATACTTTTCATGTGCAGTTACAGCTACAGTTTTTTTTGCAATAATTTTTGCATTTTATAAACATGTGCATTCTTTTGCTCTATCAGGATGTTTTTGGATGAGGTGAAGGATATAGAACCAAAGGGATAGCATTCCAGTAATCTACAGTATGCGCACTCCTCCACTGAATATTCATATTTCAATGCATATACTGTTGGCTAAAAGGCTTTTTAATTACAACAACAAGACAAAAAAAAACTCCTTGGATTCTTTCCAGACTTGCTAAATGATAAAATAAGCTTGCACTCTCTCGTTTTTAATCTCCGTAAAGCACCTTGGAGCCTCATCTCAGAAATACATGCAACTGAATGTGAAAATGCCATTTTGAGATGCAGGTGTGACATTTGATAAGAAACTTCTGGATTAAATATGTTCTGCTAATGAGGAACCCAGCTACCCCCATCAGGGCTAACTATTGGTTGAATTGTGCACAGGCTGATAACATTCCACATGTGAACATTCAAATTCATTATTAATAAACAGCCCAAGTCTATATCAGTAAGGTCTGGATCGGTTAGCAAGTCAGGGATGCTGTTTCTCATTAACAGAAGACATCAGATCTCCCAGAATGCAGCAAATCTTTTTTTCTGGCCAGCTTTACACTACATATTAATGGTGCAATGCCAACTCTAAGGAGCCACAAAAAATGCAACTTTTTTTCCCTATGCATTGCAGATTTTAAAATCTAGCTTTAACTTTCACTGTCCTGATCGGTCAGCTGCTTAACCAAATCAGTAATCGTTCCATTAAGACCAGATTCACTCCCCAGTCAGTCCTAACTAGCTGATACTGATCATGTTTGATTATAGAGGACACTATATTTGGTCTTAGCGCAGCTCAGTTTAGGTTCCCATTTCTGATGATCATCTATAGATATGCACAAAACCCAGAGCAGCTTGATGCCTCCTGCAGTTCATTAGCTTGTGAACAATCACTGTTTAGGTGCACACTTGATTGAGGGTATATTTGGGTGAGATAGTTAAGGGTGATTGACACCAGTGTTTTCTCTAATGTGTATTGTCCCTTTGCTGTGTGCAGCCTATTTGATGCACTGAGTGGTCCCTTTAAGAATGCTGTGTGGCCACACATGCCTACATCTTAAAGGGTCCACTTCTTGTGTCTGACCCCTGAGCAGTAAATTCTGGACTGCTGCATGGCTGTGCATTCATGCCACTTAGAAGGGACATTGTTTGACGCTCTATAACAATATTGCAGCAAGGAGACAATGCCTTCAGGAGACATGAGGGAGAATTGGAGAAAAATGGCAGAAAAAGGTGGGAAAACAACAGCTATTAATGGCCGTCTTATGTGAATTTAGAAATATCTTTTGGCTTCTGAAGCTTCCCTCATTACGCTCAGCTTTCCCTGAAAAAAGTTGTTTAAGCCAGTTTCTAGATTCAGTTATGACTTCCTTTTCAGGTGTCTAATTCCTTTTCTGTCATTCATCACAGAACAATTTCTGTAATAGTACCTAAATCAGGCATTTGCTCACTCATTTATATATGTAAGTCACCAAAGACTGCTGAAGAATGACCTGCCCAATTTCAGCTCAGATGTGTTTCAGACATCCTTGCATACAGGCAATTCTTCAAAGTGGCTTCTTTCCAGTGAGCTTTCAGTGCAGTGTCTGGGCAAGGGCTCCAGTGCAGGGGTGGCGAGACAGCATTGAGTGAAGCCTTGGGGCAAGGGCTCCAGTGCAGGGGTGGCAAGACAGCACTGAGTGAAGCCTTGGGACAAGGGCTCCAGTGCAGAGGTGACAAGACAGCACCGAGTGAAGCCTTGGGGCAAGGGCAGCAGTGCAGGGGTGGCAAGACAGCACTGAGTGAAGCCTCGGGGCAAGACTCCAGTGCAGTGGGTGGGGTCTGGTGGGGAGGGGGGGTGGTGGTTAGGGTTAGCAGTGAGGGGAGCCTTGGGACAAAGGCTCCAGTGAGGTGGGAGGCCATTGGCAGAGAGGGCAAGGCAGCACAGACTGAAGGAAGTACACAACCACATGCCTGGAGGAGGAAGGGGGCAGAAATCGGCCAGGCACTTGGAAAAGCATTTCAAGATTGAGCATTCTTCCGCAGCTGAGATCGTTCAGCATCAGCTCAATTGACATGTTTGGAGTCTGGCTTCTGAAACAATTATGCCCACTCAACCAACACACATCCCTCATGGTGCCACTGATTGCTCCTGAACTTTTAACCCCCCCAGGTGCAGATTGCAAAATAATTTGAGTTTTATGGGTTGTAGAACAATTGAGCAACTGGACAAGTTAGGGCATCCCCTTTTGAGAGGTGGACATGGAACAGCCACTGAGGGAGGTGCTCAGAACCCCTTGCATTGTAGTTATTCAGGCTTTGAGCAGTGATTCTCATGGTCCAAGCTAACCACACAACCTTGGAGTGCATGTTAGGATAATAGCTGTGCTTGCACTGAGACACAGGATGCAGTTGAGTGGCTGAAGCTCAGTCATATGGTGTGGGGCGGAGGTGGGTGGGGTTTTTGTCAGACACTAAACGAACTAAGCACTGGCCATCCAAGTGGTGGCCAGGGTTCTCCGGCATGCGTGATGGGGCCTTGAGATGCAGCCGGAGCCAGAGACATAACCAAAAAAAGGTCCTTGGGAGACATATGCTGACCCTTGCATCTCTCTCTCTGATACTGCAGTGAGACGACCATCAGGAACATGGTTGTCTGCCTTATGGTTTTTAGGCAGGATAGAAGAAGGAAAAGAATGTGACTGAGGAGCCTGGCTTGGCAAAAGAAGGAGCACAACCCTCATGATCAAGAGGCATCAGGGCCTCCTCCACACATAGAGGAAGATCCAAAGAGAGCCATTGTCCATAAGCGCCTTGCTAGATCCAGGGTATATAGACAACACTTGTCCTGCCTGCAGATGAGCGAGAACCAGTGTTACCAAAGACTGTGATTGTCAAGGGAACTGGTTACTCACAAGTACCACTTTCTGCAGCATTTGGCATCTCGGGGACTCGAAAGGCATCCACTGCCAGTTGCATTGAAAGTGATCGCTGCGGTCAATTTCTATGGCAGTGGCTCCTTCCATAGCTCCACTGATGACCTGTATGAGACCTCTCAAGCCTCCACAAATGTATCCAGGAGATCAAGGGCACCATCTTCACCAAGGCACACAGCTTTGTCAATTCCGACCGAGATCAGGTGAGCCAGGAAGCAAGAGCGCTGGCATTCACTGAGATTGGCAGTTTCCCACAGGTGTAGGGTGCTATTGACTACACTCACATGGCTCTAAAATCTCCCTGGCAACCAGTCCAGTATGTGAACTGTAAGGGCTTCCACTCGATCAATGTTCAGCTGGCCTGCGATCATAACAAACGATCATGCAGGTCTGCGCACGATACTCAGGGAGTGTCCACAACTCATACATTCTCAGCAGATGTCAGATCCCTGATATCTTCCAAGGTCTACAGGGGCTGCAGGGTTGGTCCCTCGGGGACAAGAGTTACCCACAGAGGAAGTGGCTGATGACACCTGTGCAGTGGCCTGTGACTCCAGTTGAGAGAAGGTACAACAAGGCTCATTCTGCAACCCGGTCTTTGGTGGAGTAGACCATTGGGATCCTGAAAATGAGGCTCTGGTGCCTCAACAGATCTGACAGATGGTTCCAGTACATTGTCATAGCTTGTTGCGCACTGCACAACCTGACAATCCAAAGTGGGGAGGTCCTGGCTGATGAAGAAATGGAGGAGCAGCACGTCTCCTCCAATGAGGAGTAAGTGGAAGGGGAGGAGGGTGATGAGCTCCTGGAAGCCCAGGATGCCATCAATGATGCCATTGCTCTGGCTAGACGAGGCAGGCAGGCTCATGAGGCCCTAATAGCCGCTAGATTCCGTAAGGAGGATGACAAGATGCAGTGAGGGCTTTCCTGAAAGCACAAGATAGCAACTGGGAGCATCTGGCACCAGTCTGGCAGAGCTCATCACACTCACACTCTGTGCAGAGTTTCATCTCATACAGACCTTGCTGAAATACAGTAGGAAAATTGACTTCAAAACTACTTGATCCTTTTGCTTGCACAATCACCTGTCCCCTTTTACACCATCATTAGTATAGAATACAGAGGAGAAGTGGGGCAGCGACTATTCGAGCAGCTCACATTTGATATGGCAGAAAATGCTCTCAGAAAATACTTCAGGCAAAGAAATGTGAGATGATTGAATTATATACATTCTGCCAGAGATGCCAGGGAAATGGTGAGCCCATTAAACAATAAACGGCAGCATTGCAGTAATTAGCATCTACATGTAAATTTGGCACACTAACCAATGAAATAATTCATGACCAATTAATTCAAAAGACTTCAATTCCACAAATTAGGGAACATATCCTCATGGAGGATGATGATTTAATCTTGGAAAAAGCCATGACCCTTGCAGCCCAAATCCATCAGACTCAGGGTTGTAGACACAGCTTGCCCAACCAACTTAAGTTCAGCATCTAGCACATTCCAGAAGATCCTTTCTTCAGTCTTGTCAGACATTGAAGAGACACTCAATCTACTTGACAACATCATTGTCTATGGAACGGAAAAGATAGGACCTGATTAGCAGTTATCGCTGGTTCTCAGTGGTGCTTACTCGGCTTGCACAGTACAATTTGATGCTCAGCAAGGACAAATGCACATTCGCGACATCCAAGATTGACTTTTTAGGGTATAGAATGATGGCAGTTGGAATGAAGCTGCACACAACAATATCAAAACCATTTAACCGTTTCTGATCCCATCTAATGTGATCATTCCTTGGTACTACCAACTTTTATCACAAATTCATTCCTAAGTATGCAGAGATTGCAGAGCCTCTTCTGAAGCTACTGTGCAAAGATGCACAATAGGAACGGACAATCACATAGCAAACACCTTTAAATATGTTAAAGGCAAAAATGGCTCAGTCCTCACACACTTCAACCCACATGTGAAAACTTATGAGGAGGATTCTCCTCTCACCAGGTGGGCAATTAATGGCCAGCCAGCGTGAAAGACATGCTGAGAGGCTCAGCTCTGCAGGGGTGGGGGCAGGAGTTGCGTGAGCGCTGAAGTCTGCATATGCAGAAGGTGGGCTTACTGAAAGCTCTCTGGAGGCACAGAGCTGCCTTAGGGAGCTGAAGGATTTTAAAATGAAATATAAAGATTTGGAAAATAAGGGAAACATGACTCTGTCACATGAACAGGGGCATGTTGGAAATGAGTTTAAAAATGTTTTATTTTTTTTTATTCACTGTTGGAAACCTCATCCAACCCTTTGATGAGGTTTCATAAAAAATGCAAAGGCCATCTGGCCTATTCACCCAACCTGTAAGGTTGGACGGGCAGCAAAAAATTCAACATAATTATCAGTTTAAGGGCCTTAATAGGCCTCTGAATTATCAGCGGGCACGCTGCCGACTCTTGCATGCGCCCTCGACCAAAATATCATGAGCTACTTCACGCTCGGGCTGAAAATCCTGCCTTATATCACAACAGATGCATCAGGAAATGCAATTGGAGCTGTATTCTCAGAGCATATTGGAGGAAGCGAACGACCCATCGCTTATGCCTGTTGTCGGAAACTGAATGCAAATACTCGACTGGAAAGTGGGAAGCACTAACCTGCGTCTAATCTTGTGACCATTAGCACATGTATCTCTACATTAGAAGCTTCACTCTCAGCTCCAATCACCAAGCGCTGACTAGGTTGTTAGCCGCATCAATATCTGGTCATTGACCTATGTGCATCTACAGATGGTCAAATCATCTTCATCAGTAAAACTTTGAGGTTGAATATCTCGCAGGTTCATGCAGAACTGCACCTCAAATTCATAGAACTCGTAGTTATCAGAAACCTTTGTATCTCAAAGACTGTTTCTGTACTTAGAGGAAATGGACAAGCTGAACTTTAAGAAACGACTCTATGTACATATGTTTGTTGTTTAGGATGATTTAATTTAAAATAAGATCTCTTGTTTTACAAGGGGGGAAAGATGTAGTGTTCAGTTGTTCTGTGTTTAATTATGCAAGTCTGTCTACTATTGATGGTCACTGTACTTGATTAGTTAAGCCTGGTTGTGGACTCTGTGGAAAGTAAACAAAGCTGGAAGTTAGAGCTAGAAGCATGGAGTAGTGGGTTCCGGATTATTATCACTTGCTGCATAAAAAAATTCTTTTTTATATTCACCCCGTATATCTTGCCTAGAACCTTAAATCTATGTCCCCTATTCCTTGCATCATCAGCTAACAAGAACTGTTTTTCCTGTCTATTTTATCCAAACCTGTCATACTCTTGTACGGTATCAAATCTCCCCCCCAATATCCTTTGCCCCAAGGAGAAAACTGCAACTTCTCCAACCTAACCTTGGGCTAAAATCCCCCATCCCTGGAACCATTTTGGTAAATCTCCTCTGCATCCTCTCATGGACCCTCATGTCCCTCCTAAATTGTAGTGACCAGGACTGGACACAATACTTTAGTTGTGGCCTAACCAGTGTTTCCGAAAGGTTCGGGATAACTTTTTAAAAAATTCATTCATGGGATGTAGGCTTCGCTGGCTGGGCCAGCATTTATTGCCCACCCCTAGCTGCCCTTGAGAAGGTGGTGGTGGTGAACTGCCTTCATGAACTGCTGTGGTCCATATGGTGTAGGCATACCCACAGTGCTGTTAGGAAGGCAGTTCCGGAAGTTTTACTCAGCGAAAGTGAAGGAATGGCGATATATTTCCAAGTCAGGATGCTGAGTGACTTAGAGGAAAACTTCCAGGTGGTGGTGTTCCCATCCATCTTCTGCCCTTGTCCTTCTAGATGGTAGTGGCTGTGGGTTTGGAAGGTACTGTTGAAGGAGCTTTGATGAATTCCTGTAGTGCATCTTGTAGATAGTACACACTGCTGCTACTGTGTGTCAGTGGTGGAGGGAGTGAATATTTGTGGATGTGGTGCCAATCAAGCGGGCTTCTTTGTCCTGGACAGTGTCAAGCTTCTTGAGTGTTGTGGGAGGTGCAATCGTCCAGACAAGTGGGGAGTATTCCATCACACTCCTGACTTGTGCCTTGTAGATGGTGGACAGGCTTTGAGTTACTCACCACAGGATTCTTAGCCTTTGACCTGCTCTTACAGGCACGACATTTATATGGCTAGTCCAGTTCAGTTTCTGGTCAATGGTAACCTCCAGGATGTTGATAGTGGGGGATTCGGTGATGGTAATGCCATTGAATGACAGGGGTGATGGTTAGATTCTGTCTTGTTAGAGATGGTCATTGCCTGGTACTTGTGTGGTGCAAATGTTACTTGCCACTTGTCAGCCCAAGTCTGGGTATTGTCCAGGTCTTGTTGCATTTGGACATGGACTGCTTCAGTATCTGAGGAATCATGAATAGTGCTGAACATCAGCGAACAACCCACTTCTGACCTTAAGACAGAAGGAGCAGCTGAAGTTGGTTGAGCTGAGGACACTACCCTGAGGAACTCCTGCAGTGATGTCCTGGAGCTGAGATGATTGACCTCCAACAACCACAGCCATCTCCCTTTGTGCTAGGTATGACTCCAACCAGTGAAGAATTTTCCCCCTGATTCCCATTGACTCCAGTTTTGCTAGGGCTCCTTGATGCCACACTTTGTCAAATGCGGCCTTGATATCAAGGGCAGTCACTCTCACCTTACCTCGGGAGTTCAGCTCTTTTGTCCATGTTTGAACCAAGGCTGTAATGAGGTCAGGAACTGAGTGGCCCTGGGGAACCCAAATTGGACATCAGTGAACAGGTTATTGCTAAGCAAGTGCCGTTTGATAGCACTGTTGATGATCCATTACTTTACTGATGATGGAGAGTAGACTGATGGGGCCAGGTTAGATTTGTCCTGCTTTTTGTTTATACGACATACCTGGGCAATTTTTCACATAGCCGGGCAGATGCCAGTTTGTAGCTGTACTAGAACAGCTTGGCTAGGGATGCGGCAAGTTCTTGAGCACAAGTCTTCAGCACTATTGCCTGAATATTGTCAGGGCCCATAGCCTTTACACTATCCAGTGCCTTCAGCCATTTCTTGATATCATGTGGAGTGAATCTGATTCTGGGTACCTCCAGAGGAGGCCAAGATGGATCATCCACTCAGCACTGCTGGCTGAAGATTTTAACCTTATCTTTTGCACTTATGTGCTGGGCTCCCCCATCATTGAGGACGGGCATATTTGTGGAGCCTCCTCCTCCAGTGAGTTGTTTAATTGTCCACCACCATTCATGACTGAATGTGGCAGGGCTGCAGCTCTTAGATCTGATCCACTGGTTGTGGGATTGCATAGCTCTGTCTGTCACTTGTTGCTTATGCTGTTTGGCACGCAAGTAGACCTGTGTTATAGCTTCACCAGGTTGACACCTCATTTTTCGGTATGCCCAGTTCTGCTTCTGGCATGTCCTCCTGCACTCTTCACTGACCCAGGGCTGATCCCCTGGCTTGATGGTAACGATAGGTGGGGAATATGCTGGGCCATGAGGTTACAGATTGTGTTTGAGTACAATTCTGCTGCTGTTGATGACCCACAGCACTTCTTGGGTGCCCAGTCTTGAGTTGCTAGATCTGTTTGAAATCTATCCCCTTTAGCACAGTGGTAGTGCTACACACCACAATGGAGGGTATCCTTAATGTGAAGGCGGGACTTCGTCTCCACAAGGACTGTGCATTGGTCACTCCTATTGATACTGTCATGGACAGATGCATCTGCAACAGGCACGTTGGTGAGGATGGGGTCAAGTATGTTTTTCCCTCTTATCAGTTCCCTCACCACCCGCTGCAGACCTAATCTAACAGCTATGTTCTTTAGGACTCGGCCAGCTCAGTCGGTAATGGTGCTACCGAGCCAATTTTGATGCTGGACATTGAAGTCCCCCACCCAGAGTACATTCTGTGCCCTTGCCACCCTCAGTGCTTCCTCCAAGTGGTGTTCAACATGGAGGAGCACTGATTCATCAGCTGAGGGAGTGCGGTACGTGGTAATCAACAGGAGGTTTCCTTGCCCATGTTTGACCTGATGCCAGGAGACTTCATGCAGTCCGGAGTCAATGTTGAGGACTCCCAGGGCAACTCCCTCCCGACTGTACACCACTGTGCTACCACCTCTGCTGGGTCTGCCCTGCCAGTGGGACAGGACATACCCAGGGATGGTGAAGGTGGTGTCTGGGGCATTATCTGTAAGATATGAGTCTGTGACGGTGACTATGTCAGGCTGTTGCTTGAATAGTCAGTGAGATAGCTGTCCCTTTTTTTTTCTTCCCTGTCTTCGTACTCAGTACCTCTATTTATGAAGCCCAAGATCCCATATGCTTTGCTAACCACTCCCTCCATATGTCTTGCCATCTTCAAAGATCTATGCACCTGCACCCCCAATCCCTCTGTCCCTGCATACTCTTTAGAACAGTGCAATTAAATCTATATTGTCTCTCCCTATCCCATCTGCCAAAATTGCAGCACCCCACACTTCTCTGCTGCCTAGGTCCTGGTGGAAGAGGAGGTAATTCAGACACTTGAAAGTTTTAAAATTGATAAAGAGTAGGTATTAGATAGGTTGTGATACTTAAAGTTGATAAGGCAACAAGACCAGATGGGATGCATCAAAGAATACTGAGGGAAATGAGAGTGGAAATTGCAGAGGCACTGTTAATAATTTTCCAGTCTTCCATAGACTCAGGGGTGGCGCCAGAGGGCTGGAGAATTGCTAATGTTACACCATTGTTGGAAAAATGGTGTAAAGATTATCCCAACTACAGGCCAGTCAGTTTAACTTTGGTGGAAGGGAGGCTTCTAGAAACAATAACTCGGGACAAAATTAATAGCCACTTGGGCAACTGTGGGTGAATTAAGGAAAGCCAGCATGGATTTGTTAAGGGCAAATCATGTTTAACAAATCTGCTGGAGTGTTTTGAAAAGGTAACCAAGAGGGTGATGAGGGTAATGCTGTTGATGTGGTGCACATGGACTTCCAAAAGACATTTGATATAGTGCCGCACAACAGATTTGTGAAAAAAGTTATAGCTCATGGAATAAAATTATGATTTTCATGATATGAAATCAGTTGAGTGACAGGAAGAACATTCTGACTGGAAGAAGGTTGTAGTGGAGTTCCCTAGGTGTTGGGACCCTTGCTCTTCCTGACATATAAAATGACCTAGACCTTAATGTACAGGGCACAATTTCAAAATGTGTGGATGATACAAAACTTGGAAGCATTGTGAACTGTGAGGAAGATAGTGTAGAATTTCAAAAGGACACATACAAGTTGGTGGAATGGGCACACAAGTGGCAGATGAAACTCAATGCAGAGAAGTGTGAAGTGATTCATTTTGTTAGGAGGAACACAGAGAGACAATATAAAATAAATGGTACAATTCTAAAGGGCATGCAGGACCAGAGGGACTTAGGTGTATGTGTGCATAAGTCATTGAAGGTGGCAAATCAGATTGAGAGAGTGGTTAATAAAGCATACAGTATACCAGACTTTATTAACAGAGGCTTGGAGTACAAGAACAAGGTGGCTATGTTTAACTTGTACAAAACACAGGTTTGGCCTCAACTAGAGTATTGGATTCAGTTCTGGGACCCACACTTTAGTAAAGATGTGAAGGCATTAAAGAGAGTGCAGAAAAAATTCAGGAGAATGTTTCCAGGAATGAGGAACTTCAGTTACGTAGATAGATTGGAGAAGTTGGGACTGTTTTCCTTGAAGAAGAGAATGTTGAGAGGAGATTTAATAGAGGTATTCAAAATCATGAGGAGTCTGGATATGGTCAATGGGAAAAAACTATTCCCAACGGTCAAAGGATCAAGAATGAGAAGGCACAGATTTACGGTAATTGGCAAAAGAAGCAATAGAGACATGAGGGGAAACTTTTCCATGCAGCGAATGGTGAAGATCTGGAATGCGCTGCCTCAGATTGTGTTGTAGACAGGTTCAAACAAGGCATTCAAAAGGGAATTGGATTATTTTCTGAAAAGGAAGAAAGTGCATGATTACTGGGAAAAGGCAGTGGAATGGCACTAGGTGCATTGCTCATTCAGAGAGCCAGTGCAGACATGATGGGGCAAATGGCCTTCTGCTCTGTAACAATTCTGTGATTCTATGGCTCTTTGTATTAAATTCCATCTGTCACTCGTATGCCCCTTCTACTAGCCTATATATACTCTGTTGCAGATGATTAGAAACGGCTGCACTGTTTGCCAGATTTCCAAATTTGGTACCATCGGCAAATTTTGAAATTTTACTCTGTATTCCAATATTCAAGTCATTATTACAGGAAGATATGGACGGGATGGTCAAATGGGCATATAAGTGGCAGATGGAATTTAACCCTGAAAAGTGTGAGGTGATACACTTTGGAAGGAGTAATTTGACAAGGAAGTATTCAATGAACAGCATGACACTAGGAAGTTCTGATAAACAAAGGGACCTTGGCGTGTGTGTCCACAGATCTCTGAAGGCGGAGAGGCATGTTCGTGGGGTGGTGAAAAAGGCAAATGGGATACTTGCCTTTATTAATCGAGGCATAGATTACAAAAGTAGGGAGGTCATGTTGGAGTTGTATAGAACCTTGGTGAGGCCACAGCTGGAGTACTGTGTGCAGTTCTGGTTGCCACATTGTAGGAAGGATGTGATTGCACTGGAGGGGGTGCAGTGGAGATTCACCAGAATGTTGCCTGGGATGAAACATTTAAGTAATGAAGACAAGTTGGATACAATTGGGTTGTTTACGTTGGAACAGAGAATACTGAGGGGCAACCTGATCGCGGTGTACAAGATTATAAGGAGCATGGACAGTATGGATAGGGAGCAGCTGTTCCCCTTAGTTGCAGGGTCAGTCATGAGGGGATACAAGTTCAAGTTGAGGGGCAGGAGGTTTAGAGAAGATGTGAGGAAAAACTTTTTTACCCAGAGGGTGGTGACGGTCTGGAATGCGCTGCCTGGGAGGTTGGTGGAGGTGGGTTGCCTTACATCCTTTAAAAAGTACCTGGATGAGCACTTGGCACGTCATAAGGTTCAAGGCCAAGTGCTGGTAAATGGGAATAAGTAGGTAGGTCATGTGTTTCTCATGTGCTGGTGCAGACTTGATAGGCCGAAAGGCCACTTCTGCACTCTGTGATTCTGTGATTCTATATGTATCAAAAAAGCAGTAGTCCTAGCACTGATGTTAATGATTCTACTATCTTTAACCCCTGGCATGGTTAAATTACCCAGTCAAACTTATCATTAGCTTAAAACCTCAACTAAGAGAAATTTCAGATCATTAATGGAACTTAGCTTTACCAGCTATAGACTGGATCCTGCAATGAAATGTCCTCCCTTGTACAAGTTTTTAAACTAGCAAAATTATCTCAGGGTAGAATATATTATAGCAAAAACAACATACACTGTCTAATTCCACCTTAATTAATAGTTGGATGTTCAAACACATATTGATTTGAAGAAGTTCATACTCACAACCCAATCTAATTTTTTTAGGGTGTCTTTTGTCTCAGCTGTTAAGGGGAGTTTAAGGTAAACTCAACCCTTCGTGTCTTAAGGATGGCTGATCTATGTCTCTGATTTTGTGTCTGTGTGTTGGCTTTTTAAGGACCTGAATTTTGTTTCTGTGGCTGATTGAAACAGATTAGCATTGTCCATTGTATATCACAAAAACAAACTTTTTTTTTAGTAAGTCTTATCAATCCTTTTTTTAGCTGTCCTTATGTGAACCTTTGAGGGTCATTTTGGTTTTAACCATCTAATTTCTGTCACAGGTAATCACTTAGCTGTTTGGGAATATGATGTAGTGGCAATAATGGAAGTGTTACTTGAAAATAGTGAGGACTCCCTTCTCTAGTGTGTCCAACACTCTCACTTCATGCACTTTATTCCTCTTTTTCTACTTCTATATGTTGGTGGCCATTCACTGCCACTTTAGTTTAAACCCTCCCCAACCACACAAGTAAACCTTCCCAGGAGGGCATTGGTCCCAGTACAGTTGAGATCAACTTGTCCCTTTTGAACAGGTGGCCCCTGCCCCAGAACTGGTGCCAATGCCTCAAGAATCTAAAACCCTCTCTCCTGCTTTATGCCTCAAACCATGTATTGATACTCTGTACCTTCCCATTTCTACTCTTGCTAGCCACGTCATACTGGGTGTAATCCAGAAATTACTACTTTCGTGGTCGAACTTTTTAATTTCATCCCTTGCTCCTGAAAATCTAACCATAAGACCTCAATATCTGCCATGTCATTGGTACCAATGTGTATCACAACTTCTGGCTCATTTCCTTCTCACTGCAGAATATTCTGCACCCTGTCTATGATGTTCTTTACAAAGGAGGCAACACACCATGCAGAGCTCACAAAGACAGTCACGGATTTGCTGATGTGACTCCTTCATTATCAATATTCAATAACAATTGTATTCCCGCTCTTTGCTGTTCCCTCCTGTGCAGTCCCCATGGTCTGAATTGCATTCCTTCAAGTTGTCTTCACTCCGGGCAGTTTCTAATGTTGAGTACCTGTTTGAGAATGGCACACACCCTGAAGACTCCTGCATTGGTTATAAGTCCTGATTGATAGAGATTGTTGGTCGATGAGTGATGGGCGTATGGTGCGTTGAGCAGTGTATAATGTTGGTGTTGCAGTTGGTTTGATATGACATTTGAAGATATAATCACTGGCCTTGGCCACTCATGTGAGGTCATTGGACTTGCATCCCAAGGCTGGACTGCTAGTATTGACCACCTTGGCTATCTGGTCCATTGCCTTTGCAAAGTTAAGTGGGCCTCTTGGCCATCTGTGTATCGATGACATTTTTCTTTCTCTAACCTCCTGCACCAAAATCTCCAGTGCAATGTCAGAGATGCAAGCTGGTTTTAAGTAATATAGGCTAGCTTTAATGTGCGCTAGCCTCTCACAATTTTACAACCCTACTGAGGCGTGCAGACACTCAACAGCGCACTTAGCATTTAAATTAGCAAGCAGCACGAAGTTTGCATGCTGCATGCATTTGAAGCAACATGCACGGGTTAACTGCACATCACGATCCCTGTGCCTGTTTTCAATGGTTATTCAATTTTGCGGCCTATATGCTCTAAACTAGCTCAGAAACTCAGAGTTAATGTAGTGATGTAGAATCGATAAATACATTGCAAAACTTTCTCCACAATTTGCCATGATTGTATCATAATTATTAATCTTTAATGTTATGATACATAATAACAAATGAAACATGGATAGCTACTGTCAGTATGGAACAGAATTGAATAAACACCCACATAAAATTCAAAGCTGTTCTGTATTTAAATAAAAAGTTTTTTTTTAACAAACAAAGCAAACAGTGATTTTGAAGGCTATGGTCGAATTTGGGGGTTTTGGTGGCCACAATGAATTGACCAAATTTTGTTCCAGCTACTTATGGCATCACTCATAGCAACCTGGTAATTGGATTGTTTCATTGTAATCATGTGGCTGCCTTCTTATTTTTCATTTAGTATAAACATAGCCATGAACACTTCAGATCCAATAAATGTAATTGAAATTGGATAGCAATTTCATATTCAAAGTAAAAATTGAAGTGTTTTTAATTTCTTCTATGCAAAAATATAAATAGTGTGTTATAAACATGGTACCTTTAAACCCAGTAGTAACCTGCAAATAAAACCTTACCCTGCACTCAGAGTATGTATGTAGTATTCAGTATTCCCACTATTCAGTACCAATGCACAGGCATGCAAAATATTGAGAGATTTTCTACTCAAAATGGATTTTAAAAAAAATAGTACTCAAGTATCCCTGAAATTATGGGGTCTTCTCCTATTTAAATGTAAGCAGTGAATCATGGAAATATCATGTCTGCAGCAAAACTTCTCTCAGGCAGAATGAGAAAGTTCAAAGTATGTCTAATGTGAAAGTCAGCATCAAACTGATCAGAAAAACTTTCCTCCCCCTTTGGTGTTGAGGAGATAAAAAGGTACTGGAGCAGATCAGGCAAAGGAACATGGGATTCAATCTCAATTGTAAATCAATATTGAAACTTGGATTAAAACAATAAATAAGATATCTTCCAAGTTAAGATCTGATCATTTCTACATTCCCTGCTCTTATTATTTACATATTTGGATTTTGAGAAAAACAGACTGCAAAATTTCTGTGCAATAAAGAATTTCTCTGTAAGTTCTGTAGATTTCCAGAAGCTGTACACAATATTCTCAGAGTTTAGTTACACCATTCCTAATAAATTCAATCTTTCCATTCAAATGCTGCCACAAGCGCACCAAAGATAAGAATTTAATTAAATGTAGATTAAAACCAAACAGGAAAACACACTGGCTGATAGTTTTATCCAATCCTGTGGTTATATTTTTATACTTTAAACTTGTTCCTCCTTGGGCTACACTTTTTTTTAAATACAGATAAAGTCATAACCCATTGCATCATATATTACAATACCCTGAATCTATCTTCATGTGCAACTCCATGAAAAGAAATTACTATAAACTAGAGGAAGAGAGACCTTGAGACCTTTAAAGACCTAAAGAAAAATGTCACTCTAAACCTACTTTTTCTTTCAGAGGTGCATTAAAACTGATGAGTAATATCATCCATAAGAAGGTTTTGTGGCAGATGTCATGTGTCCTAGTTAAAACATTGAGTCATGTGTTCTGGTTAAAACATTGAGACAGATTGCAATTGTGTTTCAACATTTTTGTGGCTTCTGTTAACTTAGAGGTTAAAAACGGTTCAGATAGTAAGCTCTTCAGCCCGTCGTTGCTACAAAATGATGTGCCACAGTGTGGTAACGTGAAAAATTGTTGTAGCCACAAGCCAACACAGAATGAGCACAGAACTGTTGGAATACAAAGATTGGTATCCAGCCAAGCGGAGTACCGATTTCCATTCACTGATGATCAGCAGCCAGAGATATAGGGCGGAATCATCCCAGATTTGCACTAAGTGTGATAGTGGTCGTGAAAAAAAACGATTTACCTGCCCGCTACACGGCAGATTTTTGTGCTGTATCATCCCCTTCCTGCCTCATAAATTATGTAGTCATGGGAAAAATGCCGGATCACTATACCTCGCCACTCCCTCAACCTGGGCGCCATATTTAAACAGCAGCTGCACACACAGTTTTCAATGCTTGCAGCCCAGGACTGCTCCGGTGAAGACATGGCCCTAAAAGCCAAGGAGAGTGTAACCCCCCCGATTTAGTGACACATCCCTGGGATGCCTTTTGAACACTGTGGAAGTCTGCTGCAATGTTCTCTACCCCCACAGGAGGTCCATCAATCTCACCACTTTGGCTTGGGAGGCAGTGACAGAGGTGGTCAGTGCCAACACTGCACACAAGATGTCGGCCATCTGGTGCAGAAAAAGAATGAATGACCTCATCCATGCCGCCATGGTAAGTCAACTAATTCATCACTCTCAACTCACAGACTCACAAGCCTATCACAGATTCATTGGTATCTCACTCACTGCCAGCTCAAGGGACATCACCACTCACACTCACACACACACCCTCACATCTCCATCTGGCCTCATCTCCTCTGGAGATTGCTTCCTCATCCCATCCACTGCTCCAATCAGCACATACGCACACTGGCATCCTTCTCATCTGGCCTGGCATGTGCCTTGCTCACACTCTCTCCATCTGTCTTAATGCAAGGCAAGATTGTGCACAATCAACAGGAGAGGCCCCAGACCGGGGGTGGAGTGCTGGACATCAAGGTCCTCAATCCATTCAAGAGTCACGTGTTGGAGCTGGCCAGAGAGGATGTAGACCGTTCCTGCTGTGACAGTGAGGTCAGTGGCAAGCATCCACATGAGGATCCTGCACCAGATCATCACTCTGTCAATGCTACACTGAGTCCACTGTTCTGTGTATAACACAGCTGCCAAACACTAATAATCTCCGGGTTCTCTCCTAGGCACATCTGCCATGTCACCTTTAGGCAACTTTGACTCAGACCTCAGTGCCAAGAGCGCCTCGGATGAGGACCCTGAGGGCAACACCATTGAAGACCCGTCACCCATACTCTTCACCAGTGCAGTGACACACACCTCGGTGGAACCTAGATGTAGAGCAGCCTCGAGATCACAATCTGGTGAGCACAGCACACAATTTGTTCCACATCAGGCGGAGACAGGGATATCCTAGGTCACCAGCACTCGGAGGACTACTGGAGGCAAGGAATCTGCTGAGTCAGAGTCAAGGGCTGAGCCTCTGAACTTGGTTCTCAATCGGCTGTTGGAGCTGCAAAGATGGGAACATCAGGAAGGGATGTCTGGTGCATTCCTCAGATTGCAAGGGACAATGGAGGAGTCCGTCCTCCTTCAATCTGAGCTGATAGCAAAATCATGCCGACGCACTGAGGTCAACACTGGCAGGATGACTGCCAACATGGAGACCTTGGTCTAGGACATCAGTCCTCCACTGCTAGATGGGCTAAACTACATCACTGATGTCATAGTTGGCCTCTAACAGTGTCAACATGAGAGGGGAGCAGGGCAGCTCAACCTCACTCCAGCTTTCCCTTCTCCTCAAGGAGTCAACCAGGGGCAGTTGGGCACTCATAGAGAGGAGGACCAGCAGCCATCCACCCAGGGGACTCCGAGAATGCCCAGCCGATCGAAATCCTCTCTTCCTGTGACCCAATCATCACCAGCTGCACAGGCAGAGGAGGGTGCGCCTGGCCCAAAGCAGGATACCCAAAGCAGGCCACGACCCTCCGGTCTCGACCCTCCTGAGGACACCCGCGAAAGTCAACACAGACAACAGGACATAGCAGTCAGCAGACTGCCACCAACTCTACTGTGGGTGCCGGGGGAGCACCAGGATGTAGTGGCAGGGTTAAGAAGGTGTAGCTGCACCACGTGGGCACAGGTGTTAATCACTATGTTCACTATTATAAATAAACTCTGAAGAATGTCTCCTTGTCTATGACTCCTTGTTGTGATGATCAGTGTTCGTATCATTCAGCTATGAAGCCTTGACTCCTGCACAAGATAAAGGCAAGTGTCTCAGTCCAGGCCTCTTCCCTGTGTAGTGTGTAACCTTCAGAGCAAATGGTGGTCCGGCTTCACACTCAGTGGATGCAATAGTGATGCCTGCATCTCGATGGTGCTTGTCATTGCTGCCAGAATGTCGTGGGCAGGTATCACAAAGTTCCATCATTCTCTCTGTGTGCTCTCAGCACATTTGACTTGGAGCTGGCCCCCCATCACTTCATCATCTGTGTCCAGTGACAGTGTGGTCCTGAAGAGGAAGGTGCTGAAGGCTGCCATAGAATCAGACGCACTTAAAGTTTCACAGCAGTGCATCCACGATATGACCCCAATCACAGAGCACATGCGAGCTGCCCTCAGTCGCACAGAAGTCAAACGTTCACAGATGCAAGGTGAGGATGTCAGGATTGTCCTCAGTGCATCTTTTCATCATCCTCCACAAGTTTTGCAGGTATTAGGCCTCACATGCGTGCTTGCCTCGTTTGGCCAGTGCAATGGGCTCATCGATGGCATCCTCACCTTCGAGGATCTCATCACCCTCATCACTTTCAATGTCCTCCTCATCGGAAGAGATGTGCAGCTCTTTCAACTCCTCCTCAGCCAGGTCCTTTTCTCCCCCCACCCCCGTTGCAGCGCTGGTTGTGTAGCACGCAGCAAGCTTAATGATGCACAACACCCTCCAGGGACTGTATTGCAGTGCTCCACCAGAGCTGTCGAAGCACTGGAACCTCATTTTCATTATGCCTATCATTTGCTCCACCAAAGTTCGGGTCGCTGCATAAGACTCATTGTACCGTCTTTCTGCTGTCGTCTGAGGTCACCACATAGGTGTCATCAGCCTCATCCTCTGTGGGTAGCCTTTGTCCCCAAGGAGCCAAACCTGCAGCCTCTGTGGACCCTGGAAGATGTCAAGGATCTGAGACCTGCTAAGGATGTAGGAGTCATGGACCCTCCCTGTGAATCATGTGCAGACATATAGAATGCATTTGTGGTGATTGCAGACCAGCTGAACATTCAGTGAGTGGAAGGCCCTGTGGTTGATATAGTTGACTATTTGTTGCCATGGAGATCTAAGCGCCACTTGAGTGCAGTTGATGGCAACCTGCACCTGTGGAAAACCAAAGATCGCTGCAAATCCCAGCGCTCTTGCTTCCTGGCTTGCCTGATCCCAGTCGAAACGTACAAAGTTCTGTGCCATTGTGAAGATCGTGTCCGTGGACTCCTGGATACACTTATGAGTGGAGGCCTGCGAGATCCCATGCAGATCACCTGTGGAGCCCTGGAAGAAGCCAATGGTGTAAGATTTGAGTGCTGTGGTCACTTTCATGGTCACTGGCAGTGGATGCACTAAATCCTGCAGCAGGTGGCATATGTGAGCAACCAGTTCCCTTGGCATGCGCCATCTTCGATGACACTGGTTCTCAATCATCTGCAAGAATGATAAGCACTGTCTATAAACCCTAGGTATAGCAAGGTGCCTACGAGCGATGGCTTACTGTGGATCTTCAGCTGCGTGTGCAGGAAGCCCTGCCGTACCTTCATCTTGAGGGTGGTGCTCCTCCCATTGGCAAACCAGGTGTCTCCATCGCACTCTCCTCCTTCTTCTTTGGCTCCTGAAAACCATGAGGCATACTGCTAGATCACCAGGCTCCATGATCCTGATGTTTCCTCCCGCAGGATCAAAGAAGGAGAGAGAGATATGTGGGTTAGCATATGTGTCCTAAGGACCACTCTTGGTTAATTCTCAAGGCCCCTTCACGCATGCAGGAGAGTGCTGGCCACCACTTGGATGGCCAGTGTGTACTGTGCTTCATGCCTGTCCAAAACTCCACCCACCTCTGCTCCATTTGCCCAATTGGTAGCAGCTTCAGTCACTGGACTGCATGCTATGCTCTCATCTCAGGTGAAGGCATTCTCCTAACCCACACTGCAAGTTTGTTATACATGAGGGATACTGTTCCAAACCTGAATAAAGACATTGCAAGGGGTAGCGAGTCCCTCTACCAGTGACTACGTCATGGCCATCTTTCACAAGGGGATTCTACAACTTGCACAGTCGTCCAATTAGAAACATAGAAACATAGAAACTAGGAGCAGGAGTAGGCCATTCAGCCTTTTGAGCATGCTCCACCATTCATTATGATCATGGTTGATCATCCAACTCAACAGCCTGCTCCTGCTTTCTCCCCATATCCTTTGATCCCTTTCACCCCAAGAGCTATATCTAACTACTTCTTGAAATCATACAATGCTTTGGCCTCAACTACTTTCTGTGGTAATGAATTCCACAGGCTCATCACTCTCTGGGTGAAGAAATTTCTCCTCATCTCAGTCCTAAATGGTCTACCTTGTATCCTCAGACTGTGACCCCTGGTTCTGGACTCCCCCACCATCGGGAACATCCTAACATCCTTCCTGCATCAACCCTGTCTAGTCCTGTTAGAATTTTATAGGTTTATATGAGATCCCCCTTCATTCTTCTGAACTCCAGTGAATATAATCCTAACCGACTCAATCTCTCCTCCAATGTCAGTCCCACCATCCCAGGAATCAGTCCGGCAAACCTTCATTGCACTCCCTCTATAGCAAGAACATCCTTCCTCAGATAAGGAGACCAAACCTGCACACAATATTCCGGGTGTGGTCTCACCAAGGTCCTGTAGAATTGCAGCAAGACATCCCTGTTCCTGTACTCGAGTCCTTTGGCTATGAAGACCAACATACCTTCTTTATCACCTGCTGCACCTGCATGCTTACCTTCAGTGACTGGTATACGAGAACACCCAGGTCACCTTGCACATTCTCCTGTCTCAATTTATAGCCATTCAGATAATAATTTGCCTTCCTGTTTTAGCTACCAAAGTGGATAACCTCAAAATTATCCACATTATGCAGTCATCTGCCATGCATTTGCCCAATCACTCAGCTTGTCCAAATCATACTGAGGCATCTCTGCATCCTCCTCACAGCTCACCCTCCCACCCAGCTTTGTGTCATCTGCAAATTTGGAGATATTACATTTAATTCCCTCGTCTAATTCATTAATATATATTGTGAATAGTTGGGGTCCCAGGACCGATCCCTGTGGTACCCCACCAGTCACTGCCTGCCATTCGGAAAAAAGACCCGTTTGTTCCTACTCTTTGTTTCATGTCTGCCAACCAGTTTTCTATCCATCTCAATACATTACCCTGAATCCCGTGCACTTTAATTACACGCTAATCTCTCGTGGGACTTTGTCAAAAGCCTTCTGAAAGTCCAAATAAACCACATCCACTGGCTCCCCCTCATCAACTCTACTAGTTACATCCTCAAAAAATTCCAGTAGATTTGTCAAGCATGATTTCCCTTTCATAAATCCATGCTGACTCTGTCCGATTCTACCACTGTTTTTCACGTGCTCAGCTATTAAATATTTTATAATGGACTCTAGAATTTTCCTCACTACCGACATCAGGCTGACTGGTCTATAATTCCCTGTTTTCTTTCTACCTCCCTTTTTAAATAGCGAGGTTACATTAGCTACCCTCCAATCTGTAGGAACTGTTCCAGAGTCTATAGAATCTCGGAAGATGACCACCAATGCATCCACTATTTCTAGGGCCACTTCCTTAAGCACTCTGGGATGAGGATTATCAGGCCCTGGGGATTTATCGGCCTTCAATCCCATCAGTTTCCCCAACGCCATGTCCCTACTAATGCTGATTTCTTTCAGTTCCTCCCTCTCACTAAACCCTGTGTTCCCCAACATTTCTGGTATGTTATTTGTGTCCTCCTTTGTGAAGACGGAACCAAAGTATGTATTTAGTTGGTCAGCCATTTCTTTGTTCCCCATTATAAATTCCCCTGTTTCTGACTGTAAGGGACCTACATTTGTCTTCACCAATCTTTTTCTCTTCATATACCTGTAGAAACATTTACAGTCAGTTTTAATGTTCCCTGCAAGCTTACTCTCGTACTCTATTTTCCCCTTCTTAATCAATCCCTTGGTCCTCCTTTTTTGAATTCTAAACTGCTCCCAATCCTCAGTTCTGTTGCTTTTTCTGGCCAATTTCTGCCTCTTCCTTGCATCTAATACTATCTCTCATTTCACTTGTAAGCCATAATTTGGCCATATTTCCTATTTTACTTTTGCACCAGACAGGAATAAACAATTGTTGCAGTTCACCCATGCGCTCTTTGAACGTTTGCCATTGCCTAAGCACCGTCATCCCTTTAAGTAACATTTCCCAATCCATCATAGCCAACTCACACCTCATACCATCGTAGTTTCCTTTATTAAGATTCAGGACCTTAGTCTCATAATCAACTACATCACTTTCCATCTTGATGAAGAATTCTATCATATTATGGTTGCTCATCCCCAAGGGGCCTCGCACAACTAGATTGCCAATTATTCCTTTCTCATTACACAATACCCAGTCTAGGATGGCCTGTTCTCTAATTGGTTCCTCAGCGTATTGGTCCAGAAAAACATCCCGTATACACTCCAGGAATTCCTCCTCTACGGTATTGTCACTAATTTGATTTGCCCAATCTATATGCAGATTAAAGTCACCCATAATTACAGATGTTCCTTTATTGCCTGAGTCTCTAATTTCCTGTTTAGTGCCATTCCCAAAATCACCACTACAGTTTGGGGCTCTACATACAACTCCCACTAATGTTTTTTGCCCCTTTGTGTTTCTCAGTTCTACCCATACAGATTCCACATCGTCAGAGCTAATATCTTTCCTCACTATTGCATTAATTTCCTCTTTAACCAGCAATGCAACTCCACTGCCTTTTCCTTTTTGTCTGTCCTTCCTAAATACTAAATACCCTTGGATGTTCAGTTCCCATCCCTTGTCACCCTGCAGCCATGTCTCCGTAATCCCGACTTTATCATACCTGTTTATATCTATTTGCGCGGTTAATTCATTCACTTTATTGCGAATGCTCCTCGGGTTAAGGCACAAAGCCTCAAGGCTTTTCTTTT
Source organism: Carcharodon carcharias (assembly GCF_017639515.1). Classification (NCBI taxonomy): domain Eukaryota; kingdom Metazoa; phylum Chordata; class Chondrichthyes; order Lamniformes; family Lamnidae; genus Carcharodon; species Carcharodon carcharias. The sequence continues at coordinate 38,829,634 of NC_054472.1, read as the reverse complement.
TAACATTACTGGTCCCATTCCCACTATTTTTCACTGAGGCCCTGTTTGATTCTTGCCCATGATTTTTCTGCCGATCAATTTTCTTATTCCCCTTTCCGTCTTTTGTTCTTGTCCTTGATTCCCCTTCCTCTGACACCTTACGTAGGTTCCCATCACCCTGCCATTTTAGTTTAAACCCTCCCCAACCAGTCTAGCAAATGTTCCCCCTTGGACATCAGTCCTGGTCCTGACCAGGTATAATCCGTCCAGTTTGTTCTGGTCCCACCTCCCCCAGAACCGGTCCCAATGTCCCAGCAATTTGAAACCCTCCCCCTCACAACATCTCTTCAGCCAAGTATTCATCCGATATATCTTGCTATTTCTACTCTGACTAGCACGTGGCACTGGTAGTAATCCTGAAATCACCAGCTTTGAGGTCCTACTTTTCAACTTACTTCCTAACTCCCTATATTTTGCTTTTAGGACCTCATCCCTTTTTTTACCTATGTCGTTTGTACCAATGTGTACCATGACCACTGGCTGTTCACCCTCCCCCTTCAGAATGTCCTGTAGCCACTCTGAGACATCTTTGACTCTAGCACCAGAGAGTCAACATACTATCCTGGAGTCTCGTTTGCGGCCACAGAAACACTATCTATTCCCCTTACAATTGAATCCCCTGTAACTATTGCATTCCCACGCATTTTACTCCACACCTCAGGGAGATTGAAGCTCGTGCGAAAGAGCGCTGGATCCAACTCTCCCTCCTCCCCCCGCCCGCACAGGTCAATGCTACCACTTGCATATTAATTGGCCTGTCCGCATATAATGACGGTGTGGAGCCGATCGCAGGTGGCAGTCGGCTCCGAGACTGCCCCTGCCCCCTCCTGCCGGATGCGGGAAAAATTCAGGCCAATGTTTCCCAATGTTTATCTGGGATCTATTTATTAACACCCAGTGTCATTAATTGCTCAAACCTAAGGTGAAGGTGTTGGCACATCAGAATAGAATCCAGAAAATTATAAGGTTAATTATAATGGAGTTAGGTGGGAACTCTTGACTGATTAGAGGGTTAAATGGAAGAGTAAAGCTCTAACTGGCCAGGGATAAAAGAGGACTGCATTCATCATTCATTTCTACTGCTTGTAGACTACCTATTGCAATGCTAATTTGATTAGTTCAGATATTAAATACTTGTGAATTGATGTCCCGTTTATTACTTTATATATGAGAAGGGCATAAAATGGGTGGGTTCTGATATTTGTACTTGTTTTTTTTTAAAGATTTGAAGAACCAAACCTAACTAAAGCAAACTAGACCAATTGCAAACTTGCTATAGATGCCCATGAGGGAAACATCAGAAACTGGATGATTAAATTTTGAACTGAAATGTCTTGGATGGCTAAGTAAATATTGTAGTGAATGTCTAATGACATATGTCAAAATTTTAAATCTGCAAATTTAAAGCAAAGCAGAAAGAATAATGTATTTGGCCAAATTTGCAAGCCTGGTGAATTGTATTTAAAGGTACCTGTTTTTCTGAGGTTGAGATGCTTTATTCCATCCTTATTTCAAATATAATCTGTAAAATATTAATTGTGGAAAGGTAGCTCCTGTATCTTCTACAATGAGACTTGGAGAGTTCACAATCCCAAGACATGCTTTTGAGTGTCAAGGTGTAGAAAAAAATTAATGTAAATGCTGTGGAACCTGCAAAAAAAATGAAATCATTGTGGAAATTTCCTTTCAATTCCAAGGAAGAGTCATATGAGACCAATAGATTATTGAGTGCATCTATACTCAAAAATAGCTACATGTTTTTTTTAAGTTCAATCCCTAGTGTAAAAATAGTAAATTGATTGAGCCTGATGGTAGCACTTTCTTTTATCCATTTATGGAATATGGGTATCACTGGCAAGGCCAGCATTTATTGCCTACCATCAATTACTCTTGAGAAGATGGTGGTGAGCTGCTTTCTGGAACTGCTGGAGTCCACCCACAGTACTGTTAATGAAGGAGTTCCCAATGACAGTGAAGAAACGGCAATATATTTCCAAGTTAGGATCGTGTGTGTCTTGAAGGGAAAGTTGCTGATAGTGGTGTTCCCATAATTCTGCTGCCCTTCTTCTAAGTGGTTGAGATCATAGGTTGCGAAAGTGTTGTCAAAGGAGTCTTGCTACAGTGCATCCATAAACACTGCTGCTGATGCAGGGAGTGAATGTTTAAGTTGGTGAACGGGATGCCAATCAAGCAAGCTGGTTTATCCTGGATGGTATCAGGCTTCTTGAGTGCTGTTGGAGCTACATTTATCCAGGAAACTGGGGACTATTCTGTCATACTCTTGACTTAAGCCCTGCAGATGGTGGAAAGGCTTTGGTGAGTCAGGAGGTGATTTACTTGCTGCAGAATTCCCAGCCTCTGATCTAATATTGTAGCTACATGTTTATGTGATTTGTTCAGTTAATTTTTGGTCAATGGTAACCCCCAGGGATGTTGATGGTGGAGAATCTAGTGATGATAATGATGTTGAATGTCAAGGCAAGTTGGTTAGATTCTTTCTTGTTGAAGATAGTCATTGACTGTCACTTGTGTGGGGCAAATGTTATCAGTCCAAACCTGAATGCTGTCCAGGTCTTGTGTGTGCGGGCACAGACTGCTTCTGTATCTGAAGAGTTACAAATGGAATTGAACATTATGCTATCATCAGTGGCCATCTCCACTTCTGATTTTATGATGGGAGGAAGGTCATTGGTGAAGCAGCTGAACATTATTCGGCCTAGAACACTACACTGAGGAACTCCTGGAATGATGATGGGCTGAGATGATTGGCCTCCAACAATTACAGTGATCATCCTTGGACTCGAACGCAAGTTCTGTCGAAGGGTCATGAGGACTCGAAACATCAACTCTTTTCTTCTCCGCCGATGCTGCCAGACCTGCTGAGTTTTTCCAGGTAATTCTGTTTTTGTTTTGGATTTCCAGCATCCGCAGTTTTTTTGTTTTTATCATCCTTTGTGTTGGCTATGATAGGCCAGTGGAGGATGTGTTCCTGATTCCAATTAACTTCAAGTTTACTAGGGCTCCTTCGTGCCACACTTGGTCAAATTCTGCCTTGATGTCAAGGGCAGTCACTCTTACTTCCATCTGGAATTCAGCTTGGAGCAAGGCTGCAATGATGCCCAGAGCTAAATAGCCCTGGCAGAACCCAAACTGAATATCAGTGAACATGTTATTGGTGAGTAAGTGCTGTTTGAAGGCACTGTCAACAGGATCTACTATCATAAAGGCAAAATACTGCAGATGCTGGAAATCTGAAATAAAAATAAAAAATGCTGGAAAAACTCAGCAAGTCTGACATCTGAAGAAGAGTCACATGGACTCAAAACATTAACTCTTTATTTTACAGTCACCGTAAGTAACCTGCTAACATTCATTGTCTAGGTTCAAATGAATGATCACTTATGTGAGATACTGGAGGAGTCCCATTGCTCCCACAACTGCACTTCCAAAAACTAATTGATTTTAAAACTCATTTTAAGCATGTAGTAAGGTGCTATAGAAATGCTTCTTTCTAAAAAAAAAGTTCAAAATCTAAACAAAAACTGAATGGTTTTGTATGATGCTGTGTGTGCCTGCACGCCATTGTAATGTATAGGTGCTCGGCAGAGCAAGGGTTAATGTGGGACTGCAGAACAGCACTGCCCACGGTATGATGTACAGAGTCACATGGTAACAGACTGAGAGAATAGTCTAGAGAGAACATTCTGGAACCATGGAGATAACAGCACCATGCATGACAGTAACCCAGAATCTGTAAATAGCAAAAGGTTAGCAATAAAGGGTTCAAGTTTAAATATACATCTCTCAAGATCTCATCCCATTATTACAACAAATGGTAACAGATTCTGAAGTGTTTCACAATAGTTGATCTATCGGAGCCAAATGGACTCACACAGATAAATCTAATTGGCAAATATGGTCTTAAAATTCACCCTCCAAGACTGTGATCTTTTTTTATAATCTGTCTTATATATCTCGACTACATTCAATTTTTTATTGACATTTTACTTCTAGGAGTGCAGATTTGTGTGCAGATCTCATCTGCCAAAAATGAGCACAAGTTGTATTATTTCTGCACTCTTCCACTGCCATTGGGTGGAATGTCCCATATTTGCACTAAGTGTGGTAGTGGGCGGGAAAAATGTTGTTTTACCTGCCGGCTGCAATGGCAGCTTCTCACACCGTATCGTCCCAAGCCTGCCGCATTAATTATGCATTCCCAGAAAACACACTGTTTCCATGGTGGGCGGGCTTCAATTCACATGCCATGCCATCACCTCACCGCTTCATTACACTGGGTGCTACATTTAAAGTACAATCACGTACACATCTGTCAGTGCTTCCAGTCCAGGACTGCTGCACGGAAAACATGGCCCCGAAAGGCAAGGAGACTGCAGCGTCCACATTTAGCGATGTGTCTCTCAATTGTCTTTTGGACGCTGTGGTGGCCTTCCATAATGTCCTCTAACCCTGCTCTGGCCATAGGGGAGGTGGCAACATTACCACCCTGGCTTGGTAGGCGATGGCAGTGGTGATCAGTGTCAATGCTACACAGAAGAGGTTGGCCATCCAATGCAGAAAGAGGATGAACGACCTCACCCGTGCTGCCAGGGTAAGGCAGCCATCTCAACACTCTAAATTCACAGACTCAAACCCATCATACATTCATTGGCATCTCACTCACTGCTGGCTCAAGGGATATGACCACTCATTCTTTCACACATAACCTCACATGTCCATCTGGTCTCATCTCCTCTGGAGACTGCCTCCTCAGCCCTCACCATCTTGACACCATTTGCACAGATCAACTTGTGCTTCCCCCACACAAACCCTGGGATACCCTACTTCGTCAGCACAGCCCTCACCCTGCAGCCTCTTCCCTAGACTGAGACTTTTCCCCCTTCCCCAAGCAAGCCCTAGCCCTGCAGCCCTACAAAGCCTCCCCTGTCTTATGGCTGATCTGGTAGGTAGAGACCTGCCTGTGAACCCCCCTTAAAGTGATTTGATGCTGCCTGTGAAGCCTGGCGCTGATGACTGCGAGTGCTGCCAAAAGCAAGGTAGGCAAACAAACCTACAAATCCCGAGTGAAGTGCGCGTCAATTTATGTGCGCTTGTGAACCGCGTTGGCAGGCAATCATGCCAACGTGGGTGGACGATCCAGCTTGGGGGAATGAGTCCAGCGGGCTGGCCTTATAATGACATGCAAATGTATTACAATGAGGCTCCCGACATCCAGTGGTGGGAAACATGGCCCACCATTGACGGGTTGAGTAGACGATCGCAAACTAGCTTCACAACAGCGCAAAATAGACTTTTGGTCTTCTAGCCATATTGTCCGCTCACGCTGCCGAGCATGCCCAACACCAGCGGGCATAGATGATTCCACCCATTGTTAACTCATTCTAAGGACAGGATTTTTCACTGAGCGGGAGGGCTTGTGGGAGCAGTCAGGGGGCCGACTGCCACCCGCGATCGTGGCCAGACCGTGATTTCACACTGATGGGCCAGTTAAGGTGCTCAGCACTGCCTATGTTGTGGGGGTGGAGGGGGAGTGGGGTGGGGGAGGTGGAGGCGGGGAGGAGGAGAGATGAAGAGTTTTGAAAATTAAAAATAAAGACTTTTAAAATGTTAAAAAACATGTCCCCTCATGTGATTCTGTAACATGAGCAGGTACATATTAGAAATTAGGATGAATTTTTTTCATGATGGATCAAAACCTCATCCCGTCCATGGATGAGGTTTCACAAAAATGCAAAGGCCGCTTGGCCTTTTCGCCTGCCTGCCAACCATTAGGTTGGACGGACAGTGAAAAATTTAATTCAGTTACATTTTTAATGGCCTTAATAGGTCTTTTAATTGTTGGCAGCTGTGATGCTGACTCCCATGCACACCCATCAACTGAAATATCGCGCTTCATTTTGTGCCCTAAGAGTTGCAGTAGTTGCATTCAACTCTTTCAAAAGCATTAGTCACTTTGTTGGGCTGGTACAGTTTTAAGAAAGCTACTTTATGCAGAGTTCCTTAACCCATTCCCATTCAGAATAGCTAAGAACACTTGGTATGCAATATCTCAAGGCGCACATAGACAGTTAGTTACATTGATTTCCTTTAAATTTTTACAATCTGTTCTCTGATATACAGTTTCAGCTTAACAGCACTGCGCTCAGCACTCCATTTCAGGTTTCAAAATTCGACATGTTGTCAATTTTTATTTGCATAATTTTGAAAATACCATTGAGCTGCTTGGGTATGCTAGAAGCCAGACTGACCATATTACACAAATTCACTTGAGAAAAGTTTGGCATACTGTGGACAATTTGGTACAGATACGATGTGGGGCTTTGAGTTGTCTGAGGTGCACTGCCTCTTTAAAATCCAACAGATAACAATGCTCCAGTCTTTTGTGAACAGAAGGTGAATATGTGCATGAACACCCTGAACAGAAGAAGAAATATCAGAATATTTGTCTTGCATGTTGGATCTAATGCAAAAATTCAAACTGGAGGTTCATTAGCAGCGAATGACCCATTCTGCATCTGGCAGGGGCAGACGTTAATACTGCTACTCCTCATCTGAAACAAATAATGACAGTCTAGGGTGAATACGAGCTATGAAGCAATGGCACTAAGTGGAGCCAAAATACTGTATTTTGACTTATTTGAATGATGGAAATCAAGATTTTATGGCTTAAATAAGGTTTGCCACAAGAATTTGGTAAATGTGCTACTATTTACGTTCGACTAAGAGAAAAGCAATTACTAATTGGTTAAAAGTTAGACTTTTCAAAAAGGTTTAGCAGATCACAACTTTTTGAACTTATGAGCTTGTGCTCAACTTTTAAAGAAAATCTATGTTCGTGGGATATAGACGATGTGGCAAGGCCATATTTATTGTCCATCTCTAGTTACCCTGAAAAGATAGTGTAGCGGAGAGGGGGGCGGGGAGGGGGTCAGTTGGGTTTGGAGGGGGAGACACATCTCCAATAATTAATGCAGTCCTTGTGATAATGGTGCTTCACAATAATGTTAGGCAGGGAATTCCAAGATATTGACCTCTAAATGATAACCATTATAATGAACATTCCAGTTTGTTTCATGTTGGAAGGGAAACCTTAGGTTCCAGTCAGCGCTGTTGTTTCCTCCTCTGGAACAAAGCATGTTGGAATGATTGTTATAGCAATAGTCACTTTGGTAAATAAGTAATTTGCTTCCAGTTTAAGTTACACAGAAGTTTTAAAATTCAGATCAAACAAATTTCAGGGCCTGCTGTCACAATTATCACAATTACTGTTATCCTTTTATACTTGGCCTTAAAACACTGTTCTACAATGTTATTTCCCTTGCAACTTAAGAACTCTTATTATCTCTAAGCTATGGCTTGAAAATATTGCCAGCATTTTAGTGAACAGATGGAACTCAAACCGATGGTTAAACCAACTAGCTAATTACTTGCTAGCTACGTAACAATTGAATAAAGTCAGCAACATAAATACATAGGAACATATGAACATTTCAATTAGGAGCAGGAGTAGGCCACTCAGCCCTTTGAGCCTGTTCCGCCATTCAATAAGATCATGGCTGATCTGATTTTAACCTCAACTCCACATTCCTGCCTACCCCTGATAACCTTTCACTCCCTTGCTCATCAAGAATCTATCTGCCTTAAAAATATTCAAAGATTCGCCCTCCACCGCTTTTTGAGGAAGAGAATTCCAAAGACTTATGACTCTCTGAGAGAAAAAAAATTCTCCTCATCTCATAAACGGGTGACCCCGATTTTAAAACAGTGACCCCTACTTCTAGATTGTCTCACAAGAGGAAACATCCTTTCCACATCTTTCTTCCTCAATGGAATATATCTTTGTTGAGAGTTATGAAATTTAACTTTAAATTTCTGCCACTGCTTCTCTACCATCCTACCTTTTAACCTATTTACATAGTCCGCTTTAACCAACTGTCTTCATACCCTTGTAATTGCCATTATTTAAGTTTAAGACACAAGTTATGGATCCACATTTCTCACTCTAAAACTGAATTTGAAATTCTACCATGTTATGATCGCTCTTGTCTAGAGGATCCTTTACTATGAGGTTTTTAATTAATGCTGTCTTATTACACATTGCTAGCTCCAAAATAGCCTATTCCCTGTTAGGTTCCAGAATGGATTGTTCTAGGAAACTGTCCAGAATACATTCTATGAACTCATCCTCCAGGCTCCCTTTCAAATTTGATTTGTCCAATTGATATGAAGATTAATGTCATTCACAATTAATGCAGAATAGAGTCATAGGGGAGAATTTTCTCCCTGTCGGGGGGGGCTGAGTAGGAGCTGGTGTGGACCGCCCAGGATTGGCTGCACACCGCCATTTTATGTGGGTGGGCCAACGCCCGCGCTCCTTGTGCGGGCGGGTGGAGGAGGGAGAGTCGGAGGCTACGGTCTTTTGCAGGCATGCGCGCGAAAGAGCGCAGAAATCTGAGTGAGTGGGCGAATGCATGGCAGATGCAGTATAATGTGGATAAATGTGAGGTTATCCACTTTGGTAGCAAAAACAGGAAGGTAGATTATCTGAATGGTTATAAATTGAGAGAGGGGAATTTGCAATGAGACCTGTGTGTCCTTGTACACCAGTCGCTGAAGGTAAGCATGCAGGTGCAGCAGACGGTAAAAAAGGCAAATGGTATGTTGGCCTTCATAGGCCAGGGGATTTGAGTACAGGAGCAGGGATGTCTTGCTGCAATTGTAAAGGGCCTTGGTAAGACCACACCTGGAATATTGTGTGTAGTTTTCGTCTCCTTATTTGAGGAAGGATGTACTTGCAATAGAGGGAGTGCATCGAAAGTTTACCAGACTGATTCCTGGGATGGTGGGACTGACATCTGAGGAGAGATTGAGTTGGTTAGGATTATATTCACTGGAGTTCAGAAGAATGAGGGGGGATCTCATAGAAACCTATAAAATTCTAACAGGACTAGACAAGATAGATGCAGTAAGGATGTTCCCGATGGTGAAGGAGTCCAGAACCAGGGGTCACAGTCTGAGGATATGGGGTAGTCCATTTAGGACTGAGATGAGGAGAAATTTCTTCGCCCAGAGAATGGTGAGCCTGTGGAATTCGCCACCACAGAAAGTAGTTGAGGACAAAACATTGTATGTTTTCAAGAAGGAGTTAGATATAGCTCTTGGGGCGAAAGGGACGAAAGGATATGGGGAGAAAGTGGGAGCAGGCTATTGAGCTGGATGATCAACCATGATCATAATGAATGGTGGAGCAGGCTCGAAGGGCCGAGTGGCCTACTGCCGCTCCTATTTTCTATGTTTCTGAGACATGGAGCTGCCTCAGGGAGATTAAGTTCATTATGAAATATTGTAATAAAAAAAAATTATGCAGACATGTCCTGTCATGTGACAGTGGTCACATGAGCTGGGACATGTCGATGGATTTTAATAAAAATGTTTATTTAATTTATAAAGCCTTCATAAAACCTCATCTCACCCATGGATGAGGTTTCATGATAAGTACGAAGGCCGCCTGGGCTCTACGCCTGCCCGCCAACCTTAAGGTTGGACGGGCAGCCGTGCTAAGTATTACAATTAGTTTTTAAATTGCCTTAATTGGCCTTTGACAGTTCGGTGAGTGCGCAGCCAACTCCGGCGCGCGCCCGTCAAACTGAAGATCAGAATGATGTGTGCTGACGTTGGGACGCATGCCCGACGTCACTGTACATAATTTTACTTGGCGGCAAGCGGGGCCTGCCCCTGCACGCTGACCAGAAGATTCAGTCATAGAGTTATACAGCACAGAAACAGGTCCTTCGGCCCATCATGTCTATGCCAGCCATCAAGCACCTATCTATTCTAATCCCATTTTCCAGCACTTGGCCCGTAGCCCTGTCTTCTATGGTGTTTCAAGTGCTCATCTAAATACTTCTTAAATGTTGTGAGGGTTCCTGCCTCTACCACCACCTCAGGTAGTATGTTCCAGATTCCAACTACCCTCTGGGTGAAAATTTTTTTTCTCAAATCCCCTCTAAACCTCTGCTTAGGGGAAAAGTTTCTTCTTATATAACCTAACCATGCGCCTCTTAATTTATACCTTTATCAGGTCCCCCCTCAGCCTTCTCTGCTTTACAGAAAACAACCCTAGCCAATCCAGTCTCTCTTCAAAACTGAAACGCTCCAGCCCAGGAATCATCCTGCTGAATCTCCTCTGTACTCTCTATAGAGCAATCACATCCTTCGTATAGTGTGGCGACCAGAACTGCACACAGTACTCTAGCCGTGGCCTAACTAGCATTTAATACAGCTCCAACATAACTTCCCTGCTCTTATCTTCTATGCCTTGGCTAATAAAGGTAAGTATCCCATTTGCCTTCTTAACCATTTTATCTACCTGTGCTGCTGCTTTCAGGGATCTACGGACATGTACATCTCTCATCCTTTGCACTTGCTAGGGTCCTACTATTCATTGTGTATTTCCTTGCCATGTTAGTCCTCCCAAAATGCATCACCTCACACTTCTCAGGATTAAATTCCAGTTGCCACTATTTTGCCCATCTTACCAGCCCATCTATATTGCCCTGTTATCTAAGGCTTTCCTCCTCACTATTTAAGATGCCACCAATTTCCATGTCATCTGTGAACTTACTGAATATAGCCCCTATATTCATGTCTAAATCATTAATGTACACTACAAACAGCAAGGTTCCCAGCGCCAATCCCTGCGGTACACAGGCTTCCAATCGCAAAAACAATCTTCGACCATCACCCTCTGCCTCCTGCCAGTAAGCCAATTGGATCCATCTTATCTATGTATCTATCTTACAAGTCCGTATTATTTCTTGATGTATGCTCTGTCTGACTGGTAAGCTACTTTTAGGGAGCCTATAAACAACTCCCACCAGTGACTTATTTTCTTTGCAATTTCCTATCTCCACCCAAACTTGGTGTGGAAGTTAGAAAAAACTTCTTTAATCAGAGAGTGGTAAGAATCTGGAACTTGCTGGGAGTAATTGTGGCAAGTGATATCACTTTATTTAAAGAAAGCTAAGTAAGCTTTTGAAGGAGAAGAGAATAGTGTGCTGTGCTGATAGAGTTAGTTGAGGAAGGATATGTGAAAGCCCAAATGAAGCGTAAATACTGGTATCAACTAGTTGAGCTGATTGGTCAGCTTCTCTGCTGTATTTTGAGCCAACTGGAAACAAAATTGTTTATTTAAGTATGACAAGAAAATTGTGCACATGCATGGCATGTACAATAAGTTATTTCTTATACAGCAACGTGACCACAGTTTCCATCTTACCTCATATTGTGTGATTGACAGCCCCAGAGTACTAATATTCTGTAGGCCAGAAATTGATGAAATGCGGTATCTCATGTGAATTGGATTATTTTTCACCCTTCAGTTCATGTTATTTTACTGTTGCAAATTGCTGAGATGAAAATTCATAAGATCAACAGGGCATCTGGGACCTCCAGAATGTCAGGTCCAATGGCCCATCTCCTTGACTGATAAATTTAGGGCTAGAGAAAGAAACAAAGGAAACAACAGAGAAGGAAATTGGGTGAATTAGAGTCAAATTAGAACCTAGGCCACATGGACTGCAGCAGTTCATGGGGCAGTTCACCACCCCCTTCTCAAAGGCAATTAGGGATGGGCAATAAATGCTGGCCTTGCCAACAGCACCAATATCCCATGAATGAATAAAAGAAGAGATTTAGAGTGGTCAAGTCTGGAGATGTTGAAAGCATAGATAAAGGGCTTAGTGGCTGAGAGATTAGGGTAGGGTTGAATTGGGCAATTTTATGGAGCAGGAGTTAAAGTGGTCTTTGTAATGAATAGAATGTGGGTTTTAAAACTGAGCTCAGGGTCAAACAGGACATGAGATTACAAATGGTCTATTTTAATCTTGGAAAGGGGCAAGGAGGGAATTGAGCCAGTGACAAGGGAGCAAAATTTCTGGGAGGTGATGATGGATGCATTCAAGGACTAAAGGACAATAGTGGGTTTAAGCTGATTGGTTTTGGAGAGTGGCAACGAGTTTGTAAGGAACCAGAAAAAATTAAAAATAAACCCTTTAAGAATTCTGGGGAGCGGGTGGTGAATACAGGAGATGGAAGAGAATCCATTGCTGGAGATAATCTAGCTGCATGTGGATAGACAGCATTGGAGTCATCAAAGTCTTGTCTGATTGACAGAGGTGAGCCATTGGAGAATTACAACTTGGGCCAGAATTTTCTGTTCGGCGTGCGGGGATGGGCCCCACACGGCAACACGTAAAATCCTGAGAAGTGTGAGGTGATGCATTTTTGGAGGACTAACATGGCAGGGAAATACACAATGAATGGTAGGACCCTAGGAAGTGCAAAGGATGAGAGGGACCTTGGTGTACATGTCCATAGATCCCTGAAGGCAGCAGCACAGGTAGATAAAGTGGTTAAGAAGGCAAATGGGATACTTACCTTTATTAGCCAAGGCATAGTCTTGGTTTTTTCTCAAATCCCCTCTAAACCTCCAGCCCCATACCTTAAATCTATACCCTCTAGTTATTGACACTTCTGCTAAGGGGAAACGTTTCTTCTTATATAACCTATCCATGCCCCTCCTAATTTATACCTTTATCAGGTCCCCCCTCAGCCTTCTCTGCTTTACAGAAAACAACCGTGTGTCATTCTGATCTTCCATTCGGCGAGCACACATCGGAGTTGGCTGCATGCCCGCCGAACTGTCAAAGGCTTGTTAAGGCCATTAATAATACAATTAACCAAATTGAGAAAGCTGCCTGTCCAACCTTAAGGTTGGCGGGCAGGTGAAGAGCCCAGGTGGCCTTCACATTTTTCATGAAACCTTATCCACGGGCGGGATGAGGTTTCATGAAGGTTTCATTAATTAAATAAGAACTTTTATGAAAATTCATAGACATGTCCCAGCTCATGTGACACTGTCACATGACGGGACATATCTGAATAATTTTACTTTTTTAATTTTTTCCAAGGTTGAAATTGAAGTTAATCTCCCTGAGGCAAGGAGCACACGAAAGAGTACAGGGCCCGACTCTCCCTCCTACCCCGGCCCGCAAGTGTAGCGCTGAGCACTTCCGGGCGCACATCACATGTCAGCGTGTAGCTGATTGCGGGTAGCGATTGGCTCTGCACCCGCCTGTGCCTGCTCCCGACTGGCCTGCCCAACGGGGTGAAAATTCTCCCTCGGTCAATTATATTAAGCACTATTTTGAAGGCAAAGTAAGTTACACCCCCTTGGTAAAAAACATTCACAGCTTAACATAAAAGGGAAGCCAAAAATATCTTTTACCAGAATGTAAATTGTAAGCAGGTAGTAAGAGGTGGGTGGGTCCTTTTAGGGACAAAAAGGATGATATATGCTTAGAGATGCCAGGCAAGGCTAGAATACTTCATGGGAAGAATTTTACAGTGCCCTGTCAATGGATTTGCAGTCAGAGTGGCTGTAAAATTTCCCAGCCGGCCTTTCCGCTGCTCTCCAGCCTGTCCCCTAGCCAGCAGCAATTTTACATTGAGGGCCCACCCTCTCCCCTTTAAGGTCCTTAAGTGGCCAATTATTGACCAATTAAGGGTCGCATCCTGCCTGGTCTCAATTTTGAGGCTGGTGGGTAGAGTTTAGAGGTAGGCATGCTGTGCCAAGGTCTGCTCCACCCTCCCCCACCCCAACCACCCAACCACCCTTCCGCCCCTTCCGGGACTGTTCCTTCACCATCTGACTGGCCTCTCCATCAAGATCCCCAACCCCTCCCCCTAACTCAACCCCCTCCCTCCAGCCCTCCCCGCCGTGAGACCTCCACCTACCCCCAACTCTCTCCCCCCCTCCACTGCACTTACCTGTCCTGGACTCTCGGACTTAAAACCTGGGGATTGCTTGTAGTCCTAGTCCTGGCCACTGCTGCCACTGGCACTGCTATGACTATGGGGCCGTCATCCAGTCAGATGGGCCAACGGCTCTCTGAGGTGGGATTTCCACCGGAGTTAGGAGTGTAAGTCCGATCTCCAACCGATGAGTAGTTGGATCTTCCTCTTCACCATGGACGTCCAATCCCTCTACACCTCCATCCCCCACCAGGATGGTCTGAGGGCCCTTAGCTTCTTCCTCGAACAGAGGCCCGAACAATCCCCATCCACCACTACTCTCCTCCGTCTGGCTGAACTTGTTCTCACACTGAACAATTTCTCCTTTAACTCCTCTCACTTCCTCCAAATAAAAGGTATGGCTATGGGTACCCGCATGGGCCCCAGCTATGCCTGTCTCTTTATGGGGTATGTGGAACATTCCTTGTTCCAGTCCTACTCCAGCCCCCTTCCACAACTCTTTCTCTGGTACATTGATGATTACTTCGGTGTTGCTTCATGCTCTTGTTGGGACTTGGAAAAATTTATTAATTTTGCTTCCAATCTTCACCCCTCCATCATTTTCACATGGTCCATCTCTGACACTTCCCTTCCCTTCCTTGACCTCTCTGTTTCAATCTCTGGTGATAGACTGTCCACAATATCCATTACAAGCCTACCGACTCCCACAGCTACCTCGACTACAGCTCCTCACACCCCGCTTCCTGTAAGGACTCCATCCCATTCTCTCAGTTCCTTCGCCTCCGTCGCATCTGTTCTGATGATGCTACCTTCAAAAACAGTTCCTCTGACATGTCCTCCTTCTTCCTTAACTGACATTTTCCACCCACGATCGTTGACTAGGCCCTCAACCGTGTCCGCCCCATCTCCCGCGCATCCACCCTCACGCCTTCTCCTCCCTCTCAGAAACATGGTAGGGTCCTCCTTATCCTCACTTATCACCCCACCAGCCTCTGCAATCAAAGGATTATCCTCCGCCATTTCCGCCAACTCCAGCATGATGCCACCACCAAACACATCTTCCCTTCACACCCCCGGCTGCATTCCGTAGGGATCGTTCCCTCCGGGACACCCTGGTCCACTCCTCCATCTTCCCCTATGCCTCAACCCCCACCTATGGCACCTCCCCATGCCCACGCAAAAGATGCAACACCTGGCTCTTCACTTCCTCTATCCTCACCGTCCAAGGGCCCAAACACTCCTTTCAAGTGAAGCAGCGTTTCACTTGCATTTCCCCCAACTTAGTCTACTGCATTCGTTGCTCCCAATGCAGTCTCCTCTCCATTGGAGAGACCAAACGTAAACTGGGCAACCTCTTTGCAGGACACCTGCAGTCTGTCCGCAAGAATGACCCAAATCTCCCTGTCGCTTGCCATTTTAACACTCCACCCTGCTCTCTTGCCCACGTCTGTCCTTGGCTTGCTGCATTGTTCCAGTGAAGCCCAACGCAAACTGGAGGAACTCCAGCACCTCATCTTCCGACTAGGCAATTTACAGCCTTCCGGACTGAATATTGAATTCAACAACTTTAGTTCTTGAACTCCCTCCTCCATCCCCACCCTCTTTCCATTTCTTCCCCCTTTCTTTTGTTTTTTCCAATAATTTCTCTTTTCCCACCTATTTCCATTATTTTTAAATCTTTTATGCCCCGCTAGTCTTTCCACCCCACCCCCACCAGAATTGTACCTTGAGTGCCCTACCATCCATTCTTAATTAGCACATTTGTTTAGATAATATCACTACCTTCAACACCTCTGTGTTCTTTTGTTCTTTTGTTTGTGACAACTTTTGATTATCTGCTCCTATCACTGCTTGCTTGTCCCTACAACCACACCACCCCCCCACAACTTCTCTCTCCCCCCACCCCCTCCCCCCAACCTCACCTTAAACCAGCTTATATTTCACCCCTCTCCTTATATTCACTCAGTTCTGTGGAAGGGTCATGAGGACTCGAAACGTCAACTCTTTTCTTCTCCGCCAATGCTGCCAGCCCTGCTGAGTTTTTCCAGGTAATTCTGTTTTTATTAAGGAAGGTGATGCGGATAAAATATCAGTAGAAGCAAAGATGGTGGAGAAATGATTGCAGTGAAAATTTATCAAGAGGATGCATGAGAAATGCTGGCTATTTTCCGAGCATATATGTCACCTGGTCCAGATGGCTTGCTCCAAGATTGCTAAAGGAAGTGGAAACAAACACAATGGAAAGGCTTTCCATGATCTTTCAATCTTCACTGGATAACAGGGGAGCTGTCAGAGGAATGGAGAATAGGAAATGTGATACCTTTATTCAAGAAAGGGTGTAAGAGTACTTCTTGTTAATACAGGCCAGTCAGTTTCACATCAATGGTGGGTAAGGTTGAAGAAACAATCAGCAGGCACCTGGGGAGGTTTGAGTTAGGGAGAACCAGCAGGGATTTGTAAAAGGCAGATTGTACTTGAGTAATTGAATTGAATTTTTGATGAAGTCACAGAGAAGGTGATGAAGTGATGCAGAGTTTAAGTAGTTGCTTAACAAAGTACCAAATAAAAGACTGGTTAACAAAATTCATGCTCATGGAGCAGGAGGGTCAGTGTCAGCTTGGTTTAAAAAAAAATGGCCTAAGGATGGAAAACAGCAAATCGACGTGGTAAATGATTATTTTTAAGCCTGGACGATGGTTGACATTGGTGTTCCCCAAGGGTCAGTCTTCGGACCTCTGCTCTTTTGATACAGATAAATGACTTTGATATTAGAATACAGAGTAAAATTTCAAAGTTTGCCAATGATGCCAAATTTGGAGGTGCGGCAAACAATGAGTGTGATACTAATCAATTGCGACACGGTATAGATAGGTTAGCAGAATGGGCAGACAAGTGGCAAGTGGAATTTAATACAGAGAAGTGTGAGGTGATGCATTTTGCCAGAAGGAATAGTGAGAAGCAATGTATACTTAATGGCACAGTTCTAAAAACTATGCAGGGACAGAGGGACCTGGGCATGCATATGCATAAATCTTTGAAGGTGACAGAACATATTGCAAGAGTAGTTAGCAAAGCATATGGAATCTTGGGCTTCATAAATAGAAGTATTATATACAAAACCAGGGAAATTATGCTGAACATTTCTAAACCACTGGTTAGGCCACAAGTAAAGTATTGGAAACAGTTCTGGTCACTATATTTTCAAAAGAGTGCGAGGGCTGTTGAGCAGGTACAGAAGAGATTTACCAGAATGATTTCAGGGCTAAGGGATTTTAGCTGCAAGGTTTGTTTGGAGAATATGGGGTTGTTCTCCTTGAGGCAATGGAGGTTGATGGGAGAACTGATAGATTTGTATAAGATTGTGGCAGGTTTAGATAAGGTAGACAAAGAAAATATGTTTGCAATATTGATGGTACAAGGAAGAGGGGATGCAGATGTAAGGCTTTGGCAAGAGATACACAGGGAATGTGAGAAGGAACTTGCTAATGTAGTGAGTAGTAATGACCTGGAAATCACGGCCTATGAGGATAGTCGAAGTGGAGGCGTTGAATGATTTCAAGAGGGATAGAATGGGGGTTGGAACTGATTGGACTGCTGTGCAAAGTGCCAGCATGGAATAAATGTGCCAGCATGGAATAAATGAGCTGAATAGCTTTCTCTGTGCCACAATAAATTTTTGGCCAGGATTGTATGCATTCGGCACCCCCATCACCTGCCCCACTCCACCCAAGGAAACTGGCAAGCAGTGTTACGAACATACGAAATAGGAGCAGATGTAGGCTATTCAGCCCCCCGAACCTGCTCTGCCATTCATTAAGGTCATGGCTGATCTCTTTGTGTTTCAAATTCCACATTCCCATCTACCCCCAATAACTTTTGATTCCCTTGCCTAACAAGAATCTATCTACCTCCCCCTTAAAAATATGTGATGACCCCAACCCCACCACCTTTTGAGGCAGAGAGTTCCAAAGTCACACAACCCTCTGAGAAAAAAGTTGCCCTTATCTCGGTCCTAAAAGGGCAACCCGGATTTTAAAACAGTGCCCCGTAGTTCTGAACTCAAGAGTTCCCATAATATAAAAGCAAAATAGTGCAGATGTTGGAAATCTGAAATAAAAACAGAAAATGATGTAACTACTCAGCAGGTCTGGCAGCATCCATGGAGAGAGAAACAGGGTTAATGTTTCGAGTCCGTATGGAACTTCT
Organism: Carcharodon carcharias; assembly: GCF_017639515.1. NCBI lineage: Eukaryota > Metazoa > Chordata > Chondrichthyes > Lamniformes > Lamnidae > Carcharodon > Carcharodon carcharias. Next base: position 38,811,553 of record NC_054472.1, on the reverse strand, counting down.
TCAGAGAATCTATCTATTTCCTTCCTAACCATATTCAGTGACTTGGCCTCCAGAGCCTTCTGTGGTAGAGAATTCCACAGGTTCACCACCCTCTGAGTGAAGAAGTTTCTCCTCATCTCAGTCCTAAATTGCCGTATCCTGAGACAGTGACCCCTTGTTCTAGACCCCTCAGCCAGAGGAAACATCATCCTTGTATTCAGTCTGTCCAGCCCTCTCAAAATTTTATCCCTCTCAATGAGATTCCCTCTCATTCTCCTAAACTTCAGAGAATATAGGCCTAGTCGGCCCAATCTCTCCTCATACGACAATCCTGCCATCCCAGGAATCAGTCTGGTGAACCTTTGCTGCACTCCCTGTATGGCAAGTACATCCTTTCTTAGGTGAGGAGACCAAACTGAACACAATACTCCTGGTGTGGTCTCACCAAGGCCTAAGATAGCTGCAGTAAGACATCCTTGCTCTGTACTCAAGCCCTCTCGCACTGAAGTCTTCTTAACTGCTTGCAGCACCTGCATGCTTGCTTTCAGTGATTGACGTAGAAGGACACCCATGTCCCTTTGTACATTAACATTCCCCAATCTATCACCATTTAAATAATACAGAAGTGAATAACTTCTCACTTATCTATGTTATATTGCATCTGTTATGTATATGCCCAATCACTCAACTTATCTAAATCACCTTGAAGCCTCTGAATACCCTCTTCAAGGCTCACATTCCCATCAATTTTCCTGTCATCAGCAAACTTGGAAATATTACATTTGGTTCCCTCATCCAAATCATCGATATAGATTGTGATAGCTGGGGCCTAAGCACTGATCCCTGTGGTACCCTACTAGTCACCACCTGCCACTCTGAAAAAGGCCCATCTATTCCTACTCTCTGTTTCCTGTCTGCTAGCCAATTCTCAATCCATTGCCAATATACTACCCCCATCCCATGCGCTTTAATTTTGCACACTAAACTCTTATGTGAGACTTTATCATAAGCTTCTGAAAATCCAAATACACCACATCCACTGGTTCCCCTTATCTATTCTGCTTGTTACGTCCTCAAAGAATTCCAGCAGGTTTGTCAAACATGATCTCCCTTTCATAAATCCATGTTGACTTTGTCTAATCCTGTTGATGTCAGGCCCTGGGGATTTATTGACTTTCAGTACCATTAATTTCTCCAGCACTATTGTTTTAATAATACTAATTTTCTGCAATTTGTCCTTCTCACTAGACCCTTGGTTCCCTAGCATTTCTGGGAAGTTATTTGTGTCTTCCTCCATGAAGACAGAACTAAAACAATTGCTCTGCCATCTCCTTGTTCTCTATTATAAATTCTCCCATTTCAGACAGTAAGAGACCTACATTTGTCTTCACTAATCCATTTGTTTTTACACACTTATAGAAATTTTTACAGTCCGCTTTTATGTTCCTTGAAAATTTACACTCATACTCTATTTTTCCACTCTTAATCAATCTCTTAGTCCTCCTTTGCTGAATTCTAAACTACTCACAATTCTCAGGCTTGCTACTTTTTCTAGCAACCTTATATGACCCCTCTTTAGGCCTAATACTATCCTTAATTTCTTTCGTTAGCCATGTTGGGCCGCTTTTCCTGTTGTGTTTTTGTGCCGGAAAGGAATGTATAACTGTTGCAATGCATATATTCGTTCCTTAAATATTAGCCATTGCCTGTCCACCTTTTAATGAAGTTCCCCAATCTATCTCAGCCAACTCATGCCTCATACCTTCGTAGTTTCCTAATTAATCCTGTCACATTACACAATACCAAGCCCAATATAACCTGCTGTCTGTTGGTTCCAGGATGTGCTCTCTAAGAAATTACCTCAAAAGCATTCTATGAATTCCTCATCCAGGCTAGGACTGCCAATCTGATTTTTCCAGTTTATATGTAGATTAAAATCACCCATGATTATTGCCATCACTTTATTACATGCACCCAATATTTCTTCTTGTATACTTTGGTTTAAATTGTGGTAACTGTTTGGGTGCCTGTAGACCACTGCCACTAGTGGATTCTTTCACCTACTATTCCTCATCTCCACCCAAACTGATTCTACATACTGATCCCCTGAACCAAGGTCATCTCTAACTATTGCATCAACGCCAACCTTCATCGACAGTGCTACCCCTCCACCTTTACCTAGCTACCTATTCTTATTGAATGACATATACCCCTCCATATTCAGGACCAAATCCTTGTCATCCTGCAGCCATGTCTCCATAATGTCTATCAGATTATATTTATTTACTTCAATGTGCACTATCAATTCATTTACTTTGTTATGAATGCTATGCACATTCAAATACAGAGCCATTAGTTTTGTCTTTTTGCTGTCTTTGTAACATCTTGTTTTGGCCATTGGTGTATTCTCAGGTTTTATCTCTCTGCCCCTTCCTACTATTCTATGACCCTCATTTCGCATATTACTATTATGGCCTCCTGCCTTGAATCTACCCCTTGATTTGTCACGTCTACCCAAGCTTGATCCCTAACCCCTCCGCTCCCCCCTTGTTTTAGTTTAAAGCCCTCTCTACTTCCCTAGTAATGTGATTCACAAGAACACTGGTCCCAGCACGGTGCAGATGTAGACTGTCCCAATGGTACAGACCCACTTGCCCCAGTACTGGTGGCCAGTGCCCCACAAACCAGAACCCACTTGTCCTACTCCAGTCTTTGAGCATTCATCTCTCTAATCTTATTTGCCCTACGCCAATTTGCATGTGTCTCAGATAATAATCCAGAGATTACTACTTTTGAGCTTCTGTTTCTTAAATTTGGGTACCTAGATTCTCATGCTGACTATGCAGAACCTACTTTCTTGTCCTACCTATGTCATTGGTACCTACATGGACCACGGCAACTGGAACCCCACCCTCCCACTGCAAGTTCCTCAGCCCTGAGCAGATGTCCCGAACTCTAGCACTGGGCAGGCAAGACAGCCTTCTGGACTCTCGCTCTTTGCTACAGAGAACAGTGTCAATTCCCCTCACAATACTGCCCCCTACTACCACTACATTCCTGTTTGCTCAACCCCACTTGAACAGTTTCCTGTACGTTGGCCAGCTGCTCATCCACCTTATAGACCTTGCTTTTGTCTGCACAAGTTGTGAGCACCTCAAACCTGTTTGACAATTGCAAAGTCTGAGGCTCCTCCATTACTGTCTGCTTGGTCCCATTCTCTTGCCCCTCACTGCTCACAAAAACAGATGATGCTATTTTAAGAAGCACGACAGTCTGCTGGAATCAAGTGTCCAGGTATTTCTCCCCCTCTCTTATGTTACGCAGTGTCTGCAATTTGGCTTCCAGATCAATAATCCTGATCCAAAATTGTTCCAGCTCCTTACACTTTCTGCAGATGCATTTGTCTTGGATCATCTTGGCATCCAAAACTCCCACATTCCACAGCTTCATCATAACACCAGTCCTGCTATTGTTACTCATGTTATTTAGTTAACTTAATATAATTACTCACTTAATTAACTTCGAATAATTCCTATGTATGCCACACCTCTTTCCTTTATGCACCGAATTCCCATGTGAACTTAATTCGCCTCCGTCAGTCTCCATCTCACTCTGACCATGCAGTTTGAAAAGCCTATTTCTTTCATAGGTGAGTCACTAGCTAGTTTAGCTTCCTGCTACAGTAATTAACATCACTTGAACCAACTGCTTTCAGTTGATAGACAGATAACTGCCACTCCAGGCCGTTCTTTACTGAACTTAGTACTATGTCAGATCTTGATTCTTAATTTATAGTTAAACCCTGAAAAGGACTTATCAGAATTTACCACGTGAACCTAATTTGCTACGCATTCAGTCTCCGTCTCACTCTGGAGTAGTCGCCTGCCTTCTTGCATGCCCCTTACTGGGGGAGGGGGTCACAAAAAGCTCGTATGCAGGTACAGCAAGTACTTAAGAAGGCTAATGGAACGATATTCTTTATTACAAGAGGGATTGAACATAAAAGTAAGGATGTTATGTTTCAATTATACAGGGCATTGGTGAGACCGCACCTCAAATACTTTTTGCAGTTTTGGTCTCCATATTTAAGGAGAGATGTAAATACACTGGAGGTGGTTCAAAGGAGGTTAATTAGATTGATATCTGGAATGAGTGGGCGGTCTTCTGAGGAAATGTTGGACAGACTGGGCTTGTTTCCACTGGAGTTTACAAGAGTGAGAGATGATTTGATTGAAATATACAAGATCCTCAACGGCCTTGACAAGGTGGACGTCGAAAGGATGTTTCCTCTTGTGAGTGACTCAGAACTAGAGGGCGCTGTTTTAAAATTAGGGGTTGCCTTTGTAGGACAGAGATGAGGAGAACTTTTTTTCTCTGCTGGCCCTGGAGAGGGTCCAGAGGAGGTTCATGAGAATGATCCCAGGAATGAAAGGCTTAACATATGAGGAACGTTTGAGGACTCTGGGTCTATACCTGATGGAGTTTAGAAGGGTGAGGGGGGATCTGATTGAAACTTACAGAATACTGAAAGGCCTGGATAGAGTGGATGTGGGGAAGATGTTTCCATTAGTAGGAGAGACTAGGGCACAGCCTCAGAGTAAAGGGAAGACCTTTTAGAACAGAGATGAGGAGAAACTTCTTTAGCCAGAGAGTGGTGAATCTATGGAATTCATTGCCACGGAAGGCTGTGGAGGCCAGGTCATTGAGTGTATTTAAGACCGAGATAGATAGGTTCTTGATTGGTAAGGGGATCAAAGATTATGAGGAGAAGACGGGAGAATGGGGTTGAGAAACTTATTAGCCATGATTGAATGGCGGAGCAGACTCAATGGGCCGATTGGCCTAATTTCTGCTCCTATGTCTTATGGTCTTATGGTCTAAAATGATTTCAATTTAAGCTAATGTGAGGTACACTTTGGGCTTAGAACAGGGTACTTTCTAATGGCAAAAAGCTAAAAACAGCAGAGATTCAAAGAAGCTTGGGGGTCCGGATATATAAGCCAGGATTTTACATCCCGTGGGCAGGCACATGCCCAATCCGAACAGGTGTAAAATCGCGCAAGATGACGTTGGGCGAGTGTCCCGATGTCATTTCACACTCACGCGATATTTCGCTCGGCGGGCACATGCAAAAATCGGAAGAGCATCCGCCAACAATACAGCAAGAAATTAAGCTCATTCATGGCCCAATTGTAAGTGACTTTTTGTGGCCAGTCCAACCTTACAGTTGGTGAGCCAGGCGGGCTTTACATTTTTGATGAAACCTCATCCAAGGGTAGGATGAAGTCTCCGTTAGAATTTAAAATAAAAAGAAATATCTGAGGACTTTGTTTATGGGGTATACTTTCAGGCGCTTGATTGTGCTGCATAGACATTTTTTGCAGCATTTTTGTGCTTTCTTTTATTATTTGGAGGTGTGCAGCTCCCTGAGGCATCTGTCTACTTTCAAGGAGCCCAGTGGAAGCGCTCACCAGCACCCGTGGTGATGTCGGTGCTTGCCCTTTTCCCACCTCCACCAGCAGTGCTGAGCCTTTCTCAGGATGTGTTTCACGCTGGCTAGCCGTTAGTTGGCCAGTCAGTGTGAAATTGCAGTCGGCGGTGGGGTGGGGGATGGCTTCCCATCCACTCCCAGGCCTGGCGATCTCGCGCACACGATGAGCGCAAAATTCAGGCCATAGATTATTAAATGTCTTGAACAAGTAAAGAAACTAATGAAAAATGCTGTCCTTATGTCTGGAGGACTTGAACACAATGGCGTAAAACTCATACTCCACCTGTACAAAGTTCTGCTAGACAGCTACTGTGAGCAGTTCTGGGCACCACATCTTAGGAAGGATACATTGGCCTCGGAAGGGAGTCCAGCATAGATTTACCAGAATTAAACCTGGACTCCAAGGGTTCAATTATGAGGAAAGATTATACAAATTAGGGTTCCGTTTCCTGGAATTTAAAAGATTGAATGGATGATTTGATATTAACATATTAAGGGGATTTTGATTTCAAGATATTAAGGGGAACACATAGGATAAATAAAGAGAAGCTATTTTTGCAGCTTGGGAAGTAGAGGCATAGAAAGGGTGCGGAGCCATAGAAGAATCTGAAAACAAGATGGGAATTTTAAAATTGAGGTGTTGCCAAATTGGGAGTTAACATAGGTCAGTAAACATAGAAGTGATGGATGAACAGTGCTTTGTGCCAGTTAGGATACAGGCTTCAGTGCTTTGGAAGAGCTCAAGTTTGCAGAGGGTGCATGGTTGGACTCCAGCCAGGAGGGTGATGGAATAAAAGCAGGAAATGCTGGAAATACAGCCAGATCAGGTAGCATATCTGGAGGGAGAAATAAAGTTAACAGGCTGAATTTTTAATTGCAGTAGGTGGAGGGCAAGCAGTCTGCACATTGAAAATTGTGCTCCTCCAGGGTGTCAATGGATCCCTGTGCCTCCAGAACACAATTTAATTTTCAAAGGAAGGGCAGGAGGTGGGAGTCCAGGAACCCACTTTCCCTCATTTGAGGAGCTGTAAACGGGTTGGGGAGTGCCAGGAGGCAATTTTCAAATCAGAAATTGTCAAACCTGAACAGTCTGGTGCACATAGTACACAGCTATTAGTTTCAATGCAGGGAGCTGCAAAGTTTAAAAAAAAAACAGAAAAAGAGGTGATTGAGGAATGAACCAGGGTTTTAGGGAGGGAACAATCCCTTCAGAATACTGAAAGCGGAGTGGAAGGGAGATTTATTGTTGGCATCAGGCTGGAGGTGGCGGAAATGGCAGATGTTGATCCACTGAATACGGAGTCTGATTAGGTGGAAGGTGAGGACAGGGGAACCCAATCATGGTTCTGGGAGGGAAGGGGATGAGAGCAGAACTGCTGGAAATGGGGCAGACACTGTCAAGGGCTGTGTCAGCCATGGTAAGGGGGAACAAAAACAGAATTACCTGGAAAAACTCAGCAGGTCTGGCAGCATCGGCGGAGAAGAAAAGAGTTGACGTTTCGAGTCCTCATGACCCTTCGACAGAACTTGAGTTCGAGTCCAGGAAAGAGCTGAAATATAAGCTGGTTTAAGGTGTGTGTGTGGGGGGCGGAGAGATAGAGAGACAGAGAGGTGGAGGGGGTTGGTGTGGTTGTAGCGACAAACAAGCAGTGATAGAAGCAGATCATCAAAAGATGTCAACAACAATAGTACAATAGAACACATAGGTGTTAAAGTTAAAGTTGGTGATATTATCTAAACGAATGTGCTAATTAAGAATGGATGGTAGGGCACTCAAGGTATAGCTCTAGTGGGTTTTTTTTTATTTTATATAATGGAAATAGGTGGGAAAAGGAAAATCTTTATAATTTATTGGGAAAAAAAAGAAGGGGGAAACAGAAAGGGGGTGGGGATGGGGGAGGGGACTCACGACCTAAAGTTGTTGAATTCAATATTCAGTCCGGAAGGCTGTAAAGTCCCTAGTCGGAAGATGAGGTGTTGTTCCTCCAGTTTGCGTTGGGCTTCACTGGAACAATGCAGCAAGCCAAGGACAGACATGTGGGCAAGAGAGCAGGGTGGAGTGTTAAAATGGCAAGCGACAGGGAGGTTTGGGTCATTCTTGCGGACAGACCGCAGGTGTTCTGCAAAGCGGTCGCCCAGTTTACGTTTGGTCTCTCCAATGTAGAGGAGACCACATTGGGAGCAACGAATGCAGTAGACTAAGTTGGGGGAAATGCAAGTGAAATGCTGCTTCACTTGAAAGGAGTGTTTGGGTCCTTGGACGGTGAGGAGAGAGGAAGTGAAGGGGCAGGTGTTGCATCTTTTGCGTGGGCAAGGGGTTGTGCCATAGGAGGGGGTTGAGGAGTAGGGGGTGATGGAGGAGTAGACCAGGGTGTCCCGGAGGGAGCAATCCCTACGGAATGCCGATAAGGGGGGTGAAGGGAAGATGTGTTTGGTAGTGGCATCATGCTGGAGTTGGCGGAAATGGCGGAGGATGATCCTTTGAATGCGGAGGCTGGTGGGGTGATAAGTGAGGACAAGGGGGACCCTATCATGTTTCTGGGAGGGAGGAGAAGGAGTGAGGGCGGATGCGCGGGAGATGGGCCGGACACGGTTGAGGGCCCTGTCAACGACCGTGGGTGGAAAACCTCGGTTAAGGAAGAAGGAGGACATGTCAGAGGAACTGTTTTTGAATGTAGCATCATCGGAACAGATGCGACGGAGGCGAAGGAACTGAGAGAATGGGATGGAGTCCTTACAGGAAGTGGGGTGTGAGGAGCTGTAGTCGAGATAGCTGTGGGTGTCGGTGGGTTTGTAATGGATATTGGTGGAATACCAGGGGGAAACCTGGTAACAATGATGACTGTATTGGTGCTGTTTCCTGCTCTCACCCTAAACTGGAAAATTTCAGTAACTTTTCCTATCACCCTTCTCCCACCTTCACATGATGCATCTCCGAATCTTCCCTTCCTCGATTTCTCTGTCTCCATTTCTGGGGATAGGCTATCAATCAATATTCACGGCTTTCCAAGCTTAACTCTGAGTTCAGCAGATTCAGACCATAATCTGTTCCCTCGTTGTGTTTCTTTTTTATTTTTAGGTTTTGGTTTTACTCTCATTATTCCCTTGTTTTTGCGTTCAGATAGCAGCTATTCATTAGTTTGCCATTTACACTTCCTTTAGACACATTTTTTGTTTCTTTACTAGTCCCATGAGTGCACCCTTTGGCCCATTGCACCACCAACTCTTATAACATATTTAATCTCCTATTTTCCACCATAGCACAAGTCTTCCCTCCTATTCTTTTCTCATCCTGACCCCATCTATTTGCTTAAAAGTTATTACATTTCAAACTTATCCCAGTTCTGAAAGATCATAAACCTAAAATGTTAACTTTGTCTCTCTCACCACAGACCTATTGAATCTTTTCAGTATTTTCTATTTTTGTTTCAGATTTCCGGCATCACGGTATTTTGCTTTTGTAAAGCATTTGAATAGTTGAGTTAAGTGGTAACAAATGCACAAATAAATGTTTCAGCAGCAGATGAGCTGAGACTGGGCAAACATGGGCTATGTTCTGGAGGTAGAAGTAGACGGTCTAAGTGATGGAGAGGATGTGTACTTGAAAACTTAGATCAAGGTCAAACATCACATCAAGGATGCAAATAGTCCATAAGTAAAAATAGGGCAGAATTTTCTGCCCCTGGACTCCGACCCCAGAGGCAAGTTCAGAGTGGGACTAGTCATTTGATCAGGGCAATGCGGGATGAGAACCGACCATCTTCCTGACTCGCCAAATCAAGCTCTGGTAGGAAGGGTGGAGGGCAGCCTTCCTGCCTGGAGGTCATTTGAGGCCCTTACTAGCCACTTTAAAGCTACTTAAGGGCCTCATTATGCTGCCGCTAGAATTCTACCAGTGGCTGGCAGGGAACTCGCCATACAGATCAATCATAAATCAAACCCTATTTCGTTTGCCTGCTGCCTACTAGGGGTGTGTCCCTCATACTCAGGCGCTCTGTGCCTGATCGAGGGACCTGCCATTGGAAAGGGGAGGCCTGCAAGAAGGCACGCCCTTGCTATCAATCCTCTCCCCTTTCGCTGAAGCTCCCTTCCCAGTACCCCCATCCTGCCCACATTTACCTTTCTCAAAGGCCCCATCGTCATTCCCTGGTAGAGACACCAGTGTTGCACTGGCAGTGGCCACTGTTCCTGGTGGCGCTGCCAGTACTGGAAATCTGCAGGCCTCTGATTGGCCGGCTGGTCTTGGAGTGGGATATCCGACCCACTCAGGGCTTAATTTGACAGGAGGCCTGACGATGTCTAGGTAAGTGCCAATTCTTACAAAATTCGAGGAAAATGTTCAATGCAGTGTTCTTACCAGTTTTCCAGCCGAAGGATATTTTCCATCCTAATTCTGTAATTAGGAGAACAAAGATGGGTGGAGAGTCTGCTGATATTTCAAATGGTCAAATGACCTATGCAAATATGGGCAAATACCAGGGTTAAGAGCTATGGATGACTTTTTTGTCTGTGCACTGTTTCTAATTAAATTGTCAATTAATTATTTTAGAACTCATTTATGATTTCAGGAGAAATCTTTCCAGTCTATTTATTTGCTACTGACATAAGGCAACTAGAAAACATCTTCCTCCTAAAGAAATGTCATTAGAACTTGACTAGGAAAATTTATAATGAGAATTGTTCAGGGTATGATAAGTTATGATAGTGATTATGTACTGGGTTAGCAACCCAGAGGTCATAAGTTTAAATCCCATCATGGCAGGTTGTGAAATTTAATTGAATAAGTCTAGTAATTTGTGGACTAGCACAAAGTGACCATTGTCATAAAAACCCAACTGCCTTCAGGAAAGGCAGCCATTTACCCCACATCCACATCCCAAGAACAAATATAAAATTGGTGTAGCCCCTGCAGTCCCAAACAACATGGTTGTGGTAGATTTTGACTTTGTGCAATGACATAATTGGAAAATAGTGAGTCAGCAGCCCATTTTACATTTCGCCCAATTTTTAATTCCAATGAAGTCGATAGAAATAAATATTGGGAGAAATGTAAAACAGAGTGCCGACCTTTTTCCACTATTCAAAACCCACAACCACTACTACCTAGAAGGACAAGGGCAATAGACAGATGGGAACACCACCACCTGGAAGTTCCCCTCCAAGTCACTCACCATCCTGACTTGGAAATATATCACACTTCCTTCACTGTTGCTGGGTCAAAATCCTGGAACTCCCTTCCTAACAGCACTGTGGATGTACCTGCTTCAATGGACTGTTGCGGTTCAAGAAGGCAGCTCACCACCAGCCTCTCAAGGGCAAGTAGGGAGGGGCAATAAATGCTGGCCCAGCCAGCGAAGCCCACATCCCGTGAATGAATAAAAAAAACAAAGACGTAGTTTATCCCATTGACTCAATGCCAAGCATTCCAAGTGTTAATGATCTAGTGAATTGGCAAGCTAACAATTTAATAATTTCATATCTAGCCCAAATTCGTGAATTCTCCTCTCTCCCTGTAGCAACTCTAGGGCTATCATTTTAATCTGTTCACTAATGTTGATGAAAATGTCAGTGCAAACATAAATTGAAAGTCTCAACCTTATATTTATACCAGCATTTTCACTGACAGAGGAAACAAATAACCCTAATATGGCCTTGTGAATGGACGACTAGAGTACAAAACTGCCTGCCCATGGTTCTGCTTTAATTTAGACCATAAGAAAATGTACAACAAATAAATGTCATTCAACCTGTCAAGTTTGTTCCTCATTTTATATCATTTTGGGTAAAGTAGCTGAAAATTTCTGGAACTAATGGAATTGTATCCTAGCATTAGCAACTTACCATAGATCATGATGTATAAGTCGACCCGGTGAATAAGCCAACCCATTTTTTTCAGCATCAAGATTCATGTTTGAGACTTTACTCAGTGTATAGTCAACCCCCATTTCTACTAAGAAATGCTATACTCGTGTTAGGAGTCAGCCTCAATTTTTCACCTCAGAAATGAATGTTATGTGCCTGCATGCCATTGTAATGTAAAGGTGCTCAGAAGAGCAAGGGTTAATGAAGGACTGGAAATAGTGTCACCTACAGTATGATGCATAGAGTCACATGGTAATCGACTGACAGAACAGTCTAAAGAGAACACTCTGGAACCATCCCGCATGGAGGTAACAGCACCAGACATGCCAGTAACCTGGGATCTGTAGACAGTTAAAGATTAACAATAAACAGTTCATTTTTAAATATACAAGACTCACAACCTCATCGTTGAGACACCACAGCTGCCACCATATTGCAACATGGTTGGCAGCAGTGGGGTATCAGCGCTATCATCATAGTACAACATGGTTGGTAGTGGTGGTTACTTCTACAAGATATCACATCAGAGATAATACCATAATCCAGAATATTGATCTGTGGTGATATGAAGGGTGGCAGCTAAATGTATGAACCCAGACCAGCATCCCAAGGTATGAAAAACTGAAAGCAACTGAAGCCTAACTAGAGAGACATGCACCTAAGAAGAGAACTTGAAGAAAAAGCTGAAGAAGCTTCACTACCGACTTGGAAATTATGAATCTACCAGAGTGAATGGAAATCCATTGCAGAAAATTGCAAGGACCTGAGTGACACAGTTCACAAGATGGTGAGCAAAATTACAAAAAAAGTAGCTGTACATGCATTTTAGAATAGGTGGCAGCCCAAGGGCTCAGCATCCAGAGGGCAGCTGAAAGAGAGCTGCAAGTAAAAAAAAAAACAAAGGTTTAAAAAAATGTTTTAAAAATGGCTGGCAGAGTCAAATTTTTATGCAGAAACTAGAGAGTTAAAAAAAGAGAGAGGAACCTGCAGTGTACAGTAAATTTTAAAAAGGGAAAAGCCTGCAGAGTTTAAGAGAAAGCATACTCTTTTCAGTTGGAAAAAGTAGAGCTTTCCAGTAAAACAAAGAAGTGCTGCTGTTCTTCATGCCCAGTACAGTACAAAAAGCTGGAACACTCTGTATCTGGTTTGATACATTTTTTTTGCAAAATACAACACCTGCAAGCAGTTTTTTTGAAAAAACTTAGCCAGAAATCTCCCCTTAAAACAAGGCTCAAAAAAAAAAGACAGGTAGAAGTCATCTGTACCATAGTAACTACAGCCTGATTTTAAAAAATGGTTACTGCACTCACAGTCTTAAAGAGGCAACATAATTTAAAGCCGTAACTACAATAAAAGAAAACAGCCATGGACAGAAAATTGGAAGAGACCCCAGAGAAAGGGCACCTTTGATGAGGGCACAAGAGACTCCAGACAGAAGGCAACCCTACTCAGGGCAAGAAAATACCCCAGAGGGCAACTCCACCGAGGGCAACAAGAGACCCCAGAGAGAGGGCAGCTTCCAATGAAGCACCAAGGGCAACAAAAGACCTCACAGCAAAGGCAACAAAAGACTCCAGAGAGAGGGCAACAAAGGACCTCAGAGAGAAGGGTTGAAAAGACCCCAGAGAGAGAGCAACAGAAGATCTCAGAGAGAAGACAACAAAAGACCCCAGAGCGAGGACAACAAAAAACTCCAGAACGTGGTTGACAGAAAACCTCAGAACAAGGGAGCCCAAAGACCCAGAGTGAGGGAGATAGATGGCAATGCAGAGTGAGCAGATGGCTAAGCATGCAGGAAAGCTACCTGAGGTAACTCAAAAGAAGCAAAATGTTCAAAAAGTAAATGAAGCTGTTCTACAGGAAATTGTTCGCATCAGAGTTGAACTGGAAGAATTAAAGCACAAGACTCAAGCTGAGTATATACCTTTGAAAACTCATGATAAACTGCAATCTTTAATGAGCCAAGCCATTTGAGATATAAACAAACATATTTCAGAGATGACTCAAAGGTACCAGGAGGAAATAACAATCCTCAATTCCACAGTTGGCAAATCAAAGCAAAAGTTGGGAAAGCTCACCCAGCAAAATGGCAGGCAGAAAAGGCACGCAAAGAAGTTACGACCCTGAAGGACTTCTTGAAGAATCAACATGTAGCCATGGAAAAACATGAGGAGCTAAAAAGGACGTTGAATATTACTTCAGAAAAAGCTGTGTTAGAACTATCAGTAGCAAACAAATGATGCACTGAAAACCAGAGTGAGTGGGAAAGAGGTCAACGAGAAAATAAACAGTTGAAAGAACAGTTAATTATCCCTCAAGATCAAATGCAAAAGGAATGCGTAAGCATTCTGCAACACGAAGAAATAAAGACTGCCTTAAACAGTAGAATGGAAGCACAGCGAAAGACACTTGAGGAGTGCCTGCTGAATTCAGAAAAACTGAAGATGAAGCAAGTGTGCTTCGCAAAGAAAAGGAAAATCTGTTGACAGATCTTCACATGCTACAACATTTCTTAGGACAAAGTTTATTCCTCTGGAAAATTACGAGGAGAAGGAAAATGAATTTAACATCGTTCTGAAAAAACTGAAGAGCCAGTTGGCAGAGAAGACTCAGCAATGTTCAATATTCCAGGAGGAAGCTGAAAGCTACAAAAAACAAACTCAAGAGTGGAAGAAGCAGTTGAACAGAAAAGTGGAGGTACTGAAAGGAAAAGCCGCAGAACTTTCCAAGCTGTGAGCAGATAATGAAGCCATAAGTAGCACATTTACAGAACTGAAACAAGTTAAGACTTTGCTGAAGACAGATCTAGCCAACACTGATACCAACATGAAGGATAAGAACAAAATTTTGTTGCAGACAGAGAAAGAAAAGACAGAAATCCAATCGGAAAATGTAAATTCAACACTGAAGTGCAAAGAATTAGAAGAAGTAAGAGTGCTGGATGTCTCAGGTGTACTGAGAACCATTGAGCTGAGTGAAAAGATTCATAAGCTTGCAAAATTGTTTGAAAATAAAACAGCAAACAAATGTTAGACTGAGATTGTGAAACAAGTGGAAATGAAGGTTCCATTTGTGAAACATATACGTCCAGCCAGAACATGGTGGATGCCAGGGGAAAAAAATATTCAAATCCACGCTAGGAATGAACAGAGTGCATATTCCTGTTGGAAGGAGTGGGACAAACCCAGTGCCCAAAAGAAGCAGACAAGTTGTTAATAAAGAGAAATGCAACTCGAAGGAGCACAATAAGCAAATCAAATGCAGTTAGATAGCCAGATACCAGAAACACCATTCCTCCAATCATGACAGACCGAGATGTGGAAGAGCCGTCAAGCCTCAAGACAGTCAGAATTTATAATGTCAGTGACTTAAGATGGGGGAGCACGGACAGCAAGTATTACAAATAGCTGTACTCCACTGGGAAGGAAAGTTTTCTTTGGAGAAGAAAAGAGAATGTTATATGGCGTTGTATGTGTATGCCATTATAATGTAAAGCTGCTTGGCAGAGCAAGGATTAATGTGGGACATGAGTACCCTGCATTGTGTCATATTGGCAACATATATGAAACAGCCCTGAATTTGATATGCCCAGCAATCGAACTGTGGAGTGGAAAGGTTCAAAAACAGTTCTAGTGAAAACCACAGAACATAAGAAGACAAAATTCACGGTAGTACAAGCCTGTATGGCCGACAGAATGAAATTAAGGTCTAAGGTAATTTTTAAACATAAAACTATGCTGAGAATCAAGTGCCCCGCAGGAGCTTTTGTTTATGTCCATGGCAACAGTTGGATGGATGAGGATGGAATGAAGTTGTGGATCGATAATATGTGGAATAGCGTCCTGGTGGCCTACACAAAAAAATGCAGCTTATTTGTGTGGGACATGCTCAGATTCCATATAACCGAAGAGATCAAGGGGTTCCTGTGAAGAAATAACTCCAACACTGCAGTTATACCAGGGGTCTAACATCCGTAGTTCATCTTTGGATGTGTTCCTCAAAAATCTATTCCAGGATCATGTTCACGAATGGAACAGGTGCATGGTTGACAGAGAAAAAACCTTCACAAAGAGTGGAAATATGAGGGCTGCCCTGCTTGATATTTTGTCTGGTTTCTTCACTAAATCTTAGGATGCTATGAATGAACAAACTATCATCACATTGCTTGGAAAACACAGAATATCCAATTCAATGTATGGAGAGAAAGATGATTTATTGTGGAGGGATGATTATGAAACCACAAGTGCCAAATATAATCCGCAGTGGAATCCTTACGATGACGCCATAGCCAAAGTGACTCAGAATGAATTTGATTAACTCTTTTAATAGGATACCAAAGACATTGAATTTAACAGTTTTTAAAACAATTTCATTGCAGTTAAAGGATCCTTGTAGAATTAATTATTCAGTAAAATGTGTCTCATTGATTTAATTTGAATTACTGGTGTTATGTTTTCTCACATATACCTACAGCAACCACCTACATCAACATCAGCGGTTCATATTTTATACTTAGCATATAAACTGACCCCCATTTTTGGAAGGATTTTCAAAGGTCAGTTTATACCCTGCAACCTACAATGAATAGAGAAGGAGACAAGTAGATGGGGGACAAAGAGAGTCATAAGCCACAGGAAGGACAATATCAAATTCATTAAGTTGAATTGATTGCTGTTTTTCTTTGCAAAATAAGGGGAGCTGATCTAATGCCATTAAACAAGGCAATTTTGAGGGAAAATTAGCTGAGCTAATAGCGATACTTTAAAAAGTTAAACAAAGTTACAAGATCTGCATTAGTGCTAGGTAATATTTACAATGTTTCTAAGTAAAATTTTAGACTTTTATAAATGTGTTTGCTGGCATGAGAGTATAAAGCACTATTGCCATATCCTGCATGTTCCTTGGGCAAATGATTTGCTTGCATGCAAAAGAGCAATTTACTGCAATGATCTGTTTGATCAACTGACTAAACCCTTATGATCAATAGAGAGACAGATGTCAGAGCCAGATGGGCATACTGTGATACCTAGGGCAAATTAGACCTGGTGAAGAAAGCGAATGACAGCAGAAAGGACAGCGACTGTTCAGTTTAACACTGCAATTTAATAAAATGTGACAAAAGGCAATTATGAATTATGATCGTATATGATATACCTTAAGTAAGAATGACAGCAATGTAAAAGAGACAAATTTGCTATCAAAATATTTATAGCAAAGGTTTTTATGTTTGTCCAAACAGAGCAATAGAAATAGAGCAATTGCATGCTTGAAAAAAAATCGCTACATTTCAGCCAAACAACTTCCTTTTTAATGATGTCCCGCACCTTTTATATTTGTGTTGTGCAGTGACTGGGTTTTTTATGTTGCTTCAGGCTTTCATTGAATTTAATTATTGAAGCAAAATAATATACATAATATCAGTCTTTGATGGGAAATAAGGTTGTCATTCATAAGCTTAATCTGTTGTAGATCCACATTTCAGTTCATTGCATATATTTTGCTACATTTATTAAATGCATATTGTGATCTCAGAATCTTCATTTGCTTGCCCCTTATTTTGGAGTACAGGTTAAATTGCATGGAGCTCTGAGACCTGAAAATGTATTTTTATGAGAATTTGCTGTTCATTTTTTAAAAAAATGTAAGTCTTGGGTTGCTTGCAACAGGACAAAGAGAAATGTAAAAAAAACTGTGAAATAAAGCTGAATGAAATGATTAATTCCAGCGCTGCATGTTCTCTTTATAATTACAAAGAGTGACATTAATTTGGCCCCCTCCTATTTTTCACATTTTTTCTTTAAAAAAAGTGCACACAAAAATAAAAAACAGTCAATAAAACCAAGTACTCATCCTCTAGATGACTGAAGCAGTAGGAGCCCATGGATGGAATCTTATGGCCTTTGAAAAAATTCAGGGGTTGTGATGTTTTTGGGTCCCAACCCAGCATGGGTTAGAAGTACACCAACAGTTGGAATCATCCAGGATGCAGCCAATTAACAGGCCTCCTCTGCATTCACCATCCAGTTAGGAGAGGGAGGGTGGGTTCCTGGGGCAGGAGGCCCAATCAGAGGGCCCACAGCACTGGACAGCCGGCAGCTCCACTGGTAGAGGTGGGAGCTGCTGAGGCAGGTAGGAAACTATGAGGGCTCTTCAAAATAGTGGCATTCTCTGAAGCATGATAAAAATTTTAAAATGAACAACGCCCACAGCTGTCAGGACCATCACTGTGGAGGGGGAGCCCCTGGGTTATCCCAGTGGCTCTGTATTTGATTGCAAGGAGGCTCTGATGGTGTATCCTCCCCACAGTTCCCCCCCCCCCCACCCCATCTCATCCACGGCCTGCTGTTGCAAAGCTACCTCTAGGTAGCCAGTCTCTAGCCTCAGCGAACTCACCTCTAAAATCGAGAAGATGCCGGCACATTCTAAAATGGCACCTAAATGGGACTTGAATTTCCCTAATTGGGTGTCTGTCCCCATGGAGCGGATTGCCAATTCTTGTGGCAGCCCACTCCAACAGGATTGAATGAAGGTGGGAACACATCAGGGAGTGGATGCAATGCATGACTTCCAACAATTCCCCTCCCCCCACTTCCACAACAAAGTTGCCTCCATTAGTTTGATAAGATTCAGCCCTGTGCATCTGTACATTAGGAGCAAGAAATTGGACTCATTAATACTCTTATTTTTGGTGCTACAAGTGCCCTTAGATTTCTAAAATGGTTTCTGTGGTTTTCATGCACATTTGTAGGGTAAATTGTGCTGTACCATATTGGTGAAGGCATTAACACATACGCAGTAAATATCTGTTGGATATATTTAGAGCCAGCAGGTTATGATATCAATCAGTGTAAAACTCTGATTTGATGCCAACAGTACCATCTTAAGAGTTCAATATTCCAGCTAATACCCTCTCTTAACCTTACACAGCTGCACGCACATTTCATTCTCTCTTGCCAGGTAAAAGTAGGTGGAAAAGCATGCAGTTTCACTTGGATTGCCTGATGCAGGGCGCCATTGACAGCACCCACATTACTTCATGGATGCCACATGTCAACTTTACCCTATACCAGAACTGAAAGAAATTTGACTCCCTCAATATGCAGTTGGCATACATGACTATGGGCAGTACATAGAACCATAGGACCATGGAAAATTTACAGTGCAGAAAGAGGCCATTCAGCCCATTATGTCTGCTTCGGCTGAAAAAGAGGGAAAAAGAAACTAGCCGCTCATTTTTAATCGCACTTCCCATTGTCCTGGTCCATAACCTTACAGGTTACAGCACTGCAAGTGCTGATCCACGTACCTTTTAATGAGCTGAGAATTTCAGCCTCAATCACCAATTTGGGCAGTGAATTCCAGACACTCACCACCCTCTGGGTGAAAAAGTTTTTCCTTATGCCCCCTCTGATCCTCCTACCAATCACATCTAATTTATGCCCCCTAGTAATTGACCTTATAGCTAGGGGAAAATGGTCTTCCCTGTCTACCCTATCTAGGCCCCTCATAATTTTGTACACCTCAATTCGGGCACCCCTCAGCCTCCTCTGCTCTAAGGTAAACAACCTTAGCCTATCCAATCTTTCCTCATAGCTGCAATTTTCTAGTACTGACAACGTTCTTGTAAATCTCCTCTGTATTCTATCCACAGCAATTATGTCCTTCCTATAATGTGGTGACCAGAATTGTACACAAAATTCTAGCTGTGGCCTAACCAGCAGTTTACACTGTTCCATCACTACATCACTGCTTTTGTATTCAATACCTCGTTCAATAAAGGAAAGTATTCCATAAGCTTTCTTTACCATCCCATCCACCTGCCCTGCCACCTTCAGGGGCCTGTGGACATGCACTCTAAGGTCTCTCACTTCCTCAACCCCTTTCAATATCTTTCCATTTATTGAGCATTCCCTAGCTTTGTTTGCCCTCCCCAAATGCATTACCTCACACTTTTCCAGATTGAATTCCGTTTGCCATTTTTCTGGCCACTGAACCAAACCATTGATGTCTTTCTGGAGACAACAGCATCCTCTTCACTATCAGCTACATGCCAATTTTTGTGTCATCTGCAAATTTCCCAATCATGTCACCCACATTTAAGTTCAAATCATTAATATATACAACAGACAGCAAGGGCCCCAACATTAAGCCCTGTGGAATGCCTCTGGAAACCGTTTTCCATTCACAAAAACATCCACTGACCATTACCCTTTGTTTCCTGTTGCTGAGCTGATTTTGAATCCAACTCACCACCTTCCCCCATATCCCATGGCATCTAAAGTTTCTGACCAGTCTGCCATGTGGGACTTCGTCAAATGCCTTACTGAAATCTATGTAGACAATATCCGCTGCACTATCATCATCATTCCTCCTTGTTACTTCCTAGAAAAATTTCTATTAAGTTAATAAGATATGATTTCCCCTAACAAAACCATGCTGGCTATCCCTGATCAACCCATGCCTTTATAAGTTAGAGTTTATCCTGTGTCTCAGAATTGTTTCCAATGAGTTGCCCACCACAAAATCAGATTGACCAGCCTATAATTTTTTGGTCCATCACTCGCACCCTTTTTTAAATATTGGCACAACGTTTGCAGACCTCTAATCCTCTGGTACCTTGCCAGTATCTCGTGAGGATAGGAAAATGATCCTCAGAACGTCCATTATTTCCTCCCTGGCTTCCTTTAACAACCTGAAATATAATTGATCCGGTCCTGCTGATTTATCCACCTTCAAGGATGCCAGTCCCTCCAGTACTTCCTCTCTCATTATGTTTATTATATCTAATGTTTCACACTTCTCCTTAACTAGAAAGTCTGCATCATCTATCTCCTTAGTGAAGTCAGAGACAAAGTACTCATTGAGAACCCTTCCCACATCTGCAGCATCGACGCACAAGCGACCATGTACAAACCCTAATAGGCCCTACCCCTTCCTTAGTTATTCTCTTGCTCTTAATGTATTGGTAAAACATCTTCGGGTTTTCTTTAATTTTACCTGCCAATATTTTTCCGTATCTTCTCTTTGCTTTCCTAATTTTCTTTTTGACTTCTGTGCTTTCTATACTCCTTTAGGCTTTCTACAGTATTAAGATTTTTGTGACTGTATTATACAGGTATCATACCTGATATCCCGACGACAGTCATGATGCCTTCAGTCTGTGGAAGTCCATTGTGCCAGGTGCACTTGAGCAACCAAGGCAAACTAAAGAGTAGCTACTGAGCAACACGTGTTGGCTCCGATGTACATGTGTGCGGGTGTATGCATAAAACGAAAGTCATCTTGTCACACAAAATGTGCAGACCACTAACATGCTGAAACAATGCTTCCATTGCCTGGATCCCTCTGGTGGATCCATGGAGCACTCACCAGAGCACATTTCAAAATTTGTGGTGCCCTGCTTTTTGCTGCACAATATTGGTAAACAGCTGAAGTGCATTGGGTGGGGAGGATGCAGTGCAGAATATGAGGAAGAGGAGAAAAAGGAAAGCCCCTCTCTGCCCCAGCTGTCTGTGAAGGACTCATCCAAGTATAATAGCAATAACTGCAATCCCAATTTCTCATTGACTCAGTCCCACACCTCGCCTTGCCACTGTCACTGACTATCACAAAGTTTGCAAAAACAATGCAAAAACAAAAGCCACCACAAAAGAAGCATTCCAAACTAAATTTATAAACAAAATCATGCCATAATGAATTCAAAAGTCAATTAACCACCTTTTGTGTTTGCTTAGTGTCTGTCTTCCATATGCCTTTGCCTGTCCTAGTGCTAGCCCTGTCACTGTAACTGGTGGAAGGCTGCTGATTTTCAGTGAAGGAATCTGAAGATAGTCCTAGAGGATGACCTTGCGTGTCTCTAGACCTAGAAGGCCTGACCGCAGACTGCATTACCTTGGCATATCTGGGCTGGCTGGCTGACAGACAACAACAAGGATACCAATAGGGTGACAAGGTGGCACAACAAATCCTCTCTTCCCTGAGAGGGGATTTATACTTTGTGGATCCATAGTTGTTCCCTCAAGGCAATATCTCAGCAATCCTAGTCATATTTTAGAGGATAAGTTGCTCGACTGCTTGACATCCTGCAAACCCCTTTGCAAACTACAATCCACAGCCATAATGGTAACAGGCATTGGGTGGTTGCTGCTTGTGCCTCATTGAAAGCTGCAACATCAACCATCAAATGCTGCATTATGGATGGATCCTTAAGTATGAATATGAAGTTAACCACCACTTCCATCTGGAAAAGATGGATCCCAAACCTTGTGCAAAGCCTTGTGTCAAGTTGGTGACGGACTCCTCCATACTCCTTGGCATTGACCACAGGCTTCCCAGCAGCCTTTCCAATGCACCAAGGATTTCTTTGTGCATACCCATCAGTTTTCTTCTGCAGGCTGCCCCATCAAAGTTTCCTCTAAGACCTCTGATGTGGAATCCATGTGTGACCTCACCTCTATGACCTGGATACTGTGGCATTGTGGTTATGTACTGATCCAGTAATCCAAAATCCTGGACTCATGGTCCATGGTCACAAGCTCAAATCCCACCATGGCAGCTGGGGGCTCAGGTAATTAAATCTGGAATAAATAACTAGAACCAGTAATTTGGTAACCATGAAACGATCAAATTGTTGTTAAAAATTCATCTGGTTCACAAATGTTGTATAACGAAGGAATCTGCCATCCAA
Source organism: Carcharodon carcharias (assembly GCF_017639515.1). Classification (NCBI taxonomy): domain Eukaryota; kingdom Metazoa; phylum Chordata; class Chondrichthyes; order Lamniformes; family Lamnidae; genus Carcharodon; species Carcharodon carcharias. The sequence continues at coordinate 38,789,534 of NC_054472.1, read as the reverse complement.
TCAGATCTAGCAATTTTGTGACTCCAGACCCACACCAATTTGCTTGGCTCTTAACTGCTCTCTGAAATGGCACACAGTTGTAAACAGATGGACAATAAATGCAATCACTGATCCTGACCACTCATTGAGGTCATTGAACATCTTGTGGTGCTGCATCCAGGTCCTCAGGGCTTGACTGCAGGCAACCAGATGAATTTTTAACAACAATTTGATTGTTTCATGGTTACAAAATTACTGGTTCTAGTTATTTATTCCAGATTTAATTACCTGAGCCCCCAGCTGCCATGGGGGATTTGAACTTGTGACCATGAGTCCAGGATTTTGGATTACTGGATCAGTACATAACCACAATGCCACAGTATCCAGGTCATAGAGGTGAGGTCACACATGGATTCCACATCAGAGGTCTTAGAGGAAACTTTGATGGGGCAGCCTACAGAAGAAAGCTGATGGCTATCTTCTATCACTGCCTTTTGAACGTGTTTCTGGTGTGCCTCCTCACCTGCTGTGAATATAGAACATCTCCCATTCTTTTCACCTCCTCCCCCAAGAACACCAATATAGCATCTGAAAATCTTGGGTTCCACAGTCTGTCATGTTATGCCATTTTTCATTGGCCGGGATTTTCCATGCCCACTGGCATCAGGCATGTTCAGTGGTGTAAGCAGAAGGCAAGAAGGCCAAAAATCGGTTTCACTATGTCGTGAAACCGGTTTGCAATTGTCCGCTCTGCCCACCAATGGCAGGCTGTGTTCCCCGCCATCGGACATCAGGAAACTCATTGCAATACATCTGCATATTATTATAAGCCCAGCCCGCCGGCATCGTTCCTCCTCTGCTGGATCGTCTGCCCATGTTTGTGTGATTGCACATCAACGTGTTTCTTAACAGCATATAAAAGGCGTGCACTTGGCGAGCTGCACTTCGAGGGGAACTTGAAGGTGAGTACACGGTAACATTGCAGGGCTCTTGCCCAGGTCGCCTGTTGGACTTCAGGGTTGAGGTGTGCTGCGGGAGTCGGGGCAAGGGCTCTCCTGCGGTTGAGGCACGTTGGAGGGTTAGAGGGTGGCAAGGGTTACCCTGCAGTTGAAGGTAGTGCAGCAGCACCTGCAGGGTCGGGGAGGGTGGGCAAGGGAAGCAGCCATGCATTAGGAAAACCTTGTATAAAGTGACCATTCCTCTGCAGACAGTTCAGTTCAGGCGCAGCTACATTGATATGATTGGAGTCAGGCCTCTAACTTACCTGCACACTCCAGCAATGCAGAGGCCTCAGAGTGCCACCAAGTGCTCCAGAGTTTTTCACCCCTTGGGCACAGACTGCAAACTAATGAGTGTATTAGTGGACTGCAGAACAGTAGAACACCTGGGCATGTTGTACAATCTTCTTACTAAAGCTGGCTGTGGAACAGTCACTGGTGGAGGTACTCACAGCCCCTTGCAATGTCATCATCCCGTTTAGACCAGTCTCCTCTGTGAGCTCAAGCTGACATTGCAGCCTTGCAGCGTGGATTGAGAGAATGCCTACACCTGAGCTGAGAGCACAGCATGCCGTTCAATGGGCAAGGCTGCCACCAATCGGTCAGGTGGGGTTGGGCAGTGGTGGTTGCGGTTTCAAGCAGTTATGCAGCACACTAAACTCTGGCCAGCCAAGTGATGGCCAGCACTCTCCGGGATGAATTAAGGGGCTTCCAGACTTAACCAAGAGAGGTTCTTAGTATACGCAAGCTAACCCACGCGTCTCTCTCTTTATCCTGCAGAAGGAGTAGATCAGGAGCACAGAGCTCAATTTCTATACCAGTGGCTCCTTTTAGGGCTCCACAGGGATATCACAAGCCTCCACCTACAAACGCATCCATGATCTCACAGATGCCATCTTTGTGAGGGCACACAATTTTGTGCAATTTACCCAGGACTAGGATAGCCAGGATACAAGAGCGATTGGATTTGTCCAGATCTCGGGTTTCCCACAGGTGCAGGTTGCCATCAACTGTACTCACGTGGTGTGCAGATCTCCGTTGCAATACGCGGTCAACTATGTCAACCACAAGGAATTCCATTCGCTGAATGTGCAGCTAGTGTGCAACCACCACAAACACATGCTGCAGGTCTGCACGCGTTTTCCAGGGAGTGTGTATGACTCCAACATTTTCAGTCGGTCAAAGATTCCTGAAGTCTTCTAGGGTCCACAAAAGCTGCAGGGGTGGCTCATCAGGGACAAGATCTTCCTGCAGAGGACGTGGCTGATGACACCCGTGCGGCGACCTCAGACTGCAGCAGAGCAAAGGTATAACGAGGCTCATGCTGCAACTCGCAACTTGTTGGAGCAGACCATCGGGATGCTGAAAATGAGGTTCCAATGCCTGGACCAGTTTGGTGGAGCACTGAAATATAGTCCACAGAGGGTGTCACACATTGTCTTTGACTGCGCCTTTACAACCTGGCGCTGCAGTGGGGAGAGGAGCAGGTTGTGGAGGAGATGCGGGAGGTGGAGGCCTCCTCCGATGAGGAGGACAACAACAGGGATGAGGGTGAGGAGGTCCTCAAGGGTGATGATGATGGGGATGAGGCCCTCATACTGGCCAGATGAGGCTGATGTGCTTGGGAGGCCCTGATTGCTGCTAGATTCATGGATGATGATGATGACATGCAGTGAGGAGACATCATAGATTATCACATTGCATCTGTGAACGTTTAACTCCAGCCTGGCTTTAGACAGTGCATATGCCCTCTGTGATAATATTCCTGTCATGGAGATGCAGTGGAGGCCCCCATAGTTGCTTGATTGCAGTAGGATGATGATGACATGCTGTGAGGACAGTCCATAGATCTTCACGCAGCCTTTGAGAATGCCTGACTCCTGTCTGGTTGAGGGCAGCTTGCTTGCACTCTGTGATCAGGGTCATATCAGAGAGTTGCAGCCATGAAACTTTAAAAACATCTGATCCGTTGTCAGCCTTCAGCATCTGACCCCTTCAGGAGCACAGCGTCACTGATCACAGATGCTGAAGAGATGGGGGCCAATCCCACTTTAAAGGTGCAGTGAGCACACAGAGAAAGTGAGTTTGTGATGCATGCCCACAACATTCTGGCAGCAATGACGCACACCATTGAAGTGCAGACATCATTAATGTGTCCAGGGAGTGTGAGGCCGGACCATCACTTTGGTCTGAAGGCTGCACAAAGCACAGGGAAGAGACCCTGGACTGAGACACCTGCCTTTATCTTGTGTGGAAAGGTTTCACATCTGGGTGACACAAAAACTGCTCATCAGAACAAGGAACCATAGACAGGGAGACATTCTTGGGAGTTTATTAACAAATGTGAACAGTATGCAGAAGTGATTAACACCCAAGCCCAGGCTGTGTGATTACATCTTCTTAACGCTTGGCCTAAATAGCCAAGTGGTTATGGCACTGGGTTTGTAACCCCAAGATCAAGAGTTCAAATCTCACAATGGCAAACTATGAAACAATGTAACTTCATCTGAAACAGACGGGTTTGTACTCGAACGAGTTACATCTTCTTAACTTTCCTAACCCTGCCACTACATCTTGGTGTTTCCCAGCCATCGACAGCAGAGGTGGAGACAACCTGCTGACTGCTATGCCCTGTCTATGATGACCTTGGTGGGCATCCTCTGGAAGGCCGAGACCTGGAGGGCCCGGGCCTGCTTTCGGGTCCTGCTGTGTGGCAATGGCACCCTCCTCAGCATGTGGAGCTAGAACTGCTGAGATCATAGGAAGAGGAGATTCGGATGGGTAGGACCTGGATTTATGGTCCTGGGGGACACACCTGCTGATTCTCCTCCCTATGGGTGCCCAAGGACCCCTGGCTGACTCCTTGAGGTGAAGGAATATCTGGAGTGAGGTCAAGCTGCGTCACACCCCTCTCACGTATACATTGTTGGAGGCCAACTGTGGTGTCAGCGATGGAGCTGAGCCCGCGCAGCAGTGCAGGAGCAACGTCCTGGACCAAGGTTTCCCTCGTAGCTGCCATCCTACCAGTGTTGACCTTGGTGCTTTGGCATGCCAGTGCTATCACTTCAGCCTCAAGGCTCCTCCATCGTGCCTTGCAATCTGATGAGTGCAGTGGACATCCCTTTCTGATGTTCCTGAGTTTGCCTTCTGACTTGGACTCAGCAAATTTCTGGCCTCCTGTGCTCCAAATGCTGGACACCTGGGAAGTCCCTGCCACATTCTGCTGTGGATCAGACAATACGATGTGCTCACCGGACTATGATCCCGAGGCTGAGGTCCCACTGAGGTGTGTGTCTCTGTGCTGGTGGAGGGTGTGGATGAGTGCTATGACAGGACTTCAAGAAGGGTGGCTCCAGATTCCTCTTCACAGATTTCTTCAGGGCTTGACTGGAGACCCTGGGTCATGGGCTTTGTTTTCTGTTTTCCAGATGTGCCTGCGAAAGCAAGAGGAGATAATTAGTGCATGGTCGTGGCCTGTAAAACAGGACACATCAGTCATAGCATGGTTGTCTGATGGATGTTGCATTGTTGGATCTTCACTTGGTAGAGCACCGCCGATTTTGACATCAGCACAGGAATGGTCCATATCGTCGCCAGCCAACTGGGTGGCTCTGTTTTCAAAGTCCGTGAGGAATTTGATTTCAGGCCTTCCTCCATCAATCTACGACCTCTCCCTCTTGCTGTGTGCCAGCTTGTCCTGCATGACTATTGATGGAGAGAGCGTAAGCAGGATGCCTTCCAGGCCAGCTGATAAGTAAGCCTGGCATGTGTGAGTGGTGCATGGTCCTGTGGACGGGATGTGGCCAATGAAGTAGTGTGTGAGAGAGTGAATGGCGATGTCCCTTAAACTGGCAGTGAGCGAGGGCCCTGTAGATGTGTGATGGGTTTGTGAGTGTGTGAGTTGAGAGTGATGAGAAGAGTGACTTACCCTGGTGGAATGGAGGAGATCATTCACCTTCTTTGGCATTGGGCGGCTGTCCTTTCTTGAAGGGCATTGGTGCTAACCAACGCTGACACCATCTCCAAATCTGGATTAGTGAGGTTGCTGCCCATCCTGCAGCCAGAGCAGGGATAGGAGACATTACAGCAAGCCTCCACATCATCTAAAAGGTGCTCAAGGGACACATCATTGATCCTGGGGGCTGCAGTCTTTTTGACTTTCAGCGCCATGTCTTCTTTGCAACAGTCGTAGGCTGGAACACTGAGAAGTATGCGTGCGGCTGGACTTAAAGTATTGCGCCCGTCGTGCTGAAGCAGCAAGGTGATAATGTGGGGGGCGAATGTGGGTTTGGGATGATTCGGCGTGAAAAGTCGCCATCGAAGCCGATGGGTAAAACATCGTTTTACCTGCCCACTACTGCATTTAGTGCAAATCTTGGACGTTTCCCCCCATTGTTTCCCAAGTCAGATTCATTTCTTGCATGATTGCCAGTACCTACTCAGCCACAAAATGCATGTCCCCTTTCTGAAGTGTAGGCTAGCTTTAGGTAATGCAGGCTAACTCTAAGTGGTGATCTGAAATTTTGATTCCGTTGCTGATGCGTGCAGCCAACAAATGGTAGGGTGGGAAACTTTAACGCTAGCTGCATAAAGCAATCATTCAGATGACCAGGCACAAAGTCAATGTGCTGCCTGCATTATTACATTGAACAGGCGCGATTTAATCGCACATTATGATCCCCATGCACAATTTTGGCTTGATCCAATTTAGCTTGCTACATCTTCTAGTTGAGGTGAGAGATAAACTGTAAGTTAATATGTAGCGGTTTTGCAAAAAACCGAGTTGTCATTTTCATCTTGATGGCGCTGTTTCTAAATTGAAAATGGGGGTGAGAAATTCAGTCAGGTAGGTCACCTATCTTTGTTTCCTGGGGCAGGCTGTGCCACCGGCCACTAACTGCAGGCTGGTGTGGTGTTCTCTGAGGATGTGCATGCATGCATGGGTGTTCCTTGTATGCACCTGAATATTGATGTCAGCTAGACCAACCTGTTCTAATTGTAACCCATTTGTGCCCAGTGATTTACCATGATCCCTACTCTGTACCTAGCCTCCAAGGAATATGTTGTGCCAGTATCTGAGCTAGTGGCTGGGAGTGTCAAATCAAGTGACAGGATCTCTTCTTCACTGGTGTGATGGTGCTCTCTATCCTCCTCAGGCTGCTGTAGCTGGGCAGGCAGCAGATTTTTGGTGTCTGAAAGTAGAAAATCAGAAAGGGGGGGTTGGAGTGAGGGAAGGGAGTTGGGATGGAAAGCAAGAGGTCCATGGTCACACATTCTGCAGCTTACTCATCATGCCAGATAGCAGGATGAGGGTGATCTGGGAAGGGGCTTAAGACAGAAGCATACCATTATTCTCAATATTCTCAAAGCCTGATGCCATAGGTTCTGTCACAGCTTACCCTATAGTGCAAGGAACCAACTCCTTCCTTAGGGTCAAGAGGTGCAAGTGCCCTTCACTCTGCCAGCTCTGCTCCCTTCTATTGTTTGCTACCTTGTTGTACGAGAGAGAGGGCGGAATTTCAGTGGTTGTAGTAATGTGTTTGGGTGATGTACCTGCCATAGCTAAATGGCTCAAGGTATCTGGAGGCAGGGAGAAGTGGGTGTGAGGATAGTAGATTTAGTAGATATGTGATGTTGAGATGCAGTATCTGGGTGTTAAGCTCATGTTGTAGGGGGTAACATATTAGTGTGGATAGAAGATTGGCTGGATGGCAGAAAACAGGGAATATCCATAATTGGGTCTTTTTCTGATTGGCAGGATGTGATGAGTTGAGTCCCTCAGGCATCTGTGCTGGGGCCTCAACTTTTTACAGTCTATATCAATGACTTAGATGAAGGGAGTGAAGACATGGTAGCCAAATTTGCAGATGACATAAAGATAGGTAGGAAAGTATGATGTGAAGAGGACATAAGGAGGTTGCAAACAGATATATATAGGTTAGGCAAAAATCTGGCATTGAAGTAAATGTGGGAAAATATGAAGTTGTTTACTTGGCAGGAAGAATAAAAAAATAGAATATGACTTAAATGGAGAATGACTGCAGAATTCCAAGGTACAGAGGGATCTAGGTGTTCTAGTGCACGAGTCACAAAAAGTTAGTACGCAGGTAAAGTAAGTAACTAAGAAGGCTATTGGAATGCTACCTTTAGTGTGAGAGCAATTGAACATAAAAGTAAGGATGTTATGTTTCAGTTATACAGGGCATTGGTGAGACCACATTTTGAATAATGTGTGCAGTTTTGGTCTCCTTATTTAAGGAAGGATGTTAATGCATTCGAGGTGATTCAGAGGAGCTTTACTAGATTGATGCCTGGATTGAGGAGCCTGCTTTAAGAGGAAAGGTTAGCTATACTGGAAAGATCGAGGGGTGACCTGATTGAAATATATAAGATCCTGAACGGTCTTGACAAGGTGGACATGGAAATGATGTTTCCTCTTGTGGTTGAGTCCAGAACTAGGGGGCACTGGTTTAAAATTAGGTGTTGCCCTGTTAGGACAGAGATAAGGACAGCTTTTTTTCTCTCAGAGGGTTGTGCACCTTTGGAACTCCCTGCCTCAGAAGGTGGTGGAGGTGGGGTCATTGAATATTTTTAAGACAGAGGTAGGTAGATTTGTGTTAGGCAAGAGAATCAAAGATTATTGGGGATAAGTGGGAATGTGAAATTTGAAGCATGAAACAGATCAGCTCGAGGGGCCAAATGGCCTACTTCTGCTCCCATTTTATATGTTCTTATGAGTCCTGAGTGCCAGGTAGGGGAACTGGATGAGTGATGGATGTGTGGTGCATTAAGCAATATGAGAGGCTGGCAGAGCAATAGTTAGGAGAAATCATGTGACAATGCATTCACTGACCTTGACTACCAACATGAGGTCATTAGACCCCCCTTCCTTTTTTTTCCAATAAATTATAAAGATTTTCCTTTTCCTACCTATTTCCATTATATATAAAAAAACCCCACTAGAGCTATACCTTGAGTGCCCTACCATCCATTCTTAATTAGCACATTCGTTTACATAATATCACCAGCTTTAACTTTAACACCTATGTGTTCTATTGTACTATTGTCATTGACATCTTTTGATGATCTGCTTCTATCACTGCTTGTTTGTCCCTACAACCACACTGCCCCCCCCCCCCCACCTCTCTCTCTCTCTATCTCTCCACCCCCCACACACACACCTTAAACCAGCTTATATTTCAACTCTTTCCTGGAATCGAACTTAAGTTCTGTCGAAGGGTCATGAGGACTCGAAACGTCAACTCTTTTCTTCTCCGCCGATGCTGCCAGACCTGCTGAGTTTTTCCAGGTAATTCTGTTTTTGTTTTGGATTTCCAGCATCCGCAGTTTTTTTGTTTTTATATATGAGGTCATTAGATGTCTTGTAGCTATCAGGGAATTGAACTCATTGGCCATTTGCTCCCCAGTCCCTTATGAGGACTGTCATTGAGGGTCCTCTAGCCTCCTATGGAGCCATGGCATTTCTCCTCAGGTCCACGTACACCAGTAAGGCTTCCAGCACCCCATCCCCTTCTCTGTCCTGATGTTCAATTTCCCTGGCTAACAATAGTATTGAGCAGCCTCTTATAATTCAGTACAGCTCCCCTTTAAGAGGGACAAACTGCCTTTCGGTTGTATTGCAAACTGATGGCACACGTTGTTCAGCTCTCTGCTTAGCATCGAGGCAGCCAGTAATGCGGCAAGCACTTGGCCCTATGCTGCAAACAAGCAAATGAAGTAGCAGCATAAAATTTAGGGGCTGCCTACCTCCACCTCAATGGGCCCAAACAGGTTATGAATTGCGACCCCTGTGGCCAAAAAAAAGACTAAGTATTTATATAAGTTTGCTCTGAATCCAGGGTTTTTAACTTGTGTTTGTCCATTTTTTTTATCAATAGTCTGCTAAATCCTATTTTCATTATTATAAAGGCTGATGTGCACAAGATCCAAACAATTTAGCAGACTTTATATGTAAATGCCACTATAAGAATTATAAATCCCCTCCTTCCATTAGGTACCTGTAAAATTACCAATGAATTTTTAATCAGGTTTGATACATTTCAGTCACGTTTGAAAAGAGAGTTCTAGTTCAAAAATACTGTATTCACACCACTAGTACATCAGGAGGCAATTCAACTGTGTTTACATATGTGAAGTCATCAATGATACTTAAGAAATCACGCATTATCAAATGTAAACAGGATTCAATCCAAATTAGGGGAAAAAATCTCCACTCATGAGATTTCAAGTTTTTCTTTATCGTAGTGTGGATTGCAGTTGGTCTGAATATTAATTTACGGCTGGTCAGTGACATATTCATATTGACAGATTTTTAAAAAAAATTAACCACATGCAACACCCTTTTTCTCTTATGCTTCATATATACAGACATATGGGAGAAATTTTAACACCCCCTCCCCTCTCCACAACAGGTGGGATAGTGTCCAGTTGGGGTTGGGGCAGGTGGAATTAAACTGGAAATTTTGCAAAACCCAGCCCCAAACCCACGACAAATGTGCTTACTTCTGTTTTAACTACAGTGGTTTGAGGACATCCTAGTTTCTTGCTTTTAAGAGGCAGATCAATGATTATAATGTTCAAATGAGGCACTGTTCCTGTCCCTGATATTTTGGCATCCATTGACATCTGATGCTGGCTATCTGGGTTTCCCAGAGCTCACGGCAACTATCAGCTAAAGAGAGACAGGCCTATCCAGATCCAGGAAGTAAGTGCTTTTTATAGCTCTGCATGTGGATGAAGAGGAGCAGGAGTGCTCCCCCAATCCCTAAGGTAAATCTTCTGCCTTGATTGCCAAAATGCGCAATCTCTCCCTCCCTCTAATCCCCACCCCACCTCCACCAGCCCATGACTTTTCCCATTTACCGCTGGGGACTGCCCCCAACAGTCTGTCAATCTACCTAGCTATTAGACAGGAAACTGTAAGAAAAAATAATAAAGGGGTCCTGCTGTTAAATTGTGTTTAGGCTTCTATGTTCCTGCCATTTCTAGTTTCCCCCTTCGCGCACCCCCCCAAGTAAATATCAGGGCCATAAATTCTACACTATTATAAAGCCTTGGGATCTGGTTAAACCCGTTTTGACCCCAAACTGCCAAAGCAACAAGGTGCTTCAAATTCAAATATATTTTGAGGGGAAAATCTTTTTTCGTCTAATTAAAGAATGTCAGTGTTAGGAGAATCAAGCATATCTGTTTTGCTCCTTGCATCTCAGAACAAACTCTGCTAGCTCCTGTTACTGCATCAGTGTGAGCATTTTCTTTCTACTTTCAGCTCCTGGCTGGATTCTAATCAAGATTCCAGTGGGGTAGAATGTACAATTTAGCACTTCCAGAAAAGAGATTTGTATGACAAGAGCACTGAAATTCAGGATCGAAGGTCATCATTCTTATTGATGGTTCACATGACCTTCCATCCATTAATTTCAGTGGATGCAAAATCATGGGCTGAATCTTTTGGTCAGTGTGTGGGGGCAGGCCCGACGCGCCGACACATAGCATGACGTGCGATGACATCGGGTGTGCGTCCCGACGTCACCACGCGTCATCGCTGATGGAGTCAGCTGCGCACCAACAAAATGTCAATGGCCTATTAAGGCCATCAAGTATGTAATTAAAGTATTTAAGAACACTGCCCATCCAACCTTAAGGTTGGCAGGCAGGTGAAAACCCCAAGCAGCCTTCGCGTTTTTCAGGAAACCTCATCCACGGGCAAGATGAAGTTTCCTGAAGATTTTATAAAACAATTAAATAAATTTCCCCACCTTTACAAACATGTCCCAACTCATGTATGCAGTCAGATGAGGAGAGATGTTTGAATAAATTTTTACATCATTTATTGAAGTTTTTTATTGTCTATTCGATCTCCCTGAGGCAGCTTCGTGCCTCAGAGCGAAAGAGCGCAGGCCCTGACTCTCCCTCCTCCTCCAGCCCGCACAGGTAGCGCTACTGGCCGCACGTTATGCTGGGCGGGCCCTAATTGGCTTGCCTGCGTAAAATGGTGGTGCGCAGCCGATCATGGGTGGTGATCGGCTTCACGCCGGCTCCACACCCACCCCTGCCTGCTCCTGCCCAGCCCGCCCTCCATAGAAAAAATCCAGGCCCATGAAGACTGAAATCAGATTAGGATATCTCTGTGTCTAAAATCCCAATATGTTGTGTTATGTAGTTAGAATGAGAAAACATCATCAGCCCCATGCATTCTCACCCCGTTCTTTGTTGGACATATTCCTATATCCTCACCCGCATCTTCCTGTAGACAGAAAAACAGAGACCCACAGCCAATTTAGGAATCTTTGCCAAATATTCCCCTCCACACCCTCAATGATGATCAAGTAGTCCCAGGAGGCTCCAACCTAAAGTCTTACCTTCCTTCTGCTTTCCTTATAGCTTTCCAAGAATTAGTATAATGCCTTTTTGAAGGACTGCAGGGAGTTGGAATGTTGTTCCACATATCAGTCACTCTCTGCATAACATTAAAATTCTGTACATTTAACCTCATTCCCTTGCTTGTTCAATATAAATGAATTATCTATCCCACCTCATATGTTATCAGTGCCCTGAATATTTTTAAAGACCAGAATCAAACCCCCTCTAAGGCTATGCACAAAGCTGTGCTCCAGAATCGCTAAATCATAATATGTAACCTAATATCTTAAAACATTGGACTGCCCAGTTCACTGATGAATCTAAATTTCTTGCAAAATTCAAGGCATTTTTGGAAGATTATTTTCTCTTAAGGGGTTAGTTATGGATTAGTTAGATGATTTTTTTGGTTCTCTCCCACAGGTTGCTTTTACCATAGATCAACCTGGGAGGGTGAGACTGATGGTGTGCATCAATAGCAGCATAACCAAGTGCTTTGCAATGACTACACAGCTAGAGATATAATTGCATCATGCCAAGACTAGAGATGACACAGAGTAAGCTCAAAATCTTTGTGGTGGATGGAATTAAAGGGGATTGCATCGAGTCAATCCAAATTTCTGATGGCTTGACCGTAACTAGGAAGATGAAGGAATGAAAATGGTATTATGTGGGTCTCTACACATGCACTTTTAAATTATTTTAGGGTCTGGAAAGAACTTCTTTATAAGAATTGCAACCTTGTGCCTGAACGCCTACATACCAATTGGATCTTGTTTGAACTGAATACACCAGAACAGTAGCTATTTAGTCAAATGATGTTATGCAATGAAAATGACGTAGGACCAATTGGTGTAAGACCAAGAGCTGTATTTCTTCCCATTGCTGGGTAGGCTTCCTGCTACACTCCTGCCCTGACTTGGCTTTTTTGCCTCTTTTACCACAGCAGGGAACAATGCTACCACTCCTGACCCCATCCACTGCAGGCAAGAGGCAACCCAGACAACCTCAAGGAGCTCTAGGAAAGTGGTGGCAATAGTTCATCTGGCATTGATGCCCATTTTTGGAAGGATAGTGCCCAGAATGGGCATCTCTCTTCAAAAGTCGTTGATGCACGTATGCCCATTTAATGATTCGCCATCTCCTTGAGATGCTGCTATATTTGAGTATCAAGCTGTTCTGCCGCAGCACTACTGATGTTTTCTGGGCATTTTGCAGGTTTGCTCTGTGTGATTGGGATCCTGCCAGGAGCCTTCTATACATTAAGAAAATATACTGGGATATCTCAGCAATGTCATTATACAAACAGAGCAGTACTAGGGTTCTAGTGTGATAACACATTTGTACAACTTATACATCTCACTAGAAGTAATGTACACTTGACTTGCTTGTCATTTGTTTTACAGACAGACACACATGTACAAGTTCCTATCATAAAGGGTCACCTGTATGCATTTTACTCTCTAACTCCAGTTGTCTGTAAACTGAGACTCTGGATTCCTGCAAAGTAGGCACTGGCATGGTTAATATCAGAGAATATAGATGCTGAGAATTGTACTGACAAACTGCATTCAAAGAAATAGCAAATTCATTTTTATTTAATTAAAGGTCTTTATTAGGTTCAGGAACTGATGCCCGTAAGGTCATTGATAGGTTACTTGAAAACCTCACTTTGGGATTCAGACCACATATTTTGCCTTTTCTGAATACCACACTGTTGGCTCGCGTGGCACTACCCTGGGGTGCTTTCACAAACCTTCGTTACCGGAAATCATCTGTGATAGTGCAGGCCGGGCTAAATTGAGATCAGAGCCTTAAGGAAATGTGATATACATTTATAATTTGTTCCCTTCACATTTGAATGTGCAAAGAAATTGCTGGAACAGGGAACAAAATGGACTTCAGAAGAGATGGCTTCAGAAATATATTCAAAGCCATGTAAAAAAGAAATGTTAGATTACTATTGCAAATTATTGGGGAGATATTTAATTTAATGCAGTTTTGGAATCAGACAGAACTGTGTTATCAAAAATACCAGTACACAGCTTCCAAAACCACGCAGGTACTTAAACAAAAAAAGTCAAAACTTAAAAGCTGCAGACTTTGGTGTGAAATTCTTGAAGGATAAGATGTCACAGGCTGTTAAATGGTGTTATTTTTAGCTTTCTCTGCTTTTCTGAGTTTGAGTAATACAGAAAAATGTCAGTTGTCAGAAGCTTTTAGAATGCATCTTGTTGAAACTAGTCAGCTATCCAAACTCAGTAGTACATTAGTAGCTCCCTTATATCCTAAGAGATTTTGGTGGCTAGCACACTTAAGGACTTGTTATATGTCTTCACAAATGACCTGTCTTTGTGTAATTGTATTTGAAGATACAGTGACAAAAAGGTCCTGCAAAGAGCTGGAGATAGACCATGTACAATGCCCTTTTGCCAAAGAGCAGTAGAAGGAAGCAAGAATCTAAAGAATCTAATTAGAATTACATTCAACATTTAGGGATTTTCCGTATTTTCTTCTTGTTTACCTTCTTTCCCTCCAAAACAATTGTCTTTAGATCCTCAGCAAATTCTGCAGCAGAAGCCTTTCCTCAAATTAAAGGTTGTGTTTGTGTCACCTTCTGCTTACTTTTTGAATAGAACTTTGAGGATCAGCACTGTTTATAACCTAAAGTTACTTTTCAGAATGTGGTTTTGGTTTTCACCTTTTTTTTTCCAGATGTAGAGCCTGAAATTTTGGGAGCTAAGGATGGAAAAATGACCCATTCCTGGTGGGGTGACAATTTGGAGCAGAACCTGCATTTGCTGGGTTCTGCACCTGGAGAGTGCTGGTGCGACTCCATTTCTGGGCTTCTCTGCTGTTTTGAGTTTGCCCCAGGAGCGAGCAGATGTGAGTCCATTACTGGGCCTCCAAGCCTGCTGGAAGTTATGGTAATCAATCCTGGAGGACTATTTTAAAGCTTCTCCATTTACTCCCTGAGGGACAAGCTAAATCACTTGGTCAGCTTTCTTTGACCCTGCCCAGGCTTCGGGCTCCTCCTGTCAGAGTAGCAAGATGCTATGCTGAACTCTGCAGTTATCAGGGTGGATCATTTTCTGCACATTTGCTGCACGTCTGCAGTTGCAGGCCACCTGCCCTGACTATAGAAATGACCTAATAATTTTGGGGAAGGGTCAACAGCTGGACAAAACAACAACAGTTTGCTATACTTGCACCATCTTGCATCATCTCTCGAAATATCGGGTCAGCAGACATTTTGCTTTCATTTGTGAATACAGGAAAATGCTCTTCAACGTGTTTTTTGATATTAAGTTCAGAATAAGGTAAGGTTTGTACCTGAGAGAATGCAAATGTTTAAGTCTAAAAATGTTGCATTATCATCATTTCTTATTGAATTTAATGTGGAGCGCACATATATCCCCATGGAACAATCACATCCCCAAAATTTTCACTGCAGACTATTGAGACAGGGATGATGAAATTGATCTTAGGCGATAGCATTAAATGAGCAATGGAGAAGAAAACTTGGCCAGGTGTAACATAGGTTACCAACTATTTAACCTTTGTTTTGCGTTAATACTGATGACCTTGGGAATGTTTACAGTTAAGATAATTTTTCATCTTGTCTTTGTTCCAGTTTCTGAGCTGCAACATGTTATATTGTCGTAATTGTCACAGCTTGCTATACCACTACAATTCATGGGTCTCATTTTTTTAAAATTAAGCAAATAATTAAGTTAAACTGTTTGAAAATACTTTTAAACATTCAACAGAAGCTTCAGACTTTTTCATTGGCTCAGTAGGTAAATGCATCACACACATTAGACATCAGAACAGTTTTAGCCCTCGACCTATGGTAGATCAATTGTGCTCAGTTAGGACAGGAGTAAGAAACATTAGTTGTACAGTGTTTAGGGATCATATGAACAAATCAGCCATGATTCCCACCTCTGATCACAATCCAAAGCCTTGTACTACAAAGTGTGTTTCTGTTTGTGTGTGGGGTGGGGGTGGCAGGTAGGGGTAGGGGAGTGGTCAGTGAGGAATGATCAGACTCAGCTGTGGTATCTTCTATGGTCAAATAAATTGTTAGCGTTCACTGTTGAGGCTCATGCCAAGAAATGTCCATTTGGTGTTGGATGGCAGGCAGCCAGTAAAAACATGTCCAGCTTATCATCCGTTTCAGAAGAGAGACAAGAAAAAGAGGTAAAGCAGAGTGTAGCCAATAAAACAACACATATCGAGACCAGAGGTTTGTGTTTATCATGTGAAATAACCCACTCCTGTTGCTTTAAATACAACTAAGTCCCACCTGCAACACTTGTGATTTATGCAGTTACTGCCACTTAGTTTAAACCACTAGTCTCTGACATGTACCCAAAGAGAGAATTCCTCACTGACATGGATAAACTGAACCAACAGTGCCTTTAGGGCACTGTAGGAGACATCTGCATCAGTGAAAACTAAATGACATTTCATTGGTGTTAAAGTTTATTAAAGTGTTAGCAGGATATGTCAAAATATGGGCTGTTAATCATACCCGTCAAATCTCAGTGATCAGGAAGTGCATCTCATTCATGGTTTAAAACAGTAATCTGATTTCATGTATTTCATCTGTGTAATTAAAACAATTGAATATAGTATACGTGCATAGCATGTGGGAAATAAATGTCACTTGTCAGCTTGGCTGAGCTGGTAGTACTCTTGCCTGAGTCACAAGGTTGTGGCTTCAAACCATATTCCAGAGACTTGAGCAGTCTGAAACAATCTAGGCTGACACTCCAATGCGTTACTGTGGGAATGCTTCACTGTCAGAGTTGGAAATGTCAACCTCTTGATTGAGATTGGCTGCCTGTAGGCCAGGCTGCACAAAGGCTGGACAGGGGAGGCAGGCTAAAGGGAGTAAGGGTGGAGTGGAGGCTGAACAGGGGAGGCAGGCTAAGGTAGGAAAGGTCGGAGGGTGTCCGGGGAAAGAAATCAGACTCTGTGGGGCATGTTAAGACGGCGTCCAGGGAAGGAAGCCAGATTGTCCAGGGGAAGAAGGAACAGGGACGTGGAAGGGAGGCAAGGGCCTGGTATATTGAGTATGAGGTCCTGTGGATGGGTGGGGATTGTGTTTACAGGCAGGGATGTTGGTAGAGAGGTAGTCCTAAAGGGCAGTGTTGGTGCTGTCTATGGTGGGGTCTTTGGGGTTGAACCGAGAGTACTGGGCAGCAGGTGGAATACTCAATGAGAGGGGGAGTGGGATGCGGTAGGGTGGCAGGTCCAGGATTATGGTCAGGTAGCAGATGGTCTCATGTGGGGCATCACAGAACCAGATAAAACAGGTGGTGTGGATAACGGGACAGGTCAAGGTGGGCATGGAGATGGTAACCAGCATAGGCTCAGAGGGGAAAGAAGGCATGTGGAGGGTGAAGGGTAACAGAGGAAGAGGTATGGTTATATTTGGGTGGGTCAAGGATAATGGGGGGAAGTTGGTGGGTGACAGGGTGAGGATGGAAATATGATGCATACCATTTTAAAAATGTGTTTGTCAAAACACAGTCATTCTGAAAAAGCGATGCTATGAACTGGGTTGTGGATTGTTTTGGATGGGTGGATTTAATGGTGAGCACAATTAGCCAACTGAAGGAACACCCTAATAATCAGCTAGATGAGAACCATGCTTAGGTGTGTTCTCCTCTTTATGGTGAAGCCCATGTGGCAGCAGGTTTGTTCCCTGACTCATGGGTCTCATAATATTGAGATCCCAGCCAAGTTGGGAGCTATAGGATACTCTGTGCTAAAGGGCAACTTAAGTTTACCGAGGCAGGGGTTGGGGGGAGGGGATGGAAACGGGGAGGGGGGTGGAAACAGAGTGAGGGATAGAGGGATGGAGGCAGGGGTTAGCTTCCTAGGGCCCAGTGGGGTGGGGAGAGATGGGACACAACAGTGTGCTGGTTCATATCCTCGAGGCTCTTTAGATAGAATCTGTTGATCTACTAGTTGAGCATACTGAATGACAGAGCCTCCATTGCTGTACAGGGCGAAGACTTCCAAACACTCGCTACCCCCTGAGTGTTAAAATTCCTGCAAATATCAGTCTTTGAAAGGCCTACCTCTTACTCTGAGACTGTGTGCCCTTGTTCTGGATGCCACAGCCATGGGAAACATTCCCCTGCATCCAGCCTGCAGAGCACCTGTAAAAGGTCTTCATGCTTCACATAGATAGCCTGTCAGTCCTCTGCACTCTCAAAAATACAGGCCCATTCTCCTCACTCTCACCTTATAAGACAATCCCAAGATCCCTGGAATAAGTATGGAACTTTGGTTGTAATCTCATGATGGGAGGGCTATCTTTCCCTAGGTAAGGAACGAACAGAACATACAATACTCCAGGTGAGGTCTCACAAAGTCTGTAGTCATCTTCAGCCAGACGTATTTAACCCTTTACTCAATTCCTCTTGCAATCAAGGGCAACTTGCCAGTTGCCTCCTTACTTGCCGCCTGCACCTGCATGTTAGCTTACTGTTACTTATGAACAAGGACAGCCAGGCCCATTTGGCTGTCCACACTTCTCATTATTTCAACATCTAGGAAAGACTCTGATTTTTTATTTGTCAGACTACAGTGGAGATGCTTTTGACCCTCATACTCATCTGCCATGTTCCTGGTCACTCACTTAGCCTGTCTAACTCCCCTTGAAGCCTCTTTGCATCCTCCACACAACTCACTGCAGGACACCAACAGGGCATGCAATGTCTTAGCTGCAAATGCTATGCAAACGGAGGGTTCAAAACCGGATGAGCAATACCTGCTGTGTTGCCTGACGTGTGCCTAGGCCGCACATTCATGAATGATAGGCAAGACCTAAACATAATCAAATCCGCATACTCAGTGATGACACTACTGATGAAATGAGACAATAAATGATGTATTGGTAGAACCACATCATTAGAATCTGATGGAGAATGAAATGCAATGCCCTCAAATCCCCATGACCATTGCAGCAACTGGCAGCATAACAACACAGCAAACCTAAACACAATGCAATTAAACATATATTTCGAATTGCATAGGGACACCTGTGCCACCTATGTGCATTCAAAATGTCTTTAATCTCTCCTTTTCTATTGCTACACCTAGGTGCAGCCCCAACATCCACAGCTGAGGTGGAGGGAACCTGCTGACTATTATGCCCTGTTGACAGTGATGACTTTGGCAGACAACCTCTGGTGGCCTGAGGCTTAGAGTGCCCTGAGATGAAGCACCTGGGATGCCTTGCTAGCGCTCATCCTCCGTCGGTGCACGATGGTACCTTCCTGACTCCTTGAAGAGATGGGGCACCTTGAGGAAGATCAAGATGCCCTGTGCCCCTTTCGTTTAGCCACTGCTGTACTTCACCCGTGGCTATACTGACGGAGTGCAGGTCTAAGTGCATAGGTATCAGTCACTGCGTGTCCTGCTGGACCTATATCTCCAAGGCTGTCACCACCTTCCCCATGAAGGCAGCCAAATGCTCGCATGCTAAAGCCATGCCAGCAGACAGAACGTGGATGGACTCCTTCAGCCTTCAGTCCAGTTTGGGCATGGCCTCTGGCATCTCTGCATGATATTCCCCTGCCTGTCTCTGCATCTCCAACATGTCTCTTATGGCCGAGTCCAGAGACTCGTCATCTGCATGGGGCTCAGCAGAAACCTGGTCTCCAGCAGTCCCCTGAGTGTCAGAGACCATCGCTGTCACTTCCACTGCCAGCTGTGGACCAGTGTCAGTGATGTGTCCACCAGATTGTGACCCCGAGCCTACTCTAGAACGTGCATCCGCCTAGGTGAATGTTTGCACTGGTGGAGGGTGTAGGTGAATGCCGTAACAGTGCATCCTCGGAGGATTCTGAGGCTTTATCAGAGGAGGGCTTGGAACAGGAGCTGTGGGTGGTCTTCCTTCTTTACCTCCCCCTTTTCTTGCTGGCACTTGGCATGGAGAAGAGAAAAATTTAGTTAATGCCTAAGCAGGCTCCCTTATCTAAGCCTCACTCTGTGGGCACATCTGACAACTGCAGGTTGGAGACATCATCACTTACTTGCTGGGAGAGTCCTGTCTCACCTTTGGCACAGGCAAAGTCCCACTCCTCCCTGGCTATTTCTACAGCCTCTTCTTCGAATGTGCTTTGGATTCAAATATCTGGAATGCCACCATCAATCCAGGCCCACTCCCTTTTGTTGTGTGAGTTCTTGTCCTGCAGATGGACAGGATTGAGTTTCATCCCAATGGGTGCATGAGCAGTTTAGGAACATGCTTGTCTATGCCAGTTCTTGAGCCATTCCCGGTTAGTGGTTAACAAGCAGCATGTCCTGCAACTGATAGAACATTGAGGTCATGAGGTGGCTGCCACACTTTCAGTGCACATGTCCCATCTGCTGCTGAGTCCTGCAACCCAAACTCCTGTCTGACGTCCCTGTGCACTCACACACATACACTGCCTGATACCCTTATGAGTATGATTTTGCAGTGACTAGATGGTGCCACATTTCACGCAGCAGATTGATCATCCTTTTCCTACACTGTTGGGCAGTTCTCTTGTGGGCTCCACAGATGCTAACCTCCACTGTGACCACCATCCAGGCCACTGTGGTCAGACAGGAGGGCCTCCTGCTGCCATTCCTAGGAAACATCACCACCCACCTTGACTGGATGGTCTGGAGGAGAACCTGCAGGGATGCTTTGCTGAACCATTGGGCCACATATTGTCTTCTCTGCGACATTCTGGTCTCAGCAGAATCTTGAACAACAGCCACACTGATGCTCCTGGCTTGTAGTGAGTGAATGGCTGTCTGGGTTCCATTTAAATATGGTGCCAGGACCTTCAATCCCATGAGATAAGGGCTGGGATGGCATCTTCCTGCCTGTCCCCACCGCAAGATTCACTGTGCTCCTCACTCATGCATTTGTAATGAGCTGAACAGCGCAAGATCATGCGTGGCCAGCCGTCCTGCCCACAAATGGAATCCACACTCATTTTTGCTCCTGCCACCCAACTTATACTCCAGATGGAAGATACTGCCCTATATTTCAAAAAGTACTTCATTGGCTGAAAAGCACTTTTGGATGTCCTGAGGTTTGTTAATAAATGCAAGTCTTTTGTCTTTTTGTCACACTTGAAAGCGTTTCATGAACAAACTATATATCACATCTGACTTGTTCAGCTGTATTCATAAAAAGGGAACAAATCCTCATTAACAAAATGGCATTTATTACCCATAATTTCACAAAACAGTGGAAATCAGGTAAGAAAACTATTGATGAACAAAGCTACTAGTTTGGGGTTTTGCAGAATACAGCCTCTGCAACTTCTGTAAAATTCCTAGAATCCCAAGTAATAAGAAAAACAATCAACTCTGTTCAATTGTGAATTAAAGGCCTTAATCATAAACAGGCAAAATCATGGGACACAATCCCCTAAACATTGATGAAAATGCCAGAAACCTTTCTAACAGTAAGACCTGACTTAGTCACTGCAAACCAGTAACCCTGCCAATGAAAACCAGCAATTATGAAAGAACTGGCAAATATGAGAATGGTAACAAATGAAATTTAGAAAAATATTTTTTAAAGAGTTTTGGTTATTATCTTGATCTTAGAAATAAGCAACTCTGTATTCTTAAATGACTTTGCAATCTTTTTCCCCATTTTTGATCGCAGTTTTTACTTTTGATAGCTCCCCCATGCTGACTGCTCTTGTTAGACCATGTCTAAGTATTGGTCAAATTATATTGAAATATAACCAGAGCAATGTTAAAATGTTAAGTATTTTTGTATATTAAGCATATTGAAGTTGCGCTCATTTATGTTAAAACAGATTTAATTGTGCTTAAATATTCTTTTTGTTGTAAATACCACTACCCCAGGATTATTGAATGTATATTATTAGACTTAAACATTTCTCAACTTAACTAATACTTTAATATATTCTTTGACAATGATAAAATGCTAAAATTATCAGATAAATGCAGCTTAACTTAAAAAGAATCTTGGATTGATTTTTTTTCCAATTGCAGGTGTGGCAATCCAATGATTCTTTCCCTTAGAGTCAATTTGTTTAAATAACTGACATACTATAGTTGATGGAATTATAAACACAGGCAACCACTCGTGCAAGTAACAGTAAATTAAGCCAGGCTACATTCTTGACTCAACAAAAGGACTGGGGAGTTATTAGGTGTCAGCTTGACTTTGTTGTAGCTTCTCCTTATGCCTTTGAGTCAGATGCCCCACATGAGAGACTTAACCACAAAACCCACGCTGTGACTGCAGTGGAGTACTAAGGGAGTGGTGCACCATTGGAGGTGCTTTTGTTTGGAAAAAAACGTTAAGCTGTCTGCCCTCTCAGGTAAACGTAAAAGATCCTATGGCAGCATTTCAAAGAAGAGCAGTGGAGTTCCCTTCAGTGTTTCGGCCAATATTTATTCTTCAATATCACTAAAGCTGATTATTTTAATGACTGAAAAAATGTGAGCACTGTGAAATGTGCTGTGACTTGCAAACTCAATGCTCTGTTCCTTCGACCCATTAACCATTACACTTCACTGAGAGTTGGATTTACTGAATTTACTCAAGATTCCAAAAACGTCATTTTTTGGTAGTAGTACAGTATTGTGAACCATTTTACACAACATAAGTGAAAGCAGTTAGAAGACAACCTCATCAGAAGTACAATCCAGGTAGCGAACAATGCGAAAAACATATTTGGAAATGAAAGGAGCTTTTGGTTATCAGGATTAAATATGAAGCAAATTGCAAGTGTTTTATCGAAATTGTAAAGAAATAATAGAATACATTCCATAGCAAAGTTCAATAAAATATTTTATTCCTTACTGATGGATAGTAAAGTTTCTTGTGGTAATACAGTATTGGTGGCTATTTGTCATTAATGACAAAACACATTGACTAAATTGGAAGGAGGATACATTTCTTTAAAACTTGGTGTTTACTGTGCAGTTTAAAGTCACATAGAATAGTCAGCATTTTATAGTGCCTGGCTCTGTTAGAGAAGGTGGAGCTGAAATTTCTGGTTGTGGGAGAGTGCAAAAGGAGATATCTGCCAGGGTGCGGGCAGGACAGAAATTTGATTCCTCCCCATTCAAAGTTCAGTGTTAAATTCCATTTTGTGAGAGGGAAGGTGCCTTCCATCCATCTTCCTACATCATGGGGGTTTGTTTGGAGAATTCCCTGTGTTCCCAGCAATTTTGCCTTTATAAGGCCTTAATGTAACTATTGCTAGATGAGAGCTGGCGTGAATTCATTTGGAAATGTCCCAGACTTTATCCAAACTTAGTTAGCCAATCTCTGAAGAAATTCATTATCTTTTTCACAAATTCTATGTGGCTCTCTTAGGAACTGAAGAAGTACTAAAATATTTTTTTCTGGCACAAAACTAGGGGCCCCCTCCAAAGTAAAATACTGCAGCTGCTGGAAATCTGAAGTAAAACAGAAAATACTTAGCAGGTCAAGCAGCATTGTGAGGAGAAACAGAATCAATAGGCAGAAATTAATGCCCTCCTGGAGGCAGTTTCAGAGGCGGGAGGACCGCGTGATCAGGCAAGAAGATACAGGGTGGAGATCCTTCCTCCGATTTATTGCAAGGTGGGAAGCCCATCCTCGGACCTTCCCATCTGGAGCCCAAATGAGGCCTTAAGTGGCCATGTAAGAGCCCCATCCCGCCACCTCTGGTTATTGCCCAGCAGCCAACGGGGACCAAGGCATCCTGCAGATAAGCCCTGGTGGATATGCCTATGGCCTACTTGGCAGCCCAAGCTCAATGGAGAAACTCACCCCCACCTTGCTGGGGCCTCCTTTTCCAGTCACTGCAAACCTTACCTTGTTCTTGTGGTTCCTCAGCCTGGGTGGAGGGAACTGCAGTACTGTCAGTGGCCACTGCTCCCCGTCTCGCTGCTGGTACTGGAGAGTTGACGGCCTCTGATTGGTCAGCAGCTCTCAGGTCACATGAGGATTTCTGGGCGAGATTCCCCTCAGAGGGGCCGGAAAGCATGATAGTGGAAAGATAAGTGCCTGATCGAGACTTAATCCCATTGCACCCCCTGAAAATGACTGGGATTGGATAGCCACTGGTTTTCCAGCTGATGGACAGGTACTCCCTGCTGCAACCATTACATTCCACCCAGTGTCTCAGGCTGATGATGGCATTTCATCAGAACAGACTGACTTAAGAGTCCCCTAATGTTGTGGTTGTGGGTCTCTCCACCTACTGCTGGGTTAGGGCAGATGACCTTGATGCACTTTTACTCGATGTCTGCCTTGCCCAAGAGGACAGTGTCAGTGGCCAACATTATGGGTGGATGAGAGTTCCCTCCTACTGCTCTTGTGCGGCAGAGAGGGACTCCTGGAACTTGAAGCCCAATCTGTCTTTGAGAGGGTTAATGCACATTTCTTTCACAGTTCTTGATGAACAATAATTTTGTTGAAGAAAAAAAGCTTGTGCTATTTCCAAAGTGTGCACGTGTGTTCATGGTGAAAAATGCATTAAGTTAACAAAGGGTATATCATCTTTACTGATCTACATTTTTTCTGCAAAGCAGAATCGTGATTTGAGCTACCACAAGTGCACTAAGGATACAAAGTAAGGTGGTTTCCATGTAATTGTACTATGGTATTCTAATTAAAGCCTAGTTAGGATATTGAAGCATATCTTAAAAGGAACCAGGTTGTCTTTGCATGCATGTCTAAATGCAGAGTAAGGTGAAAAATAAATTTTGTAACTGTTCATAACACTCTGGCCTATCACAGCACAACTGATTTCTCAGCAGAAAAGACTTCTCTTCTCTAAGTACCAGAGCAATTCAGCTACCTTCAGAGATTTATTCAAATGGCCTGTTCGCAAACATATTTTACACGAGTAAAATTTTCCAAGTGACACTTTACTGCTTTCTAAGTCTTTAATGTTCACTTCCTGATTTAGACATGCTAATTCCAGAAGTGTTAGCTTCATATCCACATGCAGATGACATGCAGTATCTTTTGGCTACACTGGGATTGGTGTAAATGTAAAACTTTAGTTGGCACCACATGTGTTGCGATGCATGTATAGTTCCATCTAGTGGCAGGAGGAGGGGTTGGTACTACCACTTTGCATAGTTGTAAAACCTAACAGAGAAAGCTGGACATGTAGAAAAACTGTCACTGGATTACCAGAGTAATCCTAGGGTTCTCGACAGTTACATGATTCATGCATTCCATTACTAATAAGCCATGACTCTAGATAAATTATAGATTCCTTACTCTTTTGCACTATCTGCATAATTAACTGATGAAACATTTTGTTTGTTATGGGAGAAGATCTCTGAATGAATCTGATCACATCAACAAGCTGAAGAGTGTGTTTCAGGGTGATTATTTAAATATTTAAAAAATTATGTAGAAGTGATACTCTAAAGAAGACCTGATACTCTAAAAGTGAGCTTAAAGTTAGAAATCAGGGTAAAGGAAAGCAACAAATAGCAAACTTGAGTTTTGGAGGGGACAAAACACACCACCAAGGACATTAACTAGCCTCTGTCCAGTTCCAGGTCATTAAATAACTTAACAGTTAAGCTTAATCAAGAACCAAAACTCAGATGAGTGGTGACTTTCCCAGGCTTGTAGCCCATCTCAACCTAATGCCCTGGATTTCCTGCAGGGAAAAAAAATTCTTCTAATATGGCAGTATGATCTCTCATATCAGTATAAAATCCTTGTCTGCTGAACGTCCTTTGCAGTACAAACATTTTGCATTGCCTAAGACAAACAAAAAATATTTTTTTTCTGTTGTTCAAACTGTCAGATACTATTATTAAAAAATAGAAAAGGAAAGTATACGCATAGACAGATGTAGTGCAGCTGTGTTGGAACTGACCTACATTATTATATCCACCTCTAGTCACCTTTTCAGTGGAGAAAAATAATGTGTATGGCATGGCCAGCCCAGCGGTATGTGTACAGGGAGATGCTGGTGTAGTTGTAATGTCACTAGACTGGTAATTTAGAGGCCCAGGCTAATGCTGTGGGGGCACAGATTCAAACCCCCACCAAGGCAACTGGTGAAATTTATGTTCAATTAATAAAATCTGGAATATAAAGCTGGTCTTGTTGTAAAAACCCATCCAGTTCATTAACGTATTTTAGGGGAGGAAATATGTCATCCTTACCCAGTCTGGCCTGCATGTGACTCCAGACCCATAGCAACATGACTGACTTTTAACTGGCCTCTGAAATAGCCTAGCCAGCCACTCAGTTCAAGGACAATTAGGGATGGACAACAAATGTTGGCCTTGCCAACGACACTCACATTCCGTGAAGGAATATGGTTTTGTATGTATACAGCACTAAAACATCCATAATCAATCACAAATGGCATGAGTTCTGACGAAAGGTCATTGACCTGAAAAGGTAACTCTCTTTCTCTCTAGGTTCCACATGTATACTGGTGGCACCCAGCTCTGCCTCACTACCACCTACCTCAACGCTCCACTGCCTCGATGTTGCCTCATTGCTTCTCTTAAATTCAATCCTGGATGAGCTGCCATTTCCTCCAATTAAACATTGGGAAAAACAAATTGCTTTTGGCCTCTGCCACAAACACTATTCCCTTAGTAATTATTCCATTCCCACCATCATCACTGTCTCAGGCTGAACAATGTTGTTAACATTTGCATCCGATTTGACTGAGCTAAGAATCAGCTCCATATTTTTTTCCAGCACAAAGTCACCTACTTCCACCAGGTAACATCACCTGTCTCTGCCTCAGTCCATCTACTGCTGAAACCCTTATGTATGCTTTTGTTACATTCAGCCAAAAGGGTCAGTAACCAGAGGGCATTGATTAAATATAATTGGTAAAAGAACTGGAGGGGAGATCATAAACATGTCATCTTAGATCCCTCTTGTAGTAAAAGGAAAAGACTTGCATTTATAATGTCTTTCGCAACCTTAGGATATTCCAATGTGCTTTACAGCCAATGAAGTACTTTTGAAATTTAGTCACTGTTATAATGTAAGGAAACATGGTAGCCAATCTGCACACAGCTATGTCCCACAAACAACAATGAGATAAAGACTGAATATGTCTTATTTTATTCATTTGTGAGATATGTGCATTGCTAGCAAGACCAGTATTTATTGCCCATTCCTAGTTTCCCTTGAAGATGTGGCAATAGTGACCTGCCTTCTTGAACTGCTGCAGTCCATGTGTTACTTTCGCAGTGTTTCAGTTAGTTAGGGATTTCCAGGGCTTTAACCCAGTAACAATGAAGGAAAGCTGATGGATGTGCAAGTCAGGATGATATGTGGCTTGTCTGTTGCCTTTGTCCTAGATGGTAGAGCTCATAGGTTTGGGCAGTGCTGTTGAAGAACCATTGGTGAGTTGCTGCCTTGTATCTTGTCAATGGTACACATTGCAGTCACGGTACTTGGATGGTGGAGGAACTGAATGTTTGTGGGGTGGATTGGTTGCTGATTAAGCAGATTGCCTTGTCTTGGATGGCATCAAGCTCCCTGAGTGTTGTTGCAATTTTACCCATCCAGACAGATTGAGACTCTTGTATCATACTGCTGATGTGTATCTTGTGAATGATGGAGAGGCTTTGGGGAATCAGAAAGTGAGCCACTCACCGCAGAATACCTGCTGTAGTAGACCATGATTTGTGTGGCTGGCTTTATGTTCAATGATATTGAAGGTGGGCAATTCAAAAGTGGTTGAAAGTCAAGAGGCAGTGGTTAGACTCTCTTGTCAAAAATTATCATTGCTTGACACTTGTGTGGTAAAAATGTTACTTGCCACTTATAAGTCCAAGCCTGAATGTTGTCCAGATTTTTTGAAATGCAGGCATGGACTGCTTCATTATCTGAGGAGTTGCAAATTGAACTGAACACTATGAAATCTTCAATGAACAGACCCAGAGAATAGTGATAAATAGTTAAAGGCAAAATACTGTGGATGCTGGAAATCTGAAACAAAACAAAAAGTGCTGGAAAAACTCAGCAGGTCTAACAGCATCTGTGGAGAGAAAGACAGAGTTAACGTTTTGACTCATCTTCAGAACTAAAAAGCATGAACATGATAAATGGTTGTTTTTCAAGATTGGAGGAAGGTTTGTAGTGGAGTTCCTCGGGATTAGTGTTGGGACTCTTGTTCTTTCTGATATATATTAATGACCTAGACTGTGATATGCAGGGCATGATTTCAAAATTTGCAGTTGATACAAAGATCGGAAATGTTGTCAACTTGATGGGGATGGCCTTGAACATCAAAAGGACATAGACGTTTTGGTGAATTGGGCAGACAAGTAGCAGATGAAGTTCAATACAAAGAAGTGTGAGGTGATTCATTTTGGCAGGAAAGATATGGTGAGATAGTACAAAATAAAGGAAGAGCCTCTAAAGGAGGTGCAGGAACTGAGTGACCTCAGTGTATATGTACATAGGTCATTGAAGATGGCAGGGCATGTTGAGAGAGAACTTAATAAAGCATATAGTGTCTTAGGCATTATTAATAGGTCATTGAGTACAAGAGTAAGGAGGTCATGTTGAACTTGTACAAGACAAGGCCTCATCTGGAGTACTGTATCCTGTTCAGGGCACCATACTTGAGGAAGGATGTGAAGGCATTGGAGAGAATACAGAGGAGGTTCATAAGAATGATCCCCAGGATGAAGAACTGTCGCAATGAGGATAGATTAGAGAGGTTGGGATTGTTTTCCTTGGAGAAAGGAAGGCTGACAGTAGACTTCAAGATCCTGAGAGGTATGGACAGGGTAAAAAGTGAGAAACTGTTCCCACTTGAGAATATCAAGAACTAGAGGGCATAGAATCAAAATAATTGGCAAAAGGAGTAAATGTGATGTGAGGAAAAATTTTTTCACCCAGAGGGTGGTTAGATTCTGGAACAAACTTCCTGAAAGGGTGGTGGAGGCAGCTTCGATTGAGGTATTCAAAAGAGAATTGGATTGCTACTTGAAAAGAGAGAATGTGTAAAGTTACAAGGATAAGGCAGGGAAGTGGGACTAAGTGGAATGCTCTTTCAGAGAGCCAGTGCAGACTCGATGGGCCAAATGGTCTCCTTCTTCATTGTAAAAATACTGTGATTTCTGACCTTACATTGGAGGAAAGTTCAATGATGAAGCAGCTAAGAATACTTAGGCCTAGGGTACTGCCCTGAGGAACTCCTGCACAACGTCCTGTGACTAAGATGTTTGGCCTCCAACAACCACAGCTTCCTTTGTGCTAGGCTTGACTCTAGCCACTAGAGGATTTTCTTCCAGATTTCCATTGATTTCAGTTTTACATGGGCTCCTTTGTGCCACTGTTCGTGGAATGTTGCCTTGATGTCAAGGCCTGTCATTCTTGCCTCACTTCAGGAATTTAGCTCCACCGTCTTGCACGCATCCTGTAACATACTCACTCACTGATCCCTGTCTGATAACACGCCCCATTCTCTGAATCCCATACTCTAACCACCATCCTATAATACACTTGACTCTCTGGACCACATCCTATATACACACCTTACTGCCTGACACCTTTCCTGTAATATACCCAAGCCTCTGACTCCCATCCTGTAACACAAGCCATTCTTTGACTTTCGTTGTGTCGTACATCCCACTCTCTGAGCTGACTTGTACCCATCCCACCCTGATCTTTCTGTAGTAGTCCACAATCGATTCCTGTCATATCGCAACATATTTCATCCTTCCATTCCAATGGCTTCATCCTTTGGCATTCTCTGTAATGCACTCCAACTCTAATTGTAGTAGTTTTCGCTCTTAATTCCCCTCAATCGGAGGTCTTGTGGCACAGTGGCAGCATCCCTACCTCTAGACCAGAAGCTCTGGACCTGAGTCCATGGCCATGGAGGTGCATTCATAACATAGCCAAACAGGATGATTATCAACATGTAAATCCTTCCAATATGCCTGATGGCAGGTGGCAAGAGTGGGAGAGTTTCTTGATCAGCCATGCTGCATTAGGCAATGGCAAACCATTGCAGTACTTTGCCAAGCATAATTATAGACCAATCCATTGAATATCCATGGTCCCAAATGTCCTCTTAAGGCATGGTACCTGAAAGAGGATGAATTCTTCTCACTCTTAGGCTCACTCTACTGTCCAATGCTGCAACTACCTGTTCTCCCTCCGACTGCATAGACAGAATTCTAAAACAAAAACAAAAATACCTAGAAAAACTCAGCAAGTCTGGCAGCATCTGCGGAGAGGAACACAGTTAATGTTTCAAGTCCTCATGACCCTTCAACAGAACTAAATAAAAATAGAAGAGAGGTGAAATATAAGCTGGTTTCAGGGGGGGTGGGACAAGTAAAGCCAGTGATAGGTGGAGATAACCAAAAGATGGCACAGACAAAAGGACAAAGAGGTGTTGAAGGTGATGATATTATCTAAGGAATGTGCTAATTAAGGGTAGAAAGCAGGACAAGCAAGCCCTAGTGGGGGTGGGGTGGGTGAAGGAATCGAAAAAGGCTAAAAGGTACAGATAAAACAATGGATGGAAATACATTTAAAAATAATGGAAATAGGTGGGAAAAGAAAAATCTATATAAATTATTGGGAAAAAAAAGGGGGGATCGGAAAGGGGGTGGGGATGGAGGAGACAGTTCATGATCTAAAATTGTTGAACTCAATATTCAGTCCAGAAGGCTGTAAAGTGCCTAGTCGGAAGATGAGGTGCTGTTCCTCCAGTTTGCGTTGAGCTTCACTGGAACAATACAGCAGTCCAAGGACAGACATGTGGGCATGAGAGCAGGGTGGAGTGTTGAAATGGCAAACGACAGGGAGGTCTGGGTAATGCATGCGGACAGACCGAAGGTGTTCTGCAAAGCGGTCACCCAGTCTGTGTTTGGTCTCTCCAATGTAGAGGAAACTGCATTGGGAGCAACAAATGCAGTAAACTAAATTGAGGGAAGTGCAAGTGTTTGGGCCCTTGGACAGTGAGGAGAGGGCAAGTGAAGGGGCAGGTGTTGTACCTTCTGCGGTTGCATGGGAAGGTGCCATGGGAGGGGGTTGAGGTGTAGGGGGTGATGGAGGAGTGGACCAGGGTGTCCCGGAGGGAATGACCCCTGCAGAATGCCGCCAAGTGGGGTGAAGGGAAGTTGTGTTTGGCGGTGGCATCATGCTGGAGTTGGCGGAAATGGCGGAGGATGATCCTTTGAATGCGGAGGCTGGTGGGGTGATAAGTGAGGACAATGGGGACCCTACCATGTTTCTGGGAGGGAGAGGAAGGTGTGAGGGCGTATGCGCAGGAGATGGGCCAGACACGGTTGAGGGCCCTGTCAACCACCGTGGGTGGAAAACCTCGGTTTTACAGAATTAAACAGAATTCTAGTACAGTGCACATTCTGACTCCTCTAATACAGTGCTCCTGACGCTATTATGTAGCATATTTGACTGTCAGACCCACACTATCAAAGCAAAGGCCATTCTAAAGACACTTGTTATAGCATGCTCCATTCTCAGACTCCCTACCCTAGTGTTTCTCAGTCCTACACCCCAACACATAGTATCATTCTGTCACATACTATCCAATCCAATTATCCAATCAGATCACCTCTTAAAAGCATGCACACACACCCATGAACATTTTACATATTTGAATTTATGTATGCATGGAAACTATTTTTTTTAAATAAAAGCATATCCACAAGATAATTCCAAATTGGAAAGATGTTAAGGTTTTCCAGTATCTTAGATTCTCAAGTTGGTTCAAAAACCTTCCAGCCAGAATTTTTTATTTAACAAACAAGCCTTTAATTAACATTTGACAACAAAAATAAACTGAAACATGGAGAACGTCATAGTTGAATTATCTGTAGTCAGCTCTAGCTGGTTTCCTTTATGAGTGCTTTTCTGAAGCAGCTGGCCTTTTGTTTCTCTTTAATTCCTCTATTGTTTTGAGAATATGTAAAAACCCTTCATTCTTTTATCAGGTACTTTGCAGGAGGATTTCAACAATCTCCCCATTTTCACTGGAGTAGAAGTTTGCAAGCCACATAAAACACAAGTGATGGACACATTGAGATTAAATGGTTTTCTGTGGCGGTGCGAGCACCCAGCAAATGAGTTTCACCAACAACAATAAGCAATCACTGTGGAGAAGAGATGATTGACAATAGGTTCATTTGTTTGTTCAATAATGATAAGTTTGTGAGGTTGGTAATCGTCAATAATCAATTCTAACTCATAATATACATGTATTGGCAAATCCTCCTACCGAAAGCATACTTTTAGTTTGCCTTACTGTTATGAAAAGAGTATTGAACATCTGATGGACTATTTTTCAAGCTGCAGCCATGTTAAGGAACATACTGTAATTTGCATCAAAAATTGATTTCAGTATGGTTTTCTGTATTTCATGGGGACTAATATTTTGTTTGGATCTTGTATTTTATCAGATTAATCGGAGTTTCATTAAAAATGACTTTTTTTCATCCAAAGCTTTTATTCAGCTGTTCTCCTTTAGGTAAAAGTCAAATCATAGGAATAATAATGATGCTAGTACTTGTCATAGCAGTAAAAATAAAGGTTTGACATGAGGATGCAATCACAGGATGAAGTACAGTATAAGTAATTTATATTAGGCTGGTGAAGCAAAAGTTCTCTCTTATGAATGAGTATCATTGATTTATTCATAATGTCATGTCAGCAAAAGTTAGGATTTCCAGAGTTAGGGAGGAATGAATCACTTGTGGAGTTGGAGAGGTCTGAGAAGGATTGGGGAGTCAAAATTTTGGAAGATAGCTGTGCTGTCAGGAAAGACCATGGAGTTGAGCCTTTAGAAAATCAGTTGTAGGGAAGGTTGAGAGATGAAAGCATGGGAAGCCTTTGGCAAAGGACAATTTTGCAGGTATAAAACCAGTGCCTAAGTGTAGAAATTATGGTTTTATTTAGTGTGCAATGTAACTTTAAGGATAATACCTGTTAAGGAAGATCACATGATCTGTAGTAACCAATAGGAGAGTAGCGCGGGCTACCTCAGCAGTTAGTGTAGAGATAGAGTTAGAGTTGAAAGCACACGTGTCATTGCTGCTGAGCATATTGTAAATAAGCTTAATGTTTCCACCCAAGAAGTGTCTGCTGATCAGCTCTATCATTAATAGCACATCGGCCACCCTACACAAACAGATGACAAGGATAAAACAGGATTGAACAAAAGAAAGAGTTAAAAAGAAATCGACACTGTACCTTGCCCAGTGATTGTAATTAGCAACCTCCGTTAGAATTGAAGAAATTATCCTCTCTCAAAATGCCACAATTTGGGAGAATTGATCCTTTTGAACCTGCCACAGATTAGTCTCTATACATTGAATGCCTCACATTCTATGTTCAAACGAATGAGATTACGGGGGAAGAGAAGAAGTAAGCGATCCTCTTGAATACTTGTGGGAACAAAACTTACAGCTTGATTCGAAGTTTGACAGTACCCAGTGCCCCAGATTCAAAGATTTTGACGAATTGGTGGACCTCATGAAGGGTCATTTCCAACCCAAGCCCTCAATCACGGTGCAGAGGTTCAGGTTTAATTCATGAAATAGAGCCCCGAGTGAGACAATTGCATGCTATGTGACAAATCTGAAGCAGCTAAACGGAACATTGTGAGTTCGGTATGACTCTGAACAACATGCTCAGAAATCGTTTTACTGTGTGGCGTTAAAGAAGACTCTATTCAGAAAAGATTATTGTCAGAAGTGAATCTGGATTTCAAGAAAGTGCTAAAGATAGTGCTGGCCATGGAAAGCACAGTAAGAGATTCAAAAGCAATGCATGGTGTGCATAATGGCATCGTCCTCCACATTGGGCAGGAAGCCTCAGCTGAAAGAGGTGTGATAAAGCGAGACTCCACTAGCCGAAGAATAAAGAAAAATAACTTAGCACCAAAATTGTAGAATAGTTTTAATAGAGTGGAAACAATCAGTCTTTTAGTGATTGGCAGTTTAAAAATATCGAATGTTGTCAATTTTGAAATATTGTCATAGAAGTGGACATATGATGAGACAATGCAAGGAAAGATTCAAGCAGGCTTGTGAACAAAAGAAGAAGCCCAATGAAATTTATACTGTCGAAGAGCCTGAAACAACAAATTCAGACATTTACTCATTGTTTAATCTGAAAGATGGAAAGACAACCAACGTTTGTACAGTGAAAGTAAATGGCAAACCTGTTAGAATGGAAGTGGACACGGGAGCTTCCGCTACAGTATTTGGGGAACATACCTTTGGATATTTGAATAATGGTGAACATCAATTAAGTTTAGAAGAAATGGATGCCAAGCTAAAAACATATACGTGTGAAGACATTCAAGTAAAAGGCATAAGCAGAATAACTGTCCATTATGGAAGTCAATCAGCAAAGCTACCCCTGATGGTGGTGGCAAGTGAAGGGCCAAGCCTCCTGGGGCAAAATTGGTTAAAGGAGATTAAGTTAGAATTGGCTGAAATTTTCCAGTTGAGAGCAAGTGGGCTACTAGAACTACTTAGAAAGTATACACTGTCTTTAAGGATGAACTGGGGAAAATCCAAGCCCTGTAGGCCAAGATTCATATGGATCCAGAAGCAACCCCTCGCTTCACGAAGGCCAGACCAGTGCCATATGCCCTGCGAGAAAGTCGACATTGAACTGAACAGATTAGAGAAACTGGGTGTTCTACAACCTGTTCAGTTCTCAGAATGGGCAGCACCTGTAGTCTCTGTCCTTAAACCCAGCCAAAGCTTACAAATTTATGGAGACTACAAACTGACGGTTAATGAAATAGCTAAGCTAGACAGGCACCCCATTCCAAAAATCAAAGACCTGCATGCCAAGCTGACAGGAGGGACAATGTACACAAAGCGTGACATGAGCCATGCTTATCAATAATTAGAGTTGGATAATGCCTCCTGGGCATTTGTCAGAATTAATACCTATAAAGGTTTGTACCAATATACACGATTGCCTTTTGGTGTTTCGTCTGCTTGTGCCATTTTTCACAGAACAATGGAAAGCTTACTGCAGGGAGTACCCCAGGTTGTAGTCTATTTAGATGATGTATTAGTGACAGGATTCACTGAAAAAGAGCATTTGTCAAACTTAGAAAAAATCTCAAAATGTTTCTTCCCAGATGGTGTGCGTTTACAAAAAGAAAAATGCACATTCCAAGTGAGGGAGCTCATCTACTTGGGTCACCGGGTAGATACACTGAGCCTCCACGCAGTTGAGGAGAAAGTGAGAGCCATAAGAGAGGCACCT
Organism: Carcharodon carcharias; assembly: GCF_017639515.1. NCBI lineage: Eukaryota > Metazoa > Chordata > Chondrichthyes > Lamniformes > Lamnidae > Carcharodon > Carcharodon carcharias. The sequence goes on along the minus strand of NC_054472.1, from coordinate 38,754,920 downwards.
GCGCCAAATAGCTTAAATCATTCCTAGGAAAGATCGACTATTATGGGCCGTTCTTATCCAATTTGTCTACAGTGCTGCACCCCCCACCCCCTACATTCTCTACTCAAAAAGAACAAATGTTGATCTTGGAAGGCACCCCAGAAAGAAGCTTTCATGGAGGTGAAACAATTGTTAACTCATCCAGTCTGTTAGTGCATTATGACCACACAAAAGAATTGGTGCTGACATATGACTACGGAGGTGAAGCAGTGCTCAACAGATGGACGACGGCATGAAACAACCAATAGGTTACGTATCAAGAATGCTCAGCACAGTGGAAAAGGAATACTCGCATATAGAAAAAGAAGGCCTTTCAATCATATTTGGTGTCAAGAAGTTTCATAGTACGTACACAGACGCTATTTTACAATCGTTTCAGACCACAAACCATTGCTAGGATTGTTTAGTGGGGACAAGGCTAGTGGGGACAACATGTGGGTTTCACTGGCTAGACCAACATTTATCGCCCATCCCTAATTGCCCTTGAGAAGGTGGTGGTGAGCTGCCTTCTTGAATCATAGCAGTCCCTGTGGTTTAGGTACACCCACTGTACTGTTAGGGAAGGAGTTCCAGGATTTTGATCCAGTGACAGTGAAGGAATGGCGATATATTTCCAAGTCAGGATGATGTGTGACTTGGAGGGGAACTTGCAGGTACTGGTGTTCCCATGCGTCTGCTGCCCTTATCCTTCGAGGCAATAGAGGTCGCGGGTTTGGAAGTTGCTGTCGAAAGAACTTTGGTGAGTTGCTGCAGTGCATCTTGTAGATGGTGCACACTGCTGCCACTGTGTGTCGATGGTGGAGGGAGTGAATGTTTGTAGAAGGGGTGCCAATCAAATGGCTGCTTAGTCCTGGACAGTGTCAAGCTTCTTGGGTGTTGTTGGTGCTGCACTCAACCAGGCAAATGGAGAGTATTCCATCACACTCCTGACTTGTGCCTTGTAGATGGTGGGTAGCTTTGGGAAGTCAGGATGTGAGTTACTCGCCACAGAATTCCAGCCTCTAACCTGCCCTTGTAACCACAGTATTTATATGGCTGGTCCAGTTCCATTTGATTGTGGATGTTGATAGTGGGGCTTCAGTGATGGTAATGCCATTGAATGTCAAGGGGCGATGGTTAGATTCTCTATTGTTGAAGATGGCCATTGCCTATCACTTGTGTGGCTCATGTGTTACTTGCCACTTATCAGCCGAAACCTGAACGTTGTCCAGGTCTGGATGAACATGGGCATGGACTGCTTCAGTATTTGAGAAGTCATCAATGGTGCTGAACATTGTGCAATCATCAGTGAACATCCCCACTTCTGATCTTATGATGGGAGGAAGGTCATTGATGAAGCAGCTTAAGATAGTTGGGCCTAGGATACTACGCTGAGGAACTTTTGTAGGGATGTCCTGAGATGACTATAGCCACAACATATTCCCATTGTGCTAGGTATGACACCAACCAGTGGAGAGTTTTCCCCCTGGACTCCCATCGATTCCAGTTTTGCAAGAGCTCCTTGATGCCACACTCAGTCAAGTGCTGCCATGATGTTAAGGGCAGATACTCTCATCTTATCTCTTGAGTTCAGCTCTTTTGTCCATGTTTGGACTAGGCTGGGCCATTATGAGGCCAGGAGCTGAGTGACCCTGGCAAAACCCAAACTGAGCATCAGTGAGCAGATTATTGCTGAGTAAGTGCCATGGATAGCCCTGTCCATTTTCCATCACTTTACTGACGAACGAGAGTAGACTGATGAGTTGGTAGCTGGCTGGGTTGAATTTGTCCTGCTTTTTGTGTGCAGGATATACCTGGGCAATTTTCCAAATTGCTGGGTAGATGCCAATGGACTAGCTTAGCTAGGGGCATGGCTAGTTCTGGAGCACAAGTCTTCAGTACTATTGCCACAATATTGTCAGGGCCAATAGCCTTTGCAGTATTCAGTGCCTTCAACCATTTCTTGATATCACGTGGAGTGAATCGAATTGGCTGAGGATTGGCACCTGTGATGCTGAGGACTTCCGGAGGAGGCCGAGATGGAACATCCATTTGGCACTTCAGGCTGAAGATTGTTGCAAATGCTTCATCCTTATCTTTTACAAATGGCTTTGTACAACACTAGACTGACCCCTAGTGCAGGTCATGTCTTCTCTTACATCCCTGTGGATTAGTGCTGTACTCAGTCCCATGTTAACCCTATTTGTGCCAGACCCTTACACAAACCATGGATTTGCCCAAAAACAATGGTAAGTCACCTTCTTGAACTGCTGCAATCTATCTGGTGTAGATCTGGTGCTGTAGAGAGCTCCAGGTTTTGACCCAACAACAGAGAGGCTAATTGTAATGAGCTCCGTGAGCAAATTTCATATTGTTCTTGTGCCAACGTGAATAGCTGGATGCCGCTCTTTTGTGCACCCATTTTCAGGGATGATGGGATTTGCCAGGCCAGTATGTTGGTATAAACCAGTAATCTTATGCAGACATTACATTTTTTTCCATTTTAATACATTGGATTCAGAGAGTCAAAGATCCCAGGTTAATCCAACTGCCTGGGCAACTCCCAATCTTAAATTGGCTGCAGGCTGACCTATCACACATAGTCAGGGACTGAAAAGGGCATGTGGCAATGAGAATTAACTTCCCAACTCATAGCAGGAGTAGAAACAGAAGAATACAGGGAGATTACCTACACAAAGAACAATTTATCTAATCAAATACCCTTAAATCATTTTTAAGGTAATTGGTGTGCTTTTTTGAAATGTCCACCTTGTGTTTGTATTTGTCAACCAATGTTTACTGAGAATGCATCATTTTTGGCCCAGGCATAGTTGGTGCAGTTTATATCAACTGACAACAAAAATTTGGGAAACTGCATCTTATTTGCTGCAGACTGTTGTTCAATTACATGGCATGAATTGAAATAAAACAAACATACGTTACCAGTTATACCAGTGGAAGATATTGGATTACAATGCTGAGTTACAAAGTTGTTACTGTATTGTTTCCATTATGAGATAGCTCATAAACAAAGCAGTAAGATTTAGATAATAGGTTTGTATCCCAGACCAACAAAGCAGACAGTAAAAGGTGATTCTAAAAAAGTATGCTACACTACACTTGTTGTAGGGTGGCCGGATTGCACTATTAATGATAAGAGTTGATCAGCAGACACTTCTTGGATAGAAACTTTGGGCAGGATTTTATGCGTCGGCGAGCGGGGCCTTGCCGACGCGTAAAATGATACGCGGTGACGTCGGGGGGAGCTCCCGACGTCACCATGCCCCATTTAAGTTTTCAGGAAGGCGAGGGCCGATTGAGGCCATTGACAGAGTCAATTATGTAATTAAAGGACCTGCCCATCCAACCTTAAGGTTGGCGGACAGGCCAGGAGCCCCGGCACGAATTGGAAAAAGCATGAAACCTCATCCACAGGCGAGATGAGGTTTCATCTAGCTTTTAAAAAATTTTAATAAAGTTTTTTTGAAAATTATGGACATGTCCCAACTCGTGTGACATTGTCTCATGAGGGGACATGTTAGGGAAATTTTATTTTTCTTTTTTAAGGTTTTACATTTACAGTCGATCTCCCTGAGGCTGCACTTAGCCTCAGGCAGATGAGTGCATTCTTTCGTGTGCATGCGCGAAAGAATGCACTTTTGATTTTGGGATTCCTCCCCGCCCGCACAGGTAGCGCATAGCGCTTCCGTGCAGACATCACGCTGGGCAGGCCTTAATTGGCCCGCCCACATAAAATGCGCCATGCCTCCAATCGGGGGTGCCAATTGGAAGCACGCTTGTGCGCGCCTGCCCTTCAACCTCCTCCCTAACGGGGGGAAAATTCAGCCCTTTAAATTTATTTACAATATACTTAGCAGCAACTACATACATGCTTTCAACTCCAACTCTATCGCTACACTGATTCCTGAGGTGGCCCGAGCTACTGTCTTATTGTTTACTTCAGATCATGTGATCTTGCCTAATAAGTATTATTGTTAAAGGTACATTATACACTAAATAAAATCATAATTACTATATTCCTCCCACTTTAATTCAGCTATACATATTATATTTACAAGTACATATTGTTCAAGAGAACATAACATTTGCACTGGGTAAGGAATTTATAAGTTCAGTATTTCAGGTGGTTTCCTGGTACATGTGGTTGAGTATTTTCAACAGGAAACGCAGTTCTGGTCATGATCACTGGTGGAGCCAAACCTTGGTGATTTGCCTCTCCCTTCTTTAAATGGTCCACATGTTTATGGATGATCCGGCCTTCCACCTCCATGTGGTAAGATAGAGGTCCAGTTCCCCCACTTATTTCACTTTGGTCCTTCACCAATGTTCTTCATGTATAACGGCTCCCCCATGGTAAATTTCCTCATGTGACTATGCCATTCATGTCTAGTTTTCTGGCTGCCCTAACTCCTTTCTAACTTCCCCTCTAAATTCGGCATTATTAAGCTAAATCTCATCCTGAGACAGTGTTTCAACAATAACTCCACAGGTGTGACAGCTGTACAAGGGGTAGACCTTTAATGAAGAAGAAAGCGTGCTAGCTTGGTTGCCAATGAATCGCCAGTTGACTTTTTCATGCCTGCCTTGAATGTTTGAACCGCACTTTCGGCCAGTCCATTTGAGGAAGGGTGGTATGGTGCAGTTTTCACACGAGTGATACTGTTGAGGCTGATAAACTGTTGAAACTCAGCACTCGTAAATGCCATGCCATTATTGGAAACGACTACTTCTGGTAATCCATAAATGGCAAAACTCTGACATAGTTTTTCAATTGTAACAGCTGACGTTGCTGACTTCACAACCAAACATCCAACCATTTTGATTGGGCTTGGACAATGAGCAGAAACACTGTTCCAAGGAAAAGTCCAATGTAGTCAAAGTGTAAGTACACCCAGGGTCTACCTGGCCACTCCCATGGGTGTAACGGAGCTGTTTTGCAGTTGCTGATATTGCACGCAGTGCTCCACTAAACACCGTATTTCACCATTCATCCCAGGCCACCATAGATAGTTGGGTGCTATGGTCTTCATTCGGAAAATTCTTGGATGGGCACTGTGTAGTTCAATTAAAAGTGGCTCCCTTCCCTTTGGAGGAACTATCACTCATGCTCCCCATAATAAGGTGCCATCCTTATTATTTCATGACTTATTACTTCATGATTATTTCATGACTTCTGTTGAGGAACTGCCTCATTATATCAGATATGGCCTCCTGTGACCAATCTTGTTCTTGTACCTGAGATAGGACTAGATCTCGACTTGTCCAGTCTCTGATTTGTCGAGCACATACCGGTGAGGGATCTAAGAGATGTAGCAATAAAACAAGTTCCTGTGGAACCGGGACATGCTCATCATTTAGTTGTAAAGGCAAATGACTAAGGGCATCAGTGTCGAGCACATACCGGCGAGGGATCTAAGAGATGTAGCAATAAAACAAGTTCCTGTGGTAAAGTTGTAAAGGCAAATGACTAAGGGCATCAGTGTTTGCGATTTGATTGCCAGGCCTATGTACGAAAGTGTAATCATTTGCTGCCAGAATTAAGGCCCATCGTTGTATTCTTTCTGAGGCTATAGGTGGTATAGCCTTGTCCTCACTAAACAAACGTAGCAATGGTTTAAGGTCTGAAATGATTGTAAAATGGCATCCACGCCAACTTTGCTTCTGGGGAAGGTGATCCGTAGTATGCTGTGCCATAATTTCAGATGAAAATGTCTACTTTATGCTAATAGAAAATTTAAATTAGTAATGTCTCATAGAAGCAGATAACCCTAGCAGAAATATGTCCCTACTTACACTCCACAGATTGGAATGTACAGCCTGTTGAAAATGAGCATTGTGGGCACGAGTTCTCACAGGGTGAGTCACTACTTCTTGTGGATTGTTGAGCAGGGGGATAGAAAAACTGGTGAACAATTCACATGTGATCACTATCATAAAATTACGAACAGCCTGCTGAAAAGTGGCATTGAAAATGCTTTTGGCTATTATTCTGTGATTGATCTGCAAATCTTTGAAGGAAAACTGGTCTTTTGGATGCTACTATTGTGCAAATTTAAAACAGGCCCACTATGGTAAGAAATTACATGGATGAATATATGGTCCAGATGAAGTCTTTGCTGACAAGCTGATGCCAGCCATCAGCACTTTATACTGACAGTTGGTGATCTGTATAAGCATTTGCTGCCATAAAATCAGCACAAAACACCCCCTCCCTCTCATTCGACAATCCTGCTGCTAATGGAAGTGATTCTGGGCAAGAATTGAGAGATCAAGAATTTGTGCCTAAAGTGTATAGTGGCTGGAATCAGTTCTATTAGCAGCAGGATTTGTGTAGGGGTAACATTAATTTGGGGGGGGGGGTGGTGTTGGGGAAGGAGACAATATGAGTTTGAATTCTAAGGCCTTGATGAGCAAAAGGGAAATGTGTGGGAAAAGGAGTGTTAGCTTGAATAACAGGGGTCAATGAAACAGTAGTGCTAATGTGAAGATGGAGGAGGAATACTAAAGCTTGAATGGGAAGATGGAAGAGGAGTACCAATTTAAACTGATTTGGAGAGTGAGAGGAATGCTGAGTTAAACTGAAGGTTAAAGGGAGAAGAACATCACCTTGAACACTGAGATGGAAGAAGGATGCCAGATTGATTTAGGGGCTAAGAAAAACTGGGGGTGAAGGGTAATTGAATCGAGGAAGGTTTTTTATTCGTATGGCTGGGGAAGAGGTTATAGTTCGGTATCGAGGTTAACAATCTATTCAACAGCTTCAGCTGACATAGTGTGAATGATTGTGATGTCACCAGTAATGGATCTCTCAGGGCAAGAGTTCAGTATGTGGGTGATGGTCTGGCTTCCAACGACTCCCAACAAGAGAGGGCAGAGTTCTAGACTTACTCATAAGAAATGAAGCTGGGCAAGTGGATGAAGTACCAGTGGGAGACCATTTTGGAGATAGTGACCATAATATAGTTAGATTTAGCATTATTATGGAAAAGGACAAGGATAGAACAGGAGTAAAAGTTCTAAACTGGAAGAAGACAAATTTTACAAAGCTGAGAGGCGAGTTGGCAAGAGTAGACTGGATGGACTATTAGAAGGAAAAACTATGTCAAATCAGTGGAAGGCAATTACGTGCACAGTGTAGACATATCCCTACAAAGATAAAGGTGGTGCTGCCAAATCTAAGAGCTCCCTGGTTATCCAGAAAGGTACAGGCTAGATAAAGCACAAAAAGAAAGCTTATGACAGTCACAAAAGACTTAACACTGTAAAAAGCTTAGAGGAGTATAGAAAGCACAGGGGTAAAGTAAAAATGGAAATTAGAACAGCAAAGATAGGATATGGAAAAATATTGGCAGGTAAAATCAAATAAAACCCAAAAATGTCTTCCAGTACATTAAGAACAAGAGAATAACTAAGGAAAAGGTAGGGCCTATCAGAGATGTAGATGGTAACTTGTGGGTTGATGCAGAAGATGTGGGCAGGGTTCTCAATGAGTACTATGTCTCTGTCTTCACTAAGGAGAGGGATGATGCAGACATTCTAGTTAAAGAGGAGGAGTGTGAAATATTAGATACAATAAGCATAGTGGGAGAGGAAGTACTGGAGGGACTAGCATCCCTGAATGGAATTGGTGGGTAAATCACCAGGACCAGATGGATTGTATCCCAGGCTGTTGAAGAAAGCCAGGCAGGAAATAGCAGATGCTCTGAGGATCATACTCCAATCCCCACTAGGTACAGGATTGGAGGTCTGCGAATGTTGTACCATTATTTAAAATGGGTGCAAGGGGATAGGCCAGAAAACTATAGGCCGGTCAGTCTGACTTCATGGTGGGAAAATTGGATAAACTGTCACTTAGAAAGGCACGGATTCATCAGAGTTAGTCAGCGTGGTTTTGTCAGGGGAAGATTGTGTCTTACTAACGTAATAGAATTTTTTGAGGATGTAACAAGGAGGATTGATGAGGGTAGTGCAGTGGATGTTGTCCACATGGATTTCAGTAAGGCATTTGACAAGGTGAAATGGCAGACTAGTTAGGAAAGTGAGATCTCATGGGATACAGGTGAAGATGCCAGGTTGGATCAAAAATTGGCTCAACGATAGGAAACAAAGGGTAATGGTTGATGGATGTTTTTGCGAGTGGAAAACAGTTTCCAGTGGTGTTTCATAGGGCTCAATGTTGGGGCCCTTGCTGTTTTTTGTATATATTAATGATTTAGACTTAAATGTGGGAGGCATGATTGGGAAATTTGTAGATGGCACAAAAATTAGCTATGTAGTTGATAGTGAAGAGGATAGCTGTCGACTCTAGAAAGATATCAATGGTTTGGTTGAGTGGGTGGAGAAGTGACATGTGGAATTCAATCTGGAAAAGTGTGAGGTAATGCAAAGGAGAAGGCAAACAAAACAAGATGGACAAGTTGGTCAAGAAAGCATTTGGAATGCTTTCCTTTATTGGGTGAGGAATTGAATACAAAAGCAGGGATGTAATGATGGAACTGGATAGAACACTGGTTAGGCCACAGCTGGAATTATGTGTACAATTCTGGTCACCATATTATAGGAAGGACATAATTGCTCTGGAGAGAGTGCAGAGGAGATTTACAAGAATGTTGCCAGGTCTTGACAATTTCAGCTATGAGGAGAGATTGGATAGGCTTGAGTTGTTTTCCTTAGAACAGAGGAGGCTAAGGGGTGACCTAATTGAGGTGAACAAAATTATGAGGGTCCTAGATAGGGTAGATGGGAAAAACTTTGTTTCCCCTAGGGTCAATTACCAGGGAGCATAGATTTAAGGTGATTTGTAGAAGGATTAGAGGGGACATGAGGAAAAGCTTTTTCACCCAGTGGGCATCTGGAATTCACAGTGTAAGTTGGTAATTGAGGCTGAAAAGCTCAACTCATTTAAAAGGTACCTGGATCTGTATCTGAAGTGCTGTAACCTGCAAGGCTGTGGACCAGGTGCTGGAAAGTGGGATTAAAATGAGTGGCTAGTTTCTTTTTTCTCTTTTTGGCTGGCAGATGTGATGGGCTGAATGGCCCCTTTCTGCACCATAGCTTTTCTATGGTTCTATGGATTTAGATGGCCACAGCCACAATTTGAGTTGTTCCCCATGTTCCATTCGTGGAGGAAATGGCCAGATCTTCCCTGACCTGTCCTTAAGCAGTTGAGGGTGGGACTTCACCACTCGGGTCAGTTACCAAATTGCAGTTGGTAATGTTTGCAGGCATCTAGGAGGTGTGCCATCGAGAGATGGGGCTGTCGTCAGTTTGTAGGGTGTGAATGTGTTCTGGGACCACGGGATTTCAGGTGAGTACGTGGGATTTTTTTGAGGTCCTATGTCAAAGGGAGCGCTTTGTTGGCTATCAGCCAGTGTTGTTCTATTTTAATTTATTTCCTAATAGAAATTTCATCTAGCCCTTGGTTGGGGTTTGATGAAAAATGTAAAGGCCACCTGGCTGATTTGCCCATCGGCCAACCATAAGGTTGGGCGGGCCATGAAAAATCGCTTGACAATTGCACCATTAATGGGGTTTAATTGCCTGCTTAATTGTTGGCAGGCCGCTTCCAACTTTTGCGTGTGCCCACCGAGCAAAATCTCGCATGAGTGCACGATGACATTGGGCGCTTGCCCAATTTTATGCCCGATTGTGTCAGGCCTGCCTGCGGGATGTAAAATTTTGCCCATTCTGTTCTGAGTTTTGCAAGCACAGGCTGGTTGCATACGTTCAGTAATCTACCTATTGTGAACAGCCAAAGGTTTGATATGATCCGCCAGTCATAGGGACGTATGGCCTATGTATCTGGCATCATAGCAGCAATGAAATTCATGCATGAAATTAATCATTTTAGTATAAAAGCAAAATACTGCGGATGCTAGAAATTTGAAACAAAACAGAAAATGCTGGAAAAACTCAGCAATATTTTTATTTATTTTCAATTTTATTCATTTATTCATTGTTTTATCCCCACCTTTTATCCTATTTTTGACTTTTTTCCCCCCACCCTGCCCCCACAAGGGCCATCTATCACTTGTTCATGTTGTTCTTTTCGGAGTGTTCCTTGTCCTATTATCACATTCTGCTTTCCTACCTTAATGCCACTATCAGCATCTTATTTAGCCCTTATCACTACCATTAACACCCCCTTTGTCCTTTTGTTCATGACATCTTCGTCAATCTCTCCTTTGCCCCCACCTATCGCTGGCCTTCTAGCCAGCTTCACCTGCTCCACCCCCCTTAAACAGCATAAATTTAATCATATTTTTACTTCCCCTTACCTCTGAAGAAGAGTCATATGGACTTGAAACGTTTACTCTGTTTTTCTCTCCACAGATGCTGTTAGACCTACTGAGCTTTTCCGGCATTTTCTGTTTTGTTATTCATTTTAGTGGTAGACAGAACATTTTGAATGATGAGTGCAAGATGAAAAGCTTCAACAATGTCTTTTTTTTTAGCAATACCCAAGTTCTGTATTACCAAGCGACTACTTGTATCACCAGTTTTGCTCTGCTTGTCAGGCAATCAAGTATGGGCACGATTTTTAAAATATATTGCATTCAATATCAATAATAACGACAATATGCAATTATACAGCACTTTTTACATAATAAATTGTTCCATCGCATTTCACAGGAGAATTATCAGGCCAAATTTGACATTGAGTTGCACAAGGAGATATTAAGACAGATGACCAAAGCTTGGTCAAAGGGATAGGTTTTAAAGAGAATCTTAAATGAAGGTTGGGAGGCAGACAGGAGAAGTGGTTTTAGGGGATGAATTTCAGAGCTTATGGCATGCCCACCAGTGGTGGAGTTAAGAAGTTTAGAAATGCCAAGATGCTAGAATTGGAGGAGTGCAGGCTGGAAGAGGTGCAGAGCTGGGGGTGGAGGGTGGTGGAAGGGCACGGCCATGGAGGAATTTGAAAACAAGGTTGAGAATTTTAAAATGAACTGGGAGCAATTGTAGGTCAGTGAGGATAGGAGTTATGAACAAGCAGGACTTGATGTGGGTTAGGAAATGGGCGGCAGAGTTTTGGATGAGATCATGTTTACTGGAGGGTGCAGCTGGGAGGCTGGCCAGAAGAGCATTGAAATGGTCAAGTCTAGAGCTAACAAAGGTAAAAGAGGATTGCAGAAGCAGTTGAGATGAGGTAGAGCATGGATAGGTGGCATTATGGAGGTAGAAGTGGGAGACCTTGGAGAGGAATGTGAACCTCATCTCAGGATCAAATAGGATGCCAATATTGTGAACAGTCATGTTCAGCCTCAGGCACTGGCCAGGGAGAGGGATGGAGTCAGTGGCAAGGGAACAGTGTTTGGACTGGGGATGAAGACAATATTTAATTAAAAAGAAAAAATAAAGAAAGAAAGACTTGCATTTTTATTGTGCCTTCACATCCTCTGGATATTCCAAGTACTCTATAGCTAATAAAGTACTTTTTGAAGTGCAGTCACTTTTGTAAGTTAGGAAATGCAGCAGCTATTTTGCACAAAACAATCTCCCACAAACAGAATTGTGATAATGACCAGACAATGCTTTTTAGCGATATCAGTGGAGAGCAAAACAGAGTTAATATTTCAGGTCGATGAGCTTTCATTAGAACTTTATGATGAGTTCTACATTGTTGTGCTCAAGTCCTAGACAGTGACTTGAAGACCCAAACTTCTGACTTGAACATAAGAGTGATACTAACTAAGCCATGACTGATACACTAAATGATGGTCTGCTGACCACATGCAACCTGCAAGCTCTGCCAATCTGGTAACAAAGCTTAAGAAACTCAATTTTTATATGTGCTTCGATATCTTGCTCACTGTTTTGTCTTGATTAGATTTCCTAGGCCAAGAGGTTTGGAAAGGGTAAATTTTAGTAACTAATGCCTCCTTGGTAGATTAATCCTAAATAACAACGTTAATATCTGTTAACATACACAGTTTGAGATACAGGCACATTAATGGAAACATTAAACTTCATAGCCTTAATTTGACAAGGTCCCACTGATATAGGTTTGGAAAATCAGGACCTGACATCGAATACCAGGTGTACAGTGCACTGAATTTAGCAAGGTGAATTTTAGCAAGTTATTTCAGGGAAAAGGTGATAGCATGAAGGGCATGTGCAACACACATTTACATAGTCTTAGCCCATAAACAGAACACATTTAAAAAGGTTTTAAGAACGGTTTGTCTCCTTATTCCATTCACACCACCTTTTTAACCTGATCTCATTTTCCTAACCACAATAGGCCATATTATTTAAAACCTCACTGTCGTATATTATTTTCCTCAGAAGAGTTTTGTACACAATAATTATATCATCAATCTGCAAATGTAACCAGGATGTAGGAGTTGATTGTCACCATCACTTTGCATTTGAAAAAAAATGTTGAAAATGATGAAGGGTTTTACATAGGTTTGTTTGCACATTGTTGAAAACTAACAGACTGGTTTAATTAATTGGCCTGGGTTTCTGTACAACAATGTCCTAATTCTGTCAGAGCGTTAACATATCTTACTTGTTCTTATCTGCTCTACCAGATTCTTGCAAATAGTCATTTTCAAACTTTAATCTTCAGGAGGAAAAAAATGAAGTGTAGGTAAAAGCGCTGTCATATTAGAAGATAAACACTGTAGTTACTTATCAAAGACTGCAGTATTTGCTTCACTAATGAACAGCATAGTTTATAGTGAATTCACTGTTTTGTTAGAAAAAAACTATTCTAAATCTGCAAGATCTATGTCAGAATTGGCAGAAACATCTAGTCCCCCACACACACTCAGTTGGTAAGTGCACTGTTTTTTGTGAAATAGAGACGTAAGAGCCTGTATTTGATCTGTATTGAGCGACTGACCTCAGTCAGACCCATGGGAAGAACAAAACATTGGCCTTAGGGACCCCTGAGGCAGAGAATTGAAAGATCACCCAAGGTTCCATCTCATGATCTGCTTTCTAATGATTGGTGCTGAAAAATAAATTTTAGCTTTAGCTCAGATCTAAGCTCAACTTTCATGTCAAATAGCCTGCTGACAATCACTGTCTAGGGTCAAAAATGGTCAAAAGCCATTCTGACGAAAGGTCATCAACTTGAAATGGCAGCTCTAGGCTGGGCTTTACACTCACCTGCCATCAGATGTGAAGGTGGGAGGGCTTGTGAAATGCAGCTTGTAGTGCCATCACCTTCCAGCCTGCCCCCAGTCTGTCCCCATTTTACCAGGGACAGTGGAGGCGTTAGGTGTCCAGGCACTCTTGGGCATTCTGAGCCATTTGACATGGGGCCTCCACCTGTTAAAACTCTTTATAGCATAAGATGGTAAAAATTGGAGCAGGAGTAGGCCATTCAACCCATCAAACCTGCTACACCATTCAATAAGTTTATGGCTGATCTGATTGTGACCTGCACTCCACTTTCCTGCCTGCCCCCCATACCTTTGACTCACTTGTCAATCAAAAATCAGTTTAACTCAGCCTTGAATATATTCAATGATCCAGCCTCCACTGTTCTCTATGGAAGAGAAATCCAAAGACAAATGACCCTCTGAGGGGAGAAATTTGTCCTTATCTCTGTCTTAAATGGGAAACCCCTTATATTAAAACTGTGTCCCCTAGTTCTAGATTCCCCTATGAGAGGAAACATCTTTGCAGCATCTACCATATCGAGCACCCTCAGAATTTTACATGTTTCAATAAGATCACCTCCCATTCTTTTAGACTCTAATGAATGTAGGCTCAACCTCCTCAATCTTTCCTCATTAGACAACCACTACATCCCAGGATTCAACCTAGTGAACCTTCTCTGTTCTGTGGTCGCGTCAATGTCCTGTACAGATAGAGCATTAAAGTAGGAAAGTCTTGCTACATCTCGCTTGCAATAAGTCAATATTCCATTTGCCTTCTTAATTACTTGCTGCACCTGCATTCTAACTTTGTGATTCACATACGAGGATCCTTCTGTACTGCAGCATTTTGCATTCTCTCTCCATTTAAATAATGTTCTGCTTTTCTATTCTTCCTGCCAAAGTAGATGATCTCATATTTTCCCAAATTATACTCCATCTGCTAATTTTTTGTTCATTCACTTAGCCTTTCTATATCCCTCTGCAGACTCATTGTATCCTCCTGACAACTTGCTTTCCTATCTATTTTTGCGTCATCAGCAAATTTGGTTACGATGTACTCAGTCCCTTCGTTCATAAGTCATTAATATAGATTGTAAATAGTTGAGGCCACAGCATCGATCCCTGTGGCACTCCACTGGCTACAGTTTGCCAGCCTGAAAACGACCCATTTATCCCAACTCTCTGTTTCCTGTTAGTTAGCCAATCCTCTATTCATGCTAATATATCACCCCAACTCTTATGTTGTGTAGCAACCTTTTTGAATGCCTTTTGGAAATCCACATACACCAAATCTACTAGTTCCCTTTATCCACCCTGCTTGTTACAACCTCAAAGAGTTCTAAGAAATTTGTCAAATACGATTTTCCTTTCACAAAACCATTGAATAAACTAATTAATTTAATCTAAAAGTGTGTCGATGATTTATTTACCAAATTTGTATATAACACATCATAGCAAAACACTCGGTGATCAAGTTGACATGGTGCCCTGCGGACACGGATATTCCTACTGTGTTCCCCTTGTTGTCTTAGAGGAGCTAAAGGCAGCCTGCTCATGCTATGCGGCTGTGAGGACAGTGTTGTTCAGTCTCATTTGGGGACCTGTTGGGGCTCTTCCTTTGGCTGCACTGCCTGCATCTCTGCAGCGCAGCTGTCGTCACTGGGATCTGGACCACAGATGCTCCCTCTGTCAAAGGGTCAGAGTAAACTGAGGTTGGTGAAGTTCCCACAAGCTGCATGGAACCCTCATTCTCCTCTTGAGCATCCTCAGTCATTAGTGTGTTTTCCTGCTGACATAAAGGTGCCTGCTGCTGGGGGGTGGTGATGTTGTCTGGGGGGGGGGGGGGGGGGGGGGGGGGGGGGGGTGCGGGTGGGGGGGGTGGTGGTAGCAGCTGGAATTCTCTCCAGTTGCCATTGGATCACATGCAAGAGTGCCCTGTTCAGCATCCTCAGCTCCTCATGTGCTCCACGGACATCAGTGTTCAGGCTCTGAACTGATTGGTCCAGGCTATGGAGAGAGCCTTGCACCCTATCCAGGACATCATGCTACTCTTGCATGCACTGTAGATGCTGTTGTATGTGACTCCCAATGAAGTTTTCCACTCTCTCATGGGAGGAGCTAATGCTCTGGAATCTCCAAGATATGGTCAAGTTCATCTGGTCCATGGACTTCTCCATTCACAATGCATGAGCTTGCAATGCCTCAGGGAACTCTAACAGATGGCCACACATTTGCTGTTACTGCTCCAAGTATTGAGCCTCAAACTGAGACTCCTGAGGCCCTTCCTCCCAGCCTTGCAAAGCATCACTGCATCTGCCCTCCCCCATCCAAGGGGGTGTGGCCACAGATGCCTCTGCCTCAGACATCATTTCCTGCACACTAGTGCTATGCTCTTCACTCAGTGTATCGACTCTAACATAGACCCACCAAGGTACATGTACCTGTGCTAGTGCTTGGTGCACTGGTCTGTTGTGATGCTGCTTCTGTCTGTTGGATTGCAAAAACATTCTAGCATTGCACTAGATAAAGTCCATGGGTCAGTATCTGTGTTTTTCACATGTGTGCTGCATCATTAGCTTGGCATCTTTAAAAGGTAGAGATGCGGTGGAGATTTGTGACAAGGTTACCAGTGAATGGTTCGCTGATTTTAGACACGGTGGCCTCATCATAGCTGTGCAAATATGAACATGGCATGCGTTGATGCCATATGGCAATGTTCTCAGGGACAGAGCTCCTTGATGAGCACATGTGCCTTGGGATGAAGTGAGGCTAGGAATAGCCAGGCGAGTGCTCATTGGTTGGCGTCCTCTGTTGAGGCTGTAGGGATAGAGTGTTGCGAGTGTCAGTAGATTTGGCTGACCAGGGCCTGAATTGGACTGCTGTGCACAATTGTAGCACTTTGTGCTGTGACCTGCTGTATGTTCAGATGAGTGTGCAGCCATTTGCAGGGGAGTGCAGAGATAGGTTGGGCCAGCAGACCTCAGAGCTGTGTCTTCTTAGGCAGCAGAGCAGGAGGTCAAGGAAACATGCAATAGTTAAATACAAACATACAAATTACGAGCAGGAGTAGACCATTCGGCCCCTCAAGCCTGCTCCACCTTTGATAAGATCATGGCTTATCTAACTGTGACCTCAACTCTATGTTCCTGTCCACCCCTGATAACTTTTAATTCCTTTGTCAATCAAGTATCTACCCAACTCAGCCCGCTTCCACTGCCCCCAGAATTCCACAGGCTAATGACCCTCTGAGAGAAAATATTCTCTTCATCTGAGTCTTAAATGGAAGACCCCTGATTTCTAAACTGTGTCCCCTAGTTCTAGTCTCTTTCATAAGGGGCAACATCCTCTCAGTATCCACCCTGTCAAGTCCCCTCATGATTTTATATGCTTCAATAAGATCATTTCTTATTCTTCTGAACTCCAAAGGATTCAAGACCAACCTGTCCAATCTTTCCTCATAAGATAATCCCTTCATCAGAGGAATCAATCAAGTGAACCGTCTCTGCATTTACAGCTGGAATTTTCCATCCCCATTGGTGTTGGGCTCATGGCAGGCATGAGCAGACAATATGGCGAGAAAGCCAAAAATCAGTTTCACGCCGTTGTAAAACCAGTGTGCAATCGTCCATTCCACCTGTCAATGGCAGGCAACATTTCCTGCAGCCACATGTCGGGAATGTCATTTTAATACATTTGCATCTAATTATAAGCCCTGCTCACCAGAATCAACCTCCCCACACTGGATCGTCTGGGCACATAATTGTGATTGCACGCTGATATGTTTCACAACGGCATTTAAAAGGCATTCACCTTGTGATCTGAACTTCAAGGGGGACTTGTTGTATAATTCAACCATTCGACTTCGAGGAAGAGGTGCTGTGTAATCAGGCAAGTCGCTTTTTCTTGGCTGGCTGGCAGTGCGGTGCCGGGGTAAGGGCTGCACTGCGGTTGGGACGAGTTGTGAAGGGGAAAGGCAGCACGGTCTGATGGTAGTGCACAAGCACATGCAGGGCAGATACGAATGCAGCCATGCATTAGGAAAACCTTGTATAAAGTGAGCCTTGTTCCGCAGCTGAGACAGTTCAGGCGCAGCTACATTGATGTGCTTGGAGGTGAGGTTCCGGTGCCTGGACATTCTGGTGGAGTCCACAGAGAGTGTCATGCATCATTGTTGCCTGCTACTCCCTTCACAATCTGGTGCTGCATTGGGGGGAGGAGCTGGCTGAGGAGGAGATGGAGGAGCTACGCATCTCCTCTGATGAGGAGGACATTGACAAGGATGAGGGTGATGAGGTCTTCGAAGGCCAAGATGATGGTGATGAGGCCATTGTGTTGTCCAGATGAGGCAGGCATGCTCGGGAGGCTCTCATAGCTGCTAGATTCATGGAGGATTCATGACAGCATTCAGTGGGGAGACTCCATAGATCCTTACATTGCATCTGTGAACGTTTGACTCCTGTATGGCTGAAGGCAGCGCACATACCCTCTGTGATAAGGCTCCTATCATGAAGACACAGCAGACGTCCATAGTCCCTACATTCCAGGAGGACATGCAGTGGGGACATTCTATAGATCCTCACATGGCTGATGGCAGCTCACTTACACTCTGTGAACAGGGTCGTATCATGGAAATGCAGCGGGGAAGCTTTAGCTTCTCCTGATCCTACAGCATCCTTCATGAGCTGAACCCTTCAGGACCACACAGTCACTGAAGAGATTGAGGGGTGCAGCTGAGAGCCCACAGAAAGAATGATGGAACTCTGTGCTGCCAGCCCAGGACATTCCGGCAGCAATGATATGGCCCATTGATGTGCAGGCATGACTGATGTGTCCAGTGACTGTGAAGGCATACCACTGTGTGCTGGGAAGGTTGCACCAAGTACAGGGAGGAGACCCTGGAATGAGACACCTGCCTTTATCTTGTGCAGGAACCAAGGCTTCACATCTGAGTGACACGAACACTGCTCATCATAACATGGAGCCATAGTAAAGGAGATATTCTTGGGCATTTATTTACAATAGTGAGCATTATATACAAGTAATTAACACCCATGCCCAGGCTGCGCACCAGCTTGCCCTGCATGAATACGGATGGAAAGAGTGTAAGCAGGATACCTGTCAGCCCAGATAATAAGGATTGTGTATTGGATAATAAGGATTGGCATGTGTGTGATGGTGAGTGGTGCCACGGACGGGCTGAGGGCACGATCTTAAGGGCAAATGAAGGTGTGTGTGAGAAAGTGAACGGTGATGTCCCTTGAGCTGGCTGTGAGTGAGACCCCTGTGGATGTGTGATGCGCTTGTGAGTGTGTGAGATGAGAAGAATGACTTACCCTGGCAGAACAGAGATCATTCATTCTCTTTTGACATTGGGTGGCTGTCCTCTTTTGAAGGATGTTGGCAATGGCCACCGTTGCCACTGCCTCCCGTGCGAGATTGGAAACCTTCTTAGCTAGTGTTCACCAAGTGTGAGGGGGAGAGGACTTCGTGGCGAGCCTCTATTGCATCCAGTAGGTGCTCGAGGTAGGTGTCACTAAATTTGGGGGCAGCATGTTTCCTCCCATTGGCAGTTTCCTATCCTTTGAACGTTGCCAGCTCAGTGCAGGGGCAGCCTTTAAATATGGCACCGAGTTTATTGAAGGCCTGAGGTGATGGCGGGCTGTGCCAGTGACCGGGTGTGTTTCTCGGGAATGCATAATTAATGAGGTGGGATGCACCAGTAATGGGACGATATGGTGCAAAAAGCCTCCCTTGCAGCTGTCGGGTAAAACGTCCTTTTTCCCGCCCGCTATCATACTTAGTGCAGATCTGGGACTATTCTGGCCTATATCATAGCTTAAGTAAAGAGACAAAAACTATACACAGTACTCCAGATGTGGCCTTACCAATGCCCTGTACAACTGTAGCATAATTTCCCTACCTTTATATTCCATTTCCCTTGCGATAAATGACAACTTTCCATTTACTTTCCTAATCACTTGCTGGTTGCATACTAACTTTTTCTGATTCATGTACCTGGACACTCAGATCCATCTGCACTGTAGAGTTCTGCAATCTCTCTCCATTTAAATTGTATGCTGCTTTTCCATCCCTACCAAAGTGGACAAGTTCACATTTTCCCACATTATACTCCACCTGTCAAATTTTTGCCCACTCACTTAATCTATTTCCCTTTGCAGGATCCTAATGTTCTCATCATGATTTACTTTCCTTCCTACCTTTGTGCCATCAGCAAATTTAGCAACCGTACACTTGGTTCCTTTGTCTAAGTCATTGAAATAGATTGTAACTAATTGTGGCCCCAGCACTGAACACTGTGCACTCCACTAATTACTGCTTGCCAACCTGAAAATGAGCCATTTATCCCTACTCCCTAGCTAGGATTTTCCGTGCCTGCCGGCATTGGGTGTGTTTGGTGGCATGAGCGAAAAATATGGCGTGATCAGTCTCACAACAGCGTGAAACCAGTTCGCGATCGTCCACTCAGCCAGCCGATGGCATGCCGCGTTCTCCACCATCAGACATCGGGAACCTCATTGCATTATCTGCACATCATTATTAGGCCAGCCCGCCAGAATCATCCCCCCCACCCCCCCACAACTGGATCGCCCTCCCACGTCGGTGGGAAAACACGCTGACATGTTTCACAATAGCACATAAGCGATATGCACTTCTCAGGCTGCTCTGCATTCAGGACTTCAAGATTTGTTTGCCTACCTTGCTTCGGTCAGCACTCGCAGTCATCAGCGCCAGGTTCACATACAGCACCTCATCACTGTTAGCGGGGGCTCACGGCAGGTCTGTACCTACCAGATCAGCCATATGTGGGTGGCTTTTCAATGGCTGCAGGGCAAGGCTTACATGAAGAAAGGGGAGAAGCGGCCTCAGGCAAGGGAAGAGGCTGCAGGGTGAGAGCTGTACTGGGGAAGGAGGGAATCCTAGGGCAAGTGTGGGGCCACATGTTGATCTGTGCAAGTGGCCTCAAGATGGTGATGCCTGAAGAGGCCGCCTTCAGAGGAGATGAGGCCACATGGACATGTGAGGGTATGTGTCTGAGAATGGGTGGCAATGTCCCTTGAGCTGGCAGTGAGTGTGTGACTTTAGAGTGCTGAGACAGTTGCAATATTATGGCTAAATGGATGAGATCGATCATCTTCTATCTGCATTGGATGACTAACCTCTTCTGTGCAGCATTGGCACTGTTCACCATTGTCATCGCCTGCCAAGCCATGGTGGTACTGTTGTTGCCCCTTCTGTAGCCAGAGCGAGGGTAAAGGACATTACAGTGGGCCTCCATGGTGCCCGAAGAGCGTTCAAGGTCTTCACTCTTCTTGCCTTTCAGGGCCATGTCTTCTTTGCTGTAGCCCCGGGCTGGAAGCACTGAACACGGCTGTACTTTAAGTGTGGTGCCTGGCACGATGAAGCAGCGAGGTGATGGTGTGACAGGCAAATCAGAGCCCACCCACCATGGAAACGGTTTTCGGGTGTGTACAAGAGGTGGCAGCTCATCTGCCAACAATTAAGGGGCTTATTAAGGCCCTTAAGCAATTAATTAAATTGCATTTTTCACTGCCTGCTCAACCAGGTGGCCTTTGCATTTTTCACAAAACCTTAGCCATGGACGGGATGAGGTTTCCAATGGTTACCAAAAAAGCAGTAAAAATGTTTTAACATCCTTTTCTTACATGTCCCTTTCCATGTGACTGAGTCACATGTGGGGACATGTTTATATCATTTGTAACAAGTTTATTTTTGTAAAATTCTTCAGCTCCCTGAGGCAGCTGTCTGCTCTCCTGCGGGCATGCTCACACTCCTCCTGCCCCCACTCCAGCAGCTCTGAGGCTCTTTGTGCGCATTCCATGCTGGCTGGCTGTTAATTGGCCAGCCAGCCTGAAATCGTGGTCAGAGCCCGATCGCAACCGGCAATCCGACTTGCAGCCGTTCCCAGGCTCGCCCGCTGCATTTGCCAACAGCAGGAAAATCCTGCCTCAGGTCTAGAATGTCCAGCTCTCTGACTGGTTCTAGAAAATGCTACTCTAACAAATTGGCCTGATTATAACCTATGAACTCATCTTCCAGGCTACCTTTGCCGATCTGATTCATTCAATCTATATGTAGATTAAAATCACCCACGATTATGGCAGTATTTTTCTTACAAACCCCCATTATTTCTTCTTGTATACTTCCTAGTTTCCTGTCCTTCTGAATTGTCAAATACAAATAAAGGGTTATACAATATACAATACAAGGGTTGTGATATTACTGAGGATTCCTTTAAGATAGGCCAACTTTCACAGGAATATAAAGCTATTAGCCAATTAGGACATCAACAATTACAATAACTACTCATTCAGCACTGTCAACAATAATGTTTACTTCAGTGGAGACCTTAGATTTCTTGCAGCACAAAGATGGCAGCAGAGGTGGCCATTTTACCAGTCCTGGGACAAGCTCGGCCCACCTCTGCTTAACCCACCGTATGCACTCCCATGCTTGTGAGGGAGGCCTGCCTTCAGCCCATCCCCCCCTCTCTCCCGCCTCCCCCTCTGATGAAAATCACGCTGCCTGGCGCTTCCAGACAGTTTCGCAACATCAAGAAATTTCCCAATTCTTGAATCCCGGCTCTAAGATGAGAATACGGTCCACAAAATTAGACAGCACAGAATGAGCTCTTAAAAAGGGCTATTCCTTTGTTTTTCTCCATAACCCTTCATTTTTTTCTTTTTTAAGTATATACCCATCACCCTTTTGAATGTCATCACTGAATCCACATCCACTACCGTTGTTCACTAACTTTGCAAGGGGGTATCTTAAATAAAATACTGTTTGCAGAGAATGAAGTTTGAACACGCTGCTTTCTGATAGAATAAGCTGGCTAACCAGAACCCTGTACACCATGCCGCTTAGTACTGATGAAGAGAGGATCAAATTGTTCTGGGGTAATACTGAATTCCAGATGAAGAGGAAATTAGACCTTAAAATGCCCATCAGCTTCCATTCTGTCGATATGGAGTTGTGCTCAAATATCCTCATTAGAATCTCATTAGAATATGCATAAACATAAAATGGGCAAAAATTAGCAGAAAAAGCAGTATCAAACTCTCACTTTATATTCCTCCTTGAAGTATGAAAATTGGTTTCAACTTATTTCACCATCATTTTTGTATGTCAGGCACAGCATGTTTAAGAACCTGTGATCAGGGAAGTTTTTGAATTTTTAATGTCATAAAAACACATACAAAGAAACTTAATTTCTGAAATTTGAGTTTCAATCCAAAAATGACTGACTAAAATGAAGGTTTCCACTTCTTAGTGACTGTAAGACTCTGCATGAAATAAATTTGGTAAGTTTCAATTTTGTTTTTGGTGGTTATGAAACCTAGTGGAGAAATTTATATAGTTCTGCCATGTCGCATTTTCAATCTAGCTTTTTCTATTCCAATGTTAAATTGTTCACACATACAACATGAAGGCCTGAATTTTTCCTGCATTGGGCAGGCTCGGCGGGAGTGGTCGCGGAGCCGACTGCTGCCAGCGATCAGCTCCGCACCACCATTTTACACAGGCTGGCCAATTAAAGCCTGCCAAGCATAATAGGCGAGCGGTAGCTCTCAGCGCTACCTGTGCGAGCAGGGGGAGGAGAGAGAGTCGGGGCCAGTGCACTTTTGCGCATCTGCGCAAAAGAACCCTTCGAACTCCCTAAGGCACTTCAGGAAGATTGAAGCGCTTTTGAAAACAATAAATAAAATTCACAAAAATTTAATGAAATATGTCCCCTCATGTGACTGTGTCACATGGGATGGGACATGTTTTTATTTTTCAGGAAAACTTTTTATTTGATTTATGAAAGCTTTAGGAAACCTCATTCTGCTCATGGATGAGGTTTCCTAAAAAATGTAAAGGCCGCTTGGTCTTTTCACCTGCCTGCCAACCATAAGATTGGCTGGGCAGCGGTAAACTTGACATTAATTACTTTGTTAATGGCCTTAATAGGCCTATCAATTATCAGCAGGCGTGCAGCTGAGTCCGGCGCGCGCCCGCCGAATGAAACATCACAAAACAGTGTGATGATGTTAGGATGCATGCCCGATGCCAATGTGCATCATTTTACACGCCGGTGTGTCAGGACCCCCCCCCGCCCACCCCACCGCACACACACACACCGACTGTAAAATCCTGGCTGAAGTCTGTTTGTTTAATTTCCAGTTTAGAGGAGAAAATTGTCAATCCCTTTAATATAAACTGAGAATATTATATCTGTCAAAAGTAGCCCTTTCTCCCAATTTGTTGATTGCAATATAATTGTTTAGAATTCAGTTGAGACCAGTTGTTTTCTTGCCTCTATTCCAAAAACTGACATAATTTTTGAAATGATTGCCCTAGCAACAATCTGTTTTTTTTCATCTGACCTGCATCAGTGGATTATGTTCAATAGAACAAAGCCAGAAAACTGTCAAAATCACAGATGGGGAGAATTGATTAATTGCCAATGGGGTAGAATAGAAAAAGAACTTGCATTTATATGGTGTAATTCGCATCCTCAGGGCATCCCAAAGCGCTTCACAGTCAATCAATTATATTTTAAATGTGGTCACTATTGTCTTGCTTGCAAAGGCAGTAGCTAACACCTGCCACACAAGGTCCCATAAACAGCAATGTCATTGATAATTAGGACTGTTAGTTGAGAGATGAACATTGGCAAGGACATTGGGGGAATTCCCTGTTTTCCCTGGAAAAGTGTCATAAAAGCTTATACAAACATTGAAAAGGCTAGTTTGTCTCATCCCAAATCAGCACCTTTGACAATTCAACATTTCCTCAGTACTGCACTGAAGTGTCAACCCAGATCACATGCTGATGTCTGAGGTAGGGCTTAAACTCACAACCTTCTGACTCAGAGGTGAACATGCTCATACAGCTAAGCTGACACAATTGTAATACTTGCGCCACCAATTAGTTGTGCTGCCCAGACTCATCAGTTGAGAACAGACCTGTTCTGGTCAAGATCACAATCATAACTGAGCATCTCTTCCATTTTGTGCACGTGACACATTCACGGTCGGCGATTAGGCATTACTGCCTGAATTTGAGTCAGAACTAATATAAGTGAAAAGGAGAATGAACTTAACTATATCAACTCTTAAAACTGAAAGAATAATTAGCTTAGCTTCATTACATTAGGTAAAATAGCGACAATCTTATCAATACCTTGAAGGATCTTATAAATAAAGATCTAGCAGACCTTCTAAGAAATTTAGTTTGCAATTAATCAACAAAGCTGTTTTTTTTTTTCTTTTTTTTTAGGTGGCCAGCTTTGGTGCACAATGACTAAAATGCTATCGGAGGGTGAGGAACTGGTTGCATTTGCTGTGGAATTTGACTCAAGGCTGCAAGCTGTCAGCCAAATGGCCATCACAGAGGGCATGTATCCAGCACGCCTCCTGGACACAATACAGCTGCTCCCTCAACAAGCAGCCATGGCATCCATTTTACCTACAGCGATTGTAAACAGTAAGTTTAAAATTTATGCTTTTCATCGTGAACCTGACTTTTGTTTTTAACGTAAGATAATTGCACTTACGTGACAAGACAGAACACAGTTTTAATCTGCCTTTTAAAGATTTAGTTTAGAGCAGAAAGTGCCTTATTTTGAAAATGAAATGAAAAAGTTGGTGTGATTATACAATCGGATTTCATTTTCTGTACTCCTACCAATTTTTACATAAAATTACAGAAAGGAAGATTGTCATCTAGTATCATTAATTCTTGTTAAAATACTTATTCTCATATACACCAAGCCAACTAATATGAATGCTATACAGTTAACCAAACAAGTGCTGTGACTATTCCTTTAAGATATAACACTATGCTTTTTGGGCAGAAAAGCTGAGAAACTTCAACCCAGTTGGCTTTAATGAAACAACATGAGGAATATTAATGCAGGTTAACTGGCCTAAACCCAGACTCTATACAAATCATTTACATATCATCTTATATAACATCTGTTCTCTTGCACTACAACAAGCACATTTTGTGATAATTATCATTTATTTCATGTATCATGTTCCTTTGTACTTTGCATTTGATAAATGTACGTTATGTCTTGTATGATGTTCCAAACTTGTACAGTTCTTCTTAAAAGAACACTGTCATCTTGACAAACCTTGTATTATTTGAGGGAAGAGAGCAAAGTAGAAGGATGTTATTTTCCTCATGACAGTATCTTGTAAACGCATTGATGCTTTTTGATGCAATTTATATCTGTACCATTGTAAACAAATAAAAAAATATTTACAGTGCAAATAGCCCTTTAAACCATAAGATGTAAAATAAAAAGGCAGGGTCAGAGAAGGAAGCTGATCATTACTTTTGGTGTCATGAATTTTAATTATTTTATTAGTAGATGTTCTTGCAATCACAGAAGAGACCTTGGGCAAAACTTTCAACTTTGGTGGGGGATAAAATAAGTGTTAATGGATGAGTCAGCTGTTATATACCCCGTCTGATTTTCCTTCCATTTAAAATCAATGGAAAGGTGAAACAGGAAATGTATAATGGGCCAGTGATCCACTACTGCTTCTTCTATGCCCTTGTCAAAGTTAAATGTTTTGTACCATGCCTGTTTAGCACATAGGATCTCTGAACAATTTCACTGAGGCGGAAAGCAAAAACTGCAGATACTGGAAATCTGAAAGATGAACAGAAAATACTGGCAGGTCAGTCAGCATCTTTGGAGGGGGCAAAGTTTTGAGTGTGGACCCTCTGTCAAATGGTCTGTGCTTGAAACATCTATGACATTCATTTCTCCGTTTCCTCCATGGATGCTGCCTGACCAGCATTTTCTGTTTTTGTTTTGCAGAGGCAGAGACTGTCTTGCCAAGGTCAAAGATTAGATAGTTACCAATTTAACAAAACTTTGGCAGAATGAAGACAGAACAAAGGTTTTATTCATTTTATACTTTTCAGTAAATAATTGTAATATAACCAGAATTCATCATATATATATTTAGAAGAAGCTTAATATGATGGACTTTGCATTATTGGTTAATTTTGACAAAAATGTAATTGGGAACCTGTTAATAATTTGCTGAAGATTGTTTCACAATCTTGAGGAAGTCAAAAACATAATATAGCCTCAAATCATTTTGATGAATTAAAACTGCCTGATTTCACCCATACATCTATTCTTTCATTGCAGAGGATATCTTTCCATGCAAGTCATGTGGAATTTGGTACCGCAGTGAACGCAACCTGCAGGCTCACCTTATGTACTACTGCAGTGGGAGACAAAGGGAAGCATCCTCACTACCAGAGGAGAAAGAGGCTGGTCCTCTTCAGCAACCATGCCCTTACCCACAATGCAGCAAGAGCTTCCCCAATGCCAGGGCTCTTGAAATTCACATGAATTCACACAGTGGTAAGAGTCACTACGGGGTAATTTGAATTTTGCATTGTCAATTCACTGATAGCTGCAAAATGGAGTTTAGAAAGTTACATAGGCTGGATTGAAAGGATAATTTAGGATGATGTTTCTAGCCTGTTACATTGTAATCACAGTACTCAACGATAGTAAATGATTTGAATAGCATTATATCTCAAACCAGCCATTACAAAACACAACTAAAAATGCAGCTTTATGTTAAATGTGGAAGTTGCAGTATCCCTATTGAAGCCTTATCAGAGTATTAGTACATGTGCATGTGTTAGATAAGTTGACTTAAATTAATAGCAACCTACCTCAATGAAAGTACATTCTGGAGCAAACATTATTTGCCCAGTTAAGCTGTTAATTCTTGGTTAAAAAAAATTAAAGGAATAGTGTTTCTTAATTGGCACTGTAGATGGTACAATGCTAATATTGGAAACTACCAACAATAATAAGTCAATTCAATATATGTAGCGATTCAGGATGCCACAACAAGGTGGGGAATAGGATGGCACCCTCAATTTCCCCACATGCTGAATTGCAGATTTAAGCAGTACGGCTGTGGACAGGTAACATGGGGAGACCAAATGCCTATTCACAAAGAGTGAGGAAAATTAATGGAAGCGTCAATCTGAAGATGTTCCTGGCTGGCTAAAACTGGTTAGTTTTAGCATCCACCTGCAGATGTTGTCATGGAGACTAGGGAAAAAAAGAAAAGGGAAAAAGAAACAGCAAAGCAGAGGGGATGTTACCCCACACCCTTACCCCCACAAAAACAAATCACAAATGATATTTTTACCAAATACACTTCCTACCATTTCCAATGCAAATTTGCTAAGATGATTGCATTTGTACATTACCTACCTGCATCATTTCAAAGGTTGTCACTGAATCGGCTTATTACTCTTGCCTGTCAGACAATTTGAATTGGATGGAGACAGGACCAACTAAGTCCAAGGAAGGTTATGGGGCCTTAGAGATTTGTTTCAGTAGCTTAAGTGTTTACCCACTCTAAGTGCTAAATACCAATCAAGTTGTGTATTTCTAACATCTTCTATCTTTTTCTTCGGATGCTTGGAATTTGTACTTATTTTAAATTTCAACTGTTGGAGTTGATAAACACATACCTATGACAATGATAATTTCATACCCACCTAAAATGGCATAGCAAATGCAACAGCATGCAAGTGTCATTGTTTTATTGTAGCTATAATAAATGGGTTACTGTAAGCCAAAGTGGCCTTTCTAGTGCATGCAGATACATAAGACTCGATTTTAACTTGCAAGCAGGTATGTAGCAATGACTGATGTGCCCATCAAAGTGTGGTAATTGACAGGTTTAGCGATTTTAACCTCTGGGCCTCATTATCGTGCCATTTGCTGACTTCTCAACCAAAATGATCACAACGTTGAGGGGAAGCAGCCACCTAGCTGTTAACCCCACATATGGGGTATGGATTCTGTGAAAGCTCTGGGATAAGATCCTGGTCAGGGGAGGTCAGAAGAAATCTGGGGCACAGGAGGCTCAAGTATTTATTTGTGGAGCTCGGGGTGCACTCTTGTCCTTTCTGGCTCACAAGGAACTTTAAAAAATAAAACTCAGCCTCTGCTATTTTTGCTGGCTGCTGATCTGGCCAGTTTGCCTGGCAAGGAAACCACCACTCTTCGCATACTCGGGTGTAAGGTTAAATATAATGAAGTAATTGGAACCTGATCTGCATATTTAAAAAGAATCCTATCAGCTTTGAGTGGGTACCCTTCCCATCTGCAATTTGAGGCTGGATTTTACAACCTGGGGTGGGGTGGCAGATGGGGGTTGGGCAGGGGCCGTAAAATTTGGTGCCATTCCATGTGCCTACCCGCCCACTCCCTCCACAATTTTAACTGCAACAGAGGTGGCATTGGGAGGCCTGCCCGTCTGTAGGTGAGCTGAGGCCCGTATGGGCTTCTTTCTGCTGCCGCTGGGGAGATTGGCACTGTGTGTCCAGCCTGGCAGGTCTCACTGGGTGAACTGATGGTTGGTCAAGGGGTTGTGCCACCTTTGCAGGCCCTCTGTGCCCTTCAGAGGCCCCTCCCAAGGTATTCCCCCCTGCCATGTCCAATAAGGCCCCTACCAACCCCTCACTTCCACTCCCCTACTTGCCATCACCTGCCAACCTGGCTCTGGCAAGACCCCAGACTTAATATCCGGGCTCCATTGCAGCACCCTTTTTTGGGATAGGCTGCAAACCCTAGAAATGGCCACTGATCCCATTTGATTGGCTAGCAGTTCTCGGAGAAAGGACTTTCTCCCCCAGTTGGGGTAAGATACCCACCTCAAGCCCTTAAATGGCTGTGGGATAAGTTGGCCAAGTTGACCCCCAGCTTTTGCACATGGAGATGGAGACCCCGCCACCCCTGACACCAGTCCCTGGTATCCATCAGATGGAAAGAGTTAAAATTGAAGTTGTGATCTCCATATTTTCCCTCAGGAGCACCAAGTACATAGAGACAGAAAAGTTGAGAGAAAGCCACATCTGTCTAGATCCACTGACAACGAACTTGGTTTCATGGTTGATTAATTATTTTCTTTATATTATCTTCAAGTGAAATAAATAAAATTATATTTTTATTGTGTTATATTAATTTAAAAAAAATACAATGGGGAAAGATAACATTCTGTTCCATGTTAGGAATGGAAGGGCTTTGTTTCACTACGTTGCACTGAAATATTTCAATGTGTTCTGTTGCCAGCTTTTTCCATTTGAAAAATGTTGTGTTTAGCGAAAGACTTGTATTGAATAAAAATTAATACCACAAAGATAGCATCTCTTTTTATTGCCCCTTATACAAAATCGGAACCTATTTTAATATGGTTTTAACCCTTTGAGTGTTGGACATCTTTTGCATTATTAAGGGTAGATAACTATGGTAAATTTTCCATTTGGATTCTCCCAGCAGATGACATAAATACTGGGAAATTGCACACGCACAGTCCATGACTTCCATTCATTTGCCAGGCCCACACATTGGGGAAAACTTACTCTATTTTTGCTGTTAGATAACCACCAAAAATGCTTTCTCTTAAAATATTCTATGCTCTTTTACTCTATGCCTGTTTTATAAATATATATTTACAAATATAGTTTAATTGTAGATGACACTTTATTACACAATCAGAGATTCTGATAAAGTTAGAAATCACAAAAGTGATGGCCATGAATCCTGCAATTGCATTATAACTTTTCAACAGTTCCAGTGCCTCCTGTTTTATTTGATACAACATTTACAACATTTGATTTGGTCAATGCACAATTTGATTTGGTCAGTGTAATAAAAGATTAAAGGGTGGTAAGGCAAAACCTTCATTGCGGTTAAAAAGTGTTGAATATGCACTTGACGTTAGCACCTGCAAGCTATGGACCAAGTGCTAAAGGGTGGGATTAGGCTGGATAACTCATTTTTGGCTGGCGCACATACAATGGGTAAATTTCTGTGCTGTAAATTTTTCCATGTTTCTATAAGATTTTTGCCCAAGTACACAGTGATGCACCAAACTGTTGTGTTTTCCACAAAGCAGGCTGTATGCGGGAAATATAATTTCTTGGCTCATTCCTTAATAATTTATATTGTAATAAATAAATGATGTGATGAAATCCCTACACAGTGCTTAAAGGGTGTAAAATGGTTAGTCCATTTGGTATTGAACAACAAAACACAATCTAATGTTGCACAAGAGACAGGCTGTCAGATCGTTTGCATTATTAGTGGTTTTCCCTTAAATTAAACATAGCTAAAACACCTTAAAAATCATCAAATGAGTACAATAATCTGGAAGTGACTGCTGACAGTATTAACTATCGAATGCTTAACTTTATTTGAAATTGCATTGTCTGCTGTTTTAATGCAAGCACTAACTCATTTATTTGAAAAGAGTTAATGTCTACATCATAATAGCAGACATAGGAATATCATCCTAATGAGGCAACCATTTATCCACCACAATTGCCAATCATCATTTTTGACTTTGTTAAATTTCCATTCTTCTACTTTGGCAATACTAAGTTTATCAAAACCTTCCTTGTTCATGGTTTTGTAAAAGACAGAGGTACATTAAAAGACTGAATTCTAGTTAGCTTTTTGTTTGCTAAATACCATGTACTAATACTGTACTTTGTGGAAAAAATGACAAATTCAAAGAAGTTAATGACAAAGTTAATAAATGTACATAAAACTACATGGCAGATGTATTATTTGATTAACTTTCCATTGCAAAGTCTACTGTCAGTCCATCATGGAACTGCAATAGTGAAAATGTTTTCTTTCTGAACAGGTTTGAAAGTTGAAGAGTCCCTTTCTGCTGGTGCCAGCCTGAAGTGTACCATCTGTGAGTACATAGCAGACAATGTGCTAAGCTTCCAACACCATGTACTCACTCACCTCACGCCAGCTGCCTTCAAATGCAGTCACTGCCACTTTGGTTTCCAGAACCATAGGAAGCTGCTGCAGCACCAGGAGCTCCATCACAGTCAGGGCAGGAGACTGCGAAGGGAAAGCGAAAATGAACACGTGCCACTTGACAATGAGGATGCTTTTCAGTCGACAGCAGCAGATACAGCAAGCAGACAGGAAGTCCCACCATGTCCAGGAGTCAGCCAGAATAAGGAAGTGTGCTCTGACACTGAGGTTGAAAAGGTGGAGAAAAATGTACAGTTGAGTGTAACAAATCCGAAGAATGAAACACAGCCTGCAGGAAACAGGCAGAGCTTTCCATACACCAGAATCAAATCGGAGCCATCTAGCCCACGGCTTGCTTCTTCTCCAATTCAGCCTAACATAGGATCCAATGTCCCAATGGGTCCCTTCCTTTCTCAGTTTGCTCTCTCCCAGGATATTTCCATGGTTCCTCAAGCTTCCGAAATCCTTGCTAAAATGTCTGAACTCGTACATCGCAGGTTAAGACAGGGCGGGAACAACTATCCACCTGTCATTTACAGTCCACTTGTACCAAAAGGGGCTATTTGCTTTGAATGCAATATCACATTCAACAATTTGGATAACTACTTGGTTCACAAGAAACATTACTGCAGCACTCGATGGCAGCATGTAGCTAAGTCACCAGACTTCACCAACACCAGTGAGAAGGTGACAGAGACACTAAGTCCCAGCAGTGGGCACAGTCCTATTAACATTCACAGTGCTATTTGTCATCTACCTGATCCAGAAAATCCACTTCTTCAGTCAACCAGTATCAACTCCTCTGTAGTCCTAGATGCAGCAGGCTCTAATGGAAAAAGTCCAGACAAGGAAAGTTCAATGCAGTTGAAGAAAGAGTCAGCTACCAGCAGCAATGATGAACAACTCAATGGAAAATCCAAGGATGTGAAAAGCCCCAGCACTCCCATAATGGACATCACTAATGATCCAAATAAGACAACATGCGAAGCATGCAATATAACTTTTAGTAGACATGAAACATATGCTGTGCACAAACAGTACTACTGTGCATCACGCCATGATCCACCAATGAAACGTATGGCAGCAAATAAGGTACCAGCAATGCAAAGAACCATACGTAGTCGCAAGCGGCGGAAGATGTATGAGATGTCACTCCCAGAACAGGAACAAAGATCACAGATGGTCCATCAAGCTTTCCTTAGTGTATCTGCCATGGGTAGCCCTGGAACATCTTCTCAAGAATCATTGGAGAATCCAGGTGAAACCTCCCACCAAAGGTGTGATATGTTTCTTGGAAAGCAAATGGAACCCTCTGTCCCTGGGACTAGAAGCATTGCTTCTGTCAAGTGTAGTACAGCACTGCCTGTAGTTGTCAGTATGGAGCTGG
The DNA here is from genome assembly GCF_017639515.1 of Carcharodon carcharias. Lineage (NCBI taxonomy): Eukaryota > Metazoa > Chordata > Chondrichthyes > Lamniformes > Lamnidae > Carcharodon > Carcharodon carcharias. The sequence continues at coordinate 38,722,516 of NC_054472.1, read as the reverse complement.
ATCTTCCTATGGATCTAAGCAAAAAGTGTTCACCTCAAACTGAGAAAACAACCTGTTCTCCTAAAAGACTTTTGGATTACCATGAATGTACTGTCTGCAAGATTAGTTTTAACAAAGTAGAAAGTTACCTTGCTCACAAGCAAAATTTTTGCCCAGGAATGGGTGTCCAACGTGGTGAAGTAGGCCATTTTGAACAAACAAAATTTCAAGAGCAGCAACGAGAAGGTGTTTTAGTGAAAAGTGAAGCAATAAGCCCTGCAGGCAGCAATGAAAGAAATATAATCAAATGTGAGAAAAATGAAAATTCAAAGCACATCTCCCCAAATGGAAATATATTCCCCCCACAATTAGCAACTCTTCACGGGCTGAAAGCTTTCAATGAGGCAGCTCAGATAATTTCTGCTAAGGAAGAAAACAAGAATTTGCTCTATCCAAATTGCCTTTATCCTGGAGCAATAAAAAAAATGACAGGGACTGAGCAGTTATCTCCGTATTATGGAATTAAGCCCACTGACTATATCTCAGGAGCTGTTTTCATACGCAGTGAGATAGACGAACTGGTGCAAGCCACACGTGATAGGATCGATCCTCCTAGAGACCTACCTGTATCTAACGGATGTTCTCCTCAGAAGAAGGAACCTGTTCCATCAATACCAAAGAGCAGGGGCTTGATAGCAGTCAATGGAGGAATAAAACAGGAAGACAGGCCTTTCTCAGGCAACCCACATCAAGATAGCTTATCCCAGAGTTTCCAACAAGCAGATGGCCCGGAATCTCCTCCATGGGTATCTGAGAATCCCATCCCTGCAAATGAAAATGCCTCACCCACAGCTAAAGCTTCATTAGAAGAGCAATTAGTCCACACACCAAAAAACATTGGTGGTTCTGCCCAGCCCACAAACAGTGGGAAATACTGTCGCCTCTGTGACATTCAGTTCAATAACTTGTCTAACTTTATAACCCACAAGAAGTTCTACTGCTCATCACATGCTGCAGAACATGTCAAATGAAAATTACTGTCATGCACTGCATCTGTCTGTAGAATAGTGTTAGCCATGCACAGTTTGTATAAAAAAAGAAAAAAGAAAAAATTGCTGCTTGAGTTACATCAGGACAGTTACACCAGGACAATCAAGGGATAGCTGTGTAGTTCAATGGCTTGAGGCTAGTCTGTCATTTCATAATGCTGTTCATAAGTCTTGATATTAATGTGAAATGTCAGTGCTATTTTTCACCGGAATTAATTTATTTTCCAAGCAGTATTCATAGCTGTGGTTAAATTTCAATTTTTATTTAAAAAGTTTATACTGAAATTGTTTTTAACGTTATTGTATAGTTATTCTCGTGTAACGATTACGGTTTGCACTGTAGAGAGAGGTCCGAGTCACATACATAGAGACAGCATTTGTAGGTAAACTGGTGAGGTAAAGCACTTGTGTATTCGAATATCCCTGTATTTGTTGCAACTTTGCTGTACATGCCAGAATATAAGTTGCATTCATTTTAAGACTGCAAACGCCAGAAGGTATTATAGGCCTTAAAAACTAAAGTGGCATATAAATTCCATTTCATATTTAATACATTTTCAGTCCTAAATTGCAGCTTATATATCAGCATATACAGTAATTAGTAGGCTTTGCATAAGATGATATATATGTAGCAGTTTGTTCCTATCCATTTTCTTAAACTGAGGTATGTATGTTTTATTGAAGTTGTTAACTTTCTTGTATAGTAAACTGTACTGTACTTTCCTTTGCTGACGCTTTTGTCTCACTTTTGAAACATTTGCTGTAAAATGCAAAATTTAATATGAACAACATTACTGGAAGCAGTATTGAACAGTGGTTGAAACCTTCCTGCTGTATTTCATTGAAAATATAATTAGTAGTTGCAGTTTGCTGTTGCAAAAATCATTTTGGGGACAATAAAATCTGAATAATGGAGTACCAATACTGCAACTGGTGATAAAACAAATATTGTTCTACTTCTGATAGAAATTATTTCTCAACAATGTTGTTACTATGCATGTATATGGATGGAATAAAGATTCCATAAAGTGAGAGAACATTACTTGGCTTGCATCATTGTTGTGCATGAGGCGACATTTTTAATCGCTATGTGTAAGCATTTCAGATTTGTTTATGGAAGCGCTTTACTCCAAATCTTCCAGGTGATTTGCAAGGGTAAAGATTGGAAATTCTGGTTCCAACACAAGTGACTTTCCATTAAAGTCTGTATGGATGATATATATGCTGGACAGTTTCCTCCACAATCAAGTATGTTGTATTGCAATGCTATCATGAAAGATATGGATCCTGTAGTGTCACCATCATTAGCATAGAATGAAAGGCCTATCCATATCTATAGCCTTCTTGGTCATTGTTGGTGAAAATAGACATGTATGAAAAGTGGTGCATTGCCTAAGTTAACCTACAGGGTGGGATGGAGTTGCTGGCAAGGGAATGTAGTTTGTGGTGGAGACCAGAGACAGTTGACGGAGTCATCCCAGATTTGCACAAAGTGCGGTAGCGGGTGGGGAAAAAAGCCATTTTACCCACCAGCCACAATGGCGGGTTTTCACGCTGTATCATCCCATTCCCGCCTCATTAATTATGCAACCATAGGAAGTATGCCGTCTTGCTGATGGATAGCCTCCGGTTTGCCCACCATGCCATTACCTCACCGCTTCCTCACACAGGACATCATATTTAAACTGCAGCTGCACGCACGCTTCTCAATGCTTGCAGCCCAGGACTGCTCCAGTGAAGATATGGCCCCAGAAGCCAAAAAGAGTGCAGCCCCCTAAGTCAGTGACACATCCCTGGGACACCTTCTGGACACCATGGAGGTCCACCGCGATGACCTCTGTCCCTGATCTGGCCACAGGAGGCCCATCAGTCTCACCGCTCTGGCTTGGGAGGTGGTGGCAGAGGTCATCAGTGCCAATGCTGCACACAAGAGGTCAGCCATCCAGTGCAGAAAATATTTGAATAATCTCATCTGTACACCAGGATGAGGCAACCAACTTATGACTCTAAACTCTCACACTCACAAGGTTATCACACATTCACTGGCATCTCATTCACTGCCTGCTCAAGGAACATCACCACTCACTCTCTCACACATGCCATCACAACTTCATCTGGCCTCTTCAGCCCTCACTATCTTGAGGCCACTTGTCCAGGTCAACATGTGCCCCCACACCCATCCTAGGATATCCCCCTTCCTCAGTACAGCCCTCACCTCAGGCCACTTCTCCCCCTTCCCCAAACAAGCCCTAGTCCCACAGCTGGTCTGGTAGTAGAGGTCTGCCTGTGAGCCCCCCTAAAAGTGATGTGGTGCTGCCTGCGAAACCTGGCACTAATGATCATGATTGCTGCCTGAAGCAAGGTAGGCAAACAAACCTCAAAGTCCCAAGTGAAGTGCAGATGCACATCACTTACGTACAGCTGTGAAACATGTCGACCAGAGATTTTGTGCTGAACTTTTGTTCCCAGGTTGGGAACACAGGTTCAGGAAATTTCCTGATTCTGCAAACTCAGCTAAGAAGGAAGTGCCCAGGATCTTTGGATTTTCATTCTGGGGAGCCTGCCACCCTTAGAAGTAGTGCAGGGGCAGCCACAGGGCTGTCAAGTGCTGAGGGGGGCTGGTTATAGGGCCCACCTCAGTGCTCTGGGACTCCATTCCAGTTACAATAAAAACAATAGAACAAAAAACAACCCTCTAGCCCTGACCCCTCATGCCCCCAATCCCCACACGCTCCCAATGCCTCATCCATGCCAACTCAATCTACCTCATTCCCCCACCCACTTGGTATGGCCCCTCATACCCTCCATGCCAACCTATACCCCTCAACCCCCCTCCCATGGCCCTTTATAGCCTTTATGCCAACTTGATTCTAACTCATGGCCCCTCCAGGCACCACCCTTCCTGCCAACTCACCCAGTATCACAATGGGCAGATCTCAGGAGCCATGATGAGATGAAATAGAATAAAGTTCTAAGTATCTATTGCAGGCTTCATTGTTTAGAAAAAAAACACTCTCATTCAATATATTTAAATTCCTCAAGTTGTTAATCCCTTACAAACATTTGTATTCATAACCCCACATCAAAAGCTTTATAACCACTTGGAGCTGTCAATAAAACTGAATTTACAGGCCCTGACTGTTATAATGATGGGTTACACCTGTAATCCAATAATGACAGCCCTCAGGCTTATGTCAGCAGACAATTAGTAAAATTGCATGCAGCCATAGCAGGCTGTTTTTTTCCCCAAAAATTTATAGGGCTTGGAGATTTAAATTATTTGACAGCTTGGCAGTTCCACTGAGTTTATCCACTTTTTACGTACTTTCATGTATACTCTTAACAATCCTGAAGGGCTCCTGACCTCTCTAAAAGAGTACCCTACCTCTCCAAATAGCTCTGACAACTTTAGGCCTTTTCCTCAAGTGTCTAAAAGCCACAGGGCATGTTTTGGACACCCCAGTTATGAAAATTGCATCTGTTTGAAGGCAACTGCACTTCAACATTTGCAGCTGCTTCCATGAACCACAGATGTACAAAGAACAATCCGTGCCCGCTGCCCCCACCCAGCGAAAATGGTGGGTGCTGGGTTCAGCGGCGTGCCTTCCAGAATCGGAGCTAGGCATGGAGCTCTTCCGGCTTTGTGAAAACCTGTCTGTATTTACAATATAAGTGTAGAATCAGTATGAGCTCAAATGTTTTGCACTTAAGCTAGATAGCTGCAATATAAAGCCAGTCAGAATCTACTTGTTCTATGTTTGAATTTTATGATTGCTCTCCAATGTAGTGATGCCTATTTTTCTATCCAATTTTCCATCCATTTAAAAAATTAATTTTATATCACAATGGAACACTAACAAACTAGAATTAGCAGCTCATACCTTCACATTTTTGCTATAAACCTGAAAAAGATTTTGCTCAAATTAGACGGGTTTTAACTCTTTCCTTCCCTCTCCATTTGGCAAGCACCCCCAGACTTCCAGAAGGCTAAAAACAAGGCATAAAAATACAATTACAGCAAAATACTGTGAACGCTGGCAACCTGAAATAAAATCAGAAATTACTAAAAATACTCAACAAGTCAGTCAGCATCTATCTAGAGAGAATTTGATGGTTGATGGCATTTGATGAGATTGATGGTTGATGACATTTCATCAGAACCCTGATACAGCATATAATTTTTTTTTAATTTATTCTCGGGATGTGGGCTTCGTTGGCTGGGCAGGCATTTATTGACCATCCCTAGTTGCCCTTGAGAAGGTGGTGGTGAGCTGCCTTCTTGAACCGCTGCAGTCCATCTGGTCCAGGTATACCCACAGTGCTGTTAGAAATGAGTTCCAGAATTTTGATCCAGCAACATTGAAGGGTTGACAGGACTGAGATTGCCATTATAAAAACAAAAAAACTGTGGATGCTGGAAATTCAAAACAAAAACAAAAACAGAATTACCTGGAAAAACTCAGCAGGTCTGGCAGCATCGGCGGAGAAGAAAAGAGTTGACGTTTCGAGTCCTCATGACCCTTCGACAGAACTTGAGTTTGAGTCCAAGAAAGAGTTGAAATATAAGCTGGTTTAAGGTGTGTGTGTGGGGGGCGGAGAGATAGAGAGAGAGAGAGGTGGGGGTGTGGTTGTAGGGACAAACAAGCAGTGATAGAAGCAGATCATCAAAAGATGTCAACGACAATAGTACAATAGAACACATAGGTGTTAAAGTTAAAGTTGGTGATATTATCTAAACGAATGTGCTAATTAAGAATGGATGGTAGGGCACTCAAGGTATAGCTCTAGTGGGGTGTTTTTTTATGCAATGGAAATAGGTGGGAAAAGGAAAATCTTTATAATTTATTGGAAAAAAAAGGAAGGGGGAAACAGAAAGGGGGTGGGAATGGGGGAGGGAGCTCATGACCTAAAGTTGTTGAATTCAATATTCAGTCCGGATGGCTGTAAAGTGCCTAGTCAGAAGATGAGGTGTTGTTCCTCCAGTTTGCGTTGGGCTTCACTGGAACAATGCAGCAAGCCAAGGACAGACATGTGGGCAAGAGAGCAGGGTGGAGTGTTAAAATGGCAAGCGACAGGGAGGTTTGGGCCATTCTTGCGGACAGACCGCAGGTGTTCTGCAAAGCAGTCGCCCAGTTTACGTTTGGTCTCTCCAATGTAGAGGAGACCACATTGGGAGCAACGAATTCAGTAGACTAAGTTGGGGGAAATGCAAGTGAAATGCTGCTTCACTTGAGAGGAGTGTTTGGGTCCTTGGACGGTGAGGAGAGAGGAAGTGAAGGGGCAGGTGGTGCATCTTTTGCGTGGGCATGGGGTGGTGCCATAGGAGGGGGTTGAGGAGTAGGGGGTGACGGAGGAGTGGACCAGGGTGTCCCGGAGGGAGCGATCCCTACGGAATGCCGATAAGGGGGGTGAAGAGAAGATGTGTTTGGTGGTGGCATCATGCTGGAGTTGGCGGAAATGGCGGAGGATGATCCTTTGAATGCGGAGGCTGGTGGGGTGATAAGTGAGGACAAGGGGGACCCTATCATGTTTCTGGGAGGAAGGAGAAGGCGTGAGGGCGGATGCGCGGGAGATGGGCCGGACACGGTTGAGGGCCCTGTCAACGACCGTGGGTGGAAAACCTCAGTTAAGGAAGAAGGAGGACGTGTCAGAGGAACTGTTTTTGAATGTAGCATCATCGGAACAGATGCGACGGAGGCGAAGGAACTGAGAGAATGGGATGGAGTCCTTACAGGAAGCGGGGTGTGAGGAGCTGTAGTCGAGATAGCTGTGGGAGTCGGTGGGTTTGTAATGGATATTGGTGGACAGTCTATCACCAGAGATTGAGACAGAGAGGTCAAGGAAGGGAAGGGAAGTGTCAGAGATGGACCATGTGAAAATGATGGAGGGGTGGAGATTGGAAGCAAAATTAATAAATTTTTCCAAGTCCCGACGAGAGCATGAAGCAGCACCGAAGTAATCATCGATGTACCGGAGAAAGAGTTGTGGAAGGGGGCCGGAGTAGGACTGCAACAAGGAATGTTCCACATACCCCATAAAGAGACAGGCATAGCTGGGGCCCATGCGGGTACCCATAGCCACACCTTTTATTTGGAGGAAGTGAGAGGAGTTGGAGGAAAAATTGTTCAGCATGAGAACAAGTTCAGCCAGACGGAGGAGAGTAGTGGTGGATGGGGATTGTTCGGGCCTCTGTTCGAGGAAGAAGCTAAGGGCCCTCAGACCATCCTGGTGGGGGATGGAGGTGTAGAGGGATTGGACGTCCATGGTGAAGAGGAAGCGGTTGGGGCCAGGGAACTGGAAATTGTTGATGTGACGTAAGGTGTCAGAGGAATCACGGATGTAGGTGGGAAGGGACTGGACAAGGGGAGAGAGAAGGGAGTCAAGATAACGAGAAATGAGTTCTGTGGGGCAGGAGCAAGCTGAGACGATCGGTCTACCGGGGCAGTTCTGTTTGTGGATTTTGGGTAGGAGATAGAAGCGGGCCGTCCGAGGTTGGGCGACTATCAGGTTGGAAGCTGTGGGAGGGAGATCCCCAGAGGAGATGAGGTCAGTGACAGTCCTGGAAACAATGGCTTGATGTTCAGTGGTGGGGTCATGGTCCAGGGAGAGGTAGGAGGAAGTGTCTGCGAGTTGACGCTCAGCCTCCGCGAGGTAGAGGTCAGTGCGCCAGACAACAACAGCACCACCCTTGTCAGCGGGTTTGATGACAATGTCAGGGTTGGACCTGAGAGAATGGGGTGCAGTAAGTTCAGAGAGAGACAGGTTAGAATGGGTGAGAGGAGCAGAGAAATTGAGACGACTAATGTCGCGCCGACAGTTCTCAATGAAAAGATCGAGAGAAGGTAAGAATCCAGAGGGAGGGGTCCAGGTGGAGGGAGAATATTGGAGATGGGTAAAAGGATCCGTTGAACTGGGAGAGGACTCCTGCCCAAAGAAGTGAGCCCGGAGACGAAGACGGCGGAAGAAGAGTTCAGTATCATGCCGAGCCTGAAATTCATTGAGGTGAGGGCGTAAGGGTATGAAACTAAGTCCTTTGCTGACCACTGAACGTTCAGCATCGGAGAGGGGAAGGTCAGGGGGTATAGTGAATACACGGCTGGGGTTGGGATTGGAAGAAAGGGTGGGGACGGAGGGACAGGCAGGGGTGGAGGGTCCTAGATGGGTGTTGGTGTCGATGAGTTGTTGGAGCTTGCGTTCCTTAGCACTTGAGAGAAAGAGAAAAAGTTTCTTGTTGAGGCGTCGGATGAGCCGAAGGATAAAATGAAACTGGGGGCACGCGCAGCTTTGAAAAAGGGTATGGCGGTGCTGCTGGAGGGAGAGGTCGAGTGTGTTCATATGGCGGCGCATGGCACTGAGTGTGGATTTCAGAATGTGATGGGAACAGAAGTCCGAGAAACGTTTTATGTCCCGGAGATACCTGTAATCCTGGGTGGGTTCGAAACATGAGGGGTGGAATTTCAGTTGAAATCCACGTGGGGTAAGTCGGAGACGGAGACAGTCACTGAGAAAGGAGATATGGCTGTGAAAGCGGGTTTTAGTAAACACCTTGTCAAACACTAGGAGGGAAATGGAAAGCAAGGAAGGTGAGCAAGACAACAGAGAGATACGGAAATCTTGTCGCAAAGAGGAACAGAACTTCTTCAAGGAGGTAGGCATTTCTTGAAGAGCAGTGGCAGTCAATTAAACACAGGGATAAAAACAAAAAAACTGCGGATGCTGGAAATCCAAAACAAAAACAGAATTACCTGGAAAAACTCAGCAGGTCTGGCAGCATCGGCGGAGAAGAAAAGAGTTGACGTTTCGAGTCCTCATGACCCTTCGACAGAACTTGAGTTTGAGTCCAAGAAAGAGTTGAAATATAAGCTGGTTTAAGGTGTGTGTGTGGGGGGCGGAGAGATAGAGAGAGAGAGAGGTGGGGGTGTGGTTGTAGGGACAAACAAGCAGTGAGAGAAGCAGATCATCAAAAGATGTCAACGACAATAGTACAATAGAACACATAGGTGTTAAAGTTAAAGTTGGTGATATTATCTAAACGAATGTGCTAATTAAGAATGGATGGTAGGGCACTCAAGGTATAGCTCTAGTGGGGTTTTTTTTTATATAATGGAAATAGGTGGGAAAAGGAAAATCTTTATAATTTATTGGGAAAAAAAGGGAAGGGGGAAACAGAAAGGGGGTGGGGATGGGGGAGGGAGCTCATGACCTAAATGTGTTGAATTCAATATTCAGTCCGGATGGCTGTAAAGTGCCTAGTCAGAAGATGAGGTGTTGTTCCTCCAGTTTGCGTTGGGCTTCACTGGAACAATGCAGCAAGCCAAGGACAGACATGTGGGCAAGAGAGCAGGGTGGAGTGTTAAAATGGCAAGCGACAGGGAGGTTTGGGTCATTCTTGCGGACAGACCGCAGGTGTTCTGCAAAGCAGTCGCCCAGTTTACGTTTGGTCTCTCCAATGTAGAGGAGACCACATTGGGAGCAACGAATTCAGTAGACTAAGTTGGGGGAAATGCAAGTGAAATGCTGCTTCACTTGAGAGGAGTGTTTGGGTCCTTGGACAGTGAGGAGAGAGGAAGTGAAGGGGCAGGTGGTGCATCTTTTGCGTGGGCATGGGGTGGTGCCATAGGAGGGGGTTGAGGAGTAGGGGGTGACGGAGGAGTGGACCAGGGTGTCCCGGAGGGAGCGATCCCTACGGAATGCCGATAAGGGGGGGTGAAGGGAAGTTGTGTTTGGTGGTGGCATCATGCTGGAGTTGGCGGAAATGGCGGAGGATGATCCTTTGAATGCGGAGGCTGGTGGGGTGATAAGTGAGGACAAGGGGGACACTATCATGTTTCTGGGAGGGAGGAGAAGGCGTGAGGGCGGATGCGCGGGAGATGGGCCGGACACGGTTGAGGGCCCTGTCAACGACCGTGGGTGGAAAACCTCAGTTAAGGAAGAAGGAGGACGTGTCAGAGGAACTGTTTTTGAATGTAGCATCATCGGAACAGATGCGACGGAGGCGAAGGAACTGAGAGAATGGGATGGAGTCCTTACAGGAAGCGGGGTGTGAGGAGCTGTAGTCGAGATAGCTGTGGGAGTCGGTGGGTTTGTAATGGATATTGGTGGACAGTCTATCACCAGAGATTGAGACAGAGAGGTCAAGGAAGGGAAGGGAAGTGTCAGAGATGGACCATGTGAAAATGATGGAGGGGTGGAGATTGGAAGCAAAATTAATAAATTTTTCCAAGTCCCGACGAGAGCATGAAGCGGCACCGAAGTAATCATCGATGTACCGGAGAAAGAGTTGTGGAAGGGGGCCGGAGTAGGACTGCAACAAGGAATGTTCCACATACCCCATAAAGAGACAGGCATAGCTGGGGCCCATGCGGGTACCCATAGCCATACCTTTTATTTGGAGGAAGTGAGAGGAGTTGAAGGAGAAATTGTTCAGCGTATTCCGTATTCCGTAGAGATCGCTCCCTCCGGGACACCCTGGTCCACTCCTCCATCACCCCCTACTCCTCAACCCCCTCCTATGGCACCACCCCATGCCCACGCAAAAGATGCAACACCTGCCCCTTCACTTCCTCTCTCCTCACCGTCCAAGGACCCAAACACTCCTTTCAAGTGAAGCAGCATTTCACTTGCATTTCCCCCAACTGAGTCTACTGCATTCGTTGCTCCCAATGTGGTCTCCTCTACATTGCAGAGACCAAACGTAAACTGGGCGACTGCTTTGCAGAACACCTGCGGTCTGTCCGCAAGAATGACCCAAACCTCCCTGTCGCTTGCCATTTTAACACTCCACCCTGCTCTCTTGCCCACATGTCTGTCCTTGGCTTGCTGCATTGTTCCAGTGAAGCCCAACGTAAACTGGAGCAACAACACCTCATCTTCCGACTAGGGACTTTACAGCCTTCCGGACTGAATATTGAATTCAACACATTTAGGTCATGAGCTCCCTCCCCCATCCCCACCCCCTTTCTGTTTCCCCCTTCCCTTTTTTTTCCAATAAATTATAAAGATTTTCCTTTTCCCACCTATTTCCATTATATAAAAAAAAACCCCACTAGAGCTATACCTTGAGTGCCCTACCATCCATTCTTAATTAGCACATTCGTTTAGATAATATCACCAACTTTAACTTTAACACCTATGTGTTCTATTGTACTATTGTCGTTGACATCTTTTGATGATCTGCTTCTATCACTGCTTGTTTGTCCCTACAACCACACCCCCACCTCTCTCTCTCTCTATCTCTCCGCCCCCCACACACACACCTTAAACCAGCTTATATTTCAACTCTTTCTTGGACTCAAACTCAAGTTCTGTCGAAGGGTCATGAGGACTCGAAACGTCAACTCTTTTCTTCTCCGCCGATGCTGCCAGACCTGCTGAGTTTTTCCAGGTAATTCTGTTTTTGTCTGAGATTGCCATTGTCGTTTCTGGTGCCTAAGTCGATGCCAGGTGTTCCTTCCAGTATCATTCCTTTTTTGTGACTTTGTAACGGTTTGTTACAACTGAGTGGCTTTCAGGGGGCATTTAAGAGTTAACCACATTGCTATGGGTCTGGAGTCACATGTAGGGCAGACCAGGTAAGGATGATAGATTTCCTTCCCTAAAGGACATTAGTGAATCAGATGGGTTTTTACAACAATTGACAATGTTTCCATCGACATCGTTAGACTTTTAATTCCAGGTTTTTATAGAATTCAAATTCCATCATCTGCCGTGGCGGGATTCAAGCTCAGGGCCCCAGAGGGTTACCCTGGGTCTCTGGATTACTCATCCAGTGACAATACCACAACGCCATCACCTTCCCATATCTATATATAGTATATAATTATAGTATATAATATTTGCATTTCATCCATCCCACAGAGCTATTGATCAAATTTCATGGCAAAAGCAATCAATGTTTTTGAAGAAATTTGGGTGAACATCCAAGGCCTATCGCACGAGACACCATTGAATTTAAACAGAGTAGATAAGAAAGCATTATCAGTAGTTAGGTGGCACTAAGCTTTGATTTTAAAAAGAAGAGAAAGATACAAAGTACAAAGCTTGCAGGAGAATATGCTGCCCATTGTGCTCCAAGGAAGTTTTCACCTTTTCCATCTTAACCATTCTCTACTATTATTTTACCATTTTAATGGTCCATTTTATTTACAGGATAATGACAAAGAACATGGGGATATTACTTGTGATGAAGGAAGTATTTAGCTTAGTTTTAGATTGGTTTTGGGTCATTTAATGCTGTCATGGTACATACAGCAAAACTTTGCTATACTCACAGAATTCATATCCCAGCTTAATTCAGCATAAGTGTTGCAAAGATGACTGTTTAGCTGTCTTTGTGCTGTTGGCTTGAGGGAGAAGCAAAGCCATACAATTCAAATTGCACACTGTCATTTGTTCAATCATGTGTCTGAATGGCAGCTGCTATTAAATTTTCTTGGCAGTTATTCAAATTCATGAGGAATGTTCAAATCGGATTGTCAAACTGGAGTGTTCAAAGGGACTATTTAGGCCAGGTAGTTCACATTGGGAAGAATGTAAGAAAAAAAATCAATGTACATAAAAGTTAATTATAAAATATAGATTAGTTTACAGATTATGAGCTATTATTATTTTCCTTATTCAAAGATTTAGATTATTTATTTGTACAACTATTATTCAATGATTTTGTTGGCATTTAAAATTTGAAATAAGGCCTAATGTGTCATTTTGTCATTTCCCAAAGACACAAATAGGATCCTGTGGGGGCACTGAATAAATCCAGCAGTTGAAAAAGAAGAAAGGTTTACTGTTTATTATTCTGGGCTGGCATCAAACTTAACAAGAGATCAGAACAAGTGTAAGCCCTCTCAAAGTGTTAGGGAATGAATCACTCAAGCAAAATGAAAAAGACTGAAAATATTCCAGTGTAAAAAAGGAAAAAATAAAGCATGCTAGTGACAACATATGCAGTAGGATAAATGTAAAACAAGCAAAAAAACCTAGGACTGAATTTTATGGTCAGCGTGCAGGGACTGGCCCCGCTCGCCAACACATAAAATGATATGCGGTGATGTCGGGCGTGTTTCCCGACTTTATTGTGCGTTATTCCGATCTTCTGTTCAGTGGGCGCAAGCTGGAGTTGGCTGCGCACCCGCCGAACTGTCAAAGCCCATTTAACAGCTTGTTAAACGAATTGTCTGGACCGTCCGTCCAACCTTAAGACCCAACCTTAAGGTTGGCAAGCAGGCGAAGAGCCCAGGCAGCCTTCACATTTATCGTGAAACCTCATCCTTGGGTCTGATGAAGTTTCATGAAGTGTTTATAAATTGAACAAAAATTTTTATTAAAATTCATTGACATGTCTCAGCTCATGTGACACCGTCACATGAGGGGACATGTCTGAATACTTTTGTTTTCTTTATTTAAATTTTTTATAATCAAACTAATCTCCCTGAGACAGCTCTGTGCCTCAGAGATTTCTGCACTCTTTCACGCACATGCGCGAAAGAGCGCAGGCCTGACTCTCCATCATCCCTCCGCCCGCACAGCACTTGGCCCACCCAGGTAAGATGGCGGCGTGCAGGTGGTGATTGGCTGCATGCCCACCTGTGCTCGCTCAGCCGCCGCCACCCCCCCGCCCACCCGCACCCGACAGGGAGAGAATTTTCAGGTCGGTGGGTGACCACAATCGGTGGGCCCAGGAGCAGCTGGGGAATGGGCCGCCACCCGCGATCGGCCCCCAACCGCGATTTCACGCTGGCTGGCTAATTAATGGCCAGCCAGTGTGAAACGCGCGCTGGGAAGCTCAGCACATCCAGGAAGAGGGCGATGCTGAAGTCAGCACGGGCACAGGGGAGTATGGAAGGAAAATTGCTTGAAAGCAGAAAGCTACCTTGGGGAGCTGACGAATTTAAAATCAATAAAGACAGAACTTAAAATCCGGAAGAAATGTCCACGCTTCAGAATGTGTCACCTGTATATGGATGTCATAAAAACTCTGTGCATAGATTTTTTTTTCATTTAATTATGGAAGCCTCATCCTGCCCTTGGATGAGGCTTCCTGAAAAATGCAAAGGCCACCTGGCCAAGTCGCCAGCCCGCCAAGCACAAGGTTCGAAGGGCAGCAAAAAAATTCCTGTTAATTGACACTTTAATGACCTTAATAGGCCTCTTAATTGTTGATGGGTGCGCTGCCAGCTCACGCACACGTCTGCTGACCTAAATATCGCACTCGCCTGATGTCACGTGCACTATTTTATGCCCGGTCGGGTCAGGCTTGCGTCCACACACAGGACACAAAATTCTGCCCATAGAAAATTTACAGCACAGAAGGGGGCAATTTAGTCCACTTTGTATCTTCCAGCTAAAAAAATAAGCTATCCAACATAATCCCACTTTCCAGTCTTGGTCCATGCCCTGTAGTTTATGGCACTTCAAGTGTCCAGGGCTTCTTAAATGCTGTGGATTTCCTTCTCTACCAATCTTCCAAGCAGTGAGTTCCAGATCGCACCACCCTCTGGGTGAAAAAGTTCTCCTTAACTCCCCTCTAACCCTTCTGTCAGTTACTTTAAATTTACGTTCCATGGTATTGAACTCTCATTTAAGGTCTTTCCTGTCTATTCTGTCTGGGCCCTTCATTATTATGTTCACCTCAGTTAAGAAAATATCAGGGAGGTTACCTCAATTGAATCTCCCCTCACCCTGCTCTGCAAAGAAGACATCCCCACTCTATTCAATCTTTCCTCATTGCTAAAATTCTCCCATTACTGGCAACATCCTTGTAAACTTCTTCCATATCCCCTCTACTTTAATCACATCCTTCCTATAATGTGATGACGAGGACAGTACTCTAATTCTGGCATAACTAATGTTTTATACAGTTCTAGCATAATTGCCCTGCTAGCCAAAGTATAGAATATAAGTATCCTGTATGTCTTCTTAACCATTTTATCTACCTGTCTTGCAACCTTCCGGGATCTATGAACATGAGCTCCAGGAGACCTCTGTTCCAAGCATTTTTCAATATCCTATCGTTTATTCTGTATTCCGTTGCTTTGTTTGCCTCTTCAAGTGCTTTACCTCGCTCTTTTCGGTATTGTATTTCACTTTTTTGCCCATTTGATTTGTCCATTGATATGTTCCCGCAGTATACAGCTTTCTTTCTCAATATCAACCACACAACCAATTTTTGTATCATTGGCGTGCTTCTTAATCATGCCCCCTACCTTTAAGTCTAAATCATTGATAGTTACTATAAAAGAAAGGGTCCTAGAACTGAGCCTTGCAGAACCCCAGTGGAAACAATCACAAAACACCTGTGAGCATAAGCGTTTGCACCCTGCCACTGAACCAACTTTGGATCCCATGAAGATTGCTTTTATTTTTTCTAAGAAATATACAAGAGTTCAGAAAGTTAGAGATGTAATTAATCATATCAGCAGCTAAAAGCAAAAGCAAGTAAAGGCAAAGGTTTGTGTGTAGCAGCCAAAGATATTGACACTCAAATTTGTAAAGGTACAGCAAAGGGAGGAAAAAAATCTTCTGTAGATTAGAGGTGGATTAGGAGAGGAACCACTGTCAACATGAGGCGGAGAAAGAAGAGAGGACACCAATGTAAGAAGAAACAAAATTGATCTCATCTCGAAGTGGTCGGAAAAGCAACATGACAGTAAATCTGGTAAGTGAGGATATGGTTCAGTCATAACTTTGCTTGGGAATAATTTCAAATTTCACTAAATCGAATTTGATATCAAATTTTAAAATAATCTTCTTGCTTCTGAATCATTAGAAATGTGCCATAATTGGAACAAAGAAGTTTGAGCTGAGCAATCAATACCATCACCCTGTCATTAAAGTGCTCACAACTTTTTCTTACATCCATTCAATGCACAGTATGAATTTCAAAAACATGGTATTGAGCTTAACATCTAATGCATGCAAATGATAGAATGATCCACATGGCTGGCATTTATAGAGAATTGAGGAAATAATTCCCTTCAATACTGCATCAACTAACATCATATATTGAGGGTGCACAATACACCGGTGCACTTCCCCTTATGTGCAAGGAGTGTCAAAGTGGAAATAATTCCCTAATTAGTCTGAGCGCTAATTAATATTTGGAAATGTCAGCTAAAACCAGAGAATATGAATTCTACCAACTAACATTAAGGAATTATTTTCAGGAATTGATGCTGCACAATGTAAGGATAAAATTCCTCGACCATGAGTTTAGGACCCAATAGCAGGTAGGCAAATTAACAGATTACTTAATGACATTATGGACAATGGAATTCTTGCATAAAACGAGCAGTCATATTTATTAAATCCAGTTAGCTATTGGGTGTGAGCCCAGATCCTGGAGGGACCGCCGGATAGTGGATTTAAGGAAGCTAGGATGGTGACTCAGAAACAGGAAAAGGCTATTGATGATGAGATGTGTTGCTAATGTCATGTGTTACAATCTGAAATGAGCTTATTTCATAGAAGTTGAGAATGACATATCTTAACAACAATTTATTTGGTAAAGTGGAGGTGTATCATACTCTGCTCCTCATTGAAGTTGAGGTAAAAGTGGTGCCTGAAGACCCTCTGTGGATGTGGTCTTTTGCTGAGTGTCTTCCGTCTCCTCCTGCCTGTTATGTAGTGTCTTTTTCAAACTTCCAATCATGCACTATTCCAGGCCACCCATTTCATTGAAGTATAGGAGGTACAAACACTGATTCTCAATGAAAGGGGTGTGACTCTTATCAGGTAGTGGGCCTGATCCTGTATGATGAGCTGTTGGTGGTCACAATGAACAGGGTGATCAACTGTGCCTTATTTTATGGGGCTGTCCCCTATTTGAGGCCACTGCCCTGTCTCCTGGATTGAATGCTGCTGGGATGCTGTTACTCTCATTTAAGGTCATTTAAATATCATGCATATGCAGTATCTGCTCTCAACCACCCCCCACTCTAACAGACCCCCATGCCAGACTGTCCCTTAATTTTCTCAGTAGGACTTAGTCATCCTGGCAACGAGTTATATAGTGATGGTGTGGAATTCCTTTCTATAGGTAAAAGTTTGCAAGGTTCTCAATGAGGAACACAGAATGTTATGTGCATACATGTCTGGAGGCAAATAATTTGTTTAAGAAAAGGCAATAACAAAAGGAGTTCAAGACCAGCCAGACATCTCTGTGTGGTTAATTAAATTTCCAACAGCTATGGAACTCAGGAAAAGTAATAATCCACCATTAAGCCTGTAAGTTCTCCTTTTGTTCACCCATGATAGGGGACACTTCATGTAATTTGTGTTCTGCTGCACGAGGTTAGCCAATATTGTCTAATTAACTGAAGCCTTCCATAATGGCAACAGTGACATCGATTTAGCTTTCCAAGTCATGACACCAGGAAAATGTCCTAGATCCAACCATTTTCAGCTGCTTCATCGATGACCTTTCCTCCATCATAAGGTCAGAAGTGGGGATGTTCATGGATGTTTGTAAAATGATCAGCACCATTCACAACTCCCCAGATACGGAAGCAGTCTGTTCCCATATGCAGCAAGACTTGGGCAACATCCAGGCTTCGGCTGATAAGTGGCAAGTAACATTCACACCACACAAGTACCAGCAACAACCATCTCCAACACATTCTATTTCACAGCACTTTCAATGTCAGTTTTCTAGGAGCTGACTGCTATTTAACCTTTTGTCATGTTCTTCTAAATATCCTTTTGAAGCAAACAGAAGATCAGAAAATGCTATTGTCAGTATCTACATGAATGCTCAACACCTTCATGCAAGATGTCTTCTGTCCCCTATTTTAATAGAGTTATAGAACCTTTTAAAATGGGACATGTTAATGTGGTGGTGTGCAGTAATTTCTAGAATATATCACAGAATCATACAGTGCAGAAGAGGCCCTTTGGCCCATCGAGTCTGAACCAACACGTGAGAAACACCTGACCTACCTACCTAATCCCATTTACGAGCACTTGGCCCATAGCCTTGAATGTTATGACGTGCCAAGTGCTCATCCAGGTACTTTTTAAAGGATGTGAGGCAAACCGCCTCCACCACACAGTACTCCAGCTGTGGCCTCACCAAGGTTCTATACAACTCCAACATGACCTCCCTTCTTTTGTAATCTATGCCTCAATTGATAGAGGCAAGTGTCCCATATGCCTTTTTCACCACCCCACTAACAAGCCGCTCCGCCTTCAGAGATCTATGGACACAGACACCAAGGTCCCTCTGTTCCTCAGAACTTCCTAGTGTCATGCCATTCATTGAATACTTCCTTGTCAAATTACGCCTTCCAAAGTATATCACTTCACATTTTTCAGGGTTAAGTTCCATCTGCCACATATCTGCCCATTTGACCAACCAGTCTTTATCTTCCTGTAGCCCAAGACGCTCAACCTCACTGTTAACCACCCAGCCAATCTTTGTGTCATCTGCAAACTTACTAATCCTGCCCCCCACATAGTCATCTATGTTGTTTATATAAATGACGAATAATAGGGGACTTAGCACAGATCCAGTCACGAAAGCAGCCTTCTGTCTTCACCCTCTGCCTCCTACAACTAAGCCAATTTTGAATCCACCTTATCAAATTACCCTGTATCCCATGTGCATTTGCCTTCTTTATAAGTCTCCCATGTGGGACCTTGTCAAAGGCTTTGCTGAAATCCATATAAATTACATCAACTGCACTACCCTCATCTACACACCTGGTCACCTCCTCAAAAAATTCAATCAAATTTGTTAGGCATGACCTCCCTCTGACAAAGCCATGCTGACTATCCCTGATTAAACCTTGCCTCTCCTTCAGAATTTTCTCCAATAGTTTCCCTACCACTGACGTGAGACTCACTGGCCTGTAGTTCCCTGGCTTATCTCTACAACCTTTCTTAAATAACTGTTCTCCAGTCCTCTGGCACATCCCTCGTGGCCAGAGAGGAATTAAAAATTTGGGTCAGAGGCCCTGTTATCTCTTCCCTTGCCTCACTCAGCAGTCTGGGACACAAATCATCTGGACCTGGAGATTTGTCCACTTTTAAGCCTGCCAACACCTCAATACCTTGTCACTCCCTATATCAATTTGTACATGAATCTCGCAGTCTCTCTCCCTGAGTTCCACACCTTCATCCTTATTCTCTTGGGTGAAGACGGATATGAAGTATTCATTCAACACTCTACCAATGTCCTCTGGCTCTACCCATAGATTGCCCCCTTGGTCCCTAATGGGCCCTACTCTTTCCCTGGCTATCCTCTTCCCATTGATATACTTATAGAATATCTTGGAATTTTCCCTACTTTTACCAGCCAAAGTTTTTTTATATCCCCTCTTTACTCTGCTCATTGCTTTTTTAAGCTCCACCCTTCACTTTCTGTACTCCACTAAAGCCTGATTTAAATCCACTGATTTGCTTCCCTGGTACCTGCTAAAAGCCTCTCTTTTCATTCTCATCGTATCCTGAATATCGCTGGTCATCCATGGTTCTCTGGGCTTGTTACTTCTTCCTATCACCCTAGAGGGAACATGTTGAGCCTGTACCCTCCCCATTTCCTTTTTGAATGGCCCCTGCTGCTCCTCTGCACATTTCCCCACAAGTAGGTGTTCCCAGTCTAACTTGGCCAGATCCTGCCCTAAAATCCGCTCTCCCCCAATCCAAAACATTTTTTTGCAACTTTTCTATTTCTTTGTCCATAACAAGCTTAAATTGTACCATGATAAAAGCAAAAAACTGCGGATGCTAGAAATCCAAAACAAAAATAAAAATACCTGGAAAAACTCAGCAGGTCTGGCAGCATCTGCGGAGAGGAACACAGTTAATGTTTCGAGTCCGTATGACTCTTCAACAGAACTAAGTAAAAATAGAAAAAAAGTGAAATATAACCTGGTTTAAGGGCGGGGGATTGGGGGGGAGGTTGTGGGGGGTGGAGTGGGACAGGTAGAGCAAACACCAGGAGAGAAATGGAAAGCAATGAAAGTGAACAAGGCAAAAGAGAGAAACGGAAATTCTGTTGGAGAGAAGAGCAATACTTCTTCAAGGAATGCCTACCTTGAAGAAGTATTGCTCTTCTCTCTGACAGGATTTTCGTATCTCTCTTTTGCCTTGCTCACCTTCATTGATTTCCATTTCTCTTCTGGTGTTTGCTCTAACTGTCTCACCACACCTCCTCCCCCCCCCCTTAAACCAGCTTATATTTCATCTCTTTTCTATTTTTACTTAGTTCTGTTGAAGAGTCATACGGACTTGAAATATTAACTGTGTTCCTCTCCGCAGATGCTGCCAGACCTGCTGAGTTTTTCCAGGTATTTTTATTTCTGTTTTAAATTGTACCATGTTGTGATCGCTATCACTAAATGCTCCCCCACCAGCTCCTCAGCCACCTGTCCGACTTCATTCCCCAGAATTAGGTCCAGCACTGCGCCATCCCTTGTTGGACTCTCTACATATTGACCTAAAAATTCTCCTGTACACATTTCAAGAAAGTGTATATATTTTATATATAGGTATATATATTTATACACAATCATTTCTACACTAGATACTTTTGTTGTCAATTGGTCATTGATTGATTCATTGAATTAGCCTTTTGAGCAGCAGTTGCAGAATCACTTGCACAAAATTGAACCTGAAGAGCGCAACAGACTACATCCTAATATCATGCTATTGGTCAGAAAGAAGCTCACTGCATTATTGCCTGTGTCAATGTGCTGTTATGAGCTGCCAGCTTTAGTGCCACACCATGCCATTGTCCCACAAGATTAATTGCTGGCTTTGTAATGCAATGGTTCACAATTTGATAACAGTCTGTTTTTGCATAAGCATCAGTTTTTTTTTATGAAACACTTGTTCATTAACTGGCTTAATTAAAAACATAAAAGTAGATACAACATTACAAAGGGTGGATTAATTGTGTGAATATTCCTTTGTCTCAAAGATTTCACTTTCAATCCACTTGTGTCTACCTTACCTTCACACTGATTTGGCCTCTGGATCTACTATCTGGTACTTAAAGCCATTTTACTTCAGTTCAATTTCATGTCCAGCTTATTTCATATCTTTCAACAGTAAGCAACAGTATTGTGCTGACTGAGCAGAGAGGCTATAAGTAAATAGTTTTGTTGCAATAATTTAAATTCAGCTAGTAACTAGTGCAGGGAAATATCAATGAAAATTAAATACATTAATTTTCATACCGTGGTATCTGAGTGACAAGGTGACATTACAAAGTAGTTTTACCAATTTTGTCAATGGTGAGTTATCTGGTTTGGGGACATTTATCATGTCCCAGTACTGGTAATGATATAGATTTACATATGGAGACGAATGGTGGAAGTCAAATTTGTAAATTCATTGCTATCAAATTACTAAGGCATAGGGACGCATCAACTGATTTTTCTTCCACTAAATAGCTGAGTGGACACAGACCACAGACGTCCTCAGTTAGTGTTAAGTTAACTAATCTTTATACATCACTCAATGGCACATGTGGATACTTCCTGTATCGTGTTGGTTAGGACTACTGCTTCTTGGACGAATGACATAGAATCAAATAATGGTTATGGCATGGAAGGAGGCCATTCAGCTTGTCGTGTCTATGCCAGATCTATCAAATCTCCTCTCAACCATCTCTTTTCTAAGGACATCAGCTTCACCAATCTATCCATATAACTCAAGTTTCTCATTCCGGAACCATTTTCGTAAATATTTTTCTCTCCAATGCCTTCCCATTCTTCCTAAAGTGTGGTGCCCAGAATTAGACACAGTGGGTGGAATCATTCCAAATTTGCACTAAGTGCAGTAGCAGGCGGGAAAAATGATGTTTTACCTGCCAGCCGCAATGGCGCTTCTCAAACTTTATTGTCCCAAATCAAACGCATTAATTATGCTTTTCCAGGAAACATGCTGTTTCGATGGCTGGCGTGCTCTCATTCACCTGCCATGCCATCACCTCGCCGCTTCACCACACCTGGCACCACATTTAAAGTGCAACTGCATGCACAACTCTCAGTGCTCATAGCCCTGGACTGCTGCACAGATGACAGGCTGGCCCCAAAAGGTCCCGAAAGGCAAAAATGACTCCAGTCCCTGGATTAATGACATGTCCCTCGAATGCCTTTTGGAAACTGCAGAGGCCCCCTGCTCGGGCATTGCCAATCCAGCATGGGAGATGGTGGCAGCGGTGATCAGCACCAAAGCAAAAAAGAGGACAGCTACCCAGTGCCACTACAGGATGAATGGTCTGATCCATTCCGCCAGGGTAAGTCATTTTTCTCATCACTCTTAGCACTCACAACTCACAAACCCATCACACATCCACAGGAGTCTCACACTTCAAGCGACAACACCACTAACTTTCTCACACACACCCTCACATCTCTATTGGACTCATATAGTCTCTAGCTTGCATACTCATCCTGTCCATGGCTCCATTCACCACACAAACATTCAATGCAGTGTCATGTGCATCACATCAGCAGGGAAAGGTCCCAGGCTGGGGGTGGAGTGGCCCACATTAGGCCCCTCACTCACTTTGGAGGAATGTTCCAAGACGCTGACTGGTGAGGACATGGACTGTGTCTGTGGTGACAGTGAGGTCAGCAGCAAACACCCTCATGAGGACCCTGCACCACCTCATCCCTCAACGCAAATGTGAGTGCTTTCTCTCCTGTTTTTGACTGTGCTGCCATGCACTAATTGTCTCTACTTTGGTTCACTGGGAGCTCTGCCAAGTGACCAACACCCTTAGCCAGCCAGTCCCTCAGCTCCATCCATGTCTTCACCTCTAGCCAAGAGGACACATCTTCCATTGAAGAGCTGGAAATAAGCAGCCTGGAAGACCCATCACAGAGCTTACCCACACCCTCCACCAACACAGAGACAACACACCTTGGTGGGACCTAGATCTAGAGCAGGCCCGGGTTCACAATCTGGTGGTCATTGCATGGACATGTGTCTGCAGCAGGAGGAGGCAGGTGCAGCCAAGCTCTCTAGCACTAGAAGGACTGCTGGAGAAGAGGCTTCTGTGCGGTCTGAGTCAGGTTATGAGCCTCTGGTTTGGCCTTCCAACTCATCCTGGAGAGTCAGCAGAATTCAGGGGAATATCACGCAGAGCTGTTGGAAGCCCTCAGCAGAGTGGCTTACGAGTTGGAGGAGTGCATCCACCTGCTCTCTGATGAAGTGGTGGCAACATATGCATGTATGGAGGGCACGATGGGAAGGATGGAGGCCGTGGCCCAGCAGAACGCAGAGATGTATGCAGGCCTGCACTCCATTATGGGAGCCATGGGCGAGTTCCTGCAGTGGCAACATGAGAGGGAGACTGGACACCTCGATGTCCCTCCTGCTGCTCCTTCCCATCAAGGAGTCAGGCTGGGTTTCCCGGGCATCCAAAGGGAGGGAGAGCGGCAGCTGGACACCACTGGATCATCCACTCAGTAATCTCAGAGGGTGTCCTCTCCCCCCCCAAGTTCCCTCTGCCTGTGAGCCCCTCAACCTCGTCTTCTGTCACTTGGCCAACAAGTGATTCCAGAGGGAGGTGTGTGAGTTTGGCAGGGCTTTTTGGAGCCTTGTGCAAGCAGTCTCCCATGCACGTGGATCCTTCACATATCACACTCACCTCAACGTCCTGAACATTTTGGATGCTGTCTGATGGGGTTCACTTTCAGTTATCCATCTAAGCTGACCTGCATCTTCATGCACTCACTATTCACACTACCATGCAGCATCTTCGATTTAGACAGCATTTGACGATACAGATTTAATTCGCTCCCCTGTCCTTTCCTCTACTGCCAGTCATCCATTTCCTTTCCCCCATCACTGTTGACATCCCCGGCATCACCTTCCACCTCCTCTCCGTGACCTACCAGCCACAACCATTTTCTTTCGGGGAGGGTCAGGCTAATGTGCACATTCCCTTCCTTCCCGAAAATCTCACCACATCCACATTAACCTCCCTGACCTCCTCCTTCCCATCCCCAGGGTTTGTGTCTTCCTCTGAGCCCCCACCTCGCCTTCGCCATCCCTTCTACCAATACAGCCAAAGTTTCACTCTCTTGCCCTACCGCCTCACTCTGCCCTCGGTTATTCTCACCATTCCCTAGTACAACGCCCACTCTCAGTTCACTTCCCAAGAGGCAGCCTGGACTCATCAGAGCCCTCCCTTGCATGTTCACCTGGACAAACTCCCCCCCCCCACAGACCCCTTCTGCCTCAGAGCTCCTTTCCTCTGGAACTCCTTATCCCCTTGGAACCCATTCCCTACCTGGAACTGGTTCCCCTACAACCCGGAACTCCCACCCAACACCCGGATTCACCCCCTGCTTAGTCCTTTCCCCTTCCTGACTTCTTCACACACTCTTACTTCTTCTACCATCCTTATTCCTTCCCCCCTCCCGACTCTTTTTTCCAGCCTAACTTCCTCCAGCCTTACTCCTTCCACCTTCCTGGCTCCTTCCTCCATCCTTACTTCTCCCTCCACTTTCTGCACTCCTTCCTCCCCCTGGACTCCCTCCCTTCTCAGCAATCCTTGCTCCCCCTGGATTCCCTCCCCTCTCAGCACACCTGCCCCCTCCAAACTCCTTCCCTTACCCTACCCCCCCAAGTTGCCATCTTCTCCCCATTATCCCCTCCCCGTACTCCCTCCCTCCCTTTCCACCTTCCCGCCACTGACACCTTTGTTCCTCTCCTCCCAACCTCATCCCCCCAACACCTTCGTTTCCCCCCTACCAACCTCACCCTCCCAGCACCTCTTCCTCTCCCAATCGATCCTAGACTGTCCTCTCCCACCCACCGACACATCTTCTTCTTCCACAGTTGGACCTTCTTCTGCATCCCCTTTTCCATCATCCATTGTGAGCAGGTCCTCAATGGTGATTTTCCAGCTTCGCGATGGAGCCATGTCCATTAGAATCCACCCAGCATGCCATGAACATTTCTCCAGTGCGCCATTGCTGGTGTCCTCCAGCATTTTCTGCTCCTCGGATGCCCACGATGTGAGCAAGGCCCTGGTGGTAAATCCCAACTTCTGCACGTCACACTTGCCAAGGTGTGTTCTGCACCAGTGTGTTTTCCTGCCAACATGGACGGACGATCCAGGGAGGGGGGCTGAGCAGGGGATGATTCTGGTGGGCTGGCCTTATAATGATATGCAGATGTATTACAATGAGGTTCCCAATGTCCGATGTCAGTAAATGTGGCCCGCCATCGACGGTCTGAGCGGACGATTGCAAAATGGTTTCACGATGTCATGAAGCCGATTCCTGGCCTTATCGCCATACTGTCCGCTCACACTGCCGAACACGTCCAATACCAGCAGCACGGAAAATTCTGCCCAATATTTCGGTTGAGACTGAGATAATGTTTTATAAAAGTTCACCATAATCTTCTTGCTTTTGTTCTGTATTGTTTTCAATGGTTTCTGTACATATACTTCCCAGGTCCCTCTGCTCCTGCACTCCCTTTAGCATTGCGCCCTTTATTTTATTTTGCCTTTCTCATTCCTCCTACCAAAACGTATCACTTCTCTGTCTTAAATTTCATCATCCATGTCGGCCCACTCCATCAGCCTGCCTATATCCTATTGTAGTCGATCACTGCTTGAATGAAAAGCACTAATGTTATTTTTGAAATTTGAAATTTTGTACTGTATGAATTATGCAAGACATTGGATTGATTAGCTTACTTTCCAATCCACTCCAGTGTCTGTTCAATGGATCTGAATATTTACTCTCTTACAGGGATGGTTTTGGAATCCATCTTCTCCCTGTAAGTTTTCTGTATATAAACTCTATAAATAATATGTTTGAGGAAATACATTGGCCTGGAATATGTGGAATTTATGATGATGAACTGTCACCATTCACCATTGTTATCCCTCTGAATCTGACCACACTTGGGCATAAGTTGCAAGTGCAAATTACTGCAACAATGCAGTCTGTTATTCACTGCTTCATCATGGCCATGTGCCCCGCCACTGTGCCCACCCCTCCCCCCAACCTCCACCGCATAACCCTGCAAACACCCACCATTTCCCCATCTCCACCTGCTTCCCTCAAACACCTACCAACTCCACCACACACCCACGCACCCACCACCTCCAACGTGCCTGCACCACCACCCCCCCCAACCACCCACCCCCCCGCCCCGCGCCCACCCACCCCCCCCCCCCCCCCCCCCCCCCCCCCACTCCCCACCCCGCCCCAGCAGCAGTGAAATCAGTTGATCTGGCTAAAACATTCTCTTTTCTGCTCTCATATCGCTTTTAGAAACCCCATTAAAAAAGTTAATCTTTATTGAATGAGATGCAACTGGGCTTTTAATAGCAATCTGAGTAATAGCTACTGCTGAACAACTGATCTGGCCCTGAAAAAAAAAATAGAATGTTATTCAATTTCATTTTAAAAAATGAGTAATTAATCGTAAACAATTAAGAAGTTTCTTTTAAAGTTTGTTCATGGTATTTCAGTTTCCACCTTATGTCCCAATGTCTATCTATCTATGTGTACCGACCTTTAATAAGTTCTCAAATGCAGCAAATGTTTTGAAAATTCTAGAGTGTGAAATAAAGTGCTGCCTGGACAACTTGATGCCATCACTGTAGCTCGACACCTCATTAAACTACATTACAATCAATGCACGGCCAAACAGGCAAAGCCCTCACCACAGGGATCATTAAATCTCTTAGCACAGTTTTGTTGGAGGTCAGCAGCAAGCGCCATCACTTTGGTGCTGACCACAAATTATGGACCATTAGCATGTGAACACATAACAGAATCAAGAAGAAGCCTAGAAAAGCTTTTAGCAACAGCACATGGCACTCAATCAATTTACACAATGGTAAGTTTACAAAATACATCAGCATAATGTTATTAGAGTGAAATCTGTCAGGAAAGGACACCTGTACAGAGAGAGCACACCCATCTTTAGTGACCAACTAGCAACAGTCTAAATAGCAATGAACAAATCTTTTCAACTTTGAAAATGAACACATCTTTTTCATTAAGCATTTCTAAAAATTATGAGGAAATTTGTAACGATGAGTACATGAAGGATAAAGCACAAGTAAGGAGTATTGAAGGGCAGTTACACACATACCCTACAGGCTTTATAGCATTATGGTGCTTTCACCTTCAGTAAAATTAACTCCAGATTTTTAATTTCACAGTGAATTATGCTTAATACTATTCACATATACTTATTATGTAGTTCCTTTTACCCATTGCATTGAAATCTTTTCTGATCAATGCAATAAATTATGCATGATTTCGGACTGCCTTTTCAGGATCTGCAGAATGAGACTAGATCACAGCCACTTTTCATCTTTATTAACTGCAGGTTTTTTGAAGCCCCACTCCTCTAACAAGAGAGGCAGCAATTTTCAGTAACCAGAATTATAGTTTGTTTTTACATTTCACATATGTGAAATAGTCATGTCTGATCAGTAAAAGTGACATTCAAATGAGTGGCCTGAAAGCAACAGTGGAGATAGCTGCCTCTTTGGGTATAAATAAATTGCAGTGACATCCAATGCTCCAATCAGAAAGCAGCACACGTAGGGTGTAAATGCCAGCCGCTTGGACACTATGCTAACACTCTATGATTCGTTAAACAGGAAATTAAAGATTCCTTGTTCGCAATTTTCCAAGGTACACTTCCTGGAAATGCCATACCCCACTCTTGGTACTGTTACAATCCAAGTGGGGGAAAACTGTAAATCAAAATAACAAATTTACCAAACAACCCCCAAATGAAGAAATTACTAACAAAATTTCATTTTTTGTAATTGTTACTTCAACACGAATCAGAACCAATACAAATTAGACATGAATTAACAGGCAAATGACACTTCAGATAAAAAGGTATATTTCACTTTTAAATACAGCAAAGATAAGTCTTACACACCACAAGCATTCCCGTGCAGCATGTATGGCATTATGTAGCAAAACAGTTCCACATTATGCCGTTCTTCATTCACACAATGAGTCCTATCTGACAACAGCTTTCACCCAAGTTTCATGGATATTATTAACAGCAGCAAGATACATGTCCACAAACTGTCTCTCCCTGGTGTTATGACCATCCTGATGGTATAGCTCTCCAGAGTTCTTTTTCAACTGACCAATCTATAACACCCCAGTTCACAGTTCACCTACTTCTGATAAAACACCCAGCTCTTTAGCATTCCTGAGCTATTCATACAGCCTTCCAGGTTTTAGACCTTTTCAATGCACTCACACAGTGCCTCCAAGAGTTCTTGCATCTGTATGACGATCGCCTTCCGCCTCCAGCTCTCCTTTTCATCTGCCAGCCACATTAATATTTCATATGTTAATTTCCTTCTTGTTGATACTGCTTCCAATTCAAGGGTTGCTAGGTCACATGGACCAGTATTTCTTATTGTTCAAGAAAATTACATTTGATCCCTTTACAATTGATGCAAACTTCATAAGTCCTTTTCAAACATTCTTAAAAACAACTACAACTTCTGCAGTTATTTAAAAGAAATTGTACATTTTCCTTACTGTTCTTCTTCGGGGTCAAAACTTATCATGCTTCTCCCCTTGGAAGAAAGAAGGCTTTACCATAATAAAGTTTTCTTTACAACAGACTTTGGAATACAGCAAGTTCTTATCATTAACTCTTTACCAACTACAGTATTACATGTGACACAGGTAACCACAATACCACATATTTACAAAAACATGCTTCTTACAAACAATTTTACAATCTTATAAAACACAATACATTCAGCTAAGATATTCTTATGATCCTAGTTCCTTAAACTCTTGACACAGCTTCCATAATCACATCGTTTCAGCCTGCAACATGCACAATTTTGTTTAGTGTAAATGGCTGCAGCATCAAAGTCCATTGAAGCAGCCTTTGGTTCTTGGTTTTAAACTTATCTAGGAAAAGCAGGCTTGTGGCCTGTATAAAGTAATACCTTGGTTTTGCACTCTTCATGCTGCTGCTCTTAAAATCTGTATTGGACTTTGTACTCAGGCCTCTGGACTAGCATTCAAGAGGGGTCCAAAGGTTTTACAATTTGTTTTGTCTGGTTAACTTTGTTGAGGACAACATTGCTGATTGCTGGCAATCCATCTGGTTTCTGGGTACTGGTGGCTATGAATTGGAATCCAAGGAGAAATCCCTTGCAATTTCACTTCTTACCCTCTGGATTCAGCAATTTCTTTGTTATGCTTTAAAGCGAGGCACTAAATTGTCATCAGGGTTTTCACTTTTCAAAACAGACTCTTTACCACTCTGTTCAGTTTTTAACTCCTGATCTCCATTTTCTTCCATGTCTGAATACATTTTAATGCCCAAGTCTTTGAAAAACATTTCAACCAGCCAAACGTCCAAATCATCCTTCATAACAATTGAATTTACCTAATCATTTTAAACTCAGGATCATTTTTAACTTTAAGTCCTTCTCCATGATTTAATCCTTTTGTTTTCTTTTCCAGGAGTTGCAGTTTAACACTGCATCCTTTTGCGCAAGCAGTTAATTTGTCTGTTAAGTAAAATCCTCTTTAGCAATTTTAACATATTTGCTAAGATTCAGCTAGGAAAGGTTAACACTCCTTTTTATTTTCTCCATGAATTTTCTTAATTTCATTTTGCTTTTTGTCCTCCTACTGTGTTCAAACTTTGTTTAATTCTGCTCGATCAAGAGTGATTGCCTCTGGTTTGAAGTTTTAATTTACATTCTAGAACATGTATCCTTCCTTGCAGCTCTATAATGTCAGGACTGGATTCAGCTTATTCACTTCCCTTCTTCAAAGCATATTATCCCACTGTTTCATCATTAACTTTGACTGCTGTTGCTATTTGCTTTGCCTTTTCTTGCTCATACTTTACCTGCATCTTTAATTAAAGCAATTTTAAAGCTTTTCCAATGGCCATTAACTTTTCCATTTCAATGTTGCTCCAATATCCCTTTAACATTAGCAGCTGAGTTTCTGACCGTTTGGACACATTTAGTTGAAACATTCATTCTTGCAGCAGGTCATTGATTATTTTAAGTCACTTGGTCTTTCCTGTATAATTTCAGTTTAAACAGCCTCAACAGGCTTTCCCACAAAGACTGGAGACAGAGATACGTTATACCCAGCCATGTCATTTTCAAACAAGAAATCAGCACCTTCAATGAGTAAAGTAGGAATGATACCCACAGTAACAGGAGCAGTAAGCACATTTTAACTTAACCCTATAAAAAGGAATAGGTAAACAATCTCCATTAATACCCTGAATCAATACATCTTTTCATTCAGTGAACTCTTTGGAGAGCGCTTCATGTCACCTGCCAAAATCAGTGATTGTGCTGATCCTGTATCTTTGAAGATAACAATCGATTTTCCTGCCTCACCAGGTGAACATGGGAACACTTTACCGAAATCGCCAAAGCTTTCCATCACACAATTCATCCTTTCAGTGAATGTGGGGGAGACTCCTTGCTTGTCATAAACTTTACCAGTCAGGACATTATCATCTGGAGGAACACCCCTTGATTGGGTGAATGCAACAGGCTTGGATTTTAAACTTACAGCATTTAACCTTCGTGTATTTAACCTTCTGTTGCTGGAGGCTAGGCAGAGGCCACAATCAAAAAGGAAATAGGACAGCTTCTTCAGCTAGCCTGCAGAACCAAGTGCCTCAAAACCCACTGCAAAACTACTAAAGTCAGCTCTACTGGCATCACCCAAATTGATGGCTGCAACGTATCACCATCTATGCCTCACAGACAAGCCAAAGAGTGAATCTTGTATCTTTTTAAACTTTTATTTGGACTCTTAACTTCTCATTTCTGTCTGTGTGTATATGTGTTGCGTTTTTATTATTTTTCTTGGGTTTTTAGTAACTAATAAACTTACTCTTTCTTTGACTCAAGAAAGCCTGTTTAAATTGGCTCCTTCTAAAAAACAAATACATTTGGACTGGGGAGAGGTATGCATGGGCGAAGAGGTCCCTTTTAAATTAACCTTGTTGTGACCAACCAAGGGGATTGAATAAAGAAGGAGAGCCAGCTCATTCCTCCTCACCTGGCAGAATAAAATTGGGGTCCCATTCAGGAAGTTAACAAATTGGACCACACCCAGGGACCGGTCATCACACTTTTCCCTGGCAAATTCTATATAGATTTGTCCCACTTTCTTTCCCAAATTTATAGATTTCTATCTGTAAGTCTCCTGCACCAACACATAGGCATTGAACATAGCAGTCTTTACTTCATTGTAATCATACAAGCACTCTGTCGAAAGAGACGAGTACACCTCCAAAGCCTTCTCTACCAAAACATTTTGGATGAGCACAACCCACTGTTCTTTTGGCCAATACAGATTTGTGGCAATTATCTCAAAAGGCACAAAGAACATCTTCATGCCCTCCTTACTAAATTTAAGATACTAAATGGAAATTCTTCACCAAAACAAATTTGAAAGAAGTTCTCTCTGAGTCAGCCTTACTTCTTGTCAACTCAAGTTTACATAATTGGAATTCATGCTCCATTTCAAAGTTTTTCAGGTCTGCATCTTTATCTTTTTCCCATCTTTTCCTATCTCTTTCCTTATCTCTTTCCTTTCTTGTTAATGTCTCTCTTACTAAATCAAACTTTGTGAGTTCTATTTCTTTTTCAATTCTGGCCTGTTGTACTTGATCTTGAATGGATCTGGTCCTTTCTTCCTCAAGCCCCCAGGTGCCTAGCCAATTCTTCAAGGATCCCTTAACTCATGATCTTACATTGATCCATCATGTGTTCTGTCAAAGCCTGTCTTTTCACAAATTGTCCTTTCACAACTATTTCAAGTCCGAGGGTCAAATCATCTTTCTCAACAAATGCTTCAGCCAAAGATTCTCATGTTGATTTTCCAATAAAATGTAACACAAGCAAACCTGAAATGGAGTTGCATTAAATGTTGGAAAGTTCCAGTGAACCTGTTTTACAGTCTGTGTTTGATCTCAGACTCGAGCCACCAATTTTGTTATGATCCCCATAGAGGAAGCATAGACCAAAATAACCAAGTTTATCAAATGAGGAAATTTCCACCAGGATTACACTTTTT
Organism: Carcharodon carcharias; assembly: GCF_017639515.1. Lineage (NCBI taxonomy): Eukaryota > Metazoa > Chordata > Chondrichthyes > Lamniformes > Lamnidae > Carcharodon > Carcharodon carcharias. The sequence goes on along the minus strand of NC_054472.1, from coordinate 38,690,448 downwards.
CACAATTTCTACTTACACAGAACCAACACAAATTACATAGCTACACAGTCCCAAATATGCTGTTCTTTAATCACACTGGGCATGTCAGGAGTCCTAATCGATAACAGATAAGAAAATTTAAATCAAATTAAAATAATATTCCTCAGGAGTGATCATGCACTCAGTTCCTCCCCATCCCCACATCAATGCCCTCCCCATCACCCCGAGCCCTGAGTTTCATGTGTAGGATTATCATCAACAAGGCACCCTTCTATGAACCCTCCCTCTCAAGGTCACAACAGTCCTGATGATATAATCCTTCCAAGTTCTTTTTTAACTGACCAACCAATAACTCCCTAGTTCACAGTTTGGCCACTTCTAGTAAAACACCCAGCTCAGGACCATCTCCGAGCTAGTCACACAGTCTTCCAGCTTTAGACCCAGGCTGCTCACACAGAATCTCCAAGAGCTCCTGCATTCATGTGCTGTGTTCACCTTCTGCCTCTGGTTCTCCATACTGTCTGCCAACCACACAGCTCTCGTATGTTAACTTCCTTCCTGTTGATAGCTTCCAGGTCAAGGAGCACCAGGACTAGATGGACTAATATTTATAAGAAAAGTACAATTGAGCCCTTTACAATTAATGCAAACTCTTATAACTCCTTTTCAAACATTCTTAAAAACAACTTCAGTTTCCACAACCACTTTAAAGAAATTATAAATTTTCCTTATTATATGCTTCCAGATCAAATGTCATTGTAGTATGAAAGCCTTCTTTTATATCATAACCAGCTGTAATTGAAATGTGCTTATAATGCAGACCCACAGAATAACCCACAAGTTGTTAATTATATATTAATTGTGTTTAATTAAATGTAATTGGTGGGTATTAATCACTTGAGCCCCCTATAAACAGGCACTGTCAGTCAGCCCAAATGCCTGCTCTCTTCCATGGCTACATTTGTTCCTGGGATCCCTGGAGAGGTGTCCGCCAGTAAGCTCGAGGCCTTCTGTGACCAGTGAGCCCCTGTGGGGGGTGCGGGGAAGAGGGAGGGACTGAGTGCATGATCACCCCTGAGGAATTTACATTTAAATAGGCACATAGATCCTCTTGACAGCATGTCGGAGCTCCTGGATAATATTGTGATCCAGGGCAAACACGTCTGCAGTAAGCGTTTGCGGGTAGAGGAAATTCAGCTTAGAGTAATTGAGCTGGAGACTGAGCTGCAGACTCTGCGACACATCAGGAGGGAGAAAGCTACCTGGATGCTTTACACCAGGATGTAGTCAGTGGTCATGGTAACTGCGAGTGAAGCAGTGAAGCAGGTAAGGGGACCCAGAGGGCAGGAATGCAGGAGTGTGAGCCTCTGCAATTGTTCAATAGGTTTGCAGTTCTCTCAGCTTGTTTCAATGAGATGTAGGAGCTGTAAGGCAGATGAATAAACTGACTATGGCACCATGGTACAGGAAGCCATTCAAGTGGAGAGAGTAAAAACGAATGTAGTGATAGTAGGGAACAGTAATAGTGAGGGGGTTGACACTGTTTTCTGTAGCAAAAAGTGGGAGTCAGGCAACTGTGTTACTTGCCCAGTGCCAGGGTTCAGCACATATGCACATGGCTGGAGAGGAACTTGCAGTGGGAGCGGGAGGATCCAGTGGTCGTGGTCCATGTAGGTACCAACAACAAAGGCAAGATGAGGAAGGAAGCTCTGCTTAGTCAGCATTAGAAGCTCGGCAGCAAATTAAGAAGCAGAATCTCAAAGGTAATAATTTCTGGATTATTACCTGAGCCACGTGCAAATTGGCAGAGGACAAATTAGATTAAAGGAATGAATGCATGGCTCAATGTCTGGTGTGGGTTCCAGTATTGGGGAAAGTTGGATCTGTACCATTGGCATGGTCTACACCTGAACTGTGCGGGAGCTAGTGGCCTCGCAAGCTGCATAATTAGGGAAGTAGAGAGAGTTTAAACTGAATAGTGGGGGCAAAGGATCAAATTTGGGAAGAGGTGGTTAACCAAGGAGTAGGGACAAGGCAAGAGAAAAAGGCATTAACATGGGAAATGATAAACAGACCGTGACAAGAAAGAGCAAAGAGTACAAATCTAAGAGTAAATCAGCAGATATAGCTAGATGCTACAAAAATAATAAAAAGGACAAAACTAAAGACTATGTATCTAAATGCAGATAGCATTCAAAACAAAAATAAATGAACTGATAGTGCAAATAGAAATAAATAAGTACGATCTGATAGCCATTACAGAGACAAGGCTGCAGGATGACATAGATTAGGACATGACTATTGAAGGGAACGTCACATTTAGGAAGGACAGGAAGTTAGGTGGTGGGGTGGCTCTGTTAATTAATGATGGCATTAGCACATTAGACTGGGATGATCTAAGTTCAGGAAACCAGGTTGTAGATGCGGTTTGGGTTGACATGGGAAATGATAAAGGCAAGAAGTCACTTGTGGGGGTGGTGTACAGGCCCCCTAATTGTAATTACACAGTAGGACCGACTATAAAAGAAGAGATAATGGTAGCTTGTCAGAAAGGTACAGTAATAATTATGGGGGATTTTAACCTACATATAGACTGGAAAAATCAGTTGAGCAAAGGTAGTGTAGATGAGGAGTTTATGGAATGTTTTTGGGATAGTTTCTTAGAACAGCATATTCTGGAGCCAACCAGAGACAGCTATTCTAGACCTGGTATTGAGAAACAAGATAAGATCAATTGATAACTTCATAGTGAAGACACCTCTCAGTAGCAGTGATCATAATATGATTGAATTTCACATTCGTTTGAGGAGGAAATGAGTGCATCCAAGGCTAATATTTTAAACTTAAATAAGGGCAATTATGAGGGCATGAAAGCAGAACTAGCTAAAGTAAACTGGCAAATGAGGTTATGGGATAGGTCAATAGAGGTTCAGTGGCAGACACTTAAAGGGGTATTTCAGAATATATATATTCCAATGAGAAAGAAAAATTCCAAAGGAAGGGCCCACCATCCATGGTTAACTAAAAAAGTTAAAGTCAGTATGAAACTTAAAGTAAAAATATAATTAGGCAAAGACAGGTGGCAGATTAGAAAATTGGAAATATCATAAGGAACAGCAAAGAATGACAAAAAGATTAATAAGGAGGGAAATATTAGAGTGCACGAGAAGGGTAGCTAGGAATATAAAGACATATAGTAAGAGTTTCTATAGATTTTTAATTAGGGTTAACAAAGTGAGCGTTGGTCCTATAGAAATGCACCTGGGAATTGACAATAGAAAGTAGGGAGATGGTGGATGAATTAAACAAAATTTGCTTTGGTCTTCACTATAGCGGACACAAGTAACATCCCAGAAATAGCTGTAAATCAGGAACTGTAAGGGAGGGAGGAACCTGGGAAAATTACAATCACCAGGAAAGTGGTATTAAGCAAATTGTTGGGGCTGCGGGCTGACAATTCCATAGTTCTGGACGGGCTTCACCCTAAGGTCTTGAAGCTAGTTGATGCATTGGTTTTAATTTTCCAAAATTCCCTAGATTCAGGGAAGGTTCCATTAGGTTGAAAAATAGCAAATGTAACTCCTTAAAATGTAGGTAGGCAGGAATGTCGGGTTGAGGTTACAATCGGATTAGCCATGATCTTATTGAACAGTGGAGCAGGCTTGAGGGGCCAAGTGACTTATTCCTGCTCCTAATTTGTATGACTGACAACATTTAAGGTTGCCTCAAAAGTATAAATACAGATCAACTAAAACTTTGCTGGGTTAGGGGGCATATGTTTTAATGTGTAACTCAGCAAGTAAATAAATAAATAAATAAACTGTGCGAGCATTGGTCCTAGTCTCCTTTCACCAACTAGCTTTTGGGATTAGAACATAGCAGCAGAGAATGGTTGCTAAAAGTTTAGATTTGCAACTTTGTAGCAATGAAAGGGATGTTACATTCACTGCAAAGGTGCCCAGATGATCCAGTGTGGGGGGACGATTCTGACGAACAGGACTGATAATGAGATGTAAAGTATTGAAATTAGGTTTTCTGACGTGCGGCGGTGGGAAAGGCGGCCCGTCATTAACGGCTGGAGCGGATGATCGCAAACTGGTTTCACAACTGTCAGGAAGATATACTAATTCTTATAATGTTATTGGAATTTATTGTAAAATAGTGGTATCTATGTCTATATATATGTGTGTGTGTGTGTGTGTGTGTGTGTGTGTGCAGGTCTGAAGGCTTTGATGTATTAAAAGAGGATCTAGGGTTGAAATGTTAAGTTGGTAAACATAGGTGTCAAGGGAATATTTGCATTTTTAAATAAACCAGACTAGATTGTTTTCAAAGGAGGGAATGAAATGTGTCACTTAGCCAAGTGAAGTTCAGGAACAGTGTGTTTATTTGTCCCAAAGATTACTGGTGAAACTTAGTACTACGAGAGATTTTTATTATCAGAAAGGTAAAGTCCAAAAGACATAGTGAAACAACGGGAATCTGCATTCAAAGGGGAAATTATGTATAAAGGAGCGAAGGCTGTGTGTAAGGGTAGGCATTCTAAGATCTAAGAAGTGTGAAAAGCCTTCAGCATCTATGCCTCAATCTGCTGTCTTCAAAGAACTGAGGTTAAGAAAACTCACTTTGAATTCAACTGGTTCAGTGTATTATATGTTACCTTGCCTGGATCTTTTAAAATCCATGGGCAGAATTTTGCCCTCGTCAGGCGGGCGCAGCAGGCAGGCCCAGGAGCAGTTACAAAGCTACCCGCAATCAGGCCCCAACATGGATTTTACACTGGCTGGCCAATTAACAGTCAGCCTGTGTGAAACATGCGGTGCAGCACTCAGCGCCACCGGGGTGGGGGCAGGAGGAGCTTGAGCACTGAAGTGTGCACATGTGTGGGGGTGCGCACTGTAAAAGCTCCCTGAGGCACAGAGCTGCCTCAGAGAGCTGAGCAATTTTAAAAATAAGAAGTAAAGAATTTAAAAACGTTAAAAACATGTCCCCTCAAGTGACTCTGTCACATGAGCAGGGACATGTTAGAAATTCATTTGAAATTTTTAAATTTATTTTTACTGATCGAAACCTCATCCAGCCCATGGATGAGGTTTCACAAAAAATCTAAAAACTGCTTGGACTTTTCGCCTGCCCTCCAACCGAACGGTTGGACAGGCAATGAAAAATTTCTTCTAAGTAGAACTTTAATGGCCTTAATAGGCCTGTTAACTGTCGGCGGGTGTGATGCCAACTTGCGCATGCATGCCCGCTGACCGAAAAATCGTGCGATATTATTATTAATAATAATTCTTATTATTTTATTATTATCCCGATGAGCACAATATTCTGCCCTATGTGTCTTACTGTTGTCTTAACGAAAGTGTAACTGGGAGTCAGATTAAAGTAGGGGGTTTAGAAGTTGTTATAGTGTTGATTTGTAGGCATATGTTTGTGCTTAAAAATAATTTTTCTTGTTAATAAATGATTAATCTAATTTTGTAAAAACCTATAAGAGTTGGTGGTCTTATTACTACTGAATTCAAGGCACACATCTCAAAATTTATATAGATTCCAAAAGAAGTGTGGCAGTTGTTTCAAGTTTCTCTTTGGGATTTGAACAACTCAGCATTTACCAATAGCTGTGCCATAACACCATGGTGTAAAACCGATTTTTGACCTTATCGCCATATTATCCCCCCACCACCTGTGATGACAGAAATTTCCGGTCCTAGTCTTCTGGTGATTGCTGGATGGTGAGGAGAGATATTTCTATGGTTGCCACTGCTGCTGGAGCCTGGAGGAGAATGAGAGTGAAGAAGCCCAGAAAAAAAGGGAGCATTTTGTTTTGCTTTGCTGCTGACTTATATTGGAAGTGGGAGAAAAAGAGGAAGAGGCAACAACAATAACAATAACAACAACAAGGATTCACCACTTCTGCTTGAATTTAGTGAGAAAGTGAGAGACCATCTTTAGCAGAAAGAGATGGATACTTGGTGTGCTTTCATAAAGCCTGTTAAGGGGGAGGAAAGAAGATGGAAAATGGAAGATTGCGAGGGGTGTGTAACTAAGTGTGTGTGCTCTGTCTCTCCATTGCCTGGCCTAGGACGCCTGGAGCAGCTTGGATGAAGTTTTCTTTCCATCATCTCATCAATGGGACCTGGTGGAGGATCATACCTAGCAAGTTCTGGCTGTCCCAAGTGAATACATCTGTTGCCCTACCAAGAAGATCATCACTAACAGAGACTAACAATAACCTTGAGAAAGTGCACCATTCCAACACCCACCCACCAACCAAACCATACTTTGACTGGTGACAACCCCTACCCTCCCTCCTTCCCTCAATCTCTCCTTTTCTCTATCTTTTTCTCTCTCTCTTTCTTTAAGAGACAGGCCACATAACTTTTGATCGCCTCTCTAAATATCGTTTTTGTGTATTGGAGCTACAAAGAAGGGAGGAAGATCCTCTCCCATCACAAAATCAATGGGTAGGTGGTTTCTCCTTGTCAACATTCTTCCTGTGCTGGAGACAGCTGTCATCAGAAACATCAAGCCTGACACTTTAGGCTGGATGTGACTCATAAAGCTTCAAAGGTGACTCAACCTTTGCCAGTGACGGGCACTGTGAGGACCAACAGGCTGCTTCTGCACCCCCCTAACCCCCACTCCTGGAGTACTGTCACCAGCCGGGATTTTCCGTGCCCACCAGCGTTGGGCGTGTTCAGTGGCGTGAATGGACAATATGACGCGATCAGTTTCACGACGGCATGAAACCAGTTCGAAATTATCCACTCAGCCCGTCAATGGCAGACCGCATTTCCCACCGTCGGCTGGCGGGAAACTCATTGTAATACATCAGCATTATCATTATTAGGCCTACCTGAATCGTCCCCCGCCTCAATGGATCGTCTGTCCACGTCGGCGGGAAAGCATCTTGACTAGGTGACATGCAGAAGTCGGGACTTACCTGCCAGGGCTTTGCTCACATCATGGACATCCGAGGAGCAAAAGATGCTGGAGTCCAACACCAATGAGTATCAATGGGTGACTGGAGGAAGGTCCATGGCATGCTGTGTTGATTCTCATGGACGTGGCTCTGCTGCAAAGCAGCACACGGAAGTTGGATAGTTACCATTGATGCTCACAACAGGAGATGGTCGAGGAGATGGGAGAGGAAGGGCTAGAATCAGCTGGAAGAGGAAGAGGTTTCGGGGTCGGGGGGAGAAAGGGGTACGGAGAGGGGAGGATGTAAGGGTTGAGGAAGAAGTAAGAGTGGGGGAAGGAGTCAAGAAGTGGGGTAGGAGTAAGGCTGGAGGGAGGAGTGAGGCTGGAGGAAGAATTGAGGCTGGAGGAAGGAGTCAAGAAGAGGGAGGGACTAAGTGGTGGGGGAGTCCGGGGTGGGGGGGTGGTGGTGAGAGGGCTGGGGGGTGTAGGAGTTCTGGCGGGTGGAAGGTCTGTGGAGGGGGGCACGTGCAGGTGAACATGCACAGGAGGGGTCGGATGGTCCATATATCCCCCCTGGAATGAGAACTGAGGATGGGCGTGATATGGAGGAAGGGTGAGAATGACCGAGGCGGTAGGGTGAGGGTTCAACGGTAGCAATAGAAGGCACGGCATTAGTGGTTTGTGGGGACCCAGAAGCAGACATGGACCCTGAGGCAGACATGGACCCTGGGGGTGGGAAAGACGAGGCCGGAGAGGGGAATGTAGATGGAGGTGGGATTTTCAGAAAGGAAGGGAATGTACACATTCACTTGGACATTCCCGAAGGAAAAGGGTTGTGGCTGGTGTAGCAACTGTGAAGTGGGAGAGGAAATGGGTGACTGACGGAGGGTGATGGATGGGGAACGAAAGTAAAACTGAATTAGCACCGTGCTATCTAAATCAATAGTGAAATAAGAGTCGTGGCGTATGAGATCATGTACTGCGTGGGAATGTGATCAGTGGGTGGGCGGAGATGCAGGTCAGCTCAGATGGACAATTGAAAGTGAACCCCAAAAGGCAGCTTTAAAATTCTCAGGACATTGAGATGAGTGTGAAATGTGAAGGATCTGCGTGTGTGTGAGCGTGTTTGCACGAGTCTCTGAAAGGACCTGCCGCACATACACTTTTCCCTCCATAATCACTCATGGGCAAGCTGCTCCCTCCGTGGTGACTGGTCTTCTGGGCTGCTTATTTCCACTTCTTTACTCAAGGATCAGTCCTCTTGACTGCAGATGGAGCTGAGGGATTGGCTGGTTGAGGGTGTTGGTCCCTTGGCAGAGCTCCCTGTGAACCAAATTGCATATAAGTATTGCATGGCTGCAGAGTCAAAAGCAGGAGGGAGAGCATTCACACTTGCGTTGAGGGAGGGATGATGTGGTCCAGGATCCTCAAATGGGGGTTCACTGCCGACCTCACCGTTGCTGCGGGCAAGGTCCACATCCTAGCCAGTCAGCATGATGGCACAATCTTCAAAGTGAGTGTGGGGACTAATGTGGGCCACTCCATTCCTGGCCTAGGACCTCTCCCTGCTTATATGGGCAGGCTTCTCCTGTACGAAACCAGATGGAGAGGGTGTGAGCAGGAAACTTGGCACTGCATGGAATGTTTGTGAGGTGAGCTGCGCCATGGACAAGATGAGAATACAAACTCGAGAGGATATGCGCCTGATGGAAATGTGAGGGTGTGTGAGAGTTAGCAGTGTTGTGCCTTGAGATATGTGGATGTGGGATGTGTTTGTAAGTGTGTGAGTTGAGAGTGATGAGAAGAGTGCGTTAACCTGGTAGAATGGATGAGACTATTCATCCTGTAGCAACTCTGATTGGCTGTCCTCTTTTGCAGGGCATTGGCGCTGACCACCGCCTCCCAAGCCTGGTGGTCACATTACTGCCCATCCTGTGGCCAGACTGGTAAGAGGACAACGCAGCGGGCCTCCTTGGCATCCAAAAGGCGTTCCAGTGACAAGTCGCTAAACCTAGGGGCTGCAGTTTTTTTGCCTTTCATGGACATCTTCCCTGCATCAGTCATAGGCCGGAAGCACTGAAATGTGTGCTTGCAGCTGGACTTTAAAATATGGCACCCGGTGAGGTGATAGTGGGTGGGCGAATCGGAGCGCGCCCGCCATGGAAATGGCATGTTTCCTGGGAATGTATAAATAATGTGCCAGGTTTGGGATGATACGGCGTGTAAACCCGCCATCATGGCCAGCAGGTAAAACATCATTTTACCCGCCCACTACTGCACTTAATGCAAATCTGGGACAATTCTGCCCACCGGTTAGATTCATCACTAAAAATCATGGGGTGAACAGCTATACTCACTCCAACATGACAATTGAGGTGTGCATTAAAGTCATGGCTAGGGCTGCCAGCCCTTCAGCTATTTTGGTGCCTTGAAAATATACAGGAAGGTTGTGTTCTTTCAGAACACAAAGTGGGTGTTGAGGCTGGCCCTTGAGAGGGGCTCACAGTGGGTAGGTGGGACCTTCTTGCTAGTGGACCTTCTTGAGGCCACCTTGCAACTAATCCTTATCTTAAATATTCCTTTATCCCAGGTGAACTCCTCCTCCCCCATATTCACCAACTGGGAGAGGTGTGTTCGGGGATATGTGCTGATCCCACTTGGCTTCAGAGAGATGAGCCATTGTGATGTCCTCTCATTCCAGTGCCACATCTTTGTGCAAATAGTCTTGGAGGAGGACATAGATGGGGTATTCTGCATCCAACACCAGTGTGTCACCTTCTGAATGATAGATGGTGTGCAGTGCCAAGCCTGTAGGAAAAACATTGCCCTGCCTCCCAGCTTACCAAAACAACCCAAGCAGCAGAGACTGGCATGGCCACCCCTTCTCTGCTCCCATTCCTGAGTCCAAACATTTGTGCATGTAATCAGCGTCAGCAGTCAATGTCACTGTAGCTCCCAGTGGGTGGGAAGGGTAGGGTGCTGCTGGGAGAAGGGTCTGTGTGGAAGAAATGTTTGGCAAAAAATCAAGCATTTTGAGATGAGCCCCCAGATAGTGAAAGTCAACCAGTAAGTGATCTCATGTGCAATTCTGTGACTGTGCCTGAACCTGAGACTATGCCCGCTAGACAGGATTGCTCTTAGTGCTATCCTACATGATTTGAGCACTGGTCACAAACCAACAGGTGGCGATTATGCTGCATTGGGCACTTTGATCCTTCCCCCTGAATTTGACATGAAGATACAGAAGGATCTTGTCAACTACTTCTGGGAAAAAAGGGTACACCGGGTCTTGGCTACAGTGTTGAATCTCCCGCTTAAGGAGGGCAGTCAGGCATTAGTGTGCCTTCACACACAGATGGCAAATTTCCACCTTCACACCCTGCAGAGACACCTGTTTGTCAAGAACCTTCTCTGATGGTGTGGACTGGTAATGTATTTCTTGCATTGTGTTGACTAAAGTTCTTAGAGGAAGTAACAAACAACATGGATAAAGGGGAACCTATAGATGTGGTACATTTAAATTTTCAGAACACATTTGACAAAGCACCACATCAAAGGTTACTACACAAAATAGAAGCCCACGCTGTAGGGGCTAACTTATTAGTATGGATAGAGGATTCGTTAGCTAATAGGAAACAGAGAGTAGGCATAAATGGGTTATTTTCAGGTTGGCAAGATGTAACGAGTGGCATGCCAGAGAGATCAGTGTTGGGGCCTCAATTATTTATAATCTATATCAATGACTTGGATGAAGGGACCGAATGTATGGTTGCTAAATTTGCTGATAAGGGTAGGTAGGATAGTAAGTTGTGAAGAGAACATAATCTATTGTAAAACAAAATTACCTGGAAAAACTCAGCAGGTCTGGCAGCATCGGCGGAGAAGAAAAGAGTTGACGTTTCGAGTCCTCATGACCCTTCGACAGAACAGTTCTGTCGAAGGGTCATGAGGACTCGAAACGTCAACTCTTTTCTTCTCCGCCGATGCTGCCAGACCTGCTGAGTTTTTCCAGGTAATTTTGTTTTTGTTTTGGATTTCCAGCATCCGCAGTTTTTTTGTTTTTATTTTTTTTTATTTTTTACATAATCTATTGTGTTGGGTAGAAGACAGGAAAGAATATATGGCAACCAGGCTACTTTATAAATTTATTATTTTTATTTTAAAAACGGACAAGGTTTTATCCTGACTAGCCATGACTCATACCAGAGGAATTTCTAACTTTCAGAAACCAGCAGTGACCTTGTCATCTTTACAGGTGCTAATGCCCTCGGTGATTGCTGACAACCAAATTCCAAAGAAATGGGTCAATCCTCTTTACATTTCTAGGGCAGAGCTCCGGCCAATGGAGACACTATGTCTGCAAAGGATAAAACAGACCCTGACTCCTCTGTTAAAGACCTCAAGATTCCAGACCTGGGAAAATACATCCTTTGATGAAGATCCAGGAGAAGAAGTGGGAGGTATGTCACATGACCTCCCACAAGCTACTAGAGCTTGTAATATTGCAGTGAGGCTTTGGCTTTGTGAAAGAGGAATCGTGTGTAACCAACTTATTGGAGTCCTTCGAGGAAGTAACATATGCTGTGGATAAAGGGGAACTGGTGGATATACTGTACTTAGATTTCCAGAAGGCATTTGATAAAGTGCCACATCAAAAGTTATTGCAGAAAATAAAATCTCATGGTATAGGGGGTAACATATTGGCATGGATAGAAGATTGGCTGGCTAACAGGAAGTAGAGAGTAGGCATAATTGGGTCATTTTCAGGCTGGCAAGATGTAACAAGTTGCATTCCACAGTGCTGAGACCTCAACTGTTTACAATTTATATAAATTACTTGGATGAAGGGATAGTTGCCAAATTTGCTGATAACACAAAGATAGGTAGGAAAGTAAGTTGGAAGGGGACATAAGGAGGCTACAAACAGATATAAATAGGTTAAGTGAGTGGGTAAAGATCGGGCAAATGGAGTATGATGTGGGAAAATGTGAAATTGTCCATTTAGCAGGAAGAATAAAAGAGAAGCATATTATCTAAATAGTGAGAGATTTCAGAGCTCTGAGGTGCAGCGAGATCTGAGTGTCCTAGTGTACAAATCACAAAAGGCTAGTATGCAAGTACAGAAAGTAATAAAGAAAGCTAATAGAATGTTATCATTTATTGTGAAGGGAATTGAATGCAAAAGTAGGCAGTTTATGCTTCAGTTGTGCAGGGCACTAGTGAGACCACATTTGGAGTGCAGTGTATATCACTGGTCACCTTATTTAAGGAAAGATGTAAATGCATTGGAGGCAGTTCAGAGAAAGTTTACCAGACTAATAACTGGAATGGGTGGGTTGCCTCATGAGGAAAGGTTAAACAGACTAGGCTTGTATCCACTGGAATTTAGAAGAGTAAAAGGCGACTTGATTGAAACATATAAGATCCTGATTGACAGGGTAGATGTGGAGAGGATGTTTCCTCTTGTGGGAGAATCTAGAACTAGTGGTTGCCCATTTAAACAGAGAAGAGGCGAATTTCTTTCACTCAAAGGGTTGTGAGTTTTTGGAACTCTCTTCCTGAAAAGGTGGTGGAAGTAGAATCTTTGAATATTTTTAAGGCAGAGGTGGGTAGATTCTTGGTAAGCAAAGGGGTGATAGGCTATCGGGGGTAGGTGGGATGCTGATTTCAGGTTACTATTGGAGCAGCCATGATCTTATTAAATGGTGGAGCAGGCTCAAGGGGCTGAAAGGCCGACTCTTGCTCTTTGTCCATATGTTCATACCCAATGGAGTCTATCATTTTACCACTGAATAGTTAGCAGCAGAAAGAGCTCCGTCAGGTTTTAAAATTGCCTAGCCCTCATCTACACTGTGAGCTACTAGAATATTGAAACTTCTGTATCTGTGCCTTCAAGATTAATTCACCTCTACATGCCTTCTCCCATCATGGAAGTCCTCGCTTCTGGAAAGACGGATCACACTGCTACTCTCTAAAGGAACACGCCGTTAGACTTTTTATTCTGGACTCACATGAAACCATAACTCTTATTTTTATTGTTGTCATGCCCTGTACCCTTTCTTTCCCTTATCCCTCTTTTATGGCATGAGTGCAAAAGGGGCAGACATTGCAAAATCCCTTTCCTGTATTTTGTGTGTGTGTAAAATAAACCAACTCTCTTATTTTACCTTATCTCAAGTTTGCTGTGAAGTTATTAATAGAGGATTGGATCACTCCAAATTAACTGGTTGGAAAAAAGGCATCACCACTTATAAAAAGTGGGAAATCAGAAATCAAAAAACCTTTCTCTTTTTGGACAGGTAATGAGAAAAAATACCAGGGTTGTTTAAATTGATCCCCCTCTGGTCTGTAACACTATCTGTATCCCTTTGCAGACTCTTTGGGGAGAATTTTCTCTCCGTCGGGCAGGCTGGGCGGGAGTGCGGGTGGGCGTGGAGCTGAAGACTGCCCGCGATCAGCTGCATGCTGTCATTTTACATGGGTGGGCCAATTCCAGCATGAAGCACACCCGGAAGCACTCAGGACTACCTGTGCGGGTGGGGGGGAGGAGGGAGAGTCGGGGCCTGTGCTCTTTTGCACACGCGCAAAAGAGCACAGAAATCTCCCTGAGGCATGGAGCTGGGAGATTAATTTAAGAATAAAACATTGCAAAAAAGAAAAAAATTACTCAGACATGTCCCCTCATGTGACAGTGTCACGTAAGCTGGGACATGTTTGTGTATATTATTAAATTTTTAAATTTAATTTATAAAGCTTTCATGAAACCTCATCCTGCCCATGGATGAGGTTTCATGAGAAATGCGAAGGCCGCCTGGGCTCTTTGCCTGTCCGCCAAACTTACGGTTGGACAGGCAGCCCAATCAGTTCAGTTAGGTAATAAATGGCCTTAACAGGCCTTTGACAGTTTGGTGAGCACACAACCAACTCTGGTATGTGCTCATTGAACTGAAGATCAGAATGACCAGCGGTGAAGTCGGGCGCACGCCTGACGTCACCACACGTCATTTTATGTGTCAGCATGCGGGGCAAAAGGTTCTGCCCCTTAAGATGAGAAAAATTTGGCAGATGGAATATAATATGGGAAAATTTGAAGTTACCCACTTTGGCAGGAAGAATACAAAATTAGCATATTATTTAAATGAAGAGAGATTGCAGAAATGTGCGGTAAAAAGGGATGTGGGTGTCCTGGTACATGAATCATGAAAAATGAATATGCCAGTGCAGCAGGTGATTAACAAGTGTTATGATCCCAGCTGATGTTGATACTGGACAAGTCAGCTCCCAGAGTGAGATCTGGCTTGGTAGATCCTAACCTTGTGTTTTTGTTTAGAAACTGTGGAGATCAGTTACTGAACAAATTCACAAGAGTCTGCCAGTCTTTAACAAAAGAGATAAAACATTTATTAAACAAGAAAACACGAACTTTATTACACTAGATGAAAAGGTTGAAAGATTTCATATAGGTGCCAGAAAATGATTCAAACTCACACTATTCCTTTTATCCCAGCAACCTTTAGAGATACAGAACCTCCGTGAAGATTTACCACTGTCTCAACACCAAGGTTTCTTGCTTGGGTTAGCTCAGTTTCACAGTTTTCTTCTGGGGGACTACAGAGCATTCACTAGATGCTTTTATTCAGCTGGTATCTCTCCCTGAGATACCCAAAAACCACAATCTAAACTCACTATTACTTCGGCTTCAGTGCAAACACATGATTTCCTTAAACTCAGTTCCCCAGCAGGCTTACAGGATTTGTTATTAGAGAGATTAGACCTTCTGCCTGTACTCTCTGGTAAACATGCACTAACTGCCCTTTTATGTTTCCTTGTCACTCTGTGTGTCTCTGAACCTCCCACTAGGCAATGGAAGAGTCTTTTCTACCTTATGTTTTTTTTTCAACTTCACTAATCTACTGACTTCAAATGTTGTAAAACCTCATTAAAAATGCATGCATACAAACAGGGCCCCAGACTTCCTGGCACCTAGCTCACAAAAACCTCCAAATGAAACTAAAACCAGGGTTCACTTTTCATAACATCCAAATGCAAAATATGAACTAAAGTTAAAGCCATACATTGTCCTAACACCTCCCTGCAGAAAAAAAGAAAAAGGCAGCTTCAGGAGGCATTTTCATTTTCTATTACAATCTCCTTTTATCATTATCTCAATTTTACTTCTACAGATTCTATTCTAGCAGTAACAATGTATCTACATCAAATA
Organism: Carcharodon carcharias; assembly: GCF_017639515.1. Classification (NCBI taxonomy): domain Eukaryota; kingdom Metazoa; phylum Chordata; class Chondrichthyes; order Lamniformes; family Lamnidae; genus Carcharodon; species Carcharodon carcharias. The sequence goes on along the minus strand of NC_054472.1, from coordinate 38,675,324 downwards.
CACAAGGACTTTTCTAGATAAATCATGTTCTACACAAGTCTATTTTGATCACAACATTCTGCTTCCTCCTTATTTGCTCTTGATAAAGCATCTACTATGATATTGTCTCTTCCCACTAGTTGAATGATTTTCAAGTTGTATTGTTGTAATATTAAACTTTAACGAAATAGTCTAGGATGCTTAGTATGAAATTTTGCTAAAAAGGTTAAAGGTTTACGGTACTTATAAATAATAGTCTCTACAGAGTTGTTGGATGTGTAGACTTCAAAATGTTGTCGAGCCAACACCAAACTGAAAATCTCCTTTTCCATAGTTAAGTATTCTACTGGCAAGTGTTTGACTTACAAGAAAAATAACTGACTGGCTGTTCAATCCCCATCTCATCCTCCTGTAATAAAACTGCACCAATACCTACATCGCTGGCATCATCAGCCAGTTTAAATGATACTGCTAAAACAGTCGCAAAAATCACTTTCAAGCTGTCAAAGGCTCTTTTACACTCCTTTGTCCATTCAAATTGCTTGCCTTTCTTTAACAAGCTAATCAGGAAGCCACTACAGTGCTGAAATTCAGAATAAACTTCTGATAAAATTCACTCATGCCTATATACCACATAATCTCAGGTCCTGTCTTAGGCACTGGAAAATCCAAGGTAGCCCTTATTTTTGTTTCTGTAGGTGCCACTTGGCCTTACTCCACAGTTTGGCCCAAATAAGTCACTTTTGCTTTGGCAAATTCACTTTTTGCCCAGATAATGACCAAATTGGCTCTTTGTGACCGATCAAGCAATTCATTCAAGTGTTGTAAGTGTTCCTCCCAGGTTTGGCTGAACACCACCAAATCATCAATATAAACAACACAGTTGCATAATCCTTCAATGATCATAATTACCTGGAAAAACTCAGCAGGTCTGGCAGCAACGGTGGAGAAGAAAAGAGTTGACGTTTCGAGTCCTCATGACCCTTCGATAGAACTAAGTAGAAATAGGAAAGGGGTGAAATATAAGCTGGTTTAAGGTGTGTGTTTTTCCAGGTAATTCTGTTTTTGTTTTGGATTTCCAGCACCCGCAGTTTTTTGTTTTTACCTTCAATGATCATGTCGGCTAATCTTCAAATAGTTGTTGGTGCATTCTTCATTCCAAAAGACATGACTTTACATTGATAAAGTCCATCCGGGGTTACAAAAGCTGATATCTCATTGGCCGTATTTGTCAATGGAACTTGCCAATGTCTCTTCAATGAATCAATTTTTGTAACAAACCTTGCTTGTCCAATCTTCCTGAATACAGTCTTCTAATCGTGGAATCAGATATGAATCCGCCTTTGTCACTGCACTGACTTTGTGATATTCTACATATAATCATTATGACCCATCTGGTTTTGACACCATCACAATAGGTGTGCTCCAATTTCTGAGACTCGGTTCAGTACTGTCATTTTCCATCATGAACTTGATTTCTTCCCTCTCTTGGTCTAATTTCTCTGGATTGAGTATGGAAGGATGTTGCTTTATGGGTGATGTATCCTCCATATTAACATCATATATGGCCAAAGACTTTTCCCTGGTCTATTTGTACAAATTGATTTGAGTTTGTAATAGCTTTTGTAAGTCATCTCAACAGCTTTTTAGAAGCTAGCATAATATAACATCAACATTTTTAAGAACCTCCATGTTTTCCAACTGGACTACTGGACGTTCAACTTTAGAATTTTTAACTTCTGATTCATTCTCGAATCACCCTGATATTTTTATTTCACTCCCCACTTCTTTTACTCCTGTAAACACACTCCTCTCCTGACTATCTTCCCTGTTATAGTATAACTTTAACATATTCACGTGACACACTGTCTGATTTTTCTCCTTTCTGGATTACTCACGGTATAATTTACATCACTGAGTTTTTTTTTGATTTGGTAAGGTCCAGTGAACTTCGCTTTTAATAGCTCACCAGAGACAGGTAACAATGCTAATACCTTGCCTCCAGCAACAAAATTTCAGGCTTTGGCATTTTTATCTGCTTTAGCTTTCATTGTTTGCCGAGTGTGTTTCAAATTCTCTTTGACCAAATCATATACTTGGGTTAATCTTTGCCGGAAATTTGACACATGGTTCACATGTAGTCTCTGAACTTCGGTTTATATATAAGTTTTTCTTTAATTAATTTAAGGGGTCCTCTCACCTCATGCCCATATATCAGTTCAAAAAGACTGAATCCTTTGGACTCATTAAGGACACCCCTAATGGCAAACAGTAAAAATAGAATTCCTTTATCCCAATCATTAGGACATTCCTGCCAATAGTCTTTAATCATGGTCTTTAAAGTTTGTTGCCATCTTTCTAATGCTGCTTGCGATTGTGGATAAGCTGGCGATTTAAATTGTTTTATTCCCAAACTATTCATTATTTCTTTGAATATTTGCGACATAAGATTTGAACCTTGATTGCATCTCCTTAGGTAATCCATATCTTATAAAGCATTGAATTAACTTTTCCACAACTATTGTTGCTGTAATCTTGCCCAAAGGCACTGCCTCAGGAAATCTTGTTGAAACATCCATAATTGTTAAAAGATACTGATTCGTACTTCTGGTTTTAGGTAGGGATCCTACATAATCTATTAAGACCCTGCTAAACAGTTCTTCAAAAGTTGGTATCACAATTAAGGATGCAGGTTTAATTGATGTTTGGAGTTTCCCCTCTAACTGACATGTATGATATATCTGGCAGAATTTAACCACATCTTTATGCAATCTTGGCCAATAAAATGTTTCAGTATTTTAGCTTGCTTTTTCCTAATACCTAAGTGACCTGTCACTGGAATTTCGTGAGCCACTTGTAAAATGTCATTATGATATCCAGATGGAACCTTACACTGATGCGTTTCTACTCAAGAAGATGGTCTATATCTGTAAGGATCATTCCCTTTACCTTCCTCAATTTATTTAAGTTTTCAAAAATTGTGTCAGATAACTGAATTTCTACATCATTTCCCATTTATATAGCTTCCTCCTCTTCCTGTCTAATGTTATGGACCTGAGATCTAGTCACAACACAGTCAGTAAACAATCCAAGATGTTCCTCCTGTAGTATCTCAGTTTCTTTCACTTCCAATGGCTGTTCCAACATCCTTGGTGAGGCTAATGTTTTTGAACCAGCCAGGTCATTCACCAAGATAAAGGCAATTCCTTCCATTGGGATTTGATGTACTACTCCAACTGCATCTTCTTCACTTACCAAGTCACTCTTTAGTCCAACTGTATATAACGGGACAAGCTTATAACCTCCGTGTATACCTCCAATTAACATTTTTTCCTTCATTAGCCCATCTGGAAGACAAATTTTATCATCATCTATCATCAGTGACTGATTTGTGCCAGTGTTTCTTAATATCATTACTGGTTTGCCTCCTTGATTAGACGAATAATGGAATACCTCCCCTTTATCAATAAAATCTTTAATCCTTTCCATAACTTCTTTACTTATTTTATTGGAGGAATAAAGGAACACATCTCCCTTTGAGATAAAACATCCAGAACCTCTGGTAGCCTGACTCTCTTTAGTATTAATTGAGGAAGGATTTTCTTGACTATCCTGAGCCATATCTTCCTTTCTAGTAGGTTCTGAGGGAACAAAGTTCACCTCTGCCACTGCTATGGTTTTAATACATATTTCTTTCCCTGATACAACTTTTTCTGAGGATTCCTTAAGCACTCCTACCACTCCAATTGGGTCTCTCATTTAATTTCCAGCAATTAGATTTAGTATGTCCAGTCTTATTACAGTGGAAGCATGTTATTTTTCATTGCATCACTTTAAGGACTAGCCTATCCTCCTTTATTATTTTGACATCCTCCTGTTTATTTCCAAGAAGTAATACCTTTTCCATTCCCAGATTTTCTATTCCTCCAGTTTCCTTGTTGATTCCCATATGACCATCTCCCCACATGTAACTGTCTATGTGAAATATCAAAGGTATCAGCCAAAACAACCACTTCTCGGATCTTTGATACTCATCTAAATAAGTCTTAATGGTTACTGGAAAGCTATTTTGGAATTCTTCCACAATCTTGACTTCCCTCACATTCTCAAAAGTTTTCTCTAGCTTCAATGATCACAACCACTGATCCTGTAACATTTTTTCTTTTGAAATTTTACAAAGGTCTGATTATGTTTCTTTTCTATGGTCCTAAACTTTAATTGATAAGCTTCAGGGATAAGCTCATAAGCATTGAATATTGCCTTTTTAACTGCTTCATAGTCTGCAGACTGTTCCTTGGACAGACTAGTGAACACATTCATAGCTGTACCTGACAGGACACTTTGTAACATTAAGGTCAAGCATCTTTTGGTCACTTCAACTTCACAGCTATCTTTTCAACTGAGGTGAAACATCTTTCAACTCCATCCTCTGTAAATTTAGGCACTAAATGAAGATTTTTAGTTAAATCAAATTCCTCAGTGGAATCAGAATCATCCTCTTCACCACTGTCTTCTTTCTTCCTTTACTCTAAGCTTTTCCCTAGCCAATGCATGCTGTCTGATTTATTTCTCTCTTTGAAACTCAAGCTCAAGCTTTCACTTTTCCATTTCTTTTTCCATTTCCAATTTAAACATTTTAATTTCCATTTCTTTTGCTCTTTCTTTTTCTTTCTCCTTTCTTTCTAATTCAAATGTTTTCATTTCTCTTTCTCTTGCTTTTTCCTCCAATTCAATTTTTTTCATCTTTTCTTTTTCTACGTCAAGCTGCTTCATTTGTAACTGAATTTTTGCTAATATCGAATTCCGGTGTCTCTTCTTTTAACTCTAAATGATGCGTAATTACTTTGATCATATCATCCTTATGAAATCCTGCTTTTATTTCTACCTTCAATTTATCTGCTAACTCTCAGTTTAGTCTTGGTCAAGGATTTCAAATAATCCACTGTTATACCTTCTACTCCCACAAAAGTCTTAGCAACAGTCAAAGTCATTTTTGAGCTCCAACCCATGTAATATACTTCACAGCAAATTCTGTACCTATGCCCAATACCCCACATGCACATTTCTTTAAGGATTCAGATATCCCACCAAAATTCAAGCATTTTTAATCCTGCAAGAGCCCCCACTTTGTTTTGATCCCAGCTGATGTTAATACTGGACAAATCAGAAACCTGGCTTGATAGATTCTAACTTTTTTTACTGAAACCGTGCAGGTCAGTTACTGAATTTGCAAGAGTCTGCCTTTATGCTTTTAACACAAAGGGAGGAATTTTTCATGCCTGTTGGCAGCAGGTGTGTTTGGCGGTGTGACACATTATGGTGAGAAGGCCAAATATCGGTTTCACATGTCATGAAACCAGTTTGCAATTACCCACTCTGCCCGTCAATGCTGGGCCACAGTTCCCACCCTCGGACATCGGGAACTTCATTGTAATACAGCAGCATGTCATAATAAGCCCAGCTCACAGGAATCATCCCCCCACGCTTGATCATCTGAACACGCTGATGTGTTTCACAACAGCATATATAAACCACGTACTTGGTGAGCTGCACTTCGAGGGAACTTGGAGGTGATTGCACAGTAACGTTGTGTAGCGCTCGCAAGGGTCGCCTGTTGAACTTCAAAGTTGAAGTGCCGCGCATTCAGGTGAGGGCGCAGGCAAGTCTTTTTTTCCCAGCTGCCGAGGTATATGGTGCCGGGGCAAGTGCTGCCCTACAGTTGAAGCGAGTTGGGAGGGGTGCAGGGGCTGTACTGCAGTTGAGGGGGTGCAAGAGCTGCACTGTGGTTGATGGTAGTGCACAGACACGTGCAGGGTAGGGGGAAGAGAAGTGGCTATGCATTAGGGAAACCTTGTATAAAGTGACCATTCCTCTGGACTGAGACATTTCAGATGCAGTCACATGGACATGCTCAGAGTTGGGTGTCTAACCTATCTGCCCACTTAAGCAATGCAAAGGCATGAAGGTGCCACCATATGCTTCAGATCTTTTCACCCCTTGGGTACAGACTGCAAACTAATCAGTGTTTTAGTGGACTGCAGGATAATTGGACGACTGGGTAAGTTGTACAATCTCCTTACTAAAGCTGGCCATGGAGCAGTCATTGGTGGAGGTGCTCCCTTGCAATGTTATCATTCAGGTTTGGATCAGTCACACCCATGGTTCAAGCTAACAGTACAGCCTTGCACTGTGCGTTATGAGAATGCTTGCACCTGAGCTGAGAGCACAGCATACAGTGCAGTGAGCGTAACTGCCACTAATCGATCAGGAGGAGGGGGGCGGAGTTGGATGGGTTCTCAGGTAGCTATGCAGCGCACTATATTCTGGCCATCCAAGTGGTGGACAGCACTCTCTGGAATGCATTAAGGGGTCTTCAAACTTAACCAAGAGAGGTTCTTAGAGCACCCAAGCTAATCCACACATCTTTCTCTGTCAGCCTGAAGGAGGAGTACATCAGGAACATGGAGCCTGGTGAACTAATTGTATGCCTCATGCCACACAGAGAGCAGAGACAATGGAGAAGAGAGTGACAGAGGCTGGGCAGGGGTAGGAGCAGCACCCTCAGGAAAAAGGGCATCTTGGGCTCCCGCACATAACGTTGAAGAACCACAGCGAGCTGAGACTGGTCAGCGCCTAGCTAGACGCAGAGTCTATAGAAGCTGCCTTTCATTCCTGCAGATGATCAAGAACCAGTGTCAGCAAAGACTACACATGTCTAGGGAACTGGTCAGTCACATCTGCCACCTGCTGCAGGATTTGGTGCCACGGGGACATAGAGAGCATCCGCTGCCCATGGCCTTGAAAGTGAATGCAGCGCTCAATTTTTACACTGGTGGCTCCTTTCAGGGCTCCACAGGTGACCTCTGTGGGATATCACAAGCCTCTATCCACAAATGCATCCATGACATCACAGACGCCATCTTCATGAATGCACACAACTTTGTGAATTTCACCCGGGATCAGGAAAACCAGGATGCAAGTGCGTTGGGATTTGCCCAGATTTCAGGTTTTCCACAGGTGCAGGGTGCCATCAACTGCATTCACGTGGCGCTCAGAGCTCCGTGGCAACAAGCAGCCAACTATGTCAACCACAAGGGCTTCCACTCACTGAATGTTCAGCTGATGTGCAACCACCACAAATGCATCCTGCAGGTCTGCGCACTGTTCTCAGTGAGTGTCCACAGCTCCTACATTCTCAGTTGGTCTCAGATCCCTAATATCTTTCAGGGTCCACAGAGGCTACAGGGGGGGTCCTCGGGGATAAGGGCTACCTGCAGAGGACGTGGCTGATGACACTCATGCGGTGACCTCAGACTGCAGCAGAGCAAAGGTACGAGGCTCATGCTGCAACTCGCACCTTGGTGGAACAGACCATCGGAATGCTGAAAATAAGGTTCTGGTGCCTGGTGTCTGGTGATGTCCTGTAATATAGCCCACAGAGGCTATGCACCATCATCGCTTGCTGCACCCTTTACAACCTGACACTGCAATAGGGAGAGGAGTTGGCTGTGGAAGAGATGGAGGAGCTGGACATCTCCTCCGATGAGGAGACGGGGATGAGGGGGAGGAGGTCCTCAAGGGTGAGGGGATGGTGATGAGGTCATTGCTCTGGCCAGGCAAGGAAGGTGTTTCAGGAGGTCCTCATAGCTGCTAAATTTGTGGAGGATGATGACAACATGCAGTGAGGAGACACCATAGATCCTCACGTTGCATCTGTGAATGTTTGACTCCAGTCTGGCTGATGGCAGTGCACGTACCCTCTGTGATAAGGCTCCTGTCATGGAGATGCAACAGAGGCCCTGATAGTCGCTAGATTGCAGGAGGATGATGTCGAACTGCGATGAGGACACTCCATAGATCTTCGCACAGCCTCTGAGAATGTCTGACTCCTATCTGGCTGAGGGCAGCTCATCTGTGCTCTGTAATCAAGGTCATATCATGGAGACGCAATTGTGAAACTTTAAATGCTCCTGATCCTTTGTCAGCCTTCAGCATCTGACCCCTTCAGGAGCACAGCGTCACTGGTCACAGATACTGATGAGATGGGTACCAGCCCCAACTCAAGAGCATACAGGGAGAATGATGAAACTCTGTGACACCTGTCCAAGACATTCTGGCAGCAATGACAAGCACCATCAGTGAGTGAGGGCCCTGTGGATATGTGTGAGTTGAGAGTGATGAGAGGAGGGGCCTTACCCTGGTGGAACAGAGGAGATCATTCATGACTGTCCCCTTTTGCAGTGGTACTGACCACTGCTGCCACTGCCTCCTATGCTGGAGTTGTGATGTTGCTGCCCCTTCTGCGGCCAGAGCAAAGGTAAATGACATAATGGAGGGCCTCCACAGAGTCCAAAAGGCGCTCGAGGGTGGCATCACTAAACCGGGGAGTCTTCTTGCCTTTTGGGGCCATGCCTTCTTTGCAGCAGTCCTGGGCTGGAATCACTGAGGGGGTGTGTGCGTGGCAACACTTTAAGTATAAAAGCAAAATACTGCGGATGCTGGAAATCCGAAACAAAAACAGAAAATGCTGGAAAAACTCAGCAGGTCTAACAGCATCTGTGGAGAGAAAGACAGAGTTAACAGGAATCATTAAATCTGTCTTTCTCTCCACAGATTCTGTTAGGCCTGCTGAGTTTTTCCAACATTTTAAGTATGGTGTCCAGAATGAGGAAGCAGTGTGGTGATGATGTGGCGGGCAAATTGGAGGCCACACACCATTGAAACGGCATGTTTCCCGGGAATGCATGATTAATGAGCCGGGATTTGGACAACACTGCGTGAAAAGCCACCACTGTGGCCAGTGGATAAAATGTTCTTTTTCCCGCCCACTACTGCACTTAGGGCTAATCTGGGACGATTCCGCCCAAAGAATAAACTGTTTATTGAACAAAAAAAAATGAACTATCTTACATTGCATAGAAATGTTGGAAAGATTTCAATACAGGTGCCAGAAAATGATTCACATTATTCCCTTTCTCCCAGCAACCCTTACAGGTAGAAAACCCCAGTGAAGATTTACCATTTCTCAACACCAATGTTTCTTGCTTGGCTTAGCTCAGTTTTAAACAGTTTTCATCCGACAGACTGCTGAGCATTCACTAGATGCTTTTCTTCAGCTGCTATCTTTCCCTGAGACACCCAAAAACCACAATCTAAACTCACTATTACTTTGAATTCAGAGCAAACAGATGAATTCCCTAAACCCAGTTCCCCAGCAGGCTTGCAGGATTTCTTGTTTGAGAGATTAGACCGTCTGCCTGCACTCTCTGGTACACACACTAATTGACAGACCTTCTATGTTTCCCTGTCTCTTTGTGTGTCTCTGGATCCCTGTCACTGTGCAACAGCACAGTTTTTTTTAACCTTGTTTTTTTCAACTCCACTAAACTACTAACCCCTTGGTAACCCACCTCTTCACTTCAAGAGCTGTAAAACCTCATTAAAAATGCACATATACAAACAGGGCCCCAGACTTCCTAACACCCAGCTCACAAAAACCTCTAAATATTTCACCTTTCTTACTATGTAAATAGAAAATACAAATTAAACTTAAAGCTATACATTGTTCCTAACACAAATAAAATACAATGTTGTTGGTTATTGCAAGGGGAATGGAATACAAAATTAGGGATGTTTTGCTGCGGGTGTATAGGGCATTGGTGAGTACAGTTTTGGTCTCCTTATTTAAGAAATTATATAATTGCTTTAGAAGCTGTTCAGAGAAGGTTCACTAGTTGATTCCTGGAATGAAGGGGTTGTCTTATGAGAAAAGGCTGGACAGGTTGGGCCTGTATCCATTGGAGTTTAGAAGAATGAGAGGTGATCTATTGAAACATATAAATCCTGAAGGGACTGGGTATAGGGTACATACCAGGAGGATGTGTCATCTTGTGGGGGACACTGGAACTAGGAAACACTGTTTTCACTAAACACTAAAAATAGGGGATATTCCATTTAAGGCAGATATGAGGAGAAATGTTTTTTCTCAGAGGGTCATTAGCCTGTGAATTCTCTTTCCCAGAGAGCAGTGGAGACGGGGTCATGATCATTGACTATTTTTAAGGCTGAGTTAGATAAATACTTGACTGACAAGGGAGTCAAAGGACATAGGTGGTAGACAGGCAAGTAGAGACCATATCAGATCAATAATATTCATATCAAGTGGCAAAGCAAGCTTGAGGGGCTGAATAGCCTACTCCTGCCCCTAATTCATATGTTTGTATGTATGCATGCTTCAGATGCATGGCCTAAATTAAGACACACAGCTCCTGTTTACAAACCTTGGGGGGAAGTCTCCGTGCCTCCTTGAGGGAACTTCCTGTTTTTGAGCAGGAACCAATCAGGGTGATATCTGATCACCTCCATCTAGAGCTCTTCCCCACCAGGAGTAGCAGTTATGTGGCTGGTGGAGAGGAGGGCTCTAGCTGCCAAAGTGACCAGAGTTGGAAACATTCTGGATGGTGGATGAGCAGGCTGGATGTCACTGGAGGAGCTGATACGATGCACATCCTTGGGGTCACCAGCCTTCGGCCAAAGCCACTGAGATGCTTAAAAAGTGGGCGGCGCAAGCATGTGGAGAACTTTCATCTGAGGAGATCCCTGTTCAGATAGAATTTCTCAAGGGTGCCAGACCACAAAACCTCACTTGAGAACCTAAGCCCCATAACCTGAGCCGTCTCTCAGAAATCCCCTCCATAATATTCCACTCTGTGCTGAGGAGTTTCCTATACAGTCTGCACTTACACACACTCCATTTCCTTGACCTTATCAGCCATCCAGGCATATCACGGTGTTCTGTACTGCCATCCAGAGATGGCAGGGCTCCCCGGTGGAGGGTTCTCCATGTGGGAGTCCACCTTTTGGCCATCAAGGGACTCGGCAGTCCCACACAATAGGTGGTTAAGTTGATTGTTGGACTTTCAGGGCGCCTGTAATTTCTGCAGCCTGAAGGAGTCAGTGTTTCATATGTATGTAGGGTATGTGAGGCTACAACTCCTCTTCCAATATCTGCTTCTCAATTCCTGGTTGAAATTCAGTTGCACGCTCCTGATCTTTGACCACCTGGTGTGGCGAGCAACCGGCAGATCAGAGAATCTTTATATGCGACTGCTCCTCGATCTGGCCAAGGTGGCCATTAACAGGCCCAGGCAGCTGGAGGCCAAGGGGGTCATTCTGCAGCTCCTTGGCCATGCCCATTTTAGAGGAATTTTCACATTCCATGTCAGGATTAATTGCAGCATCGAGAGAGTGAGGGAGGATGCAGAGCCAAAGGCCTTAACAGACAAGAAGCTCTCCTTCCCTGCACATCCGTCCTGGAAAAGAATGAGGAGACACCACTTCTCTGAAGAGGGAAGAGACTGGAGAAAGGGAGTCCCTCCATTTAAGAGGAGCCAGTACCCTTCGTGCATCTGCTGCCGCCCCTCTGTTACTACGCACTATTCGCGGGGGTCATGAATCCCTCAGGAGGGTGATACAGACCCCTCTGTACTTTGGGGTGTGTACGGGGTGGTGGGACGGGTTGGAGGGGGTGCCTTGCCCAAGAGAGAGGAAGAGGATCTGGAACATCCAGTTCCAAACCAAACCAAACCAGTGATGGAGGCTGGAGAAGCACATAAGAGAGGCAGGTTCACCGGGGCCAGTCAGGCAGGCCTCGGCCAGAAGGGGGGGAGCAGGCAATCAAGATTCCATTGGGGGACCTCAAGCAGGTCCTTTTTGGGGGGCACAGGATTCCCGAACATGAGGGAGCCCCCTCTTAGTCCAAGCCTGATTTTATGCACACTGCTCCCCCCTCACCCACCCCACCACCTGTCTGTCCATTCTGGGGGAGGGGGCCCTGTATTCTAGATGTGCTACAAGTAAGGCCCTACACCAAGAAAAAAATAGAATTTCTTGTTTTATATTTATTTGTCTGGGCAATACACCTTAATGCCGCTTCATTTTAAAAATTGCTTTCCACCACTGACCAAGGACCTTCATTGACTCATGCATTAGATTAGGAAACCTGAAAATACAACCCTGGGAGGCGTACACATGGCTGGAGTTGCCTTTACCCAATTGCATCATGCTACATTTTACCATGTTAAAAGATGTCTGCCAGAAAAAGGTCCATTCCTCAGGCAACACATTTTTCTCACCAAAGGTGCTGATGCCAACCTATTACTTCATGTCCTTCATGAACATACAGGCAGTTCCCTGACTGCATTTTTCTGGATCATTCATAAAGAGGTGAAAAGTGATGGCCTTAAAAATTCCCCATGCAGAATCCAGTCTTAGTTCCTCCAATCCCATGTGGGGCAATGGGCAGCAAGACTCCACCACCGACCCATCGTAATTTCTTTCACTCCATCTTTCACTCCAGTCTTTTGATAAGGTCCCACATAAGAGGCTAGTGGACAAAATTAAAGCATATGGGATCAGAGATAATATACTGGCATGGGATTGGGAATTGGTTGACAGACCGAAAACAGGGATGGGAATAATTGGATCTTTTTCTCGGTGGCAGGCGGTAACTACTGGTATATCGTAGGGATCAGTGCTTTTGGCTTTAATCCAGTCCCATCACCCAGGCATCCTCAGGTGTGCCATCCTTTCTTGGCTGGGGTTTGCCAGTATGGCTACTTCTTGCTGATTCTGTAGTGGTGATGGTTTTTCACAGGATAAGGGTGCTAGCTACATGCCCAACCCTCCTCTTTTGCCAACTAGGTTTGGGACTGGCATTGGCCAGTCTACTGGAAAGCAAATTGTTCTTCATCCTATTAGCCTGACAATCCTATAGGGGTCAACATTAATTAGTGGCTTTTTGAAATATTCATATACGCAACATCAGCACAGTAACATTCACCAATTTAATTTCCTCAAAAAATTCTGTCAAGTTAGTGAGACAGAACTTTGGCTGGAATTTTCCACCCCCATTGACATTGGGTGTCATGGCAGGCATGAGTGGACAATATGGCGAGCAGGACAAAAATTGGTTTTATGCTATTGTGAAACCAGTTTACAAATTTCCATCTGTCCGTCAATGGTGGGCCGCCTTTCCGACCATTCAACATTGGAAACTTAATTTCAATGCATTTACATTTCATCACCTTGCCTGCCTGCCGGAATCATCCCCCTTCGTCAAAATTACTGCCCGTGTTGGCAGGAAAACACGTCTAGATAAGTGTGATGGGCAAAAGTCGGGACTTACTGCCAGGGCCTTGCTCACATCGCAGACATCCAAGGAGCAGAAGACGATGGAGCTCTACAGCTACCGGACCTTGGATTCTCGTGGACATGGCTGTGCCATGAAGCAGCTCACGGAAGGTGTAAGGTCTCCATTGATGTCTAGGGTCTGCTTTGGGGCACAACTGCTATGGATGCTCATCGGGGAGATGAGGGGGTGGCGGGGTGGTTGGGAAATTGAAGGTCCAGCTGCAAGTGGGAGAGGAAGGTATACCGGGTTGGGTGGGAGAGGAAGGTTTGACTGGGAGAAGAAAGCGGGAAGGAAGAGGTTGGGAGGGAGGGAACAAAGGTGTCGGGGTGAGGTTGGTGGGGAGGGACTACTGGGGAGGAGGGTGTTACACGCATTACAGGGGAGAATGTGGCAACTGGGGAGATAGGTGTAAGGTGGAGGAAGTTATAAGGGAAGGAGTTTGGAGGGGGAAGGATTGCTGAAGGCTAGAGAGTCTAGGGGGAGGGAGGAGTCCGGGGGGGTGGGTGGGAAGGAGTCCTGGGAGAGGAAGGAATCTGGCGGAGAGGAAGGAGTAAGGGTGGAGGAGAGGGGGGAAAGGAGGAGGTTGGGGAGGTCAATGTGGATGGGGGTTGGTTTCTCGGGAAGGTGGGGAATGTACATGTTCCCCTGAATATCCTGGAAAGAGAAGGGTTCTGGTTGGTAGGTGACAGTGGGGAGGTGGAAGGTGATGCCAGGGAGTCAACAGTGATGGGGGAAAGGACATGCGTGACTGGGAGAGGGGAAAGGTCAGGGGAGCTGAGCAAAAATGTGACAACTATCATTTTTTTCAAATCGAAAGTGAGCAGAGCCTCGTATTGGGTGAGCACAGATGCTGATGGGAGTGTGATCAGTGGGTGGGCAGAGATGCAGATCAGCTCAGATGGACAATTGAAAGCGAGCCCCAACAGGCAGCACTGAAAATGCTCAGGATGTTGAGATGAGTGAGATGGAGGAAGGCTCCACTTGCGTGGCAGAATGTTAGCATGAGGCTCCAAGAGGCCCTGCCACACACACACTTCTCCCTCCAGAATCACTCATGGTTTGGCTGCAGGCAGCTGAACTGTTAGTTGGGAGATGGTGGGGGTATGCAGAGAGATGGCTCGCAAAGCCTGTAAACCATGCTGAAAGACACCATAACATACTGCTCAGTAAAAGTGAATATATTTCCAGGTTATAAAGTGACAAAATGTGTTCACCCGTGCAGCCGCTTGTGATCAGAAATTCTTAACTTTTTTAGGCCTACCACTTCTTTTAGGTATTGCCCTGACATCCACAGGATGGGTGGAGATAGCCTGTGCAGTGGTTGGCCCTGTTGTCTCTGATAACTTTGGCCTTTGGCATGGGTCCTCTGGAAAGTCAAGGCCTTTAGGGTGCTGGCTTGCTTTGGCTGTCCTCCTGTGGGCCACTTTCTCCCTCTGCAGTGACAGATGATGAGGTTGAGGGGGTCACAGTCAAAGGGGACTCGGAGGAAGAGGACAGCCACTGAGATTTCTGAGTGGATGACATAGAAACATAGAAACCAGGAGCAGGAGTAGGCCATTCAGCCCTTCAAGCCTGCTCCATCATTCAATGTGATCATGGCTGATCCTCTATCTCAACGCCATATTCCCACTTTCTCTCTATACCCTTTGATGCCCCTAACATCCAAAAATTTATCATTTTCTTTCTTGAATATACTCAATGACCCGGCCTCCACGGCCTTCGGTGGTAGAGAATTCTACAGGTTGGCCATCCTCTGAGTGAAGAAATTTTTCCTCATCTCAGTCCTAAATGGCCTGTCCCGTAACCTGAGTCTGTGGTCCCTGGTTCAAAACTCCTCAACCAAGAGGAAACATCCTCCCTGCATCCAGTCTGTCTAGCCCTGGTAGAATTTTATACGTTTCAATCAGGTCCACTCTCATTCTTTTAAACTCTAGTGAATACAGGCCCAGTCTAACCAATCTCTCCTCATATGTCAGTCCTGCCATCCTTGTATCAGCCTAGTGAACTTTCGCTGCACTCCCTCTATGGCAATTATATCCTTTCTTAGATAGGGAGCCCAAAACTGCATGCAATACTCCAGGGGTGGTCTCACCAAGGTCCTGTATAACTGCAGTAAGACATCCTTACTTCTGAATTTGAATCCTCTTGCAATGAAGGCCAATGTACAGTTTGCCTCCCTAATTGTTTGCTGCACTTGCCCATTGACTCATGTACAAGGACAGCCAGATCCCTTTGCACATCCACATTTCCCAATATATCACCATTTAAATAATACTCCGCCTTTTTGTTTTTCACACTGAAGCATATAACTTCACATTTATCCATGTTATACTGCGTCTGCCACATGTTTGCACGCACACACAACTTGTTTAAGTCATCCTGAAAGCCCCCTTGTATGCACCTCACAACTCACAACCATGCCCAGGTTTGTGTCATCGGCAAGCTTGGAAATATTGCATTTGGTTCCCTAATCCAAGTCATTTATATATATCATGAATAGCTGGGGCTCAAGTGCTGATCCCTGTGGTACATCAGTAGTCACGGCCTGCCACCCGGAAAAAGACCCATTTATTCCCACTCTGAGCAGAATTTTCTGCCTGTCGGGCGGGTGGGCCTGACCCTATTTCCAGCGGGCGGGGAGCCGATCCCTGCCAGAGAAGCAGGCCCCGCCGCCATTTTATGTGGGCGGGCCAATTAAGGCCTGCCCAGCATAAAGTCCGGCGGGAAGCACTATGCGCTTCCTGTGCAGGCAAGGGGGGATTCCCCAAAAGCGAGAGTGCGGTCTTTCGCGCATGCGCATGAAAAAGTGCACATCTCCCTGAGGCTAAGTGCTGCCTCAGGGAGATTGCTGACACTTCTAAAAAATATTAAGAATAGAAGAAAAAAAAATTCCTTAACATGTTCCCCTCATGTGACAATGTCACATGAGATGGGACATGCTCATAATTTACATAATAAGTTTCTTAAACATTTTTAAACCCTACATGAAACCTCATTCCGCTGGTGGATGAGGTTTCATGTTTTTTCTATTCCCCGCCGGGGCTCCTGGTCTGCCTGCCAACCTTACGGTTGTATGGGCAGGTCCTTTAACTGTATAATTGATCTTGTCAATGGTCTCAATTGGCCATTGACAGGTCAGCGGGCCCGCAGCTGATTTTGCTGCAGGCCCGCCTACCTGAAAATTTAAATGGGCCGGGATGATGTCGGGGGTTCTGCCTGACATCATCCCGCGTCATTTTACGCGTCAGCGAGCAGGCCCTGCTCACCGACGGCAAAATTCTGCCCTCTGTTTCTGATCTGGCAACCAATTCTCAATCCATGACAATATATTACCCCGATCCCATGTGCTTTAATTCTGGCCACGAGCCTCTTATGTGGAACCTTATCAAAAGTCTTCTTGAAATCCAAATACACTACATCCACTGGTTCTCCCTTATCCATTCTACAAGTTACATCCTCAAAAAAACTCCAGTAGATTAGTTAAGCATAAGTTCTTTATCATAAACCCACGCTGACTAGGTCTAATCCCATTAATGCTTTCCAAGTGTTCTGTTACCACATCTTTTATGATAGACTCTAACATTTTCCCTGCTACTGATGTTAGGCTAACTGGTCTATAATTCTCTGTTTTCTCTCTCCCTCCACCCTTCAATCTGTAAGAACTTCTCAAGAGTCTATAGAATTTTGGAAGATGACCACCAATGCATCCTATATTTCCAGGGCCACTTCGTTTACTTACTTAATCTGGGATATAGATTATCAGGCCCTGAGGATTTTTCAGCCTTTAACCCCATTAATTTCTCTAGCATAATTTTTTTACTACTACTGATTTTCTTCAATTCCTCCCTCTCACTAGACCCTTGGTTCCCTAACATTTCTTGGAAATTATTTGTGTCCTCTTTTGTGAAGACAGAACCAAAATATGTGTTCAATTCTTCTGCCATTTCTTTGTTCCCCATTATAATTTCCCCTCTTTTCTGACTGTATGAGACCTATGTTTGTCTTCACTAATCTTTTTCTCTTCACATAGTTATAGAAGATTTTTATGTTAAGTTTTTATGCTCCTTGTAAGTTTGCTCTCATACTCCATTTTTTCCTTCTTGATCAATCTCCGTGTCCACTTTTGCTGAAACCTAAACTGCTCCCAGTCCTCAGGCTTGCTGTTTTGTCCTGGCAATTTTATATGGTTCCTCTTTGAATCCAATACTATCCCTAATTTCTTTTGTAAGCCTTGGTTGAGCCACTTTTCCTGTTTTATTTTTGTGCCAGACAGGAATGAATAATTCACTGCTGCTTCATGCTCTCGTCGGGACTTGGAAAAATTTATTAATTTTGCTTCCAATCTCCACCCCTCCATCATTTTCACATGGTCCATCTCTGACATTTCCCTTCCCTTCCTTGACCTCTCTGTCTCAATTTCTGGTGATCGACTGTCCACCAATATCCATTACAAGCCTACCGACTCCCACAGCTACCTCGACTGCAGCTCCTTACACCCTGCTTCCTGTAAGGACTCCATCCAATTCTCTCAGTTCCTTTGCCTCCATCGCAGCTGTTCTGATGATACTACCTTCAAAAACAGTTCCTCTGACATGTCTTCCTTCTTCCTTAACTGAGGTTTTCCACCCACGGTCGTTGCCAGGGCCCTCAACCGTGTCTGGCCTATCTCCCGCACATCCGCCCTCACGCCTTCTCCTCCCTCCCAGAAGCATGGTAGGGTCCCCCTTGTCCTCACTTATCACCCCACCAGCCTTCGCGTTCAAAGGATCATTCTCCGCCATTTCCACCAACTCCAGCATGATGCCACCACCAAACACATCTTCCCTTCACCCCCCACTGGCGGCATTCCATAGGGATCATTCCCTCTGGGACACCCTGGTCCACTCCTCCATCACCCCCTACTCCTCAACCCCTATCTATGGCACCTCCCCATGCCCACGCAAAAGATGCCCCTTCACTTCCTCTCTCCTCACTGTCCAAGGGCCCAAACACTCCTTTCAAGTGAAGCATTTCCCCCAACTTAGTCAACTGCATTCGTTGCTCCCAATGCGGTCTCCTCTACATTGGAAAGACCAAACGTAAACTGGGCGACTGCTTTGCAGAACACCTGCGGTCTGTCCGCAAGAAAGACCCAAACCTCCCTGTCGCTTGCCATTTTAACACTCCACCCTGCTCTCTTGCCCACATGTCTGTCCTTGGCTTGCTGCATTGTTCCAGTGAAGCCCAACGCACACTGGAGGAATAGCACCTCATCTTCCGACTAGGCAATTTACAGCCTTCCGGACTGAATATTGAATTCAACAACTTTAGATCTTGAACTCCCTCCTCCATCCCCACCCCTTTTCCATTTCTTCCCCCTTCCTTTTGTTTTTTCCAATAATTTATATAGATTTTTCTTTTCCCACCTTTTCTCATTATTTTTAAATCTAGTATGCCCTGCTAATCTTTCCACCCCACCCCCACTAGAGCTGTACCTTGAGTGCCCTGCCATCCATTCTTAATTAGCACATTCGTTTAGATAATATCACCACCTTCAACACCTCTTTGTTCCTTTGTCTGTGACATCTTTTGATTATCTGCTTCTATCACTGCTGGCTTGTCCCTACAACCACAACCCCCCCCCCCCACCCATCTTCTCTCCCCCCACACCCCCCTCCCCCACATTAAACCAGCTTATATTTCACCTCTCTCCTAATATTCACTCAGTTCTGTTGAAGGGTCATAAGGACTCAAAACGTCAACTCTTTTCTTCTCCGCCGATGCTGCCAGACCTGCTGAATTTTTCCAGGTAATTCTGTTTTCGTTTTGAATTTCCAGCATCCGCAGTTTTTTGTTTTTATATAGGTAGGAATGAATAATTGTTGTAATTCATGCATACATTCCTTAAATATTAGCCATTGCCTATTCACTGTCAACCTTTTTAATAAGGTTCCCCAGTCCATCATTCCCAACTTGTGCCTCATGCCCTCGTGGTTCCCTTTATTTAGATTCAGGACTCTAGTGACCTGGGGTGTCCAGCTGCCGCTCCTCCTTCCTTCAGGTGTACGAGGGCCCTGAACTGACTTCTTGAGGGCAAGGAGCACCTGGAAGGATGCTGAGATGCCCTGTTTCCCTCTCATGTTGCCATTGCAGGAACTCACCCACTTCTACCAGGATGGAGTGCAGGTCTGCATGCATCTTTGCGTTCTGCTGGACCAGGGTCTTCATGGCATCCGCCATCCTCCCCACGGAGACCTCAACGTGTGCATAAATGAGCACCACTTCACCAGAGAGCAGGTGGATGCATTCCTCTGACTCATGTGCCATTCTGTTGAGGGCTTTCAACAGCTCTGCATGATTTTCCCCCACCTTCTGCTGACTCTCTAGGATGAGTTGGAAGGTCGAATCCAGGGGCTCATCATCTGACTTGGACCTCACAGATGCCTCTTCCCCAGGATGTCCTCTGAGTGCTGGGGAGCTCAGCTGAATCTACCTCCTCCTGCTTTGGCCACATGTCCGTGTACTGAACACCAGATTGTGAACTTGATCCTGCTCTGTAACTAGGTTCCACTGAGGTACGTGTCTCTGAACTGGTGGGGGGTGTGGGTAAGCACTGTGATGGGTCTTCCAGGCTGCTTATTTCCCACTCTTAATGGAGGAGGTGTCCTCTTGGCTGGAGGTGAGGACCTGGATGGAGCTGAGGGACTGGCTCGCTGAGAGTGACAGTCACTTGGCAGAGCTCCCTGTGAACCAAAGTAGAGATACTTAGACTCGCAAAATACTGCGGACGCTGGAAATCTGAAACAAACACAAAAACATGCTGGTAAAACTCAACAGGTCTGACAGCATCTGTGGAGAGAAAGACAGAGTTAACATTTCGCGTCCATATGACTCGGAACTTGAAATTACCATATAGATAGAGGCAAAAAACTGCAGATGCTGGAAATCTGAAACAAAAACAAAAAATGTTGGAAAAACTCAGCAGCCCTGATAGCATCTGTGGAGAGAAAGACAGAGTTAACGTTTCGAGTCCGTATGACTCTTCTTCAGTGCTTGGAAGCACTCCCGGTGTGGGAGGCCCAGGAGCTGCTGACCTCTTCTTCCCGGTTCCTTCTCCCATTCCCTGGCATTTACCCCGTTCTCTGTTACCATGTCGTGTACTGGGCTGTGCTTCTACTATTGAGTTTAAAAGGAATGTAGAATCAGAGCAGTTGCCTATCTCTGTTATCAGGAGGAAAGCAACTGGGATCTTACATACACATCAGTACCAAGCAAATACTTGGAACTAAAAGTGCAAATTCTTTTGGCTTGTGCCAAAATTGGGAGAGCTGTCTCACAGACTAGTCAAGCAACAGCCTGACATAGTCATACTCATGGAATCAAACCTGACGGATCATGTCCCAGGTGCCACCATCGCCATCCCTGGGTATGTCCTGTCCCACCGCCAGGATAGACCCAGCAGAGGTAGAGGCATAATAGTATACAGTTGGGAGGGGGTTGCCCTAGGAGTCCTCAACATTGACTCTGGACCCCACGAAGCCTTGTGGCATCAGGCCAAACATAGACAAGGAAACCTCTTGCTGATTACCACATACTGCCTCCCTTCAGCTAATGAAGCAGTGCTCCTCCATGTTGAACACCACTTGGAGGAAGCATTAAGGGTGGCACTGTTGCAGAATGTACTCTGACTGGGGGACTTCAATGTCCATCACCAAGAGTGGCTCAGGAGCACCACCACAGACCAAGCAAGACAAGTCCTAAAGAACATAACTATTAAGTTGGGTCTGTGGCAGGAAGTGAGGGAACTACAAAAGGGAAAAACATACTTCACCTCATCCTCACCAATCTGTAGATGCATCTGTTCATGACAGTATCGGTAGGAGTGACCACTGCACAGTCCTTGTGGAGACGAAGTCCAGCCTTTACATTGCAGCTACCCTCCATCGTGTTGTGTGGCACTACCACTGTAGTACCACTGCAGTTCAGGACTGGACATCCATTAGGTGCTGTGGGCCATCAGCAGCAGCAGAGGTGTACTCAACCACAATCTGTAACCTCAGGGCCCTGCATATCCTCCACTCTACCATTACCACCAAGCCAGGGGCTCAACCCTGGTTCAATGAAAAGTGCAGGAGGGCATGCCAGGAGCAGCATCAGACATACCTAAAAATGAGGTGTCAACCTGGTGAAGCTACAACACAGGGCTATTTGTTGCATGACAAATAGCATAAGCAGCAAGTGATAGACAGTGATTCCACAACCAACAGACCAATACTAAGCTCTGCAGTCCTGCCACATCCAGTCATGAGTGGTGGTGCACAATTAAACAACTCGCTGGAGGAGGAGGCTCCACAAATATCCCCATCCTCAATGATGAAGGAGCCCAGCACATCAGTGCAAAAGATAAGGCTGAAGCATTGGCACAATCTTCAGCCAGAAGTGCAGAGTGGATTATCCATCTTGGCCTCCTCTGGAGGTCCCCAGCATCACAGATGCCAGTCTTCAGCCAATTTGATTCACTCAATGCGATATCAAGAAATGGTTGAAGGCACTGGATTCTGCAAAGGCCATGGGTCCTGACAATATTCCGGCAATAGTACTGAAGTTCCAGAAATTGTCGGGTCCCTATCCAAGCTGTTCCAGTACAGCTATAACACTTGCATCTACCATGCAATGTGGAAAATTGCCCAGGTATGTCCTGTACACAAAAAGCAGGATAAATCCAACCCAACCAATTGCCGCCCCATCAGTCTACTCCCAATCATCAGTAAAGTGATGGAAGGGGTCGTCAACAGTGCTATCAAGCAGCACTTGCTTAGCAACAATCTGCTCACTGATACTTAGTTTGGATTCCTCCAGGGTCACTCAGCTTCTGACATCATTACAGCCTTGGTTCAAACATGGACAAATGAGCTGAATTCCCAAGATGAGGTGAGAGTGACTGCCCTTGACATCAAGGCAGCATTTGACTTAGTGTGGCATCAAGGAGTCCGAGCAAAACTGGAGGTCAATGGGAATGAGGGGGCAAACTCTCCGCTGGTTGGAGTCATACCTAGCACAAAGGAAGATGGCTGTTGTTTTTGGAGGTCAATCATCTCAGTTCCAGGACATCATTGCAGGAGTTCAGCAGGGTAGTGACTTGGGCCCGACCATCTTCAGCTGCTTCATCAATGACCTTCCTTGTATCATAAGGTCAGATGTGGGGATGTTCGCTGATGATTGTACAATGTTCAGCACCATTCGCACTCCTTGAATACTGAAGCAGTCCATGTCCAAATGCAGCAGGACCTGAACAATATTCTGACTTGGGCTGACAAGTGGCAAGTCACATTCGCAACGCACAAGTGCTAGGCAATGACCCTCTCCAACAAGAGAGAATCTAACTATTGCCCATTGACATTCAATCAAGGAGCCTTATCAAAACTGGAGTCAATGGGAATCAGGAAGAAAACTTTCCGCTGGTTGGAGTCATACCTTGCACAAAGGAAGATGGTTGTGGTTGCTATTGGTCAATAATCTCAGTTCCAGGACATAACTGCAGGAGTTCCTCGGGGTAGTGTCTTAGGCCCAGCCATCTTCAGCTGCTTCATCAATGACCTTCATTCCATCATAAGGTCAGAAGTGGGGATGTTCGCTGATGATTGCACAATGTTCAGCACCATTCGTGACTCCTCAGATACTGAAGCAGTCCATGTCCAAATACAACAAGACCTGGACAATATCCAGACTTGGCCTGACAAGTGGCAAGTAACATTTG
This sequence comes from Carcharodon carcharias, assembly GCF_017639515.1. Taxonomy (NCBI): domain Eukaryota; kingdom Metazoa; phylum Chordata; class Chondrichthyes; order Lamniformes; family Lamnidae; genus Carcharodon; species Carcharodon carcharias. The sequence goes on along the minus strand of NC_054472.1, from coordinate 38,652,417 downwards.
CGTTACACAGTGTGAGACAATGACCATCTCCAACAGGAGAGAATCCAACCATCGCCCATTGATATTCAATGGCATTACCATCACTGAATCTTCCACTATCAACATCCAGGAGTTACCATTGACCAGAAACTGAACTGGACTAGCCATATAAATACTGTGGCTACAAGAGCAGGTCAGAGGTTAGGAATCCTGTGGCAAGTAACTCACCTCTTGACTCCCCAAAGCCTGTCCACCATCCACAAGGCACAAGCCAAGAGTATGATGGAATGCTCTCCACTTGCCTGGATGAGTATAGTTCCAACAACACTGAGGAAGCTTGGCACCATCCAGCCTGCATGATTGGTACCGTTCTATAACCATTCACCCCCTCCACCACTGACGAACAGTGGCAGCAGTGTGTACCATCTACCAGATGCACTGCAGAAACTCACCAAGGCTCCTTATGCAGCACCCTCCAAACCCACCACTGCTACCATCTAGAAGGACAAGGGCAGAAGATGCTTGGGGGCACCACAACCTGGAAGTTTCCCTCCAAGTCACTCACCTTGGAAATATATCACCGTTTCTTCACTATCGCTGGGTCAAAATCTTGGAGTGCTCTCCTTAACAGCACTGTGGGTATATCTACACCATGTGGACTGCAACGGTTCAAGAAGGCAGTTCATCACCACCTTCTCAAGGGCAATTAGGGATGGGCAATAAATGCTGGCCTTGCCAGCGAAGCCCACATCCGGTAAATGAATAAAAATTTTTAACAGCTCTTAAGTTTGTCAAAAATGATTTCCCTTTGATAGGACCATGGCCTGAATTTCATACATGGCATGCACGCCAAATGGGCGGACCCAGAAGCGGATATATAATCTGTTTCCAAGTGAGATCGCGTATCCAATGCAATTTCATGCTGGGTGACCAATTAAGGACCGTCCAGTGTGAAATGCATCTTCTCAACGGTTGGAGGGCCGGGTAGGGACAGTAGCCTGTTGAGCGTCGAATCCAATTGCGAGCCAGTGGGGGATTTAAGAGCAGCAGAGGCAGCTCCCTGAAGGCTGCCAGGGGAAATTGTGTCTTTGGAGTTGTTTGATGAAACATTTTTTTTGAGCTGCAATGGCATCTGCACCTGCTGGGCATGCCAGGCTGGAGGGAAAGTCCAGTGGACACGTGGGCCCGCCGGTTCTCAGATGAGTGCCTGGGAATCCTTGTTGAGGAGGTCAGTGTCAGGCAGGACATCCTCATCTCCTAGGAGGGCAAGAGGAGGCCACTGCGCTTGACCAAGAAAGCATGGGCAGAGGTGGCAGCCCAGATCAGCAGCCATGATGTTGTGTAGCGCATATAGATGTAGTGCCACAAAAGGTTCAACGATCTGCTGTGCCTGGCAAGGGTGAGTACCAAGTTAGCATGGATCTGTGTGAGGAATTGTTAATGGCTGGCCATCCCCTCCGTGTTGATCAGGAGTATAAGAGTCTGAGTGCCAATTGTTAATGACATCGGCGCCAGCCAAAGCGGTGAGCTCTGCCTGCTTGGCCTGATTGCTTTGCGGGTTGAGGGCTATGACTCAGATGTGCCCTGCAAGGTGTTCGTCAGATGGGGTTGGCCAGGCTGCAATGGTGCTGCAGGTAGAAAGTAGACTAATCAATGCTTCTCTGTGCTTTCAAAAGAGAAGCCATAATAACATCAAGAGGTCAAGGATGGGTGGAGACCCCCAAATCTGCTTATATTGACAAGGTGGATGTCTTAGAGATGGAGTGCCACTGCCCAGTTCGGTCCACCAGTCGTGGAGAGGCAAGGGTCTCTAACAAAGCTAAGAGTGCAGTGCACAGATGCAAGAGTGTTGGAGAGTGTAAACATTGTTGTGTTGTCTCATCTGTAATGGGAACCTCAAACTTGGAATCCTCGTTGTTCATTGAAAGACGATGGCAACATGGCACCATGATGCAGATCTCCATTGCCTCACCAGTCCACCTAGCATGCACAGTGACAGTGTGATGACTAATACAACTGACATGTCATTTTTCTCCCCTAGAATCGCCATTCAGCCAATGAACGCAGGACCCCGATGAGCCACCCTTGACACTGGAAGACCAGTGGTTGTCAGGTGAACCTGCATCACACCCCTTCTCTGCACCAGCACCAGCGCAGATACCAGCACCTCTGTGGGCATTAGATCATTGGCCACAATGTCAGTGCACAGCAACAAGGGCATGGCGCATTAGCATGAGGAGAAGGCAAAGGCAGAGAGTGCTCAGGGTGCCGGCAGTCAGAGGCAGATGATAAGCCTCTGAAGTCAGGCGGCAGAAGCTGGATGTCCAGTGGGATGCACAGGAGAATCTGGCGGAGATTATTGAGGGTTTGCATGCCATGGTCTATGTCATGGAGAAATCCATGTGGAGTGTGAGTACTGTGTTGACCCTCAGCACCAAGTGCACTGCCTCCTCCATTGAGAGAGTGGCGACTCTCATGGAGAGGCAGCTCCAGGGACAGAATAAGGGGCTCCTGGGGTTGCACTCAGATCTGCAAGCCCTCACACAGGTAATGACTTCAGAAGGTCTCTGTCAGTTTGAGAGATGGGTGAGGCACCTAATATCTCTGCTAGGTGCCCATCCATGAGTGGCGAGCAGGGAGGTCCAGGCCAGCTTCAGGTTGGTGCACAAGCTGCTTGATATCTCTGGGGACTCCTCTCATGGTGCTCTGGATGAAGGCAGCAGCTCCTCTGCCCCTCTGCCAGTAACCATGGCACCTGATGAGGCCGCAATGACTGGGGAGTGCAAAGCCTCCCAGGCACAGGCTCCACTGGACAGAAGACGACAGCCAATGTCATCAAGGCCAACAGGAGACCACAGTCAGCATGATGCCTCCCAATGCTGCTGCCAGCAAAGCAGACGGTCACCAAGATGCAGCACACACAGGCATAAGTTTAAGGCACCATGAACACAAAAGGGACTTTTCACGAGTGATCTTCTGTTCTGCCATGTTTTGTTAATTTGTTTATTGGTGTGACCATTAACACCTTATATTATTATGTTCATTTTCTGTGAATATCAACATTATATAAATTTGGCTTTTGAGTTAATGGCCTGAGTATGCTTCACTTGTTTTGTGCGTCATGCTGGACATGAGTGTCTCTAAGCTTTATTGCACAGGTTCTGAGTGGATTTTGGGTTCAATGGAATGGGTCATTACAAACATCTGGTAAGGAGGCAGCACTCCTGGCATGAGGTGAAAGCAGTGCCTTGGCAGCCTAGCTGAAGGAGCGTTGAATCAAGGCTTCCCTGTTGTCCCCACCTCCCTGAAGGTTCCAGAGGTCTGCCTGCACATCCTCACCATGTTCTTCCCCGGGCCCCTCTTTTGATCCACTACCAGAGTCATCATCTGTGGCTTGTGGAGCTGCCTCAAGATCCTCTTCCTCCAGTGGGTCCCTCCTTGCCAGAGGCAGATGTTGGAGATCGCAGCATGCAATGTCAATCAGAGACACATGCTCTGAAGGGTATTGTAGTGCCCCCCTGAACAGTCCAGGCACCTGAATCTCATCTTCAGCAGACCCATAGACCTCCCAAAGTCTGTCCTTGTGGAGGTGTAACTCTTATTATACCTCTGCTCTGCTTCTGTCCTTGGATGCCTGAGTGGCGTTATTAACCACCTTTTCAACTGATAACCCTTGACACCCAGCCAGCCAAGCTGGAGCCATGAACAGCCTTGGCACCTGTGAGTGTCAGAGGATGCATGCATCATGGGAGCTGCCAGGGTACCTTGCACAGACTTGCAGAATCTGCAGTCACAAACTATATGGATGTTCATGGAATGGAAACCCTTCCTGTTGATGAGGGCATCCGGCTGAACCGCTGGTGCCTTGATGTCCACATGTGTGCAATCGATGGCACCCTGGATGTGGGGGAACCCAGCAATTGCAGCGAAGCCTCTGGCTTGCTCAGTCTTGCTGGCCTTGTCCATCCGGAAATGAATAAATGTCATGACCCGCCTAAACAGAGCATCAGTCACCAGTTTCACACAACTGTGAACAGCTGATTGGAACACTCCACACATATTCCCCACTGACCCCTGGAAAGAGCCAGAGGCATAGAAGTTGAGGGCCGCTGTAATCTTCAGAGCCACTGGCATGGGGTGGCCACTAACACTATTGCACATTATTGACAGCCTAATCATCTGACATATGGAGGTCACAGTCACCCTGGAGAAGTGGAGCCTCCTTCAGCACTGCAGTTCTGACATGTTGAGGCAGCTGCATTGCTGCCCGTACACTTGGAAGCAGGATAGTGGCGGCTTCTGCAGTCCCTCTTGCCTTGGACCCTCTGATGGCCCTGCGCCCCCTGTGCCTGCACCTCTTCTCCCACAGGTCACTGTCTTGGATGCTGCCTGTGGACACCTGGCCTCCTCTCCCTTCTGCCCCTCTCTTCCTCCTTAGGAGGAGCTGCCACCAGTAGAGTACACACTCCCTATTACCAGAGAAACAGAAGGCTGTCTGGTGACTTGAAGGGTCCACATGGTATAATTCCTCTGGGGGCCTTGGAGACACCAATGAGTCCTGAAATGAAGGCTAGCAATGCAAAGACTGAAGCTCAAAACAGAGATAAAACTGTCATGTTTCACTAAGTAATCAGCAGCAAACTATCTCCTAAACTCTTCACTACTCACAGTGGCAATGCTCCAGACCCTTTTTATCCTGCCGAGATGACAACTTGTTAAAAATGGGCTGTCCACCTGCCTGTTTTGCCTGTGTGATGAGTGTGAAATCGCACAGGCAATGTAAAATTGAGCACAATTGGCTTAATGGCTTAATTGGCCCTTTAATTGTCAGCAGACGCGATTCCAACTCCCACGCATGCCCGCCAACCTCAAGATTGCATGTGTGCGCAATGGCATTATATCTGACATCATCTCGCGCAATTTCATGTGCGTTCAGATCGGGTGTGTGCCCGACCTTGGAACATAAAATTCAGGCCCATGTTAACTTTGCTTGATTGTATTATGATTTTCTAAATATCCTTAATAATGGATTCCAGCATTTTCCCAATAAAAGACATTAAGCTGACTGACCTTTGGGGTAGCATTCCATGGAGGCTATGGGGGTCTTGCCTGCTAGCTGCAGAACCAGCAAGAGTCCCATGTCACCTCTTTTTGGGAAGGCCAGCTGATTTATGTGCCAATTGGCCACTTAACTGGGCAGGTCCTCCTTGGGATGAAGGACCCTGGGGGCAGTCAGAGGCTACAGGTCTTCATCGCTCAGCAGTGTTATCAGGGAAGCGGTGGCTCTTGCAGGTATTGCACTCCACATAAGATTAGGATCACCAAGGGATTCAGGCCACAGGTGAGTGATGGTGTTAAGGGCAGGAGGAGTAGCTCTCAGCAGCCCCCTGCACCCCCCCGCCCCCCCACTCCCTGATGCCAGTTCCCTTGATCAGACCCACTTGAGAGTCTCAACAGGAAGGCCGTTCACAAGCCTTCCCACCCTGGACCTAATCAGAGTATCACCCTACTGCCCAATTAAAAGTCCCACGAGCATCAAACCCGCCACAGGAGAAGGTATTAAATTTCACCCTTGGATTCCAGCTTTCTGTCTCCCTCCTTTATCTTGAATAGGGATGTTTAATTTGCGGTTTTCCAGTCAGCTGGGACCTTTCCAGAATTTAGTGGATTTTGGAAGATTACCACCACTATCTCTGCAGACGCTGGGATGCAGGCCATCAGCTCCAGCGGACTTGTCAGCCTTTAGCCCCATTAGTTTTCCTACCACTATTTCTCGAATTATATTAATAGTTTTGAGTTCCTTCCTTTCTTTTGCCCCTTGTTTTTTTTCCTATTGATATTATTCAGATGCTTTTTGTATCTTATCCCATGAAGATAGATAAAATACTTGTTCAAAATCTCTGCTATTTCCTTGTTTCTCATTAATTTCCCACTCTCAACTTTTAAGCACTTTAGCTACTCTTTTCTTTTTTTTATATATCATATAAGCTTTTACTGTTTATTTTTATATTTCTTGCTACTTTGCTGTCATATTCTAATTGCTCCCCCATTATTTTTTTTTGGTTACGTTTTGCTAGTTCCTTAAATTTCCCAACCATCTGGCCTACCACAAATCTTTGCAGCATTGTGAAACCTCTATTTCAATTTGATGCCATCCTTAACTTCCTTACTGAGTCATGGATGGTGTATCCTTCTTGTAGAGTCTTTCTTTCTCAATGGAATTTATTATTGTTGACAGCTATGTAATATCTCCTTAAATGTCTGTCATTGCTTCTCTGCCATCTTCCTTTTAACCTATTTTACCAGTCCACTGTAGCGAACTCTGTCTTCATAGCTTTGTAACTGTTTTCATTTAAGTTTAAGACACTAACTTCAGATCGAAGTTTTTCACCCTCAAAATGAATGTGAAACTCTATCATGCTATACTCTTGCCCAGAGGATCCTTTACTATGACATCATTCATTACTACTGTCTCATTATACATTACCAGGAGTAAAATAGCTTGTTCCCTGGTTGGTCCCAGAGCATATTATTATAAGAAATTCTCCTGAATACATCCAGTGAAGTCATCCTCAGACCTACCTTTGCTAGTTTGATTTGCCCAATCTATAATGAAAATTAAAATTGCCCATGATTATTGCTACACTTTTCTTATAAATCCCCATTATTTCTAGATTTATACACTATCCTGTAGGCCAGGGTTTTTCCCTCATTGGGCGGGCTTGGTGGGGGAGGGCGGAGTGGTCGGGAAGCCAACCGCTCCCTGCGATCAGGGCCTGACCGCAATTTTACACTGGCGGCCCAATTAAGGCCCAGCCAGCGTGAAACACGTGATTCAGCGCTGAGCATTGCCTGTGTTGGAGGGGTGAGGGGGAGGAGGGTGAGCGCACAACTTCGTGCATTCTCACAGCTGCACATTGGAAAATCTTGCTGAGGCACAGAGCTGCCTCAGCAGGGACATGTTAGAAATTAGGATTGACTTTTAAAAATTTTTTCAAATGACAGATCAAAACCTCATCCCGCCCATGGATGAGGTTTTGCAAAAAATGCAAAGGTCGCTTGGCCTTTTCACCTGCCCGCCAACCATAAGGTTGGACGGGTAGCGAAAAGTTTAATTCAATTGCATTTTTAATGGCCTTAAAAGGCCTTTCAATTGTTGGCACGTGCATTGCTGACTCCCGCACGTGCCTGCCAACTGAAATATCGTGCGAGTGTGCGATGATGTCAGGACGCTTGCCCGACGTCATCACGTGTCATTTTACACTTGAGCAGTTCAGTCGCGCATCCGCCCACTCAGCGATAATTCCTGCATAGGCATAGGCCTATAAACTAATTCTGCCAACTTCTTTCCTTTGTTACTTTTATGTATATTCAAACTGATTCTATAGCTTGATCTTTCAAGCCAGGATCATTTCTCACTACTGTTCTGATCTAATCCTTTATTAAAAGAGCTACCCCACCTCTTTTTCCTTTCTCTTTCCAAAATATCAAATAACCTTAAATATTCAGTTCCTAGCTTTGGTCACCTAGCACCACGTCTCTGCAATGATGATCGTATCGTACTCACTTATTTCAATTTGTGCCATCAATTCACCTATCTGGTTGTGAATGCTGCATGTACACAGATAAAGAGCCTTTAATTATGTCTTTCTACCATTTTTCCCTGTTCTGACTCTATTTGTTGGGGCACTCTTATGTTTACATGCTCAGTCCCTTCCTGGTTATCATTTCCCATATCGCTAACCTGCACTATTGTCCTGTCCTTTCTCATCAGCTTTTTGACTCTCCCCTCACGTGTACCCTCCCCACCACTGTTTAGGTTGAAGTCGTCTCTACTGCCGCAGTTAGAGGACTCTCCTGGACACTAGTCACAGCATGGTTCAGGTGAAGGCAGTTCCAATGGTACACCCAACTCTTTTCCCAGTATTGGTGCCAGTGCCCCATGAATCAAAACCCATTTCTCCCACACCAATCTTTTTGAGCCACGCATTCATCTCCTGGGCCAGGATTTTCTGCCCGTTTGTGCTGGGCATCAAGGCGGGCAGGAGCAGAAAATATCACGAGAAGGCTAAAAATTGTTTTTACGCCTTCGTGAAACCAGTTTGCGATCGTCTGCTCCACCCATCAATGGCAGACCGCGTTTCACACCGCGACATGGAGGGAATGCCATTTTAATAAATTTCCATCTCATAAGCTCAGCTTGCCGGGATCATCCCCCCACACTGGATCATCAGGCCATGTTGGCGTACAATTAGAATGATGTGTTTCACAACAGGATATAAGAGCCGGGTGACTTGCATTTCGCTCGTCAGTTCGAGGTTAGTTCGCCTACCTTTCTCATCATGCAGCACTCACATGGATCAGTGCCAGGCTTTGCAGGCAGCACCACATCACATTCAGGGGGTTGCCACAGGCAAGTCTCTACCTACCAGGCCAGCGATAAGGCTTTTCATTTGCTGCAGGGCTAAGACTCCACTGGGGAAGGGAGGCAGCAGGTCTCAGGCACAAGGGGCTGCAGGGCTAAGCCTGTACTGGGGCTTCGTAAGGTTTGTAAGGTAAGGAAGGTTGCACTCAGACACATGACCGGGGTTGGGGGGTTGTGTGTGTGTGTGCGGGGGTGGTATATGTTGAACAATGTAAGTGGACTCAAGATGGGGATGGGTGAAGCCCACATGGGCTATGAGCACAGCCACTTCAAAATGTTCTGGGGCTAACAAACAGACATGCACCAGAAGCATGATGGGATCAAGGAATACAGGGGGTGGATGGAGAAGTCTGTGAGGCCTAAGGGTGTTTTGCTGAAGTTGGGTTTGTGAATATTTGTTGGGACAGAAGGGAATGAGAACTCCTTGGTAGTTTTAACACAGTCTTGACATGGGAGTAATTGGCACTTGGTGCGAGAAGCAGAACAGTAATCCAGACTTCAACATTGACATTCTTCACAGTAATGAGCACCAAAGGATAACATACCAAAAAAGGACAGTAAGATACAAATAAAGGTAACAGGCAAGAGTTATTATACAGTGCATTTCTGTTGATATGCAAGATATGGTTGGCCGTGCAACCAGCTTTGTCATATCCGTTTGAATAGCCTAGTTCATCATTACATGTAATTTATGTAATTACTCATTCACTGCTGCTAATCTAGTGATTTTACAGCTCTATGCTGTAACCTAGGATATAAGTTAATGGTAGGTCTCTCAAAGCTTTATTTTGGGTAGGACAGAAGTCAATGATTATATAGCAACATTTATCTTCCAACGGACCTAATGCTTGGTTGAATTCCATCTGCACTCTGGAGGTGAGATATTGCAGCTGTTATCAGTCTTAGCTATGGTCTGTTGGAAACTGAGTTAAAACATCCAAAACTTATTTCACCTGCACTCAATCACTAAGCAAGAAGACAGATTTGCATTTCCATTAGTCTGGACTGTTTACAAATTACCAGAGGTGAAGGGAACAGCCTATTTTGCCAATTAATTATCTGCAATAGATTGTTGACAAATTTTGGAACAGTACATAAATTTGGCATCCAACTCCAGCTCCATTCACAACTCCTCAGATAATGAAGCCAGCATGCAGCAAGGCTTGGGCATCATTCAGATTTGGGCTTACTTGAACAGGTAATATTCACGCCACACAAATGCTGAGCAATGACAATCTCCAACAAGAGAAAACCTAACCATCTCCCTTTGACATATAACAGTCCGACAGCGATCTGGCATGTTTCCCGTGAGTGCATAATTAATGAGGCAGGAAGCAGATGATATGGCGTGAAAACCCACCATTGCGGCTGGCAGGAAAAACGTCGGTTTTCCCGCCCGCTCCCGCACTTAGTGCAATGCATGGAAAATCCCACCCCGATCATATCTACCCTATGTAATTTGCAATTTGCTCATGGCTGAAGTAGTAATCCATTTGTTAGTACCTTGTGGCACTGCTTTTTAACTGAGCCCCTAGCTATTCATACTTCCTTAGCAGAAACTCTTTGAATGGATCCTTTCATTCCCATTCAAAGTTCCTCTCCAGCGCTGAGGAGATGTCCTTCACCCTACCACTGGGCATGTAACACAGCCTTCACAATTCATGCTCTTAGCTGCAGAGAACAGTTTCTATCTCCTTAACTATGCTGTCTCCTTGTAAGCAGAGGTGTCTGCTAGATGACAAGCTATACCCACTGCAAACTTGGCTCAGACAATGCTTAGGAAATCCCAAGTTTGAAGCCCAACTGCACTGCAATTAGTATATCACCACCAGGTGTGTGTTTGAACAGGTCATCAACATGCTGAAAATGTGTTTCATTTGCCTTGACAGATTTGACAGCATTCCACAGTACACACCAGCCAGAGACTCCAGACTGGTTGTGGTTTACTGTGTACTGCATAACATTGTGCCTCTGAAAGGCCTGGACCTGTAGCAAAAAGGTGAAGAGCTCAGATCCACTTCAGGTGATAAGGGAGGAGGAGGATGGTGATGAGTGCAATGCACCCCAGCTGCTCACATTGCTGCCCAGGATGCCCTTATTAATGCACGATTCACTTAGGTTGCTACAGTGGACCCATGTTATGCAATGGTCACTATCCTCCACCCCACCCCACCCCACAGTGGTTCCTATTAATTCATGTCTTCACATTCATCATCAAACAAGTTAGAAGGCCAGTTATGACCCAGCACACAAGAATGAGCAAGACAGGAAAGTGGTGAAAAAGAACAGCATTTATGTAAGATAAATAAAGAGCAAAAACTTATCAAAACAACATTTTCTCAAACTCCCATTACATATCCTTGTGCAACTACAAAGCCTTCATTTTCTGTTTCCTACAACCTGTGTGGCTTTAGCAGTGGGAGAGGCAGGCTACTCACACTCCTTCTCTGAACCCTGAAATGCTGGTGGCCATCCTCGTTTGGGTTTTGGAACCTATGAGAGCCAAACACTGCTCCACCTGCACTTGTGCAAGGCCAGAGCTGGACAACAGGAGATGCCCCAGCATATGGTATCTTGCAAATGTCTGAGAAGAGTCCTGTGGGTTAAAAGTGGAAGCACTTTGAGTGGAACCTCTACTTCCATGAGCCTTTTCTCCATCATGCTTTTCATGGCCCAGCTGTATTGCTTTGTTAAAACTGTGCTGGAGAACACTTTAATGGGGAAAACTGTCCGCTGGTTGGAGTCATACTGAACAAAAGGAACTCCCTTCCTAACAGCACTGTGGATGTACCTACACCACATGGACTGCAGCAGTTCAAGAAGGCAGCTCAGTACCACCTTCTCAAGGGCAACTAGGGATGAGCAATATATGCTGACCCACCCAGAATGATGTTTTCATCCATAGATAGAGTGGCCAGTGCCATGAACTGTCAATCAAGTGGGTCCATGTCTTGTGCAGAGTCTGGAGTCCATGTGGTGTAGGTACATCCACAGTGCTGTTAGGAAGGGAGTTCCAGGATTTTGACCCAGCGACAGTGAAGGAACGGTGATATCTTTCCAAGTCAGAATGGTGAGTGACTTAGAGGGGAACTTCCAGGTGGTCACGTTCCCATCTTTCTGCTGCCCTTGTCCTTCTAGATAGTAGTGATCATGGGTTTGGAAGGTGCTGCATAAGGAGCCTTGGTGAATTCCTGCTGTACATCTTGTAGATGGTACACACTGCTCCTACTGTGTGTGGGTGGTGGAGGGAGTGAATGTTCGTGGATGTAGTGCAAATCAAGTGGGCTGCTTTGTCCTTGTCAAGCTTCTTGAGTGTTGTGCTATTGTTGTCATCTCATCAGCCTGCAACATCAGCCCCTTCATACTTGAGGTAGACTTCTCCAATCTCTCTTCAATCTTAGTGAGTCCACTATCAGTACATTGCACATTACTATTCAATAATTCTCCTCCTCAACAATGGCCCCCAGGGAACAGAATCTTTGTCCAGCTAGCAGAGCTTGGAGGGAGCTGTACCCTCTGCAGTGTACTTTCCACTGCTATCAATGTCTCCACCATCTACTCTTGCTCACTTGCGATGTGTCAGTCACCAGTTTAAAGCCCCTCTATCTGTTTCAACTGGTCCCCCAAGGTGTGAATATCTGAGCTGGTGCATGGTCTGAATGAACGCTGTGACAGTGCATCTTCAGTCCCTCTGAGGAGTTGTGGCCTGCCATATCCACTGGCATGCTTGATGGCCCTTTGGAAGATAAAAGACATGAATTAGTCAGGCAAAGAAAGAATGTTGTAAGTTATTCTTATGAAATATTCACACTCCATTTGCCATTAAAACAAATTCAACTTGACTGAGTGCCATATGACTCATGGGTGACTTTTATCTACTGTTGTTAGCATGTAGTCAAAAGGTACCCGTTCCTCCTGTCTCTAACAGCTAGGGGTGCCTTACCTCCACTTATTTTCAGTGACTCCTCCTCTGGAGCTGTGAGCTACATTATCAATGGAAGGCCCCCTCTGGTTCTCTATCTTTCTCTCATGCTCTCTTCTGTAGGGAGGGAAATGGTGTTGATGGTATTGTTGGAGCTGCAATCATCCAGGCAGGTGGAGGGTATTCCATCAAATTCCTGACTTGCATCTTACAGATAATGGAAAAGCTTTGGCAAGTTATGATTGAGGCACAGATTATCCAGCCTCTGGCCTGCTCTTGTAGCCACAGTATTTATGTGACTCATCCAGTTAAGTTTCTGGTCAATTGTGACCATCAGACAGTGGGGTCTTCAATGACGATAATGCTGTTGAACGTCAATGGGATGTTGCTAGACTCTCTTGGGTCGGAGAATGTCATCATCTGGCACTTGTCTGGTGTGGTGTGCATATTCTTTGCTTCTTATCAACCCAAGCTTGAATAATTCTATAGCACTGCAGCCACAGGTCCTACCAGTTCCTCCCACAACGTTTTTCATATCGTTGTGCTACTATATGGCAAGATTCTGCCAGGTTGCTACTGCAATTAGATGACATACAACAAGGCATTGTATACTCCACCTTGTGGAGCAGTCCAAACTCTACCAGACTACTTTCAAAATAATCCCAAAGTTGAGCAGGATCACGTTAAGAAGGCCAACAACATTAAAGAAGGAAACTTGTCCCATGCGTGACATTATCAGAGACTGGGAGGAGAATTAACAATCATGTTCAGTGCACACCATAAGCATTTTATCTTGGTTATACGTATGGAAGTAATTATGTTAGCTTGATTAAAAAAAGCAAACTGCAAGCACTGAAAGGGTTAATGAAGTTATCTTAAATGACAAGCAAGCAGCAAACAATAGGATTCACAAAATCATCATTTTACAAAATTTCTGCTACTAAGAGATATCCTCAATATCTGCAGCAAATAGAACTTTGAGTTAAAGAATATCTTGAAACAAAACTGAACTTTACATTATAATGGAATCACTGCTGCTAAATGTACCCAGTCATTATAAATCATCAGGAATCAGTAAAAATAAATGCTTTTGGTTTTGCACACATTAGAAATGCTGAGGTAACGATTTTACAGTTCCTGATAAGTGTTAATAAATTACCTGAATTTCAAAATTAATGGGTGCTGGGCTGTTCTGGGGAGATATCATTGTATTTCATGAATATTTTGATATCAAGATTAGATCAAATGCGCTGAATTTCTAAACAAGCATATCCAAGGTCTAGTGATCATATAATGTGCTTTAAAAATTATTTCCAGGAACAAAATGTGTAGATATGAAATAATTAAAATTGTATTTCCTGCATTTCACTGTTATCATATTTGCATGACTTTGTATCTCCTCTATTGATCTTCCTTGAGCTGAGAAATATACATTTTTCTGGCTTTTTAAATATACCTTGCCAGCAGAGATAATGGTTTATATTGTGATGTTAAAAAGACTTGTATTTGCAAAAAAAACAATGAGGTGTCACTGCACAGCTCTGGGAGCCAACGATTATACCAACTGTATCGTTTCTATTCAGCTCTATATCTATTTAAACAGCTTTCCTGTGTTGCCTTTTGTGCTAGCCAAAGATCAATATTCAGCAAACTGTTCATAATTTATTCTGTTATTAAGCTTTATTGGCTGTGGAAAAATCAGTTGGAGGTGGAAGGCTAGTTTTGCCTAAATACGGTACAGTATTATTAAGTGATAAATGATTGAATTTTGCATGAGCTTGGTTTATGACTTGCAAAGAAAATGCATATTTTACCCACCTCACAAACTTGTCAAATTTTTCATAAAAGATATTCAGAAAGCTAATATAAATCTACAATTTGTTTGTTTTAGAATTTGTGCCTTTCCTTCTGAAGAATTTTTAATAGACAATGTGTAGGGGTAAGCACTTGTTTCTTAATTAACTTCTTTCCAGTGGTTGTGCCACAGATTGTCCATGGCAATTGTCTTGTATCAGAAGTTTATCACACTAGCTGGTTGTGTTCGCTTTCCTTCTGAGCACTTTTTATTGTGACCCCCTCTCATATATTAGACTTTTAAGATATTAATACATTTTCTATACACTGATGAAGCATGATCTGAGCATGCCCATCAGAATATGAACCTTCATTCTTTCCAGCCAGCCTTCAGCAGTAATACTTTGACCCTTAGTAATAGAGTGAACATTTCCTGAGAATAAATTGATTGCAGATACTATGAGATATATACAACATAACTTCTATTCACACACAACAGAATTCAGTTCAGCATTTTCCTAATATCTGTTTCAAATTACAGTTACTAGCCTTCCTCTGTGTAATAGAAACTAAATAGTTCAACCATAGCACTCCCAATGGAATAGGAACAAATATTGTCATTGTTTCCTTGAAATTCCATAGAATTATCCCAATCTCTTAACATAATTTTGGCAGAAGATTAGCGGAACTCTCAGATAAATGGTATAAATGGCTGCTTTCGGCTTTTTACACCATTGGTCTGGGGCATTCTATTGATCTTCTGTTGAAGATCTGACAGGAGATCAGAAGAACATGTATAGGATTTCAAGGCCTGTTTGTTTGTTTTATAATGTGTTGAGGCAGCTATATCACTGATATTCTGACACCTGTATTGGCCTAGCCTCAATGGAAGCTGGAGGAAAATGCATTTGTGAGTAAGGGAATTAGTCTCAGTCCATTTTCTGGTGAAGAACAATTGGAGACACCAAGCATGATGGGAGAAGCTAGAAGTCTGAAGATCACTAAGGTCATAAGTCATAGGAGCAGGAGAAGGCCATTTGGGCCTTTGAACCTGCTCTGCCATTCAATAAGATCATGGCTGAAATGATTGTGGTTTTAACTCCACTTTCTTGCCTGCCCCCATAACCCTTAACTCCCTTGTAGATCAAAAATCTGTCTAACTCAGTCTTGAATATATTCAATGACCCAGCTTCCACTGCTTTCTGGGGTAGAGAATTCCAAAAACTAACAGTTCTCTGAGAGAAGAAAGTCCTCCTTATCTCCATCTTAAATTGGAGAACACTTATTTTGAAACTACCCCCTAGTTCTGGATTCCTGTAGGAGGGGAAACATCCTCTCAGCCTCTACTCTGTCAAGCCCCCTCAGAATCTTATGGGCAGAATTGTCAGGTCGTCAGGTGGGCATGGTGGGAGCGGCCAGGAAATGGTCCACCGCCCGTGATCATCACTGACCGCGGTTTCATGCTGGCTGGTTAATTAACTGCGAGCTAGTGTAAAATGCATGCTGAGAAGCTCAGTACTGCCGTGGTGGGGGTGGGAGGAGGGTGAGCGCTGAAGTCTGTGCAGACCTGGGGCAGTGCTTAATGAAAGCTCCCTGAAGGCAGAGAGCTAGCTCAGGGAGCTGAAGAATTTTAAATACAAAAATAAAGAGTTTGAAATTCTGAAAAAATGTCCCCACATCAGACTCCTTCACATGAATATATAGAGTATAAAAATTCTGTTAAAACATTTTTTTTTAAAGATTGCTATCAGAAACCTCATCCTGGTGGATGAGGTTTCCTCAAAAATGCAAAAGCCGCCTGGCTAATTCATCCACCTGTCGACAGTAACATTAGACAGGCAGTGAAAAGTCTCTCTCAATTAATAAATTAATGGCCTTAATAGGACTCTTAATTGTCAGTGGCACACTGCTGACTCTTGCACGCGTCCACTGACCGAAATATCGTGCGAGAGCGCGATGATGTCGTGACATGCGCCTGCCAACTGGACATAAAATTCTGCCCTATATGTTTCAATAAGATCACCTTTCATTCTTTTAAACGGAAATACGTATAGGCCCAACCTACTCAACCTTTCCTCAGAAGACAAACCCTTCATCCCACGAATCACCTGATGAATCTTCTCTGAACTGCCTCCAATGCAAGTATATCCCTCCTTAAGTTAGGGGACCAAACCTGTATGCACTACTCTAGATGTAGTCTCCCCAATTCCCTGAATAGTCATAGCAAGACTGCACTACTTTTATACTCCATCCCCCTCGCAATAAAGGCCAACATTCCATTTGCCTTCCTAGGTTCTTGCTGTATCTGCAAGTTAACATTTCATGTACAAAGACACCCAGATCTCCCTAATCTGCAGGCTCTCTCCATTTAAGTAATATTCTGCTTTCCTATTCTTCCCAAAGTGGACAACCTCACATTTTCCCATATTATACTCCATCTGCCAATTTTTTTGCCCACTCACTTAGCCTATTTATATCCCTTTGGAGACTTTTTGTATCCTCCTCCCAACATGCTTTCCCACCTTTGCATTGCCAACAAATTTGGCTACAATACATTCTGCCCCTTCATCCTAGTTTGGAATATGTAATAGTTGAAGCCCCAGCACTGATCCCCGTGGCACCCCGCTAGTTACAATTTGCCAACCTGAAAAATGACCTATTGATCCCAACTCTCTGTTTCCTTTTGTTAGCTAATCCTCTATCCATGCTAATAATTTACCCCTAACACCATGGGTTACCTGGTGTAGTAACCATTTATGTGGCACCTAATCAAATACCTTTTGGATTTGACCTTTTGGAAATCCAAATGCACCACATCTACTGGTTCCCCCTTATCCACCCTACTTGTTACATCCTCAAAGAATGCTATGGAATTTGTCAAACATAACTTTCCTTTACATAATACAATCAAGCAGAGTCAACATAGTTTTATGATTTTGCAAATGTCCTTCTACTATTTCCTGAATAATGGATTTCAGCATTTTCCTAATGACATATGGCCTATTGAGTCCTGCTTTCCTCCTTTCTTGAATAGGGGTGTTACATTTGCAGTTGTCCAATCTGTTGTGCCCCTTTCAGAATCTACGAAACTTTGTAAGATTATAAGCAATGAATCCCCTATCTCTGCAGCCAGTTTTTAAAAATTCATTCATGGCATGTGGCATCGCTGGCTAGGCCAGCATTTACTGCCCATCCCTAATTGCCCTCATTCAGATGGCATTTTTAAGAGTCAACCACATTGTGGGTATGGAGTCACATGTCAGCCAGTCCCGGTAAGGATGGCAGATTAAAGCAGATGCTGGAAATCAGAAACAAAAACAGAAAATGCAAGAAAAATTCAGCAGATCTGACAGCATCTGTGGAGAGAGAATCAGAGTTGATGTTTTGAGTCGATATGACTCTTCTTCAGTGCCGGAGGATGGCAGATTTCCTTCCCTAAAGGACAATAGTGAGCCAGATGGGTTTTTTATGACAATCAGCAATGGTTTCATGGACATCGTTAGACTTTTAATTCTAAATTTTTATTGAATTCAAATTTCACCATCTGCCTGGGTAGGATTTGAACTACTCAACCTTTCCTCAGAAGACAAACCCTTCATCCCATGAATCACCTGATGAATCTTCTCTGAACTGCCTCCAATGCAAGTATATCCCTCCTTAAGTTAGGGGACCAAACCTGTATGC
The DNA here is from genome assembly GCF_017639515.1 of Carcharodon carcharias. Lineage (NCBI taxonomy): Eukaryota > Metazoa > Chordata > Chondrichthyes > Lamniformes > Lamnidae > Carcharodon > Carcharodon carcharias. Next base: position 38,634,613 of record NC_054472.1, on the reverse strand, counting down.
ACTACTCTAGATGTAGTCTCCCCAATTCCCTGAATAGTCATAGCAAGACTGCACTACTTTTATACTCCATCCCCCTCGCAATAAAGGCCAGCATTCCATTTGCCTTCCTAGGTACTTGCTGTACCTGCAAGTTAACATTTCATGTACAAAGATATGACTCTTCTTCAGTGCCAGAAATTCAGCAGATCTAACAGCATCTGTAGAGAGAGAATCAGAGTTGATGTTTTGAGTCGATATTACTCTTCTTCAGTGCCGGAGGATGGCAGATTTCCTTCCCTAAAGGACAATAATGAGCCAGATGGGTTTTTTACGACAATCAGCAATGGTTTCATGGACATCATTAGACTTTTAATTCTAAATTTTTATTGAATTCAAACTTCACCATCTGCCTGGGTAGGATTCGAACTCAGGTCTCCCGAGCATAACCCTGTGTCTCTGGAATACTAGTCCAGTAACAATATCTCCCAACTTCTTTTAACATCCTAGGATGCAGGTCATCAGGTTCAGGGACTTGTCAGCTTTTAGTCATAAGAACATAAGAACTAGGAGCAGGAACAGGCAATTCAGCCCCTCGAGCCTGCCCCGCCATTCAACACGATCATGTCTGATCTCATTTCGGCCTCAACTCCAATTTCCCGCCCTCTCCCCATAATCTTTCAACCTATTACTAATTAAAAATCTATCTAACTCCTCCTTAAATTTATTCAGCGTCCCGGCATCTACTGCACTCTGAGGTAGTGAATTCCACAGATTCACGACTCTTTGAGAAAAGTAATTCCTCCTCATCTCTGATTTAAATCTACCACCCCTTAGCCTTAAACTACGGCCTCTCATTCTAGAATGTCCCAGAAGGGGAAACATCTGCTCCATGTCTACTTTCTCTCTCTCCTTTAGCATCTTATATACCTCAATTAGACCTCCTCTCATCCTTCTAAACTTGAGCGAGCATAGGCCTAAACTGCTCAATCTCTCCTCATAAGACAAGCCTCACATCTCTGGAATCAATCTAGTGAACCTCCTCTGAACTGCCTCCAATGCAACTACATCCTTCCTCAAGTAAGGGGACCAAAACTGTGCACAGTACTCCAGGTGCGGTCTCACCAATGTCTTGGACAGTTGTAGCAACACTTCCCTATTTTTATACTCTATTCCTTTTGCAATAAATGCCAAAATTCCACTTGCCTTCCTTATTACCTGCTGTACCTGCATACTAGCTTTCAGCGATTCATGCACGAGGACACCCAGATCCCTCTGTACTGAAGCATTTTGAAGTTTCTCTCCATTTGAATAATAAGCTGCCTTTTTATTCTTCCGACCAAAATGGATAACCTCACACTTATGCATGTTAAACTCCATCTGCCAAATTTTGGCCCATTCACCTAACCTGTCCATATCCATTTGTAAATTTCTTTTTTCTTCAGTGCAACTTACTTTCCCACCTATTTTGGTGTCATCTGCAAATTTAACTATCGTACCTACTATCCCTGAATCCAAGTCATTAATACAGATGGTAAATAGTTGGGGCCCAAGGACTGAACCCTGTGGCACCCCACTAGTTACAGCTTGCCATCCAGAAAAAAGACCCATTTATCCTGACTCTCTCCTTTCTGTTGGTTAGCCAATCCTCTATCCAAGCTAATATGTTACCCCAAACTCCGTGTGATCTTATCTTGTGTATTAATCTTTTGTGTGGCACCTTATCAAAGGTCTTCTGGAAGTTCACGAATACCACATCTGCAGAATCCCCATTATCCACTTTGCTTGTCACTTCTTCAAAGAGTCAAACACGATTTACTCTTCATAAAACCATGCTGACTCTGATGGATTGCATTTTGACTTTCCAAATGCCCCATTACTACTTCCTTTCTCATTCTTGACTCTTGGTCATGTGTGCCTTACATCATCATGTGGGCAGTACTGTTTCTCCAGTCCTACACATTAACCCTTTCAACTCTAAACATCCTAATACCACAGGGGACTTTAACCTCAATCGGCTGTAGGGACGGAGCCGGGCAAAGAAGGTGAGGCCTGGCCTAATGGTCTACACTGCTCCCCCCCTCAGATTTTGGACTAATTTTGCAGATTGGAAACCAGTTATGCCATTGGACCCAATATGTACATTTAAAGAAGGATCTCACTTGCCTATTCCTAACAGAGTAGGTTAAGATTGGAGCTCCACAGGAAAGTAACAAGATCAGAGTGGATAAGTAACTAGCCTTATTTTAATTGCCCTGCCCAGAATCTGCTAGATGGGGGCAGTTAAAATCAATGAAGAATGACATGGCTCTTGATTGATGAAATTGTTACTAAATATCCACAGGACAGTCTCCTCATTCGGGCTAACAGGATTAGAATAAGTTTCAATGATGTCAGATCTGTATCTGCTTGTATGAATCACTTCATTTAGTCCTGTGCATTCTTCTTCTTTTGGCTTCCTATTTTACTTGGGGACTCCACAAGGCTGGGTGACCACCCTTTTCCATCTCCTCCTGTCAGTCACCCATTCCTCATTCAATCTCGTTGCTCACCACCACAATTTTCACCGCCACATTTTTCCATCTGTTGTCTTAGGCCTTCCTCTTCTCTTTCTTCCTGGCAGTCCCATCTCCATCACTCACCTCACCAGATTTTCTCTCTCTCACCGCAATAGATGACAAACCATTTCAATTTCTTCTGGACTATTTTCATCGATGCGCCTACAATTCTCACTGACCTACCTGATGTGCTGGTTCCTAATTTTGTTTATTTGTGTCACTCCACACATCTGTCTCAGCACCAGCATCTCATTAGTATACAGTCCTTGTTCCTCTCGTCTTGAAGTTGCCGAAGTTTCTGCACTATATAACGAGGCCGATCTGACAACTATCTTGTAGATTCATTGTTTCAGTTTCAATGATACTTTTCTATCACATAATACTCCACTGCACTTCTTCCAATTACTCCAACCAGAGCTAATCCATTACTTAATTTGCATTTCTATACTTCCATCTTCTACCACCAGATGTTTGAAACTATTCACTTTCTCCAAATTTTCACCCATATTCTTTACACCTTCACTCCGATTGTCTTGCCTAGGTGCAAACTGACTGTCCATAAATTGGGTCTTTAGTCTACTGATTTCATCCGCATCTGAAATGAGTGAATCTTTGCCCCATTTCTAGTTTTAGATTTGTTTGGTACACCACAGCAATTTGTTCAGTTACATCGTTATGAATAAGCTGAGTTGAATGTAAGAATCCTTCAGGCTGCCATGACACTATGGAACAAACCTTGTAAAATCCCCTCATATAAAAGAGGGCTGCTATAATTCTTACAATTCCTCCTACAGCACATTAAAAGCAATCTTGTGCAATAAGACTATTTAATTTTGTTTTCAGTGTTTCCTCCTCTTTCCATACTACAGGTGTATGAATTGCAGGGAATGTAGCTGATGCTCCTATTAGTGTTACTCTACAGCTCTGCATATGTTTCAAACTTCTTCTAGAGATTAAGCTGGGCTAGATGTCAGTTCCTGCTTGAGGTGAAGTAGGATCCTTTTATATCTTAAATAAATAAGTAAATAAGGTTGTTGGCCAACCAAACTCTAACTGCATGCCTTGCTATGTTCTCCTCAATTGCTGCTTGCGACTGATGTAAGAATAAACAGTGGTGGCTTATTGAGACATAGGGCAGAGCATCAGATCATACGTGCTCATTCAGAAACCTCCAGAACTAGACTTACAGTTCCCAGTTGCCCACGCTGTACAGTAATTCGTCAGTGCTGTCACATAATTAGTACACTTGCATTCTCTTAAAAGGACAGGGTACCTCACTTTATCACAGATCCTCCCTCACTAGGGCTACTAAGAGCTCACAATACTCGCCACACACATGGGTCACCAGCTTAACAGCATGGCTCAAACAGCATTTAACCTAGCCCACCTGTCAGGAAAACCATGGTATTGGGAGGACTTCCATGGAGAGTAAAATCGGGGCAGGGGAGTGAGGGATGGGGTGTGAAACCAGCACTGTATCTAATCCTAAGATAAAAACAAAAAAACTGCGGATGCTGGAAATCTGTCGAAGGGTCATGAGGACTCGAAACGTCAACTCTTTTCTTCTCCGCCGATGCTGCCAGACCTGCTGAGTTTTTCCAGGTAATTCTGTATCTAATCCTGTCAGTTTCCCAATACATGGATAAGATTAAAATTGCCCCTTGACTCTAGCCAGAATCATTTGAAATAAACTTCTCAAAGGACTTCTTCATTTTTGATGACAAGTTTCAGCTGAAATTTCAACCAATAGTTTTGTTACACATTCTGATTGACCTGCTGTGCATTTCCAACTATTTCTGGCTCTTGGAGTTTCCTTTCTGCCATTTAAAGGATCTGTTTAATTAAAATGTCAATGCATTGTAAATGTTTAGAGACACGTTCTATTTTCCCCAATGATTATTGCACTGCTAATGCAATTTAAGTAACTAGATTTGCATAGAGAAATTGAAAATCATGAAAATATTCTGTTTATTCCTATAAATAGAGTATTGTAAAACTAAACATTTTCACTCCATGCCCAAAGTCAATTTTATCCTGGCAAATTAATTTAATATTAGTTTGAAGCAAAATCTAATTTAAAGGTTAAAAGAGCCTGCATTAGACTACCCTTAACAAGATAGAATCTAATCCTGAAAATGTTCTCTCCAACAATCATTGGTACTGTAAATCCCTCTGAGATGAATGCATTTTTGCCCAGATTACACATTTAATCAGGTTTACAGTTAACTTCTAAGTAAAAGGCACAAGACAAGTGAGAAAACAATGTGCCAAACTATAAGCAAAGTCCAAATTAATTAAAATAAGGAAGCATTAACCCATAGGGTAAAAAACATTCCAACTGACAATGATGATGATAAACATTTACAACTCTTGCATTATAATTAAAAGCAAGACAATTTGCAACAGGAAAGTCCAATTACTGTGGATTCTTAAAATGTAATTAAATGTTTGTATTAAGTAACTCATTCAAGTTAAGAGGCATAGATTGTATACAAAATGTGGTTGGTACATACCAAAGCATATGGCATTAAGCTCAAAATTAAATCCAACATAGAATGGGCTGTATTTGAAACTGGTCATGCAGATAAAATGACAGACTGCAGGAAGTGGGCCATTCATCCAACTATGCAGTAGCAGGGGGCTTCCTCCCTTTCCTTTGTTCTGATTAAAACAGGTGTTCCTGTCTCACTGGTGTCTTTGCTGGCAAATGCACTAGTCTGTGTGGAATTGAGCCATGCAGATCTGATCCAACCCCCAGCCTGTGTGGTGATAGCTATCTCAGCTGGGGCAATGGTTCAGGTGGTGTTGTTGGTCTCAAAATCCCCAGTCTAGACAAATAGGAAAAAAGCAATCAATCTGCATTCTTGCTCTAGTTCACTAAATCCTACTGGAAAATGCTTATATGTAGGTATTGGTTGAGGCCAGGATTAAGCCCAGCTGCCATACCTTCCATTATCAACTAACCTGCCGACCTTCATTGACTAGGTTGATATAGTGAACATTAGGTGAGCAGTCAGTATCTGAAGTATCACTGTATGAGTTTATACAGGAGGGGGAAAATGGAGAAATATTAAATCTAATTGTAATAAAGACTAAAAACTCCGGGGGCAATGTCCCAAAGACCAAATTCTACTCAGCTGGTGCAAGTGAGGCAGAATTAAACTTGCTGCTGATCAAATTGATAGACACTGACCCCTTGTTCTAATTAATGGCTATGGATTATTGGCATGTTCAGGTTTGCCAGCATGTGTTATCACAGAAGTGTTTGTCCTGATCTCCCTATTGAAAGGAGAAGTGGACCCGCCAGTCTATTAGGCCTCCCATAATTCCCATCCCAATATGGAATCATAACAGCATAGAAGGAGGCCATTCCACCTGTCGTGTCTGTGTTGACTCTCTGCAATAACAACTCACCTAGTCTCATGCCCCTGCGTTTTCCCTGTAACCTTTGCAAATTTCTTTAAAGATAATTATCCAATTCTCTTTTGAAGGTCTCAGCTGATCCTGCCTCCACTACAGTCTTAGGTAGTGCATTCTAGGTCCGAACCAATCACTGGCCAGAATTTTGACGTCAGCGTGCAGGGGCAGGCCCATCACATCGACGCATAAAATGACGCTCGGTGACGTTGGGCATGCATCCCGATGTCACAGTGCGCCATCGCGATATTTCGGTGGGCGGGCGTGCTATGAGCTCTGATGCATGCCCACCATTAATTAACAGGCCACTTAAGGCCCTAGAGGCATTTATAGATGGAGATTTTTCAGAGCCCATGCAATCTTCAGGCAGGTAAGCCACAATTTTAAGAACCTCATCCACAGGTGGGTTAAGAGGGGTGAGTGGGCTCGCAAGTGTTATTTGTTAGACATTTAATTTTTAAACTTACTGCTACTTGCTTCTGTGAACAGAAGACTTTCAAATCTCTTCACAGCTGCTTGTACAGGAATAACAGGCTTCAGGTCAGGACTTTAGAGTAAAATCATTCTTGGAGCCATGCTGGTTTCAGGCAGCTTTCCCTTACCCTGGGAATGGGAGTTGTGCTCTCCACTGGAGGCTCCTCCTCTGAGGAAGAGAGGGCCAGAAGGGGGAGGAGACCACGAGTCTATATTCAGCCTCCAGGAGAGTCACCTTTGGAAGGACAGGTGCAGGCACAAGGGGCGCAGGGCCAACAGGAGTGCAAGGCAGAGAGGGACACAGAAGACGCCACTGTCCTGCTCCCAAGGTTTACAGGCGGCGAATATGTTTGATGTGCAATGCTGAAGGAGCCTCCATCTGTCAGGGAGACAGTGACCTCCATTTGTCAGATGATAGGCCCTGAGATCAGCACCAACTGTGTGGGTGGGCATCTCATGCCAGTGGCATTGAAGGTCACGACTGCCCTCAACTTCTATGTCTCTGACTCTTTCCAGGGGTTGGTGGATGATCTTTGCGGAGTCTACCAATCAGCTGTCCACAGTTGTGTCAAGTAGGTGACAGACACTCTGTTCAGGTGTGCATTGACTTTCATTCACTACCGCTGGGATGAGGCCAGCCAGGTGGAGCGAGCCAGAGGCGTCGCAGTGATTGCTGGGTACCCCTCGCATCTAGAGTGCAATCGACTGCACACATATGGCCATTAAGGCGCCAGCAGGTGAGCCTGGTGCCTTTGTCAGCAGGAAGGGATTCCATTCCATGAACGTGCAGATAGTGTGTGATTATAGGACGCAGATTCTGCAAGTCTGTGCAAGGTACCCTGGCAGCTCCCATGATGCCCACATCCTCAGGCTCTCCCAGATGCTGAGGCTCTTCAGTGCTCCAGCCGGCTGGATGGATGGCTGCTGGGTGACAAGGACTATCCCCTCAAAAGATGGCTCATGACACCCCTCCATCATCCAAGAACAGAGGCTGAGCAACAGTTCAACAGGAGCCATGCCTCCACAAGGGCTGTGGTAGAGAGAACTATCGGTCTTCTCAAGATGCGCTTCCGAAGTCTGGACCATTCAGGGGACACACCGCAATACCCCCCCAGATCGTATGTCGCTGGCTTGTGGTTGCATGCTGCACTCTCCACAATCTGGCGCTGGAAAGGGGGACGCAGCGGAGGGAGAAGATATAGACACAGATGCTCTGGCTGCACACGGTGAGTCCAGTAGTGAGTCTGAGGACGAGCATGCTCAGGAGAATGCTGGGGGGATAGACGCTGACCCAGGAAACTACCAGGAAGGCCCGGACACCCAGGAGGCTTTAATCCAACAAACCTTCAGCTAGCACACTACATATGGGCCTCCAATACATGCCAGGGCTGCAGGCCCCATACCTGAGAGCAACATATGCCTGGTTAGGAACATTAATAAAGCTCAATGACAAAAAGTCACTCATAACATCATGGGTTCTCATCCACCTGCAGAAGTAAGGAAACACCCTGAGCCTTGTTCACAACTAAACCATTTAATGATTTCACAAAACAAAACAGAAAATAAACTTCATTCACAGGTGTTGAGCTGTACACCGACTAATAATCAACTAACATCGGGGCAACAGAAAACCACCAGTGAGAAGCCCATGGCGTGCCTAAGGTGCCTTATGCTTACGTTTTCGGGTGCTACCTCTAGGTGCTCCCCCATTGCTGGCACTAGCATTGGAGACAGCCTGCTCACTCTTTTGTCTTGTCGGCCTTGATGACCTTAGTAGGTGTCCTCTGGCCTATGGAGCCTGTGATGGCCCCGCCTGGGAGGGAACAGCCAGTGGCATGGCTGGCATCTTCCCAGTCACTGCAGCCTCATCGGGTTCCACGTTCACTGGCAGAGGAGCTGTTGGCTTCATCCGGAGCGCCCTCAGAGGAGCCCGCAGAGATGACAGGCAGCTCATGCGCCAACGTGAGGTCGCTTTGGACCTCCCTGCTCACCATTGATGGATGGGCACCTAGCTGGGATACTGGGTGCCCAATCCATCTCCCATGCTGACACTGACCAACTGAGGTCAATGCCGCTGTGAGGGCTTGCAGGTCAAAACGCAAACCCAGGAAGCCCTGACTGTTCTCCTGGAGGAGCCTCTCCATGAGAGTCACCACTCTCTCCATGGAGGAAACATTGTGCTTGGCCATGAGGGTCAATGCATTGCTAATGCTCTGCATGGATTCCTCCATCAGGGAGACCATGGCACACATTGCCTCATGTATCTCCGCCAGATCCTCCCACACAGCCTGCTAGACTTCCAGCATCTGCTGCCTCAGGGACGGCTCTAGAGGCACATCATCAATCACCGACTGAGCATGTTCCTGGTCTCCTGCAGTCCTCCAACAGCCAGCACCATGGGCGCTCTCTGTCTCCGTCTGCACCTCAAGCGAGTGTGAAGTACCCTCACCACTGTGCCCCAGAACACTAGCCAACGATCTGATCACCACCGAGATGTTAGTATCTGCGCTAGTGCCGCTTGGCTGAGATGGTGTGATGCTGGTGCTTGTAAGTTGTCAGGGCCCTCAGGTGTTAGTGGCGGGCCCTCTGCCTCCTCGTTCCAGGCCTGCTCTGGTGAGGCTGAATGGAAGAACAAAGACATTTGATTAGTTGAAGTCATAACACTGTTAATGTGCATGCCTGGCCCCTGGATCAGGATGCTTTCCTTCTTCCATAATCAATGGGAAACCCATATTAGATGCTGAATTCACTAGTCAACAGTGGAATGGTCGCAAGCAGTGACATTGTGACCTTAGTGCATGGCACTCTTACCTCCCACTGGCACCCTGACCCCACTGCTACCGATTGACCAGCTCGAGAGCCTCCTGCTCGTATTTGGTAAGAATTGCCAACTGTGCCTGCCTTCCACCAGTCCACATCCACTCAGGGTTATTTTGTGTGTCGTGTTCTCCTGAAAAGGAGAGAGGAAGATTGGTTAGTCTACCCTGTATCTGGATTGCCATTGCATCTTTGCCACCCCCACCTGAGTGAAACCTTGCAGGGCTCATATGAATCGTGATCCTGGAACCACCATACACTCACGCCTAGCAGCCAGGGCTGACCGCCTTGCCCAGATGCTGCCTCCACCACAGTTGCCACCCAAACTGTATCACCTTCCAAAGCAAGGAAGCACTACCATGTAGAACACCAAGGGCAACAGATGGATGAGTGCCCTGCCACCTGGAAGTTCCCCTCTCAATCAGACAGTATCCTGACTTCGAAATGTTTCAGCGTTCCAGCACTGCGCCTAGGTACAGATCTTTGAGGTCACCCCCAAAACAGTGGGTGTAAGTGTACCACGTGCAGTGGATACAGAAGCCAGCTCAGCACCACCCTCTTAGGGTGAATTAGGCATGGGCAATAAATGCTGGCAAACCCAGCAAAGGCCACATGCTGTGAATGATTCAATGCAGTAGCTATATTCGGAGTTGGGGGGCGGGGAGGTTGCTGGGGGGGGGGACCAACCTAACTGCTGTGCTAAGTGACCCATGCCAACACGGTACTCACCCTTCCCTATAGCAATAGGTTATTGGAGCGCTTGCGGCACTGAACCCAGGTGCATCGCACCACACTGTGTGCACTGATCCTTTCTGCCACCTCCTCTCAGGCACGTTTCATCATGTGGGGGGCCTCCTCCTCCCATCCCTTGGCACAAGGATTTCACGCCGCACTGCCACCTCATCAAGGCGAGGAGGTGATGTGGATTGCAGGACACTGTTCTTTGAAATAGCGGTATGGCATCTTTTATATCCACCTGAACAGGCAGATGGGACCTCAGACTATTGAGTGATCCCTCAATACTGCACTGGAGTATTAGCCTTGATTTTTATGCACTCAAGCCCTGAAATGGGCTTGAACCTGGAACACTGTGGTTCAGAGGCGAAAGTGCTACCGACTGAGGTACAGCTGACGCTGTTTGAAGCTAGAAGGCCAGTATCATCCTTTACCAACTAGTTTTCTCAATTATAACAGATAAGGCTATGCCCAGAGTAAAAGTAGCATTAAGATAAAAGCAAAAAACTGCAGATGCTGGAAATTGAAAACAAAAACAAAAATACCTGGAAAAACTCAGCAGGTCTGGCAGCATCTGTGGAAGGGAGCACAGTTAACGTTTCGAGTCCGCATGACTCTTCCGTTCTGTTGAAGAGTCATGCAGACTCGAAACATTAACTGTGCTCCCTTCCACAGACGCTGCCAGACCTGCTGAGTTTTTCCTGGTATTTTTATTTTTGTTTTTAAAAGTAGCATTACCCAGCTCAACTTCAGAAAAACACTGTGTACCATTGTGCCATATTCCATTTCCTCACATCCACAACCTTTCTCAGTGAGATTGGCAATTTAGCACTAACTGGTAGCAAATTAGGGACAGTTTTATGCTGTGGAAATATTCCCACTAAACTCGGACTGATCAAGTGCAGTATCATAACTATCAGATGGAAAATGTTTTCGTATATATGGCTTATAAAGGAAAATTTAGTAATTTCTTTAACAGGAAAGTTTGAGTAACAATTTACCATTAACTTTATATAACAGCTTAATAAAAAAACGGGTAGAATTAATGAAAACAGAAAATGCTGGAAATGCTCAGCATGTCAGCCTGCATTTGTGGAGAGAGAAATAGAGGGCAGAATTTTTCGCTGAGCAGGTGGGCGCGCGCCCGACCTGCCGCTTGAGCGTAAAATGACACGCGATGACGTCGGGCGAGCATCCTGACATTGTCACACACTCGCACGATATTTCACTCGGTGGGTGCACGAGAGAGCCAGTGCTGCGCCCGCCATTAATTAACAGGCCAGTTAAGACCCTTAACAACCCTATTGATGGGATTTAACATTGCCCATGTGAGTTTTCGCTCGTCACACGGGCAGAACAGATAGGCGGGCAGGCCACAGTTAATAAAACCACATCCACGGTGGGGGATAAGAAGGATCAGCAGCATTGTCAATGTGAGTAGTGAGGAGTTTTGGAGATGGTTCGCTGCTGGTGGCTTATTAAGATTTTGCAACTTATTCTCTGATCAGGGCTTCATTCTTAGCATTTCCAGGCTTTATTTCTGGACTCATTGGTGTCTTCCAGGCCCCCTGAGGATTTGGACTGTGTGGACCCATCCAGGTATCAGACAGCCTATCCTTACCCTGGTAATCAGCATTGTGGTCTCCGCTGGAGGCACATCATCTGAGAAGGAACAGAGGGGCATAAGGAAGAGGAGGCCAGGTGTCCCAATGGAGCTTCCAGGGGAGCAACTTGTGGGAGGAGAGGCACAGGCACAAGGGACACAGGACCAGGAAGAAGTCCAAGGTGGAAGGGGCCGCAGAAGACACCACTATCCTGCTGTCAGGGTTTACAGGCAGCGATGCAGCTACCTCAATATGTCCGAGATCGTGAACTCCATTTGTCAGATGATCAGGTCGGAGATCAGCTCCGACTGTGTGGGTGGACACCCCATGCCAGTGGCTCTGAAGGTCACAGTGGCCCTCAGCTTCTATGCCTCAGCTCTTTCTATGGCTCAGTGGGGGATCTGTGTGGAGCCTGTCAATCAGCTGTCCATAGTTGTGTCAAGCTGGTGACAGGATCTCTGTTCAGGTGGTATTGACTTTTATTCATTACCGTACAGGCAAGGCCAGCCAGGCTGAGCGAGCCAGAGGCTTTGCAGCAATTGCTTGATTCCCCCACATCTGAGCCCCCCCCTGCCCCGACCTGCCCACCCGCCTGGTGTTTGCTGATACTCTGGACTCCATCCTTGCAGCATGAAATCGGGGTCTGGCCCCAATCACGGGTGGCAGTTGGCTTTTCGACCGACCCTGCCTGCTCCCACCGAGCCCACTCGACAAGAGCAAGATCCTGGCCAGAGTTGACGTTTAAGATCACTGATCTGAAACATTTTAGTGTTCCAGTGTTTTCAATTCTATTTCAGGTTTCCAGCATCTGCGGTATTTTGCTTTTATTTTAAAAGTAGGGGGAGTTTTAATTCACAAGAATTGGGGGGGGAGCGGTATGGTGGGGTGGTGTTGGGAGCAGGTGGGGGTAAAAATGATTGATTTTTAGAGTTGGAGAACAATGCAACTCTAATGTGCCAGCTTCCGGTATTAACCGAGGTACGTTTGGAGACTGGACAGAAAGTAAAAGTGCCAAAGTCATGGATTTCCTAATTGGACTGAATGTTGCAATTAAGAACCTTGGGAGATGTTAATGAGGTACTTTTAAATTGTTTTGAACTTAGCTCCAAATTTTATATTGGAAAGACATGGGGTGGAATTTTACATTGGCAGGATTTTAAGGTCCCACCAGAGTCAATGGTCTTTTGAACAGCTCATGCATTTTACTGTCCCGCTCCCGCTGCGACAGGGCCCTAAAATTTTGCCCATGTATTCTGGGGCTCGGGGAACCAACAAGGGAAGCAGGTGAGTTTGAGCAGTAGTTCAGGTGGGTATTTAAATTCGTCACTGTCCCATCTGAATAAAACCTCAGTCATCGCAGCTGCTGTCTCAGTGCCCTTTGTTACATGTCTGGCAGGGAGTGCTTGTGTCAGCATTTTACAACTTGGAGGATTTCAAATTGCCTTGGATGTGTTTGAATGTACATTAGAAGATCATCACCATCCATAGCAGTGACATCATGCTGGGGTAGCCTCAAACACTGCTCAATTCACCAATGCAGTGTCACTCATCTACCAACAACCTGTTTAAACCAGAAACCACACCTCACATTCACAGCTTCACCTCAACATCACACTCTCAGCACAGTTACAATCCTCATACCCACATCTCACAGCTGAGACACACTTTCAGCTATTCATCCATGACAGGCACATCATCTAAACATAGTGCATCACACTCACAGATATACTTCTCTATCTCTGGCAGGGCAAGATGGTTTGTAGCTGCATATAGGAGCACTTAACCAGCTGGGGACAGGTATGGCTGCATGTCCTTACTCCAGTGGAAGAGACAAACAATTACATATTGGATAGGATTACATATAGAATATATAACGCAGAATCAGGCCATTCAGGCCAGCCAGTCCATGGTTGTGTTAATGCTCCACGCAAGCCTCCTCCGATCTTTTTTCACCTAAATCTACTATCGTAACCATGTATGTTGCCTTGGATCACAGAATCATCGAATCACAGAAGAGGCCCTTCGGCCCATTGAGTTTGCACCGACACGTGAGAAACACCTGATCTACCTACCTAATCCCATTTACCATGACTTGGCCCATAGCCTTGAATGTTATGACATGCCAAGTGCTCATCCAGGTACGTTTTAAAGGATGGGAGGCAACCCGCCTCCACCACCCTCCCAGGCAGTGCATTCGAGACTGTCACCACCCTCTGGGTAAAAAAAATTTTCCTCACATCCCCTCTAAACCTCCTGCCCCTCACCTTGAACTTATATCCCCTCGTGACTGACCATTCAACTAAGGGGAACAGCTGCTCCCTATCCACCCTGTCCATGCCCCTCATAATCTTGTACATCTCGATTAGGTTGCCCCTCACTCTTCTCTGCTCCAATGAAAACAACCCAAGTCTATCCAACCTCTCTTCATAACTTAAATCCCAGGCAACATCCTGGTGAATCTCCTCTGCACCCCATCCAGTGCAATCACACCCTTCCTATAATGTGGCGACCAGAACTGCACACAGTACTCTGGCTGTGGCCTCACCAAAGCTCTATACAACTCCAACATGACTTCCTCACTTTTGTAATCTATGCCTCGATTGAAAAAGGCATGTGTCCCATATGCCTTTTTCACCACCCCATTAACATGCCCCTCTGCCTTCAGAGATCTATGGACACACACGCCAAGGTCCTTTCGTTCCTCAGAACTTCCTAGTGTCAATGCCATTCATTGAATACTTCCTTGTCAAATTACTCCTTCCAAAGTGTATCACCTCACACTTTTCAGGGTTAAATTCCATCTGCCACTTATCTGTCCATTTGACCATCCCATCTATATCTTCCTGTAGCCCAAGAAATTCAACCTCACAGTTAACCACCTGGCCAATCTTTGTGTCATCCGGAAACTTACTAATCCTACCCCCCACATAGTCATCTATGTCGTTTATATAAATGACAAATAATAGGGGACCGAGCACAAATCCTTGTGGTACGCCACTGGACTTCCAGTCACTAAAGCATCCTTCTGTCATCATCCTCTGTCTCCTACAACTAAGCCAATTTTGAATCCACCTTATCAAATTACCCTGTAACCCATGTGTATTTGCCTTCTTTATAAGTCTCCCATGTGGGACCTTGTCAAAGGCTTTGCTGAAATCCATATAAACTACATCAACTGCAGTATCCTCATCTACACACCTGGTCACCTCCTCAAAAAATTCAATCAAATTTGTTAGGCATGACCTCCCTCTGACAAAGCCATGCTGACTATCCCTGATCAAACCTTGCCTCTCCAAGTGGAGATCGATTCTCTCCTTCAGAATTTTCTCCAGTAATTTCCCTACCACTGACGTGAGACTCACTGGCCTGGAGTTCCCCGGTTTATCTCTACAACCTTTCTTAAATAGCAGAACCACATTAGTTGTTCTCCAGTTCTCTGGCCCCGTGGCCAGAGAGGAATTAAAAATTTGGGTCAGAGCCCCTGCGATCTCCTCCCTTGCCTCCCTCAGCAGTCTGGTACACAAATCATCCGGACCTAGAGATTTGTCCACTTTTAAGTCTGCCAAAACCTCCAATATCTTGTCACTCCCTATATCAATTTGCTTAAGAACCTCGCAGTCGCTCTCCGAGTTTGATACCTTCATCCTCATTTTCTTGGGTGAAGACGGATGTGAAGTATTCATTCAACACTCTAGCGATATCCTCTGGCTCCACCCATAGATTGCCCCCTTGGTCCCTTATGGGTCCTACTCTTTCCCTGGTTATCCTCTTCCCATTGATATGCTTATAGAATATCTTGGGATTTTCCTCACTTTTACCAGCCAGAGCTTTCTCATATCCCCCCTTTTCCGTCCTAATTGCTTTCTTAAGCTCCACCCTGCACTTTCTGTACTCCACTAATGCCTCAGCTGATTTGTTTCCTTTGTACCTGCTAAAAACCTCTCTTTTCCTTCTCATTGTAATGTGAATATCTCTGGTCATCTATGGTTCTCTGGGCTTGTTATTCCTTCCTATCACCCTAGATGGATCATGTTGAGCCTGTACCCTCCCCATTTCCTTTTAGAATGCCCCCCACTGTTGCTCTGTAGATTTCCCCACAAGTAGCTGTTCCCAGTCTACCTTGGCCAGATCCTGCCTTACTTTACTAAAATCCACTCTCCCCCAATTCCAAAACAATTTTTTGCAACTTGTCTATTTCTTTGTCCATAACAAACTTAAACTGTACCATGTTGTAGTCACTATCACTAAAATGCTCCCTCACCACCACCTCAGCCACCTGTCTGGCTTCATTCCCCATGGATGACCTTGACAGCCAACCTCTAGAGAACTAAGGCCTCGTGGCCCCATCTTACTTTGGCTGTACTGCTGTGGGGCATCTACTCCCTCTGTGGTGACAGAGGACGAGGCTGAAGGGATCACAGGCACAGGGGATTCTGAAGGGCCAGATAGTCTTATAGATTCCTAAGTGGCTCAGGGATGTGCAACAGTCGTTCCTCCTTCCTTTGGTGCTCGAGGGCCCCTGTCTGACTGCTTGAGGGGAAGGAGCAGCTGGACAAAGGATCAGGAAACCTATCCCACTCTTGCGTAGTGATTGCAAAAGCACACCCATGGCTACAGTGATGGAGTGCTGGTTGACGTGCGTTGCCGACATAATCTGCTGGTCCAGCATTTCCATGGTATCCACCACCTGTCCCATGGAGAACTCCATGCGTGTACAGGCTTTGGGGAGTCAGGAGGTGAGTCACTTATCACAAGATTCCTAGCCTCTGACCTGCTTTTGTAGCCACAGTATTTATATGGCTAGTCCAGTTCAGTTTCTGGTCAATGGTAAACCCCCAGGATGTTGATAGTGGGGGATTCAGTGATGGTAATGCCATTAAACATTAAAGGGGCAATGGTTGGACTCTCTCTTGTTGCAGATGGTCATTGCCTGACACTTGTGTGATACGAATGTGACTTGCCACTTGTCAGCCCAAGCCTGGACATTTTCCAGGTATTGCTGCATTTGGACATGGATTGCTTCAATATCTGAGGAGTTGCTCCCTGGTGAAGTGTTTCTGTTTGGTGGTGGAATCATGCTAGAGTTGGTGGAAATGGCGGAGGATGATCCTTTGAATGCGCAGGCTGGTGGGGTGATAAGTAAAGTCAAGGGGGACCCTATCATGTTTCTGGGAGGGAGAGGAAGGTGTGAGGATGGATGCGCAGGAGATGGGTCAGACACGGTTGAGGGCCCTGTCAATCACCGTGGGTGGAAAACCTCGGTTAAGGAAGAAGGAAGACATGTCAGAGGAACTGTTTTTGAAAGTGGCATCATCAGAACACATGCGACGGAGGCGAAGGAACTGAGAGAATGGGATGGAGTCCTTACAGAAAGCGGGGTGTGAGGAGCTGTAGTCGAGGTAGCTGTGGGAGTCGGTAGGCTTGTAATAGATATTGTTGGACAGTCTATCACCAGAAATTGACACAGAGAGTCAAGGAAGGGAAGGGAAGAGATGGACCATGTGAAAATGATGGAGTGGTGAAAATTGGAAGCAAATTTAATACATTTTTCCAGGTCCAGACAAGAGCTTGAAGCAGCACCAAAGCAATTATTGATGTACCGGAGAAAGAGTTCTCGGAGGGGGCCAGAGTAGGACTGGAACAAGGAATGTTCCACGTACCCCATAGAGAGACAGGCATAACTGGGGCCCATGCGGGTACCCATAGACACACCTTTTATCTGGAGGAAGTGAGAGGAGTTTAAGGAGAAGTTGTTCAGTGTGAGAGCAAGTTCAGCCAGACGGAGGAGAGTAATGGTGGATGGGGATTGTTCGGGCCTCTGTTCGAGGAAGAAGCAGAGAGCCATCAGGTGGGGGATGGAGGTATAGAGGGATTGGACGTCCATGGTGTAGAGGAGGCGGTTGCGCCCAGGGAACTGGAAATTGTTGATATGATGTAGGGTTTCAGAGGAATCACGGATGTAGGTGGGAAGGGACTGGACAAAGGGAGAGAGAATGGAGTCAAGATAGCAAGAAATGAGTTCCGTGGGGCAGGAACAGGCTGACATGATTGGTCTACCGGGACAGTCCTGTTTGTGGATTTTGAGACTTCATGGAACTCAGGGACAAGATGGGAGATAATTGGGGCGGGAAAGGTGTTTGGTACCCTTGAATGAACGCGGGACCTTGCATCACATCGATTAGCCATTCTATTCATGAGTCTTGGAAAGAGATAAATGCAAAATGTATTTACAAAAGTGGGAAGTACATACAGTGATTGAACACCCGTGCCACCATTGTGCATTCCAGTCCCGACATCTGTAGCAGAGGTGGAAACAGTCTGCTGGCTACTATGCCCTGTTGTCTGAGAAGAATTTGGCAGCTGTCCTCTGGAGGCCCGAGGCCTGGAGGGTGCGGGCCTGGTAAGCGTCTCCTGCTCCAGAACGGGTACACCCACTTTGACCTGACCTGCTGGATTTGGTGGGGTCACAGACAGAGGGGATTTGAAGCAGCAGTACATCCATGGAGACTCCTGGGTGGATGCCCTTGGGTGTCTGACTGGCATTCCTTCACCCTTTGGGTGCCCAAGGTCCTTGAGGAGAAGAGGCACTGGAGGGAGATCAAGGTGGCCCGTTCCACTCACGCCTAGCTACTGCTGGAAAGCACCAATGGTTTGAGTGATGGAGGGCAGGTCTAAGCACAAATTTGGCAGGAACTGCTGAATGTGGGTCTCCAAGGTGGCTGCCAGCCTTCCCATGGAGACTTCGATGCGCTCGCAAACCGGAGCCATGACATAAGGCAGAAAGAGGACAGACACCTCCATTTTTCATTTTGGTCTGATGACAGCCTCTGACAACACTGCCTGTTGCTCCCCTGCCTGTCCCTGCAACTCCAAAATTTTTCTCAGGGCTGATTGCAGAGTTTGATCATTGGACTCGGAATTTGCAGGGCCTGGTCTCCAGCAGTCCTCCGAGTGTCAGAGACCTCGGCTGTCACTGCCTCTTCCTGCTGTGCACGCGTGTCTGTGAGTTGATCACCAGGTTGTGAATCCAAACCTATTCTAGAACTAGGACGCCTGGGGTGTAGGTAGAGGGGGCAGGTGAACGCAGTGATGGGTCTTCCATGGATACTTCCTCAGAATCCTCATCTGAGGTGGTCTCGGGGCTGGGGGCTTAGGCTCTTGCTGGAACTGTCCCTCTACCTTTTCTTGCTGGTGGCTGGAATAGAGAGAAGAGATAATTAGTGATTGACTAGGCAGTCTCTTATACTATAGGACACTCACAGTCATTGTCTTTATATTGTTGAAGTATACTGGGTGGAGTCTCACAGGCTTTTTCATGAGGCTGATCTCACCTTCCGTGCAGGAAAGATTCCTATCCTCTCTGCCGTCTGTTTGTCATACAGGGAGTTTGTCCTAAACGCCATGATCTCCCCTCTCGTCATCGATCTGTCTCTTTTGTTGTGGAAAATCCTGTTCTGCATAAAGACAGATGGATTGACAATGAGCACCATGGACGAAAGAGCATTTCAGAAGCACACACACCTGTTCTGTGTGCTGAGCCCTCCCAAGTAACTGAAGAAGATGCTGTTTGTGTAGAATCTTACATGAGATCGTGATCTTAAAGTGGCTGGCAGATATTCAGTGCTAATGTCCCATCCACTGGTCATGTGTGACTTTCTTGTCAATTGTAACTCTTAGGCTGCCTGACGCCCTACTGAGAATGTGAGTTTGGAGTGAGGAGGACATTCACTTTCTCTGGCAGAGCGCATCAGATCGTTCATCTTTTTCCCACACAGCAGGGCAGTCTTTTCCTGTGGTCCATGGCGTTGGCCTCCCTAGCAACCCAGGCCAATGTGGTTAGGTTTCGTGGAACTCCTGCTCCCATCCCTCAGAAAGAGGACCTCCTCCCTGTGTGGCCTGGAGGAGAGTCCCGAGGGAGGCGTCACTGAACCATGAAGCGAAGGGTTTGGATCTTTTAGGCGCCATGGAGAACTTGAATGACACAATACCTGGCCCGCAGAGAGTGAATGTTTGTGTGGGTGCCATTTAGATATGGTGCCAACTTTGACCATATGAGGTATCTGTGCCCATCCCACAATTTGATGAGCTTCTCACTAATGCATAAATAATGAGCTGAAAAGTGGAAGATCTGGCATGAAAATCCACCCCGCCACCCAACGGGAATGACCCAGAATTTCTCGCCTGCCACTGCACTATGTCTCCAGAATGGAAAATTCCACCTTTTGTATCAGACTTCAAGGTAGCAGACACAAAAATCATTCTGGAAATAATTGAGAGCCAAAGGTATTATGAAAATCAGGGGCTTAATGATCTTAGTAATGAAATAGTACTGGAGAAATTAATAGGACAGAAAGACAACAAATCCCTTAGAATTGAAGGCCATACCCTCACATTTTAAAAGCGGTGACTGCAGAAATAATGGTTTGATCTTTCAGACTTCCATAGACACTAGCATGGACCCTGTGATTGGAAGCTAGCAAATGTAACTCCGCTACTCAAGAAAGGACTTAGAAATAGAACCAGGAACTAGTGGCCAGCTAGCTTAAAGTTAGTAGTAGAGGAATGCTAGAATCCATTTTTGGGAGTCTTGTAACAGGCCACTTACAAAATCATATACCTGGGGAGAATCAATAAGGAGAAATAAAAGGGAAATTGTATTTGACAAACCTATTAAAGTAATTCAAGGAAGTACCTATTAGGGTGGCTAAATGGAAACCAGTGAATGTAGTGAATTTGGATTTTCAAGAAACATTCATAAGATGGTACATAATACACAAAATTAGCGGTTGTGGGATTTGGGGTAGATATACTGGCATGGATTGAGGAATGGTCAATGGACAGAAAACAGTGTGAATGGGTCATTTTCAGATTGGGGTACTGAAAGATTTAGCATCATTATGGAAAAGGACAAAAATAGAACAAGGATGAAAGTTCTAAATTGGGGGAACACAAATTTTACAAAGCTCAGAGATGAGCTGGCGAAAGTGGTCTAGATAGAGCTATTAGTAGGGAAAACAGTGTCAAATCAGTGGAAGGCATTCAAAAGCAAGATTCTATGGGCACAGCATAGACATATCCCCATAAAAAAAGGGTGGTACTGCCAAATCTAGAGCCCCCTGGTTATCCAGGAGCATACAGGCCAAGGTAAAGCAGAAAAAGAAGGCTTATGAGAGTCACAAAAGACTTAATACTGTAGGAAGCCTAAAGGAGTATAGAAAGTATAGGGATGAAGTAAAAATGGAAAAATGAAAAAAGAGAGGATATGCAAAAATATTGGCAGGTAAAATCAAAGTAAACCCAAAGGTGTTTTACAAGTACATTAAGAGCAAGAGAATAACTAAGGAAAGGATAGGGCCTATCAGAGATGTCCATGGTAACATGCGTTAATGCTGAAGATATGGGCAGGGTTCTCAATGAATACTTTGTCTCCATCTTCAATATGGAGAGGGATGATGCAGACATTCTAGTTAATGAGGAGGAGTGTGAAACATAAGGTACAATAAGCATAGTGAGAGAGGAAGAGCTGGAGTGACTGACATCCTTGAAGGTGTATAAGTCACCAAAATTGTATCCCAGGCTGTTAAAGGAAGCCAGGGAGGAAATAACAGATGTTCTGAGGATCACTTTCCAATCCTCACTAGATATAGGTGAGGTACCAGAGCATTGAAGATCTGCAAATGTTGTACTATTATTTAAAAAGGGAGCAAGGGATAGACCAGAAAATTTATAGACTGGTCAATGTGACTTCAGTGTTGGGCAAGTTATTGGAATCAATTCTGACAGATTGGATAAACTACCACTTAGAAAGGCACGGGTTGATCAGTCGACATGGTTGTGTTAGGGGAAGGTTATGCCCTACTAACTTAATAAAAATTTTTGAGGAAGTAACAAGAAGAATTGATGAGGGCAGTGCAGTGTATGTTGTCTACATGGATTTTAGTGAGGCATTTGGCAAGGTCCCACATGTCAAACTGGTCAGAGAAGTGAGATCTCATGGGATACAGGGGAAGGTGGCAAGTTGGATGCAAAATTGGCTCAGCGACAGGGAACAAAGGGTAAAGGTCAATGGATGTTTTTGTGTGATGGGAAATGGTTTTGTGGTGTTCCACAGGGTCCAGTGTTGGGCCCCTTGCTGTTTGTTGTATATATTAACAATTTGGATGTAAATATGGCAGGTATGATTGGGAAATTTGCAGATGACACAAAAATTGGCCGTGTAGTTGATAATGAAGAGGATAGCTGGTGTCTCCAGAATTATATCAATGGTCTGTTTGAGCAGACAGAAAAATGGCAAATGGAATTCAATCCAGAAAAGTGTGAGATAATGCATTTGGGGAGGGCAAACAAAGCAAGAGAATGCTCAATAAACGGGAGGATATTGAGAGGGATTGAGGAAGTGAGAGATGTTGGAATGCATGACCACAGGTCCCTGAAGGTGTCAGGGCAGGTAGATAAGGTGGTCAAGGAAACTTATGGAATGCTTTCCTTTATTGCACAAGGTGCTGAATACAAAAGCAGGGATGTAATGATAGAACAGTATAAAACACTGGTTAGGCCACAGCTGGAATTTTGTGTACAGTTCTGGTCACCACATTACAGTAAGGACATAATTGCTCTGGAGAGAGTGCAGAGGAGATTTACAAGAATGTTGCCTGGGCTTGAAAATTGCAGCTATTAGGGGAGATTAGGTAGGCTAGGGTTGTTTTCCTTAGAACTGAGGAAGCTGAGGGGTGACCTAATTGAGGTGTACAAAATTATGAGGGGCCTAGATAGGGTGCACAGTAAAGCCTTGTTTCCCCTAGCTGAGGGGTCAATTACCAGGAAGCATAGATTTAATGTTATGGTAGAAGGGTTAGAGGGGATAAGAGGAAAAAATTTTTCACCCAGAGGGTGGTAGGTGTCTGGAATTCACTGCCTAAATTGGTGGTTAAGGCTGAAATGCTCAACTCACTCAAAAGGTACTTGAATCTGCATTTGAAGCGTTGCAATCTGCAAGACTATGGACCAGGTATTAGAAAGTGGGATTAAAATGTGCGGTTAGTTTCTTTTTCATCTTTTTCTGGCCGGCACAGACATGATGAGTGAATGGCCTCTTTCTGCGCAGTAACTTTTCTATGGTTCTATGGAAAGCATCAGTGCTTGGGGCTCAGTTATTTACAATTTTTCATGTCATGGGAGGATCATGTGTAATATATTCAAGTTTGCTGTTGAAATAAAGTTAGGTGGGAAAGTAAGCTGTGGGAGGACGCAAAGATGAAAAAGGGATTTAGACAGGTTAAATAATTGGGCATGACATGATGAAATAAAAAATGCAAAAATGATGACACAAACATGACAGATGGAATATAATGTGGAGAAATGCGAAGTTATCCACCTGGTTGGAAAAATAGAAAAGCAAAATATTTTTAAATGGTGAGAGAGGAATTTGGGTGTCTTGTAAATGAATCACAGAAATTTAACTTGCATGTACAGCAACTAGGATAGCAAATGATGTATTTGCCTTTATTTGGAAGGGCTGGAGTATAAGAGTAAGGAAGTAATAATGAAATTAAATGGAACCTTAGTAAGACCATACCTGGAATGCTATGTATGGAGATCAAACTTTACAAAAGGAAGGATATAGTGCCTTAGAGGGACCAAGGAAAAGATTCACTAAACTGATTCCTCAGGTAAGGGGATTGTTCTATGCGAAGATCAGACTAGGCCAATATTCCCTAGAGTTTCGAAGAATGAGAATGATCTCATTGAAACATGTAAAATCCTTAATGGGTTTGACAAGGTAGATCCTGGGAGGATGTTTTCCCTTAACTGGGGAGTGCAGAGCTAGGGATCAAGGTTTCAGGATAAGGAGTCGGCCATTTAGGTTGGAGAGAAGGAGAAGCTTCTTCACTCAAGGGTTATGAATCTTGAAATTCTCTATTCTAGAGGCCGTAGGTGCTCCTTTGCTGAGTGTATTCAAAATAGAGGTTGATAGATTTTTGGGTACTAAGGAAATTAGAGGATAGTGTGGAAAGCTGAGGTTGAAGATCAGCCATGATCTTATTGAATAGTGAGGCAGGCTTGAAGGTGGGGATGGCTGACTCCTGCTCCTATTTCTTAAGTTCCAACACACTTCTAGGGTTGCTAAGGCACCACGCCAGTGGAGTGGCAGTCACACCATGGAGCATTAAACTGCTGTCCTCTCTCAGGATGACAGCATCTATCTTCCCACTACTGCCACCCTGCCAGTGCCCTTGTTGTTGGGTGTTGACCTGCCATCCTGTCATCCTTGCTGAAGTGCTACTGTCCAAATCCAGGTCCTCAAGGCCCTGAGTCGCAGGGGTCAACTTACAAAGGCTGGTCTCCCCCCTTGAAAGTCATTAGCCTTCCACTAGGCCTTCTGGCATAGTACTGAAAATAAGCAGAAGGACAGGCAAAAGATAGATATTAAGGAAATCCATAGGGCTGATTTGTTTACTTTCAAATGAAATGTTGGATGGTTATTTGATAAGGTTGGTTTGGAATATTTGTTTTGTAGTGACTTTTATTTCAATATTGCCAAGATGAGGATCAGTAACAGATGTGGGACTGACATTGAACACAGAATTGGGGATGTGTTCTATAATACTGCAGTTGAATAAGCCAAACTCAGACAGCCTGAGGATGTGTTAGTTGCCTCCTTCTTTCCTCCTCCTCAACTGCTCACTCTATACCTGGTGGCAAGGGCTGTCCCAGAGGCTTCCAGGCAGTGGAAGCACAGCTAATGACATTTCACATGGCAGCAAGGCTCTCATCATATGCATATTCTCCATGGTTGCACAGCAGATAGATGAGCTGGGGGGTCAGTGAATAACTTTTGCTGCCTAGCAGTCACCCTTTGGTTTCTTGTAGCGGCTCAAATGCCACCACAATGGGCTGGCACACAATAAAGGATCACAGCTACTGTCAGGATATTGGGAATTGACCTGCATGATTTGTGGTGCATGGTCATACACCAATTGGACGTTGAAGGAGTGGAAGTCCTTGTAGTTGAGGTACCTTTCTGAACTTGCATGTTACAATCCCCACCAAAAGTGACACATTTGCAGTCAATGGCACACCCATTGCACCTTATAGAAGCCTGGCTAAGCTGTGTGCCTATGTCTGCTGCTTTCTGGAAATAGAGAATGCATTATATTCTCCTCATCTCACATACAGTGCATTGGTGACCACCCCACCTTCACAAATGCCCCCAGCCACCTCCCCTTCAATCCCCCACCACCCCCACTCCAACCACGCCCCCCAGCACCTCCCCCACCTGTCGCTGCCATGTACTAAAGTGGACAATGAGCTGCCAACTGCTGTAGCCTGAGAGGAGCTTAACGGAAAGATGATCATGGCCATGGGCACCTTTACAGCCACTGACAATGCCATTCTCGTCCTGCTCTTGGGCTCATGAAACAGGTGGCACATTTCAGTAATCAATTTCATAGTGAAACAGAGAAAGGTTGTCCATACTGTTTCTCTCTGAGGTTGATATTGCTTCCTGAAAATGGGTGAGTAGATATGTCCTCCTAATGATAACACTTTGCCCCTCTCCTCCTGCCATTAAAACCTCCAAACATTTGTCCAAACTCAGCAACTGCCAGTAGAAATCAATCAGCAACTAACTTGAAGGTGATTGATGATCCCTTTAAATAGAATTGGCGGGGGGCTGGGCGCCCGCTCATTCCTGATGCTGAACACATGTTCAGCTGTGCAAGGTTAAGAAAGGGCATCGGTGGGAGCCTTCAGGTCAAAAATAGCACTGCTAGAGTCAAATCAAAGTTGAATGCTGACTTGCATCACAATCTGCTTACTCAGCAGAGTTCTACAGCAGATTTCCAATGCCCATTCAAACGACCTGTACAAAATGGCCCACACCAGAGTGTCCATACATGGCGTCTTGCCATCTTGGACCTGAAATGGCACCTGCAGTGCCAAAATTACAGCGCAATGCAACAAAATTATGCAGTAGTTAATTTTCACGCAGATCGGAACAAGAAGAACAAGCTTTTCTAGAACATGGGACAGTCTTCCTTAACAATATATCTTACAACTGAAAAATGAACAGATCATCATGAATTTATTAATGAGCAACACACCTATGACTCTATAACCTCAATTAGTTAGCAATCTGATATGATAAGGGAGCATCTTGTAAATAGTGGTCAAAAAATGATCCAATCTGAAACAGATTAATTTTGTGAAGGAGAAAGGAGCATCATACACCATGGTTTTAAACTGAAATAAGGCAAACTTGGAAAGTATGAGAAATGAATTGAAGACAGTAAAGACAAACAGTAGGAGATATTGATGTAATAAAGGTTGCCACCAGAGACCCAGGGTAATGCCCGGGTCCCACCATGACAGATGGCGGAATTTGAATTCAGTAAAAATCTGGAATTAAAAATCTAATGATGACCATTGTCGATTGCTGTAAAAACCCATCTGGTTCATGAATGCCCCTTAGGGAAGAATATCTACTTTCCTCACCTGGTCTGCCTACATGTGACTCCAGATCTGCAGTAATGTGCTCTTAAAGGACTGAAGCCGATGGACCACTCGACATTGACCTAGGGACCGGAAATGACAACGGCAATGGCAAACCCAGCACTGTCAACCCTGCAAAGTCCTCCTTACTAACATCTGGGGACTTGTGCCAAAATTGGGAGAGCTGTCTCACAGGATAGTCAAGCAACAGCCTCACATAATCATGCTTACAGATCATGTCCCAGACACCATCATCACATCACTGGGTATGTCCTGTACCACCAGCAGGACAGACCCAATAGAGGTGGTGGCACAGTAGTATACAATTGGGAGGGAGTTGCCCTGAGAGTCCTCAACATCGACTCTGGACCCCATGAAGTGTCATGGCATCAGGTCAAACATGGGCAAGGAAACCTCCTGCTGATTACTGCATATCGCCTCCCCCAGCCCCGCCACCCTCAGCTGATGAAGCAGTACTCCTCCATGTTGAACACCACTTGGAGGAAGCACTGAGTAAGGCAAGGTTGCAGAATGTACTCTGGGTGGGTGACTTCAATGTCCATCACTAAGAGTGGCTTGGCTGCAGCATCACAGACTGAGCTGGCCGAGTACTAAAGGACAAAGCTGCTAGACTGCGTCAGTGGCAGGTGGTGAGGGAACCAACAAAAGGGAAAATCATACTTGACTTCATCTTCACCAAACTGCCTGCCGCAGATGCATCTGTCCATGAGAGTATTGGTAGAAGTGACCACTGCACAGTCCTTGTGGAGATGAAGCCCTTTCTTCATATTGAGGATATCCTCCATCATGTTGTGTGGCAATACTGCTGTGCTAAATGGGATAGATTTCAAACAGATCTAGAAACTCAAGACTGGGCAGCCATAAGGCGCTGTGGGCCATCAGCAGCAGCAGAATTATACTCAACCACAATCTGTAACCTCATTGCCCAGCATATTGACCACTCTACCATTACCACCAAGCCAGTAGATCAACCCTGGTTCAATGAAGAATGCAGGAGGGCATACCAGGAGCAGCATCAGGCATACTTAAAAATGAGGTGTCAACCTGGTGAAGCTACAACACAGGACTACTTGTGTACCAAACAACATAAGCAGCATGTGATATACAGAACTAAGCAATTCCACTATCAACGGATCAGATCTAAGCTGTACAGTCTTGCTACATCCAGTCGTGAATGGTGGTGCACAATTAAACAACTCACTGGGTGAGGTGGCTCCACAAATATCCTCATCCTCAATGATGCAGGAGCCCAGCACATCAGTGCAAAAGATAAGGCTGAAGCATTCACAACAATCATCAGCCAGAAGTGCCGAGTGGATGATCCATCTGGGCCACCTCTGGAGGTCCCTAGCATCACAGATGCCAGTCTTCAGCCAATTCGATTAACTCCACGTGATATCAAGAAATGGCTGAAGGCACTGGATACTGCAAAGGCTATGGGCCCTGACAATATTCCGGCAATAGTATTGAAGAATTGAGCTCCAGAACTTGCCGGGCCTCTAGCCAAGCTGTTCTAGTACAGCTACAACACTGGCATTTACCTGGCAATGTCAAAAATTGCACATGTATATTCTGTACACAAAAAGTAGGACAGATCCAACCCGGCCAATTACCACCCCATCAGTCTACTTTCGATCATCAGTAAAATGACGGAAGGGGTCATCAACAGTGCCGTCAAGCGGCACTTGCTTCATAATAATCTGCTCATTGATGCTAAGTTTGGGTTCCACCAGGGCTACTTAGCTTCTGACCTCATTACAGCCTTGGTTCAAACATGGACAAAAGAGCTGGACTCCAGAAATGACCTGAGAGTGACTGCCCTTGACATCAAGGCAGCATTTGACTTAGTGTGGCATCAAGGAATCCGAGCAAAACTGGAGATCAATGGGAATGAGGGGGCAAACTCTCTGCTGGTTGGAGTCATACCTAGCACAAAGGAAGATGGCTGTTGTTTTTGGAGGTCAATCATCTCAGTTCCAGGACATCATTGCAGGAGTTCAGCAGGGTAGTGACTTGGGCCCAACCATCTTCAGCTGCTTCATCAATGACCTTCCTTGCATTATAAGGTCAGAGGTGGGGATGTTCGCTGACGATTGCACAATGTTCAGCACCATTCACACTCCTCAGATACTGAAGCAGTCCATGTCCAAATGCAGCAGGACCTGAACAATATTCTGACTTGGGCTGACAAGTGGCAAATCACATTCGCACCGCACAAGTGCCAGGCAATGACCCTCTCCAACAAGAGAGAATCTAACCATCGCCCATTGACATTCAATGGCATTGCCATCGCTCAATCCCCCACTATCTACATCCGGGGGGTTATCATTGATCAGAAACTGAACTGGACCAGCCACATAAACACTGTGAATAACTCACTTCCTGACTCCCCAAAGTCTGTCCACCATCTACAAGGCACAAGTCAGGAGTATGGTGGAATGCTCTCCACTTGTCTGGGTGAGTGCAGCTCCAAGAACACTCAAAGAGCTTGACAGCATGCAGGACAAACAGCCCAACTGATTCGCACCCCTTCTGCAAACATTCACTCCCTCCACCATCGACGAACAGTGGCAGCAAGGTGTACCATCTACAAGATGCACTGCAGGAACTCACCAAGGCTCCTTAGGCAGCAACCTCCAAACCCACGACCGCTGCCATCTAGACAGCCACGGGCAGCAGATACATGGGAACACCACCACCTGGAAGTTCCCCTCCAAGCCACACGCCATTCTGACTTGAACTATATCACCGTTCCTTCATTGTCGCTGGGTCAAAATCTTAGATCACCCTCCCTAACAGCACTGTGGGTATTCCTATGCCATAGGAACTACAGCGGTTTATCCGACTGATTCCTGGGATGGCGGGACTGACATATGAGGAGAGATTGAGTCGTTTAGGATTATATTCACTGGAGTTCAGAAGAATGAGGGGGATCTCATAGAAACTTATAAAATTCTAATAGGACTAGACAGGGTAGATGCAGGAAGGATGTTCCCAATGATGGGGGAGTCCAGAATCAGGGGTCACAGTCTAAGGATATGGGGTAGACCATTTAGGACTGAGATGAGGAGAAATTTCTTCACCCAGAGAGTGGTGAGCCTTTGGAATTCGTTACCACAGAAAGTAGTTGAGAACAAAACATTGTATGCTTTCAAGAAGGAGTTAGATATAGCTTTTGGGGCAAAAGGGACGAAAGGCTATGGGGAGAAAGCGGGAGCAGGCTATTGGATTGGATGATCATCCATGATCATAATGAATGGCGGAGCAGGCTCGAAGGGCCGAAAGGCCTACTCCTGCTCCTAGTTTCCATGTTTCTATGTAAGAAGGCAGCTCACCACCAGATTCTCAAAGGCAATTAGGGATGGGCAATAAATGCTGGCCTAGCCAGTGACATCCACATCCGGTAAATGAATGAAAAAAAAAGATGCAAACAAGGAATATGAAAATAATTGCAAAGTGTATCAAAAATAATGTCAAAGATTTTTTTCAACATATTAAGAAAAAGGGAATGGTTAAAAAGCAATGTGGCACATTAAAGACAGGGTGACCAACTTTAATGAAATGAAATCAGGGCCGCTTCAACCATGGGACCCGGTCGGGGCTGCCTGCGAGCATAGAGTGGGTGGGGGTTGCTGATGAGCATGAGAGTGTGGGCTACAGGTTTCTGGTGATCGTTAGAGTGGCGGGGGCAGGGAGGCGATTTAAAGCAACCAAAACTTACAACTTATCTTGTGGAGTCAGTATCAGTAACAGTATCATCTCTGCTGACTGGCTCACGGAATTGCAGTCCTACTTAAATCACTCAGCTGAGATTCCAGGCTTAGTCTCCCATAGCTGTCTTGGAAATTTGGGACTAAAGGTGCTCCTTAAGGGATGCAGGACAAACAGTCAAAATAAGAACAATCCCTTAAATTACAGTGTTATATATTGTTGTATTATCTGTAAATAGCTAAGGACTACTTAGCTAGGAACTAATATGTTATGTGTAACTTCCGGGGGTCACATTTCACAGTTCCACTAGAGACTGATGTGATGTGTACAGAACTGGTTCAATCCAGTATTTCTATTGTACAGAAAGCATGGCAAAGTGTTTCTGATCTTTTCAAGCTTTAAGTATGAGCATTAGCAACTTTTGGGAGCCATGAGACAATAAGAACACATAGTATGGTGCAGCCTGTGTCTGAGTAAACCTAAAGCAATTTAAATTAATTCAATGCTGATTCAGAAAATCAAGCCACATTAATGCTGGAAGAGTAACATCATCCTGCTCAGACTATACCAGAAGATCTTTCCTGAAAATTTGGAAGTAAATGGTTATCCACGGAAAGGTGTTCTGAAACTGAACAACGTCATACTAACATCATACAGAAAGCTGAGATTCTACAGCTAGGAACAACCCAAATCAGAGGGACACACAAAGGCAAAGATGTTAACTGTATGTTATAGGTCACCGAAACAGATGGTCCTGCTATCCTGGGTTGAACAGTTGTGAAGAGCTGCAAATTATCTCAGTAAACCATGAGGTAAGGAAGAGGGTATATCCATTGACAAGCACCCTCCAATCAGATGCAAAGAAGATCTGATGCAAATATACCCAGAGTGTTTCAATGAGACAGTTGGATACTTTGAAGATTTTGAGTATCACATCAATTTTGACCCAGCAATGAAACCAGTATCCCCCACCAAGTATCAATGGAACTAAAAGGGAAGCTTGAAAGAGAGCTTCAAGAGGTAGAAGAAAAGAAGGCGATTGCCAGAGTCACAGAGCCTACAGATTAGGTAAATTCTATCGTGATGAGACAGAAGCCAAATGGGCGACTAAGAATTTGCTGGATCGCAAAGATCTCAATCAAGCCGTAAGTGGGATCACTGCCCCTTTCCAATGCTGTAAGAGATCACACCAGCACTGGTTGGGGCAAAAGTTTTCAGCATGTTCAATGTTGGAAATGACTACTGGAATATGAAACCAGATGTGGAATCTTCACTATTGGTAACATAAAACACACACTTTGGATGGTGCAGATTCCTACGTCTACCTTTTGGCCTTAAAGTGAGCCAGGATGTGTTCCAGCAGAAAGTAGACGAAACATACAGGAGATGCAAAGGATCAGTCAGCATAGCAGATGATATCCAGGTAGACAAAAAAAAGATCATGACTACCATCTACATGAAGCCATGGAGAGAACCAAGAAGACTGGGATCAAATTAAAAGCAAACAAATGCATTGTGAAAGTTACAGAATGCCAGTTCTTCAGAATGCTGTACACACCTGATAGAATCAAGCTGAGCCCTGAAAGAATCATGGCTATCGCTGGGATGGAAGCCCCAAGAGATGAGAGTTGAGAAGTTTCCTTGGCTTGATCGAATACATGAGGTCCTTCATACTACATACGTCAGAGCACACAGCAAACCGCGGGAGCTCATGAAAGATGTAGGGTACCAGTCATCAGAGTCATATGACAGGAGTTTCAACAAACTCAAAGAGGAAATATATCAGGAGACAAGTCTGTCAAGAAAGAAACCTTCACTCTGCAAGTGGATGCTTCTACAAATAGGCTGGGAGCAGCCCTGGTACAAGAGGGAAAGCCAGTAGCATTTACATCCAAAGCTCTAACCTCGGCTGAGACCAGATATGCCAACATGGCAGTCGTGTATGTATGTGAGAAGTTCCATACATATCTCTATGGGAGAAAGTTCATAGTGGAGAGTGATCATCGTCCAATGGAGCAGATCTATAAGAAGAATCTGTGTAAAGCACCAGCAAGACCTCAGAGGTTAATCTTGAGGCTTCAGAGTTATGATTTCACTCAGAAATACAAGCCAGGGAGAGAAATGGTGCTGGCAGATATCCTATCTCGGTTGTCACCACAGGAGAAACATGGGATAAAAGATCTGGGTATAAAGATTCATCACCTGGTGAATGTAACACCACCGAAACTGAGTCAAATTAGAGATGAGACCAGCAAAGATGAGGAGTTACAGCTGCTCTCTCGGCAAGTTATCATGGGATAGCCTGATAAGATACAGCAAACACAACCAGCAAATGGCAGAGTTGGTCTATCAGGGATGACATTTCACTAGAAGATGGTGTTCTACTAGCTGGATCCAGAATAATCATACCCTAAAAAACTCAGGAAAGGCTTTTACAGAAGATACATGAAGGCCAGATGGGAATAGAGAAATGGATGCTCAGAGCCAGTTCAGCTATGCATTGGATAGGCATATGCAAAGGTATTGAAAATATGGGCCAGAATTTTCACTCGGTGTGTGGGCACGCGAACAACATGCTCGAGCGTAAAACAGCATGCAATGATGTTGGGTGAGTATCCCGATGTCATTGTGCACTCGCGCAATGTTTCGTTCGGTGGGTGCGAGGGTGAGTCAGAGCTGTGCCCGCCATCAATTACGAGGCCATTAAAAAGGCAATGAAGCTGAATTTTATGTTGTGTGTGCGATTTCGCACTTGTTGCATGAGCAAAACTGGCAGGTGGCCAGCCGACAATTTCAAAAATCTAATCCAAGGGTGGGATAAAAAGGGTCAGTGGCCTGGTCAGTGTGAAGAGTGAGGAGTTTTGGAGATAGTTTGCTGCTGGTTGCTTATTGGTACTTGGCAGCTTCATCTCTATTTGGGGCTTCATTCTCAGCATTTCCAGGCTTCATTTCAGGACTTGTTGGTGTCTGCAAGGCTCCTGGAGGATTCAGACTGTGTGGACCCTTTCAGGCATCAGAAAGCCTTCCATTACCCTGGAAATGGGGACTGTGGTCTCCACTGGTGGCACCTCCTTTGAGGAGGAAGAGAGTGTGAAGTGACCTCACCAATGTGCACCGATCTAGTGCCCACTGAGGTGATGGTACCTGCACTGGTGCCTGCTTCAGAAAGCGGGTGTAATGCAGGTGCAAATGAAGCCTGGTGGTTCTCCAGTGTCAGGGGTGGCCCTTCGGGATCCAGAGAGGACTGCGTACTGGCAAATCTAAGGGAGAACAACGACATGTCATTAGTTAAAGTCATCACTCTGTCACTGTCCATGCCATACACCCAGGTGAAACAATGGAAATCTGTATCATGGTGCCATCGTCTTTCAATAATCAATGGGACTCCAGGTTAGAGGCTCCCATCAATGAAGAGACTACACTAGAATGGTTGCCGAATCTGAAACTTTCTCCTCTGTGCACTGTGCTCTTACCTTCATCTGGCACTCCTGCCTCTCCATGCCTGGGGAGTGCGCCAGCTCCCCAGCTTAAGGGTGTCCTGCTTGAACCTGTTGAGCAGCAGCAGGTTGGGTGAGCATCCGCCTGTCCTTGACCTCTCCAATTGGTTATGGCTTGTCATCTCCTGAAAGATCAGAGAAGTCCACTCTCTACTTGCAGCGCCATTGCAGCCAGGCCAATACCAGCTGAGGAACAGCTTGAGTTGCAAGGCACTCAGTCCAAGCAGCCAGGGCACACCCCCTTTGCCAGCTCCAGGGTCACTGACTGTTGGTACTCAGACTCTAGTACCCCTGAGGTCTACGGAAGAACGGCCACACCCTAATACTTCACACTTTTTTTTATTATTCATTCACGGGATGTAGGTTTTGCTGGCTGAGCCAGCATTTATTGCCCATCCCTAGTTGCCCTTAGGAAGGTGGTGGTGAGCTTCCCTCTTGAACCGCTGCACTCCACTGACCCATGCCAACATGATACTCACCCTTCCTGAGCACATCAGGTCATTGAACCTCTTCCGGCACTGAACCCATGTGCTCCACATCACGTCATGGCTGCTAACCAGCACTGCAACCTCCTCCCATGCCTTCTTTGTGAGGTGCGGTGGCCTCCTCCTCCCATCTCTGGGGACAATGGTATGCTTCCCGACAGCCACCTCCTCCAGGAGGACTGTGCGGCAATCATCCGAAAAGCAGGGGGCTGAGTGCCCACCCGACCTGCCCTCTCAACTGACATGTCCAGCCGCACTTGGGTGTTGAAGATGCAGAGGAGATGTTCTTCTGTGGCAGCCTTCCAGGGGCTGCCTGGGCTGTTTTTAAACTGGCCGCCAGGTCGCCATTGGATCCAGTGGCCGACAGGCACCCACCCGCCCCTTCCTGACCAGTGAGGAGCCATGTTTCACGCTAGGCAGGCCTTAATTGGCCCACCAGCATTAAATCACGGTTGGGGGCCCTTTCCCGGCCGCTCCCGGGTTCGCCAACCGTGCCCACTGCCGACCTCAAAATTCTGCTCATGGTGTCCACATGCAATGTATGCTAGGTGTATAGGAACACACAGCAGAAGGACCAGATGATAGCTACTGAAATACCACCCAGACAAAGGCATACTGTGAGTGCTGAAACAAAAACATAAAAAGTTGGAAAAACTCAGCAGGTCCAACAGCATCTGTGGAGAGAAAGACAGAGTTAATGTTTCGAGTCCGTATGACTTCTTCAGAGCTAAAGAGAAGTAAAAATGTGATTAAATTTATACTGTTGAGGTGGATGGAGGAGGTGAAGCTGGATAGAAGGCCAGTGATAGGTGGAGGCAAAGGAGAGGTTGACAAAGCTGACATGAACAAAAGGACAAAGGGGTGTTAATGGTAGTGGTACTCGCTAAAGGAGGTGCTAATGGTGACATTAAGAGTGGAAAACAGAATGTAATAATAGCAGGACAAGGGTATGCACTCTGGAAAGAACAACATGAACAAGAAACAGATGGCCCTAATCGGGGTGGGGTGGGGGGAGGGGATGGTGGCAGGAAATAAGATGAAATATAGGGTAAAAAGTGAGGATAAAACAATGAATAAAAATGAAGATAAATAAAAATAAGTGGATAAAAAATAAAAATAAAAATGAATATTGAAAAAAGGGAATAAGAAAGGTGTGAGGATGGAGGAGAGAGTTCATGGTCGGAAGTTGTTGAACTCTATGTTAAGTCCGGAAGACTGTAACGCGACTAATCAGAAGATGAGGTGCTGTTCCTCCAATTTGCGTTGGGCTTCACTGGAACATTGCAGCAGGCCAAGGACGGACATGTGGGCATGAGAGCAGAGTGGTGTGTTGAAATGGCAAGCAACTTGGAGGTCTTGGTCATGCTTGCAGACAGACCGAAGGTGCTCTGCAAAGCAGTCACCCAGTCTGCGTTTGGTCTCTCCAATGTAGAGGAGACCGCATTGCGAGTAGTGAATGCAGTAGACCAAATTGAAGGAGGTGCAAGTGAAGCGTTGCTTCACCTGAAGGGAGTGTTTGGGCCCTTGGACAGTGAGGAGGGAGGAGGTACAGGGACAGGTGTTGCACCTTCTGTGATTGCACGGGAAGTTGCTGTGGGAGGAGGATGAGGTGTTGGGGGTGATGGAGGAGTGGATCAGGGTGTCCCGAAGGGAATGGTCCCTACAGAATGCTGATGGTGGGGGTGAAGGGAAGATGTGTTTGGTGGTGGCATCATGGTGGAGTTGGCAAAAATGGCAGAGATGATCTTTTGAATGCAGAGTCTGATGGGGTGATAAGTGAGAACAAGGGGGACCCTATGATGATCTGGGAAAGAGAGGAAGGTGTGAAGGCAGAGGCGCAGGAGATGGGTCGGACATGATTGAGGGCCCTGTCAACCACAGTGGGTGAGAAGCCTCGGTTAAGGAAGAAGGAAGACATGTCAGAAGTGCTGCTTTGGAAAATGGCATCATCAGAACAGACAGAGGCGAAGGAACTGAGAGAATGGGATGGATTCCTTACGGGAAGCAGGGTGTGAGGAGCTGTAGTCGAGGTAGCTGTGGGAGTTGGTGGGCTTGTAATGAATATTGGTAGACAGTCTATCACCAGAAATTTAGACAGAGAGGTCAAGGAAGGGAATGGAAGTGTTGGAGATGGACCATGTGAAGGTGATGGAGGGGTGAAAATTGGAGGCAAAATTGATAGATTTTTCCAAATCCAGAGGAGAGCATTAAGCGGCACCAAAACAGTCATTGATGTACTGGAAAAAGAGTTGTGGGAGGGGGCCTGAGTAGGACTGGAACAAGGAATGTTCCACATACCCCATGAAGAGACAGGCATAACTGGGACCCATGTGGGTACTCATAGCCACACCTTTTATTTGGAGGAAGTGAGACAAGTTTAAGGAGAAATTGTTCAGTGAAAGAATAAGTTCAGCCAGTTGGAGGAGAGCGGTGCTGGATGGCAATTGTTTGGGCCTCTGTTCAAGGACGAAGTGGAGTGCCCTAAGACCATCCAGGTGGGAGATGGAGCTGCAAAGGGATTGTACATCCATGGTGAAGAGGAGGTGGGTAGGGCCAGGGAACATGGAAATTGTTGATATGATGTAGGGCATTAGAGGAATCGTGGATGTAGGCGGGAAGAGACTGGACAAGGGGAGAGAGAACGGAGTCAAGCTAGGAAGAAATGAGTTCCGTGGGGCAGGAATAGGCTGACACGATCGATCTACTGGGACAGTCCTGTTTGTGGATTTTGGAGAGGAGGTAGAAGAAGGCTGTCCGGGGTTGGGAGACTATGAGGTTGGAAGCTGTGGAGGGAAGATCTCCAAAGGAGATGAGGTCAGTGACAGTCCTATAAACAATGGCTTGATGTTCCGTGGTGGGGTCATAGTCCAGGGGAGGTAGGAGGAAGTAACTGAGAGTTGGCGCTCAGTCTCTGTGAGGTAGAGGTCAGTACACCAGACAACAACAGCATCACCCTTGTCGGCACATGTGATAAAGTCAGGGTTGGATCTGAGAGAACATAGTGCAGCAAGTTCAGAAGGAGACAGGTTAGAGTGAGTAAGAGGAGCAGAGAAATTGAGATGGCCCATATCATGCCGACAGTTCTCAATGAAAAGATCAAGAACAGGTAAGAGGCCAGAGGGAGGGATCCTGGTGGAGGGAGAATAATGGAGATGGGAGAAGGGATCTGTTGAATGGGTGGAGGACTTCTACCCAAAGAAGTGATCACGGAGTCAAAGGTGGCGAGAGAAGAATTCAGCATTGTGCCAAGCCTGGAATTCATTGAGATAAGGGTATAAGGCTGAGTCCTCTGCTGAGTACTGAACATTCAGCATCAGAGAGGAGAAGGTCAGACGGTATGGTGAATACATGGCAAGGGCTGGGATTAGAGGACAGGATGGGGTCAGAGGGACGTGAAGGGGTGGAGGGTCATGGATGGGCGTTGGTATCAATGAGTTGTTGAAGCTTGTCCCTTTACCTCCTCCCTCCTCACTGTCCAAGGGCCCAAACACCCCTTTCAGGTGAAGCAACGCTTCACTTGCACCTCCTTCAATTTGGTCTACTGCATTCGCTGCTTCTAATGCAGTCTTCTTTACATTGGAGAGACCACGCACAGACTGAAAGATTAATATGTGACAATGGCACGCAGTTCAAATTCAGAAAAGTTAAGGAATTTGCTGAACAGTATGGGTTCAACATCATCACCTCATCGCCACAGTACCCTCGAGGACACGGGCTTATAGAAAGACATGTCCATACAGTCAAAAGAATCCTTGTAAAATGCTGAGACACAAAGGAAGACCCAAACCTTGCCTTATTGTCATTCCAATCCACATGTCTCAAGGCTGACATGAAATCACCTGCAGAGTTGTTGAATGGAAGAAAATATAAGACTACTCTGCCAATAAAATACATCCTCCAAGTGGCCAGGAGGAAGTGAGACAACCACTCACTGAAGCACAGGAAAGAGGAGGTCAGCACTTCAACGAACATGCTAAATGCCTATCTGAGCTGTTGAAAGGACAAAGTGTATATGCACAGGATCCAATCATGAAAACCTGGAGCCCAGCAAAAGTTGTTGCTGTCATGCATAATTGAGACCAAAACTGGTAAGCAAATGAGAACAGAGTCCATATTCAACCTAAACCGGAGCTGGAAAAACAGAAAAGACCAGCAACAATACTGGAAACATTAACATCCAGGGAGACAACATTAACGACATCACCAGCAAATGAGACATTTGCATGCGTAAGCATGACTCCTGCAACAGAAGGGACAACACGCACAACACCACCTGTGCACCATGCCAACTAAAAGCAAAGAATGCCAAATCTACAAGTTGGAGGCACAAAATCTTACTACCTAAGCAATACTGTGAATAATATTTTTAGAAAAGAAAACACATCATAAAAGACTCTAAGAAAGGGTTCAGTTTATTTTCAAAAGATGACTGGAACAGCTATATTGACAGGGGCATTACATTTTATAGAAAGAGGGATGTTATATATTGTATTATCTGTAACAATCTGTAAATAGCTAGGAACTAATATGTTATGTGTAAGTGTTCCAGAGGATCACACTTCATGGCTGCACTAGATGTGATGTGCACAGAATCAGTTCAATCCGATCTTTCTATTATACCAGACAGCATGGCAAAATTACATATAAAAAGTTTCTGATCTTTCCACACTTAAAGTGTGATTATTAACAATGTCCAGGAACCAAAAGCCAATAACAACACATAGCATATGGGAAGTTGATCACCCTGATTAAAGTAAAAGCAAGTGAGACTATAATAACACAAACAAAATGGCAGATTTGTAAAATGATGGCAACTGACGGCACAGAAAAATATGACCTTACCTGCTTCATTGGCTGCAGTGAGAACTTCAACTTCTTGCAAGAGCATGGTCCAATGCTTAAAGGATATGTGAGGCCTAACAGTAAGGTTGTTGCTGAAGCCATGCCCTAAGGACATCATGAGCTGAAGATACACCCCTTGAGATTAGTTCTCAGCCAAAAGCCAGGTTATGATTTTAAATATTTTTAAGTAGTGAGCATTTTTTAAGACTTTTGTGAGAAACTTCTAAATACTATTAAACACTTTTTCAATGACCTGGAATATCAACAATTTGTTATAGAATGCTCTCTTTGAACCCGCAGCAGAATTTTGCATTGCGATTATGCAGTCCTTTTTTTTTAGAAGTTTAAACTGTTGCTTTACAGTTATTTTAAAAACGTGTAAATTGATTATGATACGACACTGGCTACTGCGGTGGGGGGTTTATTGATGGTTCTAAAAATCACTTTATTTTAAAAAGAAACACTGCCGCAATTACTTCTCATTAAGCGTTTATACTCTGGGCCCTGGTGATGTGGTTGGCATTTTCCCCTTCTTCAGCAGAACATTAATTGCATCGTTAGGACTGGAATAGAATCACAGAATTGTTATGGTATAGAAGGAGGCCATTCGGCCCATCGTGTCTGCACCAGCTCTGAGTATTTTAACTTAGTGCCTATCTTGTCTTTTCCCCGTAACCATGCACATTGTTTCTATTTAAATAAACATCCAATGCCCTCTTGAATGCTTCAATTGAACCTGCCTCCACCACACTTCCAGGCAGTGCATTCCAAACCCGCTACTCGCTGTGTGAATTTTTTTTATCACCTCACATTTGCTTCTTTTGCAAAATACTTCAAAACTGTGTCCTCTGGTTCTCAATCTGTTCACGAGTGGGAACAGTTTCTCCCTATCTACTCTGTCCAGATCCTCATGATTTTGAAAACTTCTATCAAGTCTCCTCTTAGCCTTCTCCTCTCCAAGGAAACCTTACCTGCTTCTCCAATCTTTCCTCTTAACTGAAGTGTCTTATCTCTGGAACTGTTCTCGTAAACATCTTCTGCACTCTCTCCAATGCATTCACATCCTTCCTACGGTGTGGTGCCCAGAACTGTACGCAATTCTCCAGCTGAGGTCTAACCAGTCCATCATAACCTCCCTGCCCTTGCATTCTATGCCTCTATTAATGAAGCCTAGAGTACTGTATGCTTTAGAAACAGTTCGCTCTACCTATCCTGCCACCTTTAATAACTCATGTACATATACACCCAGGACTCTCTGCTCTTGCACACCCTTTAGAATAGTACCCTTTATTTTATACTGTCCCTCCATGTTTTTTGTATCAAAGTGTATCACCTCACACTTCTCTGCATTGAAATTCATCTGCCACTTATCTGACCACTCCAGCAACGTGTCAATGTCCTTTTGAAGTTCCACACTGTCTTGCTCACAGCTAACAATTCTCTCAAGTTTTGTGTCATCCGCAAACTTTGAAATTGTCCCTTGCACACCAAAAACTAGATCATTTATATATATCAGGAAAAGGAAGGGTCCCAATACCAATCCCTGGGTTTCTCCAAGACAGACCTTCTTCCAGCCCAAAAAATACACATTAACCATTAATCTTTTTTCTATCCCTCAGCCAATGTTGTATCCATGTTACTGCTGTCCCTTTTATTCCGTGACCCATAGCTTTCCTCCCAAGTCTGTTGTGTGGCACTGTATCATACGCCTTTTGGAAGTCCATAGACACCACATCAATGGCCTTGCTCTCATCAACCTTGTCTGTTACCTCTTCAAAAAGCTCCAGCAAGTAAGACGTGATTTTCCTTTAACAAATCCATGCTGACTCTTCCGAACCAATCCACATTTTTCCATGTGACTATTAATTCTATCCCAAATAATTGTTTCTAGAAGTGTCCCCACCACCAAAGTTAAACTGACTGGTCTGTAATTGCAGGGCAGATTTTTACAATCATTCTTGAACAAGGGAATAATGTTTGCAATTCTCCAGTCCTCTGGCACCTCCCCCAAATCCAGGGAACATTGAAAGATTATTGCCAGTGCCTCTGCAATTTCCACTCTCACATCCTTCAATATTCTTGGATGCATCTCATCCGGTCCCAGTGCCTTATCAACTTTACATACCAACAGCTTATCCAATATGTCCTCCATATCAATTTTAAACCCTTCTAGTGACTGAGTTTCCTCCTCCGTCACCATAGCTTGGCAGCATCTGCCTCGTAGGTGAAGACAGGTGCAAAGTATTCCTTTAACACCTCAGCCATGCCTCTTGCCTCTATGTACAAATCCCCTTTTTGGTCCCTAATTGGCCCTACTCCTCCTTTTACCACCCTTTTACTACTGATGTGCTTATAGAGTACTTTGGGATTCCCTTTTATGTTAGCTGCCAGTCTTTTTTCATTGCCAGTCTTTTTTCCTTTAATCCCTTCTGACGCTGATTAATGCAAATTTGTGAAAAAGCGCAGAAAGGGAATTATCATTAGCTGAGAAAACAGGGAGTGCACCATCCTGCAGATTTAAGAAGAGTTGTTAGACTAAAGTAGAAGTAAAGTAAAATAGAAACACTTCATGTCTCCAATTATGTTGATTCAGGTTTCCTAATTTATAAAATGATAATGTAACAACTGTTGTTTCCCCAATTGAGGCCCCAAAATGTCATCACACCATTCATTTGCGTAAAAAAAAACTGACCTCTTGTCCAACCATTACTGTTGTGATAAACACACACAGTTGCCCTAAAATCTAACATCAAACATTGAACAGACGGTTAATAAGTAGTGCTTTAATTCAAGACTTGGAACAAATTACAGAACTCAGACTAGAGAAGTTTAAATGAAAATAGGACAACAATAACTTCTTCAAAATAGGTCAAACAACAGAATTATTACCAAGCAACAGGAAAGTTGGAAATTATGTTTACTTTTAATAATTAGATCAGGCAATTTCTTAACCAGTTCTCAGTTACACCCAAGTATCATTTTTATAATTTGTATGATATGTTTCAAGTATTTAGCTGCTGAGAAACCACAACACACTAGAACTTTGAAATTCCAATAAGTACATCTGCATTTAGTTAGGAATTCTTCTAACAGATTTCCATAGAGACAGGAAAGTAAATCTTCATCAATCATAACAGCTCTGGCATTTTTGATACTGATTCAGATTAAAGGCACCATTTTTGATTTTTATAGATTGCCAAAGTAATTCCATATTCTTTCCTATCTCCCTGTCCCAAACATTACTGAACTTCCTTCTGGTTTGATTTGTCAGTCTCCCTCTATTGTACCAAGCATCACTCATTTCTATTGTTTTTGAAGGATCTTGAAAAGTGGGAATCAAGCAAAGGCACCAAGTAAAAGTTAAACAGAAGCGGTATATTCCTTTCAATGGTATTTACAGATGTGGATACGCTCCTGAGCATGCTCTGTGCCTGCTGATACCAGCTCTAAATAAATTGGTGTAAAAATCAGCGTAACTGGTGCGCAATCAGCCCAAATTGTCCAATTATGTACTAAT
This sequence comes from Carcharodon carcharias, assembly GCF_017639515.1. Classification (NCBI taxonomy): domain Eukaryota; kingdom Metazoa; phylum Chordata; class Chondrichthyes; order Lamniformes; family Lamnidae; genus Carcharodon; species Carcharodon carcharias. The sequence continues at coordinate 38,592,469 of NC_054472.1, read as the reverse complement.
GGTGTGTTAATTGTATTATTAAGGTTAAGGATACACAGGTGCAAGGCATTGATTAAGTACATTGAGCATATATAATGAAACTTCTGGGACATTAGCACATTAAGGAGAAGGCAGGCATATGTAATGTTGCATTCTGTAAATAAATCTAGTACTAAGGAAAAGGTTGGTGTCAGTTTCCTATTTTACCATCTGGTTTCAGAATGAATTAACATGGTAGAAGAGAATAGGTGCCTAAAGGTGAATGTTAGAAATAAAGAAATTTTCTTTCAGACAGAAGATTGTAATCTGAGATACTTTTGTGAAGAAGGCTGAAAGCAAGCGTAAATTGTCATGATTCTCACCAATATTCTCTGAAACCAAATCTTACGGCTAGTAGAAAAATGAAGTGGAAATGTGGATAGATTATGTCCTTACTGAAGAGAAAATAAGGTATGGACTTTAAAAAAAATTAAAATCAGAAGCAAAGTATTTTGTGAGCTGGATGTCTGTCATTTGGACACTGATGAAGGTTTGGAGCTTCTATTAAGCTTCATAGATGACGTTTCCAAGAAAGATGATCTATCTGATCCTAGGAGGCATGATCAGACTTTGACTGATTTTGATAGTATTTAATAGTGGCTGGCAGGGGCCATGCCATGTCTCCAAAGGAGGGACCCACAAGCAGCAAGGGAGGGACCTGTGGGAAGATACCCACATGCCCTAATTGATAATCCCCCTTCACCCTATCGCCAGGGCCTCCCTGACAGGCCCTGGTGATCCCATCCCATTCACCATCATCCAAGAGATCCAGTGGAGATCTTCATCCTTGGGGCCCCTGCAGTGCCAGCGGTGGCCACTGCACATGGTGGCAGCACTGGTATTGGAAAGCCACCGACCTGATTGCCGGGTAGCTCTTGGAGGTAGGACATCCATCTGCACCAGAAAGTGTCATGGGAAATTGCCCTGTGGTGGAGCTGGGATACCCAATGGCAGCCAGTGGGCTGCCTAATTGTGAGTTACTCCAGATGGGGCTCCCAACAATGGAACAGCAGTGTTGCAACTGGCTCTCCAGCCAATGAACAGCACCGTGACCATTAAATTCTGCACAATGTTTAAGACCTGTCATCAGAATTGGGAAAAGTTAGTAATGGAACAGGCTTTAAGAAAGTGAAAGGGGAGGAGGGGTGGATGGGAAAAGAACAAAAGGGAAGATATGTGATAGACTGGAGAGATTGTAAGATTTCAGGATCTTGACTACTGTGAAACCAGTAGGTATGAACACTGGATGCTTTGATTATCAAAATTAGTTTATTGAGTTCAATTGATATGCACAAAATTGATACTTAACAAATGGCAGTGATCAATCAGCAGCCCCTGGTTCTTGTTTCCCAAAGTCACTGGGGTGCTATTTTCTTCTGGATATCTTTTCTTGTCTCATCTCGTCTTGTCCCAGGGCTCACCTTCAAACTTTGACAACGATGCCAAAAACATTCCCTCTTTTATCCCTCTCGAGGGTCAATATCCTTGCCATATAAGGTCATACTGGTTTTCAGGGAAACCAATTGGCTCACACTGACTTCATCGTTAGCCCAATGTTTGTTAACAGTTCAGCACGTATACCTGGCAGATGTTTTCTGCTTTCCATATTCGTAACAAACTCACAGTCTGAGTTTTTACTGAGGGCATCTGGTTTTCGTTTACTTTACAATTTCATTACTGCTTGTTTCGACCTATGGGTCACAAAACCATGTTTAAGGTTACAAAGCCATTGTTTATAACAAGGCCCAAATCTTCTGAGGAGCACTCCTACTTTTCAGCGCCATGCCAGAGCTCTGCATTTCTGGCCAGTACTTTCGATCTCTGCTTCTTCAGAAATGTGGAATGTATCTTTAATCAAACTGCTTCCTTATAGTACTGGATCGTCGGGGGAAGACAAGCTATGCCCCCTCTTTATGGCACTAGCTGTTGGATTCTGGTCAATGTTCATTAACACACTGAAAATCTGGGATATTTAAACAGTGAATGGGTGGTTGAATGTGTAGGTGGGTAAGCAGGTAGGGTAGGGTAGGTAAGTTGTTTTGGGTAAGATGGCAGATGGATAGGTGGGTAGGGTGGCAGGTGGGTGGGGTGGTGAGGTCGGGTCTGGGGGAAGTTGAGGGGTCAGGGTAGGAGTCAGGTGGTGAGGGGTGGGGGAGAAGTTGGGAAGTCGGGTGCTGGGGAAAATCGGGGAGAAGTTGGGGAGTCGGAGGGGTCATGGGAGGAGTTGGATGGTGAGGTCAGAGGGGGTCAGGAGGTTGAGGAGAGGGTGGGGTGGTTGTGGTGTCAGTGTGAGTGTGAGTGATTACGGGGTCAATTGTATAGTTACCCAGGAGTTAGATTAGGATTTTTCTGTCTAACATTTCCTGAGCAGGTAAGTACCACGGAACTGTCCGCCGTTTCTTTAGTATAAAGGGTTAATGTTAAATCTGTAAGTATATAGTCTGCATCATCAGTGACATAAGATCATATGCCAACACAGCATGGAGAGAGATAGTTCTATGTGAAGCCTTGTGCTGAGTTTACCTTGTAAATAGTTAGCATGATGTTCAATAAAAGAGTTTGCTCACAGTATTGCCTGCAGCATTATCTGTAAGTCCAGACCCCTGCTCCTTCAATCCTATTCCCACTATACTGCTGATCATCAATTTCCCCAAGTTAGCTGAAATTGTTAATGGTGCTTTCTCTTCAGTTGCTGTTCCTCTTCTCTAAGTCTTCCGTAGTCGCCCATCTCCTCAAAAAACCGACCCTTGACAATGCCATCCTTGTAACTACTGTCCCATTTCCAGCCTCCCCAAAGTCCTTGAATGTGTTGTCAGTTCCCAAATCCATGCCCATTTTCCCTGGAACTCCATGTTTGAATCCCTCCAATCAGTCTCTGCCACATAAGTGAAATGGCTCTTACCAAAGTCACAAATTAAATCCTATATGTGACTGTGACAAAGGTAAACTATCCCACCTCTATCTTCTTGGCCAGTGTAAGGGAACACCACCAGATACAACCCAAATTTTATATTTAGAGCATGAATGAGAATTTTAAGACAATCCCTTCTGTTATAGTTTAAATTTGATTTGTATCTACATGAAGCGGTGATTATAAAATTGACCTTTCTATTATAAAGCTGGTCTAAAAGCTAACAGCTGAGATCATCACTGATGTTAAATTGGGCACATTGTACTTTCAGTGTATGTAACAAGGGAGCTAATCTCACCATGCATATTTGTATCATGGCTGGGTACAGCATGAAGATGGTCCATTTCTAAACAACATATTGGAGTACACGGATCAGTCTATGGGCAGAATTTTCTGCTCCCAGTGGCATCAGGCATGTTTGGCAGCATGAGCAGACAATAGAGCAAGAAGGCCAAAAATTGGTTTTACACTATCATGAAACCAGTTTGCGATTGTCCGCTCCATCCATTAATGGCAGGCTGCGTTTCCAACCGCTGCACTTCAGGAACATAATTTCAATACTTTAGCATCTCATTATAAACCCTGCTTGCCGGAATCAAACCCCCATGCTGGATCATCTGGGCACATCAGCGTGTTTCACAGCTGTACATATACCATATGTACCTGGCGAGCTGCACTTCGCTCGGGACTTTGAGGTTTGTTTGCCTATCTTGCTTCCAGGCAACACTTGTGGTCATTAGCGCCAGGCTTCTCAGGCAGCACCACATCAATTTTAGGGGGGCTCACAGATAGGTCTCTACCTACCAGACCAGCCACAAGGTGGGGGTGACTTTTCAATAGCTGCAGGGGTAGGGCTTGCTTGGGGAAGGGGGAGAAGTGGCCTTAGGCAAAGGAAAAGGCTGCAGGGCAAGGGTTGTACTGGGGAAGGGGGTTATCCTAGGGTATGTTTGGGGGCACATGTTGATCTGTGCAAGTAGCTCCAAGATGGTGAAATGTCAGTGAATGTGTGATGGCCTTGAGTGTGTAAGTTTAGAGTGATGAGATGGTTGCCTTACCCTGGCACTGATGAGATCATTCATCCTCTTTCTGCACTGGATGGCCAACTTCTTCTATGCGAGGTTGGCACCGACCACCACTGCCATCACCTTCCAAGCTGGAGTGGTGAGATTGCTGGACCTTCTTTTGCCAGAGTGGGGGTGGAGGACATCACGGTGGGCCTCCAGACCACATTCCACTGATGGGTCACTGAACTCTTCTCGGCTTCGAAGGCCATATCTTCACTGCAGCAGTCCTGGGCTGCAAGCATTGAGAACTGTGTGCGTGACTGCAGTTTAGATATGGCACCTGAAGTGAGGAAATGGGGAAAGGTGAGGCTAGCGATTCAGAGGCTGCCCACCAGCAAGATAGTGTGTTTCCTGTGCCTGCATAATTAATGAGGTAGGAAGCAGATGATACAGCGCGAAAACCTGCCACTGCCGCCAGTGGGTAAAACGTCGTTTATCGTGCCTGCTACCACACTTAGTGCAAATCTGGGATGATTCCACCGTCTGTTTTAAAAGAGATGGTTTGGTTTGATAGGGTTTAACTATCAGAAAATCAAAAGCATGGACCTTCTCATAAGCTTGCATATGCCTGATATAACTTTAATTAAAAACCTGACAGCAAAATCAAAAAAACTCACCATCTTTATAATGGGTCTATAAACTAAATGTTACATTAAATTACTTTGATTAAAATATTGGCGAGTATGAAAAGGTAGAATTGTGTAGATTCCATTTTAGTAGATTTAAGCTGCAGTTTAGATAAATGAACGGGATCAGATATTGACCCGAACACTATACCATTATGTGACTTAACGATCCCCAGCTGCCACAGTTTTAGAATCTTTTATATAAACAGATGAAATCTGCATGAAATATAAACAGATTCTATCCTTACATGCTCCACCTCAAATTAACCCCATTTTTTTGTATAAAGTTCAGTTGCCATCTCAAGGTGGCCCTCAATACTGGATCGCATTTTTTTTAGATGAAGTATTTATACTATGTACAATAGGTGTAGTTTAGTATTATCTGGCATAGTTTATATGAAGTTTCAAAAGGCTACAGCAGCAAGAGAGCAAATGGTGACCTGTGACGCAGATTTAGCTGAATGTGGGAGTACTTAGGTGATTTGAGCATCCAGGGTAAATATAAGAACTGCTTTCAGTTATATTCACTCAATCTTGAGGGAAACCTAAGAGATCTGTCCCATATGGGGAACAGAGGAGTTTCTGGAATGTATCATTCAAAGCAGACAGCACAATTAGAGGGTAAGTATTAGAAATACTTTATGATTTGTAAAGTTGGTTAAAAGAGTGCACTCAATCCTGAGGACATCGACTTGGCAAATAGGTTTTCAACGATGATTTTATGTTCCAAGGATTATAACTTGGGGAGAGCATCCAATATCAAGGAAAAAGTGGTTTGCAAGTGTAGAAAATTAGTGCAGGTATGCAGTGATAGTACGAAATTTGACATTAGAAGAGCCAACACTCCCTTGTGTATTTAGAAATGAGTTCCAAATAGTTTGTTGCCTCCTCGTGTTCATGTCAGAAACAATAGCAAAGTGAAGACCTAAACCCAGCTTTGTAGAAGGAATGTACCAGGATTTAGGAATAGGGGTAGATCATTCAGCCCCTCAAGGCTGTTCCAGAATTTTATTTGAGGATGGCTGATGTGTATCTCAACTCCATTTATTTTCCTTTGCTCCTTATCCCTGGATACTCTCACCTAACCAAAATCCATCAATACCAATTTTGAAAATTTCAATTGACCCAGCATCCACAAATTTTTGGCAAGAACATTCCAGATTCCTAATACTCTATATCTAAAAAATGCTTCCTGATTTCACCCTTAAATAACCAAGCTCTAATTTAAGTAATAAAAACAGAGAGTGCTGGAAAAATTCAGCAGGTCTGGCAGCTTCTGAAATGCATGAGCTGTTTGTGGAGGTGTGGCAGATGCAGGAAGTTCACCAAGCTTGTCAAAATGAGACCTGGAGCTTCAGAGCCAACTTGGGTCTTTCAGTTGATGTGCGCACAATCTGAGAAATGCCTATTCTGTGGTCAAAAACAGGCCTAGATGATTTTCCAAGCTGTTGATCGAGAAAACTGTCATGAATACATTCTAGAAATTAATCAAAGAAATTGGTCCTTACTCAACTTGTTTTCTACCAAGAAAATGGGAGCAGAAAAGATCAATTTTTGGGTGTAACGTCCCACACACAATCTGCACCTGTACTGGAGGAGAATGAGTGATCCTTTTAGCTCCATAGTGCCATTTTGGGGGTTGTCAACCTGTAGACCCCCCACACATTCTCTTCCCTTAATATAGGGCTTACTTGAGGACTGCTATGGATGAGGCAACAAGCCCAAATTGCTCATGCAGCAATCTGCCAGCTGCATCTAGAAGTAAAACTTTTGACAACTTTTCACAATTGACAAACTGAGGCCCATGGCCCATTTTATGGCAAGCTTGTAAGAAAGGTACTGCAATAATTGTGGGCAATTTTAACTTTCACATAGATTGAATGAATCAGGTTGGCAAAGGCAACCTTGAGGATGAGATCATAGAGTATATTCAGCACAGTTTCTTTGAACAATACATTCTGGAACTTACCCAGGGACAGGCTATTTTAGACCTAGTAATGTGTAATGAGACAGGAATAATTAATGATCACATAGCAAAGGATTCTCTAGACAAGAGTGGTCAAACATGATAAAATTTCAAATTCAATGTGAGGATGAGAAATCTGGGTCCCAAATTAATGTCTTAAACTTAAATAAAGGCAATTACAAAGATACGAAGACAGAGTTGGCGACAGTGGAATGGGAAAATAGGTTAAAAGTAAGACGGTAGAGAAGCAGTGGCAGACATTTAAGGAGGTGTTTCATAACCCTAATAAAAAAATATTCCATTGATAAAGAAAGACTCTATGAAGGATGCACCATCCATGGCTAACTATGAAAGTTAAGGATGGTATCAAATTGAAAGAAAAGGCGTACAGTGTTGTGAAGATTATTGGACCAGAAAATTTGGAAAATTTTAGAAACATGCAAAGGGTGGCTAAAAAAAAAAATGGTGAAATTAGACTATTAAAGTAAAAGCGCAAGAAATATAAAAACAGACAGTAAAGTTTCTACAAATACATAAAAAGGAAGAGAACAGGACGAGACTAGCAATTTAAATTTAAATTGGGAAACAAGGAAATAGTAGATACTTTGAATGAGTAATTTGTATCTTTTTTCATGAAAGAAAACACTAAAAGCATCTCAATAAAAATAGTAGAAAATCAAGGGGCAAAAAGGAGGGGGAAACTTAAAACAATCACTATCAGATAAAAGGAAAAGGAATGACATTAAAGGCTAACAATAGCCTGCATCCTAGGGTCTTAAAAAGAAATGGCTACAGAGATAATGGGTGCATTGGTTATAATCTTCCAAAATCCCCTACATTCTGGAAAGGTTCCAGCCAATCGGAAAACCACCTCTATTCAAGACAGGAGGGAGACAGAAAGCAGAAAACAATAGGCCAGTTAGCTTACCATCTGTCATTGTGTAAATGCTACAATCCATTATTAAGGAGGTAATAGAAGGACATTTAGAAAATCATAATACAATCATGCAGAGTTAACATGGTTTTATAAAGGAAATTGTAGTGAGAATGGATTTTTAAAAATATATTTTGGGGAATATTGTGTTATTCTTTAAAGAAGGCTGGGCGTCTGTGTGTGTGTGTGATTTAATTAAGCTGAGCAGAGTCGATAGGAGACAGGTTGTCTGGGGTTTTGGAAACATGCACAAGTAAATAGGTTTGATCTAACATTTGGATTTTTAGATCAGTTGAGAGGTTGTTTGAATTTCAAAGGGGGTCAGAGGCTCCAAGGAAAATGTTTGCATCTTGCAGGAGTCCATAGGTAAGTAGTAGCGGGGATATAATATTTTTATTGACCCAAAAGTAAAGACAAGATATAAACATGAAAGATCTTATATTTAGAAGGGTTTGAATTTCAAAGGGGTGTGAGAACAATGGGACTGAGATGGGAGGGTAAAAAGGTATATTAGAGTTACTATGGATAGCTGGTTTTTAGCTATTGAGCTGAAGAGATGGCTGTACAGCTGTTAAGCTGGAGATAGCTGTTGAAAAGTCTTGGGCTGCAGCAAGCAATTTTATTTTGGAAGTGAATTCCATACCATAAAGTGGAAGAGGGTAAAGGTCATCATGTTTGATAAATTTATTAGAGCTCCTTGAGGGTGTAACCAGCAGGATGGATAAAAGGGAACCGGTAGATGTAGTATATTTGGATTTCCACACGGCATTTGATAAGGTGCCACTACACAAGATAAGAGCCCATGGTGTTAGGAGGTAATATATTTGCATGAATAGAAGATTGGCTAACTGACAGGAAACAGAGTCGGGATAAATGGGTCATTTTCAGCTTGGCAAACTGTGACTAGTGGTGTGCCATAGGGATCAGTGCCTGTGTTGAGAATTGTACAATTTATATTAATGACTTGGTAGAAGGGACCGAGTGTACTGTAGCCAAATTTTCTGACGACACAAAGATAGGCAGGAAAGCAAGTTGTGAGAAGGTAACAGAATCTGAAATGCGATAAAGATAGGTTAAGTGAGTGGGAAAAATTTGGCAAAGTATAATGTGGGAAAATGTGAGGTTGTCTACTTTAGTGGGAAGAATTGAAAAGCAGGATATCATTTAAATACAGAGAGATTGCAGAATGCTGTGGTATAAAGGGATCTGTGTGTCCTTACATAAATCACAAAATGTTAACATGCAGATACAGTGCGTAATTAGAAAGACAAATGGGACGTTGGCCTTCATTGCAAGGGGAATGAAGCATTATAGTGTAGTCTTGCTATGACTGTTCAGGGTATTGGTGAGATTGCACCTAGGTTACTGCATACAGTTTTGGTTTCCTTACTTAATAATGGAGATAGTTCAGAGAAGGTTCACTAGGTTGATTCCTGGGATAAAGGGGTTGTCTAATGAGAAAAGGTTGAGCAGGTTGGGTCTATACTTGTTAGAGTTTAGAAGAGTGAAAGGTGATTTTATTGAAACATATAAGATTCTGAGGGGGTGCAACAGGGTAGACACTGAGAGGATGTTTTCCCACTTGGGGCAATCTAGAACGAGGGGCCAGTTTCAAAATAAGGGGTCTCTCATTTAAGACGGAGATGAGGAGGAATTTCCTCTCTCAGGGGGTCATTACCTTTGGAATTCATTATACCAGAGAGCTGTGGAGGTTGGATCATTGAATATTTTCAAAGCCAGGTGAGACAATTTTTTGATCTACAAGGGAATCAAGGGGCCCATTAAGACCACAATCAGATCAACCATGATCTTATTGAATGGTGGAGCAGCTTTGATGGGCCAAATAGCATACTCCTGCTCCTTTTTCTTATAATCTTATGTGAACCTTAGGCTTCTAGCTTCTGCCGCCATGCTTGGTGTCTCCAACCGTTCTTCATTCGAAATTGGACAGAGACCAATTTCTACCCCATCGCCTTTACTCCTTCTTAGTATCTTCTTTATGCAATCACACACAGTATAAGGAATGAGAGTGAAATAAAGAAACATTGCTAAACAAAAAAGATGGTTGAAGCATTGAACTCTCTTTGACAAATGGCAATTGTTGCTAGATCAATTGTTAATTTTAAATCTGATGTTGAGAGAGTTTTGCTACCCAAAGGTATTTAAGAATATGAGGCAAAGGTGGATAAAAATGGAGGTAGGTCGCAGATCAGTTAGGATTTTAATGCATGGGAGAACAGGCTTGAAGGTTTAAATGGTCTACTCCTGTTCTAATGTTACTAAGAATAGAATAGGTAGGTTGGAAAGTGAAGTAAGAAGAACAAGGTTAAGTGGAATAGTAAAAATGAAATCAAGTTGTATGAAGGAAAAACTAGCAAACCAGAAAATCCAAATGAAAATATGTAAATTAATGCACAGAGTGTAAGAAACAAAATTAGGGAACTAGAGCCATTGATTAAAATCTTGACACCAGAGCAGCAAATGAGACATGGTTGTAGTTGGTTCAGGATTGGCAATTAAATATTCCTGGAGGGATAGGGAGGAAAGAAATGAAGGAGGATATAGTTAATAATTAGAGGCAATTTCATAGCACTAGAGGGTATGGATTTAAATAGTAAAATTGTCTGTACAGAATCCCTTTGGATTGAGCTAAGAAATCACAAGAGCTCATTCACATTACTGGAAGTGTCTTACAGGCCACCATGAAGAGTGCAAAAAAATGCGGATGGAAGTTTTACACCAGTTAGAGAGGCATATAATAACAGATGTAATTGCAATAACTTTTAATTATCCAAAAATTTATTCAGGTACAAAAACTGTGAGCTTTATGGAGAGGGTTTTGCAGTGCCAAGTGAAGCAAAATACTGTGGTTGTTGGAAATATGAAGTAAAAACGGAAGGTGCTGGAATTGCTGAGCAGGTCTGGCAGCATTTGTGGAGGAAGAAACAGAATTAACGTTTTGAGTGAAATATGAAGAATATGTTCTGAACAAGTCTTATTTGACTTGAACTGTTAACTCCATTTCTCTTTTCACAGATGCTGCCAGACCTGCTGAATAGCTGAATATTTCCAGAACTTGTTTTTATTTGTAGTGCCTTTGCGTAGACACACAATACGTGGAATTTTCGATGCCCGCTATCGTTTGCTCAGACCGCCGATGGCGAGCCGCATTGCCCGCCAACGGTCGGCCAGGAACTCATTGTAGTACATCAGCATCTCATTAAAAGGGCGTCCCACCAAGCTCTGGACCCCCGCTGGATGGTTCCATCCACGTTGGCAGGAAAACATGTCGATGTACTTCATAACAGCACACAGGCGGCGTGCACTTGACGGCTTTCACTTTGGGGGAACTGAGGTGAGTGAACACCTTGGTTTTCCACAGTTTGCCAGGGTCACCTGTTGCTTTGCAGGCTTCAGGGGCACAGGGGGGGCCTGGGTGAAGTGCTGCCCTGCCTCGGAGGTGACTGTACTTGGGATGGGGGTGTCTGGGGGCAACTGCTATCCTAGTGTGCACAAGAAATCAAGGTGGGGGGCAGGGTAGGCGAGGGAAATGGCCACGCAGTAGGGTCACCTATATAAACTGGCCACCCCTCTGCAACTGAGACAGTTGAGGCGCAGCCACTGTGATAGGTTGGGGTTGGGCTCCTAGGCTGCCTGCCCACGCAAGCAATGCAGAAGCACCAATGTGCCACCAAGCCCTCCAGACCTTACCCCCCACCACAGACTGTGAGTCTGCAACCACTTTACTGCACCATGCAGCAGTTGGATTGCACAAGTTGTACAATCTCCTTGCCAATGCTGGTCATGTAGCAGTCACTCCTGGAGGTGCTCACAGCCCCTTGCAATCTCAGCATCCCAGTTTGGACCAGTGTCCCCCATGTCACAGGTTGACAGGGCAGCCACGCAGCACACTCATCTGTGGCCATCCGAGGGGTGACCAGCACTTCCCAGGAAGCGTTATGGGGTAGTCACAGGGCCAGGAAAGGATACTGAGTACACCCGTGCTAACAATGTCTTTCTCTCTTTCCATGCTGCAGGAGGACCATGTCAGGGTCATGGATTCTGGTGATCTAGCTGTATGCCTGATGGCCCACTGAGAGCGAAGAAGACGGAGGGGAGAGTGACTGAGGCTCCTGGCTGCGCAAAGGCAGGAGCAGCAACCTCAGGAAGAAGGGGCTACTGGGGCTCCCGCACACGTTGCCCAGGAGCGACAACGAGCCATGGCTGGTCGGCGCCTAGTAACACCCAGGGTCTATAGATGCCACCTGTCATTTCTGCAAATGACCGAGAACCAGTGCCGCAGGTCTAGGGACCTGGTCACTCGTGCCTGCCACTTACTGCAGGACATGGAGCCAAGGGGTCATGGAGGGCATCCACTGCCAGTGGCTGTGAAAGTGACTGCGGTGCTCAATTTCTATGCCAGTGGCTCCTTTCAGGGCTCCACAGGTGACCTCTGTATGATCCCATCTTCTCGAGGGCACACAACTTTGTGCATTTCACCCGGGACTGGGACAGCCAGGATGCAAGGGCCATTGGATTTGCCCAGATCTAAGGATTCCCATAGGTGCATGGTGCAATCGACTGCACCTTTGTGGTGCTCAGGTCTCCATCACTACACATGGTGGACTACATCAACCGCAATGGTTTCCACTCACTGAACGTGCAAATGGTATGCGATCACCAAAAGCACATCCTGCAGGTGTGCACACGGTTTCCAGGGAGTGCACACGACACCTGCATCCTTGGTCTATCGCAGATCCCTGCTGTCTTCCAGGGTCCACAGAGGCTACAGGGATGGCTCCTCGAGGACAAGGGCTACCCGCAGCGGCCGTGGCTGTTGACACCCATGCGGTAGCCTCAAACTGCAGCAGAGCGACGGTATAATGAAGCTCATGCTGCAGCTTGCAACTTGGTGGAGCAGATCATCGGGATGCTGAAGATGCAGTTTCGATGCCTGGACCGGTCTGGTGGTGCCCTGCAATATAGTCCACAGAGGGTGTCTCGCATCATCGTTGTCTGCTGCACCCTTTACCACCTGGCGCTCCAACAGGAATAAGAATGGGCTGAGGAGGAAATGGAGCAGCTGGAGGTCTCCTCAGATGAGGAGGAGAGCAGCGGGGATGAGGGTGAGGAGGTCCTCGGTAGTGACAATGACGGGGACGAGACTCGCACACTGGCTAGACGAGGTAGGTGTGCTCAGGAGGCCCTCATAGCTGCCAGATTTGTGGAGGACGATGACGACATGCAGTGAGGTGTCCCCATATTTCCTCACATTGCAGTTTTGAAGTTTGAATCCAGTCAGGCTTATGGCAGTGCGAATACCCTCTGTGAGAATGCTCTTGTCTTGGAGACACAATGGAAGCCTTAATAGTCTCTCAACCGCAGGAGGATGATAACAACATGTAGTGAAGACACTCCATAAATCTTCACAAAGCCTCTTAGAATGTCTGACTCCTGGGCAGCTTGCTTGCGCTCCAGGATCAGGGCCTTCTCATAGAGACGCAGCCATAAACTTTAGACACCTCCAATGTTGTGCCCGCCTTCACCACCTGAGCTCTTCAGAAGCTGGTGCACAGCATCAATAGTCACAGACACTACTGCGACGGGGGCCAGCCCCACCTGAGGAGTGCAGCGGACATCCCTTCTTGACGTTCCCTGGCTTGCCTTTGCAGTTCCAGCAACTGTGACATGACCGAGTCCGGAGGCTCGTCATCTGACTTGGGCTGGACAGGTTTCTGGTCTCCAGCAGCCCTCCGAATGTCTGGGGCCTGGGAATTCCCTGCCGCTGCCTGCTGTGGATCAGATTATGCACTGTACTCACCAGTAGGTGATCCCATTCCCTTTCTATAGCTAAGTCCCACTGAGGTGTATGTCTCTGCACTGGTAGAGGGTGTGGGTGAGAGCTATGATGGAACTTTAAGGACGGTGCCATCAGATTCCCCTTTGGAGGTTTCTTCGGGGCTTGATTGGAGGCCCTGGGTCATGGGCTCTGTCGGTTGTTTGCCGGATGTGCCTGCGAAAGCAAGGAGAGATAATAAGTGCATGGCTGTAGCATGTGAAAGAGGACACATCATTTATGGCATGGTTGTCTGATGGACATTGTGCTGCTGAAACCTCACTTGGCAGAGCAGCGTCAACCTCACCATCAGCACAGGACCAGTCCAATCGTGGCCAGTCAGCTGGATAGCTCTGTTTTCAAAGTCCGTGAGGACCTTGATTTCGGGCATTCCGCCACTGGTCTGCGACCTCTCTCTTGTTGTGTGCCAGCTTGTCCTGCATGGATAGAGATGGAGAAAGTATATGCAGGACACCTTTGAGCCAGGCGATAGATGTGCCTGGCCTGTGTGGGTGGTGAGTGACAGGCTGAGGACTATAAAGGTGTGTGAGAGAGAGTGAATGATGATGTCCCTTGAGCTGGCAGTGAGTGAGGGCCCTGTGGATGTGTGCTGGGTTTGTGAGTGTGTGAGTTGAGAGTGATGAAAAGAGTGACTTACCTTGGCGGAACGGAAGAGATCATTCATCCTCTTGTGGCATTGAGAGGCTGTCCACTTCTGAAGGGTGTTGGCGCTGACCACCGCCTCCGAAGCCGGATTGGTCACATTGCTGCCCATCCTGCGTCCAGAGCGGGGGCACAGGACATCCCGGTGGGCATCCAGTCACTCGAGGGACCCATCATTAACCCGGGGGGCTGTGGTCTTTTTTCTTTTGTGGGCCATGTCTCTCAGGCAGCAGTGGTGAGCTGGTAGTGATGAGCGGTGTGCTGTCAGCTGCCTTTTGAACATGGCGGCCAGTGTGAGGCAACAGTGGGGTGATGGCAGGAGGTCAAATAAGAACCCGCCCACCTGCCATGGAAATGGCATGTTTCCCGGGAATGCATAAATAATAAGGCGGGTATGGGACAGTACGGCGTGAAAACCTGCCATCGCGGCCAGCATGTAAAACATCGTTTTACCTACCCACTACCGCACTTAGTGCAAATCTGGGAAATTTCCGCCCAATGTGTTCTTATTCCAACAAGGAAGGAAGCCTTACTTGACCAAGTTCTAAGTAATAAATTAACACAGGTAGGGGATACAGAAAGAAAGAATTGCCACTTATATAGTGTTCTTCACACCCTCAGGGCGTTCCAAAGTGCTTTACATCCATTGAAGTACTTTTGAAGCCTCATCACCAATGTAATGTAGAAACTGTTGCAGACAATTCGTGCACTACAAAGTTGCACAAAAAAGACCAGAATTTATTTATTTTATTCATTCACAGGATGTGGGCATCGCTGGCTAGGCCAGTATTTATTGTCCATCCCTAATTGCCCTCGAGAAGGTGGTGCAGAGCTGCCTTCTTAAACTGCTGCAGTCCCTGTGGTGTAGGTACACCCAGAGTGCTATTGGGGAGGGAGTTCCAGAATTTTGACCCAACAACATGAAGGAATGGTGATATATTTCCAAGTCAGGATGGTGAGTGGCTTAGAGGGAAACTTCCAGGTGGTGGTGCTTCCATGTGTCCGATGCCTTTGTCCTTTTAGATGGTAGTGGTCGTGGGTTTGGAAGGGTGGTCGTGGGTTTGGAAGGTGCTATTGAAGGAGGTTTGGTGAGTTCCAGCAGTGCATCTTGTACATGGGACACACTGCTGCCACTGTGCCTCGGTGGTGGAGTGAATGTTTGTGGATGGGGTGCCAATCAAGTAGGCTGGCTGCTTTGTCTTGGATGGTGTCGAGCTTCTTGATGCTTTTGGAGCAGCACTCATCCAGTCAAGTGGAGAGCATTCCACCACAATCCTGACTTGTGCTTTGTAGATGGTGGACAGGCTTTGAGGAGTCAGGAAGTGGATTACTTGCCGCAGGATTCCTAGCCCCTGACCTGCTCATCATCACAGTATTTATATGGCTAGTCCATTTCAGTTTCTGGTCAATGGTAACCCCCAGGATGTTGATGGTGGGGGATTCAGCGATGCTAATGCCATTGAATGCCAAGGGGCGATGGTTAGATTCTCTCTTGTTGGAGATGATCATTGCTTGGCACTTGGTGGCATTACTGTTACTTGCCACTTGTCAGGCCAAGCCTGGATATTGTCCAGGTCTTGCTGCATTTGCACATGGACTGCTTCAGTTTCTGATGAGTCACAAATGGTGCTGAAAATTGTGCAATCACCAGCGAACATTCCCACTTCTTACCTTGATGATGGAAAGAAGTCATTGATGAAGCAGCTGAAAATGTTTGGCCCCAGGACAATTATCCTGAGGAACTCCTGTAGTGATGTCTTGGGACTGAGATGATTGACCTCCGACAACCACAACCATTTTTCTTTGTGATAGGTATGAATCCAACCAGTGGAGAGTTTGCACCGATTCCCATTGACTTTAGTTTTACTCGGGCTCCTTGATACCACACTCGATCAAATGCTCCTTTGATGTCAAGGGCAGTCACTGTCACCTCACCTCTGGAGTTCGGCTCTTTTTCCATCTTCGAACCACGGCTGTAATGAGGTCAGGAGCTGAGTGATTCTGGTGAAATCCAAACTCAGCATCAGTGAGCAGGTTATGTCCAAGCAAATGCCGCTTAATAGCACTGTTGATGACCCCTTCCATCATCATAATGTAACAGCATTAATAGAGTTTTGCATTGTTTTTGTTTTGGATTACTCAGCAAAACATCAACACAGGAAATAATGGGCTGAATGGCCTCCTCCTGCACTGAAAACGTGCTGTGCACCTCACTGGTTAAAAAAAATAACATAGTGGTATAAAGGGTATCCTTCCTTAGATTGGAAGAAAGAATGAGGAGAGGCAGTATAAATAACGACACAATGAACCTGTAGGTTCACATTCCTAAATCTTTGAGGGTGGCAGGACTGTTTAAGAAGGCCTTTTATAAAGCATATTCTATCCTCGTTTTTATAAATAGAGATATTGGGGACAATTTTCCCAAGCAAGTTTGGAGGTGAGGTGAGTGGAGAAGAGGGCGTGGTTGGGGTGGTGTGGGGGGGGAGAGAGACCGGGTTGCTGATTTGCATGCATGCATGATTAAATCCCCTAAAAGTGACATTGTAGAGGAGCTGACATCATCCTGCTTTCTTCCACTGGGGTGGGATTGAAGGCACATGGGGAACCCCCCTTGAATCTGTAGTATAAGTAATTGGGGTACTTAAAAACAAAAACAAATTAAGGACTGTTTTTACACTCAATTCTAGATTTCCCAGTCAGGGCACCTGTTTCCCAACCTGTCAGCAACTTACTGGGGTCACTGAAGTGAGTGCACTGTGGGAAGGGCTTCTTCAATGAAACTGATAGGCTGGGAAGGTTTTGATCAGTGAAACTGAAGAGCTTCAGCCTTGGCCAGTGAAAGGCTACTGTGCAAAGCACTGCTTCTCTCAGAGTGCCATCAATGCTTGACGGATGATTGTGAAATTCTTCGAGGGCATTTTGATTGCATAATGATAATGGGAAGGATTTTGAGGTCAATAGGCAGGCGCAGTGGGTGAGCCCAGGAGCAACCAGGAAACAGGCCACTGCCTGCAATCGGTCCCCGACTGTGATTTCAAACTGGCGGGCAAATTAAGGCTGGCCCAATGTGAAATGCGGCTCCCCATTGGTCTGGAAGAACTGAGCGGGGGCCTATCGGCCGCCAGGTCAAATGGTGACCCGGTGGCCAGTTTAAAAATGGCCAAGGCAGCCCCTGAACGGCTGTCACAGAAGGATGTCTCCTCTGCGTTCTCAAAACAAAGTTATGGACTCGAGTACGGCTGGACACAGCAGGCAGGAGGGCAGGTTGGGTGGGGACACGACAGACAGAAAGGGAGATCGGGTGGGCACTTGTCCTCCTGCTTTTTAGACGAGTGCCTCGCATCGTCCTGGAGAAGGCAGCTGCCAGGAGGAAACCCTTGTTCTCAGAGATGGGAGGAGGAGGCCACCATACCTCACAAACAGGGTATGGGAGGAGGTGGCAGCACTGGTGAGCAGCCATGACGTGGTGCGGTGCACGTGGGCACCATGCTAGAAGCGCTTCAATGACCTGCTGTGCTCAGGAAGGCTGAGTACCATGTTGGCATTGGTCAGTGTGCAGAAGTGTTAAGGTGTGGCTGTCCGCCCATGGACTCAGAGGTGCTAGAATCTGAGTGCCAACTGTCAGTGATGCCGGAGCTGGCCAAGGGGGTTAGCCGTATCTGCTTGGACTTAGTGCCTTGCAGCTCGAGGGCTATGATTCAGATGTACCCTGCGAGGTATTCCTCAGCTGGGATTGGCTGGGCTGCAATGGTGCTGCAGGTAGAGAGTGGACTAATCATGCTCCTCTGTCCTTTCTGGAGAAGACAAGACATAACTAAGCAGAGAGGGCAAGTACAGGCAGAGACACGTACAGGCGGAGGGCCGCCCAACGTCCTGCTGCTCAGCAGGTTCCAGCGATACTCCCTCAAGCTCAAACAGGGCATGGAGAGGCGGGGTGCCAGACAAAGTTAAGGGTGCAGCGCTCAGAGGTGAGGCTTTTGGCTTGTGCAACCATTATAGTCTAGTCTCCTCATCGATGTGAGCCTCAAATCTGGAGTCCCCATTGATCATTGAAAGGTGATGGCACCATGATGGTCTCACCAGGGTGCCTGGCATGCACAGTGACAGTATGATGACTTTAACTAATAACATGTCCTTGCTCTTCCTTTTAGGTTTGCCAGCAGGCGTTTGCTCTGTTGACCCCGAAGGGCCACCCATGTTGACGGTAGACCACTGAGCTACAGTTGCATCTGCATCACACCAGCTCTCTCCAACAGCCACCAGCACAGATACCAACACCTTGGTGGGCATTAGATCCATAGCTGGTATCTTGGTGTATGTTAGTGAGGGCAGTTCACGCTCACTTGAGGTGCAGTTAGAGGCAGAGAGTGCCGGGGGCGCTGGCAGTCAGAGGACTGCTGGGGACCAGAAAGATGCTTAGTCGAAGGCAGATGATGAGCCACTGGAATCGTCCATTAGGCAGCAGATGCTGGATGCCCAGCAAGATGTGTGGGAGGATCTGACGGAGATCCATGAGAGTATGCGTGCCATGGTCTATGATCATAAGACCATAAAACATGGGAGCAGAAGTAGGCCATTCAGCCTATCCAGTCTGCTCCACCATTCAATGAGATCATGGCTGACTTGATAATCCTCAACTCCACTTTCCTGCCTTTTCCCCTTAACCCTTACTGATTAAAAATCTGTTTATTTCAGCCTTAAATATACTAAATGACTCAGCCTCTACAGCCCTCTGTGGTAAAGAATTCCACAGATTGACTACCCTCTGAGAGAAGAAATTCCTCCTCATCTCTGTTTTAAGTGGGCGGGCCCCCTACTCTGAGATTTTGCCCTCTGGTCCTAGACTCTCCCACCCTGTCAAGCCCCCTAAGAATCTTATATGTTTCAATAAGGTCGCCTCTGATTCTTCTAAACTCCAATGAGTACAGGCCCAACCTACTCAACCTTTCCTCATAAGAAAATCCCTCCATACCCAGGCTCAAACTAGTAAACCTTCTCTGGACTACCTCCAATGCCAGTATATCTTTCCTTAGATAAGGGGACCAAAATTGTTCACAGTATTCTAGGTGTGGTCTAACCAGTGCCTTGTATTAGTTATGGAGGAGTCCATGCAGAGCATGAGCATTGTGTGACCGTCACTGCCGAGCACAGTGCTTTCTCCATTGAGATCAGCGACTCACATGGAAAGGCAGCTCCAGAAACAGGATCAGGGGTTCCTGGGATTGCGCTCAGACCTGCAAGCTCTTACTCAGGCACTGAGCTCAGGTGGTTGGTGCCAGTGTAGGAGATGGATGAGCCACCCAGTATCCCAGCTAGGTACCCATCCATCACTGGTGATCAGAGAGGTCCAGAGCGACCTCACTTTGGCGCACAAGCTGCCTGTTGTTTCTGTGGGCTTCTCTCAGGGCGCTCTGGATGATGGCAGCAGCTCCTCTGCCCTTCTGCCAGTGACTATTGCATCTGATGAGGCTGTGATGACCGGGGAGATGCTAGCCATGGCACTGGCCATCTTCCTTCCAAGTGGGGCCAGCACAGGCTCCACTGGCCAGAGCACATCCGACAAGGTCAACAAGACAGCACAGTCAGCAGGCTATCTCCAGTGCCGGTGCCAGCGAGATTGGGGTTGGAGTGGGGTGGGGGTGGTGGTGGTGGTTTGGCATCAAGACGTAGCTCTCACAAATGTAAGTTAAAGACAGCATGAGCACAAGAGGGGCAGTTCACAGATGATTTTATGTTGATTTGTGTTTGCTTTAGCTATACTGGTCTGAGAATGAAGACCAAAGAAGGTTATGTAAATTGTTTGGAATTGTCAAAATTAGATAAATTTTGTTTTGTCATCATGGCCTGAGTATGCTTCACCTTTTTATTTTATTGGCGCAGGGTACGCCAGTATGTAATGCTGGAAGTCAATGGCTCTGAACTTCATTGCACAGGCACTGAGTGTCCTTTGGGTTCAAATGAAAGGGTCCTTTCAGACATCCGGGATGGAGGCAGCTGCCCTGGCATTTGGTAGCCTAGCTGAAGGAGCATTGGATCAAGGCGTCCCTGCCACCCTGAAGGTTACCGAGTTCTGCCTCCACACCTTTAGCATTCTCCTCACCGTGCTCCACTTCTGACTCACTACTGGACTTGTCATCTGTGGCCTGTGGAGCTGTGTCAAGATCCTCTTCCTCCAGTGAGTGACCCTTTGCCAGTGTCAGATTGTGGACAGCGCAGCATGAAACCATTATCAGTGACATCCACTCTGCGGGGTACTGTAGTGCACCCACTGAACTCTGCCTCTGTTCTTGGGTGACAGAGATGCATTGTAATCCACCTCTTCAATGGATAACCCTTGACACCCAGCAGCTATCTATCCAATTGGGCTGGAGCATTGAGGAGCCTTGGCACCTGGGATTGTTTCAGGATGTAAGCGTCATGGGAGCTGCCAGGGTACCTTGCACATACTTGCAGAATCTGCATTCTGTGGTCACACACTATTTGCACATTCAAGAAGTGGAATCCCTTCCTGTTGACGAAGGCACCCCGCTGACCCGCTGGTGCCTTGATGGCCACATGTGTACAGTCGAAGGCACCCTGGATACGAGAGAGCCTGGCAATCACTGAAAAGCCTCTGGCTCGCTCAGCTTGGCTGGCCTCGTCCGTACGGTAAAGAATAAAGGTCAGTACCTGCCTGAACAGAGCTTCTGTCACCAGCTTGATGCAACTATGGACAGCTGATTGGGAGACTCAACACAGAACCCACACTGAGCCCTGGAAAGAGCTGGAGACATGGCCCTTCAGGGTCACTGGCATGGGGTGTCTACCCACACAGTTGGAGCTGATCTCACACCTGACAAATGGTGGTCACAGTCTCCCTTGAGAAGCGGAGCCTCCTTTGCATTGCACCTTGGACATATTGAGGTAGCTGCATCACCGCCTGTAAACCCTGGCAGCAGGATAGTGACGTCTTCTGTGGCCCCTTCCGTCTTGGACTACGTGCTAGCCTTGAGCCTGCACCTCTCCTCCCACCGGTTGCTCCCCTGGTAGCTACATAGGGACACCTGGCTTCCTCTTCCTTCTGCATCTCTGTTCCTCCTCAGAGGAGGTGCCGCCAGGGGAGACCATAATCCCCCTTACCAGTGTGACGGAAGGATGTCTGATACCTGGAAGGGTCCACACAATCGGAACCCTCCGGGGTCCTTGGAGACACCAAGGAGGTTTGAAATGAAGTCTGAAAATGTTAAGAATGAAGCCCCGAACAGAGATCAAGCTGCCAAGTACCAAAAAGTCACCAGCAACAAACTATGTACCAAACTCCTCACTACTCACACTGGCAATGCTGCTCTAAATGCCCTTTTATCCCGCCCATGGATTAGGTTTTTGAAAATGTCGGCTGACCGCCTGCCCATTTTGCCCGGGCGACGAGCGTGAAATCGCACAGGCAATGAAAAATTGCTGTCAATTGGATTGTTAAAGGCCTTAAGTGGCCTTTTAATTAATGGTGTGCATGGCTCTAGCACCTGCTTACGTCCACTGAGTGAAATATCATGCGAGTATGCAATGACGTTGGATGTTCAGCTGACGTCATCGCACGCTACTTTACGCCCAATTGGGTTAGGTGCTCGCCTGCCTGCAAGACGTAAAATTCTGCCCAATGTTACTGGACTAGTAATGTAGACACCCGGAGTAATACTCCTGAGACATGAGTTCAGATCCTAATATGGCCGCTGGGAGAATTTAAATTTAATTAATTAATAAATCTGGGAAAAAAAATGCTAGACTCATTAGTACAGATCATAAAATTACTGTATTGCCATAAAACCCAATTGTTCATTAATGACCTTTAGGGAAGGAAATCTGCTGACCTACTTGGTCTGGTCTACATGTGACTCCAGACCCACAGTAATGTGTTTGACTCTTAAATCCCCTCTGAAATGGTTGAGCAAGCCAGAAAAAATTGCGCTTCGGATGTACACCACAAGGACTGAAGCAGATCAAGAAGATAGCTCATCACTACCTTCTGAAGGGCAATTAGGAATGAGCAATATATGTTTGCCTTGCCAGTGATGCCCAAATACAAAGAATGAATAAAAAAACTTCACTCACCTTCAACAGCACTTGGCTTCACCATGACATGGAAGCGACTTAGGTAGCTGTACCTTGCACCTCAGATGAGGAACAAGGGGAGCAGCAGCGGCAATACCAACAGCAGCAGGAGCAACACCTGTAGTAGCATCAACTGCCTTCTCCTCAACCATATGCCTCTCCACAGGACAGAAGAAATGGGTACCGAGACCCAGCTGGAAGGAGGTGGGATTCTCAAGACAGGGTCAACAAGCAGAGGATCAGATCTCTCATCATGCCTGAACATCAGTGTTTAGGAGGCTCAGGCTCTCACAGCAGGGTCCCTACTGACATCTGCAGCCTCCAGGAATAAGACCTTCCCAGTGGAGCAGGTGGACACACAATGCCAGTGGCTGATAAGGTGTCTGACACTGGAGGGCCACTCCCCCCACCCAGCTGCCTCTTGCCAAGTTATGCGCTTTCTTCTCCCACAAGAAAAGAAAGCAAAGATGTGTGTGTTCATTATAGCTTGTGTAGAGAGAATCACCGTGCAGAAGAGGCCCTTCGGCCCATCAAGTCTGCACCGACACGTGAGAAACACCTGACCTACCTACCTAATCCTATTTACCAGCACTTGGCCCATAGCCTTGAATGTTATGACATGCCAAGTGCTCATCCAGGTACTTTTTAAAGGATGTGAGGCAACCCGCCTCCACCACCCTCCCAGGCAGTGCATTCCAAACCGTCACCACCCTCTGGGTAAAAAAGATTTTCCTCACACTCCCATAAACCTCCTGCCCCTCACCTTGAACTTATGACCCCTTGTGACTGACCCTTCAACTAAGGGGAACAGCTGCTCCCTATCCACCCTGTCCATGCCTCTCATAATCTTGTACACCTTGATCAGGTCATCCTTCAGTCTTCCCTCCTCCAACGAAAACAACCCAAGTCTATCCAAACTCTCTTCATAACTTAAATGTTTCATCCCAGGAACATCCTGGTGAATCTCCTCTGCACCCCCTCCAGTGCAATCACATCCTTCCTATAATGTGGCGACCAGAACTGCACACAGTACTCCAGCTGTGGCCTCACCAAGGTTCTATACAAGTCCAACATGACCTCCCTACTTTCGTAATCTATACCTCGATTGATAAAGGCAAGTGTCCTGTATACCTTTTTCACCACCCCACTAACATGCCCCTCTGCCTTCAGAGATCTATGGACACACACGCCAAGGTCCCTTTGTTCCTCAGAACGTCCTTGTCAAATTACTCCTTCCAAAGTGTATCACCTCACACTTTTCAGGGTTAAATTCCATTTGCCACTTACCTGCCCATTTGACCATCCCATCTATGTCTTCCTGTAGCCCAGACACTCAATCTCACTGTTAACCACCTGGCCAATCTTTGTATCATCCACAAACTTACTAATTCTACCTGCCACAAAGTCATTTATGTCATTTATATCAATGACAAATAATAGGGGACCCAGCACAGATCCCTGTGGTACGCCACTGGATGCTGGTTTCTAGTCACTAAAGCATCCTTCTGTCATCAGCCTCTGTCTCCTACAAGTAAGCCAATTTTGAATCCACCTTATCAAATTACCCTGTATCCCATGTGCATTTGCCTTCTTTAAAAGTATCCCATGTGGGACCTTGTCAAAGGCTCTGCTGAAATCCATATAAACTACAACTGCACTACCCTCATCTACACACCTGGTTACCTCCTCAAAAAATTCAATCAAATTTGTTAGGCATGACCTCCCTCTGACAAAGCCATGCTGACTATCCCTGATCAAACCTTGCCTCTCCAAGTGGAGATAGATACTCTCCTTCAGAAATTTCTCCAATAGTTTCCCTACCACTGACGTGAGACTCACTAGCCTGTAGTTCCCTGGCTTATCTCTGCAACCTTTCTTAAATAGCGGAACCACATTAGCTGTTCTCCAGTCCTCTGGCACCTCCCTCGTGGCCAGAGAGGAATTAAAAATTTGGGTCAGAGCCCCTCCCTCAGCAGTCTGGGAAACAAATCATCTGGAACTGGAGTTTTGTCCACTTTTAAGCCTGCCAACACCTCCAATACCTTGTCATTCCCTATATCAATTGGCTTAAGAACCTCGCAGTCTCTCTCCCCAAGTTCGATACCTTCATCCTCATTCTCTTGATTAAAGACGGATGTGAAGTATTCATTCAACACTCTAGTGATGTCCTCTGGGCTCCACCCATAGATTGCCCCCTTGGTCCCTTATGGGCCCTACTCTTTCCCTGGTTATCCTCTTCCCATTGATATACTTATAGAATATCTTGGGATTTTCTCTTTTACCAGCCAGAGCTTTCTCATATCCCCTCTTTGCTCTCCTAATTGCTTTCTTAAGCTCCACCCTGCACTGTCTGTACAGAGGAGGGAGGGATAACATTTGTGAAGGGTACCTGTGAGGTTTGGGTGCAAGAGGGTAATCGGATGAAGGTGAGTATGAGTGCTGCTGCTCAGGTAAAGATGTAAGGTGCCTGGGGAAAGAGGACTGATTGAAGCTGCAAGGTGTGTTGTTCTCAGGAATGCTGTGTAGGAGAATCTTGGGCTTGGCACCTGAAAGTGCTATGTCACTCTCCTTAAAACCCCTCTACGGTCCTGGGGCACTGTCTCCAAGCTGGAGGGATCACATATTTGCTGCTGTCTTCCTCTGCCACTTGCATTTAGATCTGCTTCATTGGAGAGACTGTCCTCTTCTTCTTGTCCTTAGGAGAGCTGACCTCGCTGCAGGCCCTCAGATTCTGCAGCAGGACCTTCAGGTAAAAGTGAACAGCCTTCCCAGGTTTCCCATTCAATCCTGTGGTTGAGGCAGCCTCAAAAATCCAAGTGCTGGCGAACACTTGTAATCGTGTTGTTGTCCCTTTAATTAGAAATTCTTCCCTTGACAGATGGATGTGTGATTTCCCCGCCCTCCTCGGTTGGCTGACAAACCTACAAACAGGATGTTAATGCTGTGGCTCAGGGAAAGAGCCTCGGCAAAGGTCGTTTCTTCAGCATTTGTGTTCCCAGCCCAGAAATAGTTCAACAGTTTGACCAGGGTCTAGTCCACAAAATTCCAACCATAGAGTACCAACACATAGTAAACAATTATAAATGATGAAAATTAGGTCTCTGCAGCTGGAATATTTGTCCAAATCTGGGCACCATACTTTAGAAAGGCATTGGAGATTGACAGGAGAGATCTATTAGAATGATGCCAGGGATGAAGAACTTAGTTATTTGCAGAAAAGATAGTTAAGGGGACATTTAGCTGTGGCTCAGTGAGCAACATTCTCACTTCAGAGATTTGAACACAAAATCCAGACTGACACCTAAGTGCGGTACTGAGGGAGTGCTACACTGTTGGATGTGCAACATTTGTGGAACAGGCTCAAGGAGCCGAATGGCCTACTCCTATTTCTTATGTTCGTATTTGAGAGTGGCATTCAATATTATGCAGAGTTTTGATAAAGTAAATGAGGAGTAACAGTTTTCGTTGTCAGAAGGGTCAGTAACCAGACGACACAAATTTAAGGAACTTGGCAGAAGAACCAGTGGGAGATGAGAATCTTATTGATGCAGCAAGTTGTTATGATTTGGAATGCACTGCCAGAAAGAGTGCAGAAAGCAGATTCAGTTGTAACCTTCAAAAGAGAATTGGATATCTACATAAACAGGGAAAATTTGAAGCACTATGGGGAAAGAGCAGGGTAATGGGACTAATTAGAGAGGTTTTTCAAAGACCAGGCATTGAATTGCCTCCTTCAGTGCTATTTGATTCTTTGTTCAAATGGAAATCAAAATCAGCAGCAAAATCAACTTCCATTGATATATCAGCTTTAATGTAATATAACGTCCCAAGGTGTTTGTCCCAACAAAATGTGAAACTGAATCATAAAAAGAGATATTAGGACAGGTGCCCAAAAGCTTGGTCAAAAAAACTAGGCTTTAAGGAGTACCGTAGGACTAGAGAAGGTTACAGAGACAGGAAGGATCTGAACAAAAAAATGATAAGTTTAAATTTGAGGCATTGCTGGGCCAGGAGCCAATGCAGGTGAGCAAGCAATGCAGTTGGGTGAATGGGACTTGGTGCAAGTTAGGGGGAGGTCAGTTTGAAAGGACAGACTGGTTGAGGGTGGAATTTTTGGGATGCAAGTGATCATGGCAGATTTGAAACAAACAGTACCAGAGGTCAGGGAAATGTTAACATCAGCTAGCCTGGAAGCAAGAAAGAGAAGTTGGCAAACAGTCATCACCATCCCCTCCTCACCCTAGATCTCACATTCCTTGCAAACTATCATACCATCACCCACCCCCATTCTTCTCCATAATCCTTGAAAGTGTTGTTACTTTCCAAATCCATGCCAAGTTTGAATTTTTAAATTAGGATTCTGCACTGTTACAGCAGCTCCAATCAAATGACATTCTTTGTGACCCTGCACTGTCCTCCTTGACCTTCTCGACCTTTACATAGCCTTGGCAAAGTTGACGACACTATCCTTTTTAAATGCTTCTGCTTTGTTGTCCAGCTCAGCAGAAATGCATTCACTTTGTTCTACTCTTACCTATTAACATGTCGAGCGGACAGGAGAATCTTACAAATTGTTAAAAACTGCACTTTCTTTTAAAAATGAACATTGCTGGACTTTTCAAATGGCTGCCAAGTGACCACTGGAGTCGCAAGTTAGCCAAGCTTCTAAAAGTGGAGTACAATGACCACAGCCTTGTGGAATGTCAAGACTTGCCTCAAAACAACAATAGAGCCTCAGGCATCCCATCTCTAGAACTATCAGGTAACAAAGGGGAGCAACCGAAACTAATTTTCCACAAGGAAGTGCTAAGGATTCTCTATCTGCCTCCATTACTTGTTGATGGATTTGACTATGGGAGGTGGAAGCTACTTCATTAATATGAACAGATTACTGATTGCTTTCCATCATGTATCAGTGGTCAATTGTCACCTGACTGAAACTCCTTTTCTGAAAGCCTTAATTATAAGTTCTGCTTGCTTGCAGAGGGGACAGACAGCACTGCAGAATGCAGAAGAAATACATTGTAGAAACCTGGTTACAACATCTAGCCTTTTTACCAAGCCATAAGACTTGAAGTTTAAAGCTACCTCAAAACTTGTTCTTTGAAAGGTTCTAAACTCACCTGGGAAAGCAAACCGGTTCTCTGGCTACAAGTATTCTCAAGGCTGCCTCTCTCAACTTGCTGCATCACTTATTCCAAAGAAAACTTCACAAAATCCTGTCTTCAGCTACCTGGGGCAGAATCGTCCCAGGTTTGCACTAAGTGCAGTGGCAGGTGGGAAAAAGGGCATTTTACTCGCCGGTCACAATGGTGGCTTTTCACGCTATATCGTCCCACCCTGCCTCACTAATTATGTATTCCTGGGGAAGACGCTGTTTTGATGGCAGATGGGCTCTCGTTTACCCATCACGTCGGGCACCAAATTTAAAGTGTAGCCACGTGAATACTTCTCAGTGCTTCAACCCAGGGCCGCTGCAAAGACATGGCCTCGAAAGGCAAGACGACTGCAGTCCCCCCACTTTAATGACGCATCCCTCGAACACCTTTTGGACACAGTGGAGGCTGGCCGTGATGTTCTCAACCCCCGCTGTGGCCACAGGAGATGCAGCAGCATCACTAAGCTAGCATGGGAGGCAGTCACAGCGGTGGTCAGCGCCAATGCCCTACAGAAGAGGACAGCCATCCAGTGCCGAAAAAGGATGAATAATTTCCTCTGTTCCATCACTCTTTTCATCACTCTCAACTCACAAACCCATCACACATCCACAGGGATCTCACTCACTGCCAGTGCGAGGGACATTGCCATTCACACTCTCATACACACCTTCATTGTCAACATCCTGTCCATGGGGCTAATCACCACCCACATATTCCAGGCATACTTATCATCTGAGATAAAAACAAAAAACTGCAGATGCTGGAAATCCAAAACAAAAACAGAATTACCTGGAAAAACTCAGCAGGTCTGGCAGCATCGGCGGAGAAGAAAAGAGTTGACGTTTCGAATCCTCATGATCCTTCAGCAGAACTGGGTGAATCCAAGGAGAGGGGTGAAATATAAGCTGGTTTAAGGTGGGGGGAGAGAAGTGGAGGGGGGTGGGTCACCCCCCTCCACTTCTCCTCCCCCACCAAACAACACCCCCCCCCCACCTTAAACCAACTTATATTTCACCCCTCTCCTTGGATTCACCCAGTTCTGCTGAAGGGTCATGAGGACTCGAAACGTCAACTCTTTTCTTCTCCGCCGATGCTGCCAGACCTGCTGAGTTTTTCCAGGTAATACTTATCATCTGGCCTGGCAGGCATCCTGCTTACACTCTCTCCATCTCTATTCATGCAGGGCAAGCTGGCACACAATAGGGACAGGACACAGGCTGGTGGAGGAATGCCTGAAATCAAGATCCTCATGGACTTCGAAAACAGAGTCATCCAACCGACTGGTGGGGATCTGGATCATTCTTGTGCTAACGGTGAGGTTGGTGGTGCTCTACCAAGTGAGGTTCCAGCAGTGTAACACCCATAGACAACTATGCTGTGAGTGATATGTCCTGTTCTGCAGTCTCCTGCCATGCACTAATTATCTTTCCTTGCTTTGGGAAACAACCGACGGAGTCCGTGATCCAGGGCCTCCAGTCAAGCCCCAAAGAAACCTCTGAAGAGGAATCTGGAGGCATCTTCATTGAAGGCCCGTCACAACGCTCACCCCATGCCCTGCACCACACACCTCAGTGGGACCTAGCTTTAGAGTAGCCTTGGGATTACAATCTGGTGACCACATCGCGCTGTCTGATCCACAGCAGGTGTCCGGCACTCAGAGGGCTAATGGAGGTGAGAAATCTGCTGGGTCCGAGTCAGATGATGAGCTTCTGCACTTGGTCATGTCTCAGTTTCTGAAGCTCAAAAGGTAAGCTTGGAAACTTCACGAAGAGATGTCTGTTGCACTTCTCAGATTGCAAGGCTCGATGGGGGAGTTCGTCCACCTTCAGGCTGCCATGATAGCACCAGTATACCAATGCACTGAGGTCAACACTAGTAGGATGACAGCCGCCATGGAGATCCTGGCCCAGGACATTGGTCCTGCACTACTGCATGGGCTGAACGTTATCACTGATGCCTCAAGGAGTCAGCCAGGGTCTCTTGGGCACCCACAGGGAGAAGAATCATCAGGTGCGCACCCCAGGGCCATTCACCCAGGAGAATCTGGGCAGGTCCAGCCCATCCGAATCCCTCTTCCTGTGACTCCAGCTCCACAGCTCGAGGAGGATGCCACTGCCACACAGAAGGTTCCTGTAAGCAGGCTGGGACCTCCAGGTCTCGGCCCTCTAGAGGACGCCTGTCAAGGCCATCAGAATAATCAACAGACTGCCTCCACCTCCGCTGTGGATGTCCAGGGAGCACCAATACATAGCAACAGGGTTAAGAAGATGTAGTTGCACAGCCTGCAAATGGGTGCTAATCACTTGTGCATAATGTTCACTATTGTCAATAAACTCCCAAGAAAGTCTCCCTGCCTGTGACTCCTTGTTCTGATGAGCAGTATCCATGTCCTCAGATGAGCAACCTTTCTGCACTCAAGATAAAAGGCAGGTGTCTCAGTTCAGGGCCTCTTCTCTGTGCTCTGTGCAACCTTCAGACCACAGTGATGGTCTGGCCTCACACTCACTGGACACATTACTGATGCCTGCACATCATTGGTGCTTGTCATTGCTGTCAGATTGTCGTGGGCAGGCGTCACAGAGTTCCGTCATTCTCTCTCAGCACCTTTAAGGTGGGGCTAACCCCCATCTCTTCAGCATCTGTGACCAGCTGTGTTCCTTAAGGGGTCAGGTGCTGAAGGCAGGCAAAGGATCAGATGCTTTTAAAGATTCATAGCTGTGTCCCTATGATATGTCCCTGATCACAGAGCACAGGCGAGCTGCCCTCGGCCAAACAGGAGTCAGACATTCTCAGAGGATTTGTGAAGATCTATAGTGTGTCCTCACTGCATATCGTCATTATCCTCCTGCAATCGAGCATTATCCATGAGGGTATGTGCCCTGCCATAAGCCAGACTGGAGTCAAACATTCATAGGTGCAATGTGAGGACTTTATGGTGTCTCCTCACTGCATATCGTTATCATCCTCCACAAATCTAGCAGCTATGAGGGCCTCCCGAGCACACCCACCTCGTCTGGTTTGTGTGAGGACCTCTTTCCTGTCATCGTCACCTTCGAGGACCTCCTCACCCTCATCATTGTTGACATCCTCCTTATTGGTGGAGACCTCCAGCTCCTGCATCTCCTTCTCAGCCAGCTACTCTCTCCGTTGCAGCGCCAGGTGGTAAAGGGCGCAGCAGGCAACAACAATGCGTGACACCCTCTGTAGATTATATTGCAGGGTTCCAGCAGACTGGTCCAGGCACCAGAACTTCATTTTCAGCACCTCAATGGTTTGTCCCACTAGGTTGTGAGGTGCAACATGAGCCTCATTATACCTTTGCTCTGCTGCAGTCTGAGGCCGTTGCACAGATATCATCAGCCACATCCTCTGAGGGTAGCCCTTGTCCCCCAGGAACCATCCCTGCAGCCTCTGTGGACCCTGGAAGACGTCAGGGATCTGTGAACGACTGAGAAAGTAAGACTCATGCACACTCCCTGGAAACTGTGCACAGACCTACAGGATGCATTTGTGGTGGTCGCACATACAGTGAATAGAATCCCTTGCAGGAATGAAAGGCAGTGTCTATAGACCCTGGGTCTCGCTAGGCACCAACCAGCAACGGCTTGAGCCCCAGCTGCCCCTTCTTCCAGAGGGTGCTGCTCCTCCCACTGCACAGCCAGGCCCCTTTTCCATTGTCTTCACTCTCTGTACATCACGAGGCTCCATGATCCTGATGTACCCCTGCACAATGAAAGAGAAAGATGCGTGGGTTAGCACGGGTGTACTAAGAACCTCTCTTGGTTAAGTCTGAAGGCCCCTTAAAGCACCCCATAGAGTGCTGGCCACCAATTGGATGGTCAGAAAAAAATGCACTGCATGGCTGCCCGAAACCCCTCCTGCCTCCGCCCTACTTCACCTGACCAACTGGCGGCATCTTTGCCCACCGACTGGACTGCAAGCTGTGCTCTCAGCTAAGGCACAGTGATTCTCCTAACCCGCACTGCAAGGCTGCACTGTTAGATTGAACCATGTGGGGGACTGGTCCTAACCAGGATGATGACATTTTCAAGGGCTGTGAGTGCCTCAACCGCAGGGCAGCCTTTGCGCCGCTGCCCCCCAAAACACGCTTCAACCTTGAAGTCCAAAGGGCGTCCCTTGCGAGTGCTCCGCAACATTACTGTGCACTCACCTCCGAGTTCCTCTCAAAGTGCAGCCTGACAAATGCACACCTTTTATACACTGTGAAACATGTTGATGTGGGCAAATGATCCAGGAGGGGCAGGATGAGCCCAGTGGGCTAGCCTTATAATGATATGCTGATGTATTACAATCAGGTTCACGATGCCCAATGGCGGCCTGCTGAGCAGACAATCACAAACTGGTTTCACGATATCATGCAAACGGAGTGCAGCTGAGGTAATTGAATGAAGACTTGGAGTTTGGTGAGAGGGGAGTTTTAAATGTTAATCTTGTTCTTAAATTTTGCTCTGAAATTATAATCTCATCTGTAATTAGCAGTAACTGGAAAGTACTGTGTAAGCAGACTAAGTTCTTTCTTGCAGTTCAGACAGGGTAAACCCACTCTCAGCTGTTGGAGCTGTGTAGTTAATTAGTTAACTGGTTGAATCTGGTTACTGTAGACCCAGTTCAGTTGATTATAAATTTAGGGTTCTTTAGTGAAGCCTTGGCAAATGGAGTGCAGCTGAGCTAACTGATTGAAAACTTGGATTGGGGGGGGGGGGGGGGGGGGGGGGGTCGGGTGGGGCGCGCACGCGGGGCTGGGGGGGCGTGCACATGGCAGGGGGCGCACGTGGCGGGGGGCGCACGGGGCGGGGGTGGGCGGCGGGGCGGGGCGGCTGGGCAGGGCGGCAGGGCGGGGCAGAGGCAGAGAGAGGTAATGTGGAGGATGTGTTCATTTCCTTTTTCTATCTTTCTCACCCCATAGAAATTGGTTCTTGCTCTATTACAGGGAAAGGTGAGTATCTAGAGGTGGTTAAGTTCTATTCTATCTGTAAGGTTTACTATGGTATAAAAATTGGTGGTAAAGTTAATAAAATATGTAAGAAAGTGACATAAATAAGTGATTAATATAATTAAGTAATTACTTAAAACACATTAAGGATGGCAGGACAGGTGATGTGTCAAGACTGCAGCATGTAGGAGCTCCTGGATAACATTGTAATCCAGGGCAAACGTGTCTGCAGAAAATGTGTGTGGCTTCAGGAAATTCGGCTCAGAGTCATTGAGCTGGAGGCCGAGCTGCAAACTCTGCAACACATCAGGGAGGGGGATAGTTACCTGGATGCTTTATACCAGGAGGCAGTAACACCACTTAGGATAGGGTCTTCTGATTTAGTCAGTGGCCAGGGTGCAAGTGAGGCAGGTAAGGGGAGCCAGAGGGCAGGAGTGTGAGCCTCTGCAATTGTCTAATAGGTTTGAGGTTCTCTCAGCTTGTTTGAATGAGAGCAGGGGCTGCAGAGTGGATGAACAAACTGACCGTGGCACCATGATACCAGGAAGCCATCCAAGTAGGGGGAGCAAAAAGGAACATAGTAGTAGGGGACAGGATAGTGAGAGGGATTGACATTGTTCTCTGTAACAAAGAGCGAGAGTGCACATGGCTGTGTTGCCTATCAGGTGTCAGGGTTCAGGACATCTCAGGGCTGGAGAGGAACTTGCAGTAGGAGGGCGAGGATCCAGTGGTCATGGATCATATAGCTACCAACAACATAAGCAGGATGAAGAAGGAGGCTCTGATTCATCTGTAAGAGGAGCTGGGCACCAAATTAAGAAGCAGACCCTCAAAGGTAATCATTTCTGGATTATTACCTGAGCCATGTGCAAATTGGCTGAGAACAAATAAAATGAGAGAAATGGTTCAAAGACTGTTGTGGGAAAAGTGGGCTGAGGTTCATGGGGCACTGGCACTAGTATTGGGGAAAGTGGCATCTGTACCATTGGGGCGGTCTACACCTGTACCCTTGCTGGGGCTGGTGTCCTCACAAGCCGCATAACTAGAAAAGTAGAGTGGGTTTGTAACCTGAATAGTGGGGGCAAGGGATCAAATTTGGGAAGATGTGGTATACCAAAGAGTAGAGACAAGGCAAGAGAGAAAGGTATTAATATGGGAAATGATAAACAGACTGTGACAGGAAGGGACAGAGTACAAATCAAAGAGTAAATCAGCAGATAAGAGAGGCTACAAAAATATAAGCTCTATATTAAGCTATAAGCTCTGTTTTAAGTGCACATAGCATTCAAAATAAAACAGGTGAACTGATAGCTCAAATAGAAACAAATAAGTACGACCTGATAGCCATTACAGAGACATGGCTTTAGGATGACATAGATTTGGACCTGAATATTGAAGGGTATGTAGCATTCAGGAAGAACAGGAAGTTATGAAAAGGTGGAGGGTGGCTCTGTTAATTAATAATATTATTAGCACATTAGCGAGGGATGACCTAAATTCAGGAAACTAGGATGTAGAAGTGGTTTGGGTTGATAAAGGCAAGAAGTTACTTGTGGGAATGGTGTACAGGCCTCCTAATTGTAACTACACATAGGGCAGAGAATAAAAGAGATAATGGGAGTTTGCCAGAAAGGTACAGCAACAATCATAGGGGATTTTAATCTACATATAGACTGGAAAAATCAGATGGGCAAAGGTAGCGTAGATGAGGAGTTCATAGAATCTTTTCAGGATAGTTTCTTAGAGCAGTACATTCTGGAGCCATCCAGGGCGCTGGCTATTGGTATTGAGAAATTAGATAGGATTAATTGATAACTTCATAGTGAAGGCACCCCTAGGTAGCAGTGATCATATGATTGAACTTTTACATTTGCGTCCAAAACCTGTATTTAATACTTAAATAAGGGCAATTATAAGGACACGAAAGCGGAGCTAACTAAAGTGAACTGGCAAATGAGGTGAAGGGATAGGTCAATAGAGGTTCAATGGCAGACATTTAAAGGGATATTTCAGAATACACAGAATAGATATATTCTAATGGGAAAGAAAAATTCCAAGGAGAGGCCCCACCATCCATGGTTAATTAAAAAAAAGTTAAAGACAGTATCAAACTT
Source organism: Carcharodon carcharias (assembly GCF_017639515.1). Classification (NCBI taxonomy): domain Eukaryota; kingdom Metazoa; phylum Chordata; class Chondrichthyes; order Lamniformes; family Lamnidae; genus Carcharodon; species Carcharodon carcharias. The sequence continues at coordinate 38,558,136 of NC_054472.1, read as the reverse complement.
AAAGAAAAAGCATATAATTATGCAAAGACGGGTGGCGAGTCAGAAGATTGGAAAGAATATAAAGAACTGTAAAGAATGACAAAGATTAATAAGGAGGGAAAATTAGAGTATGAGAGAAAGCTAGCTAGTAATACAAAGACAGATAGTACAAGTCTCGATACATATTTAAAGAAGACAAGAGTTAACAAAGTGAGCATTAGTCCTATAGAAAGCGCATCTGGGGAATTGATAATGGAAAGTAGGGAGATGGCAGATGAATTAAACAGGTATTTTGCTTTGGTCTTCTCTATAGAGGACACAGGTAACATCCTGGAAATAGCTGCAAATCAGGAAATGGAAGGGAGGGGGAGCTCGAGAAAATTACAATTACTAAATTGTTGGGTCTATGGACTGACGAATCACCAGGTTTAGAGGAACTTTATCCTAAGGTCTTGAAAGAAGTGGCTAGTGAAATAACTGATGCATTGTGGTTTTAATTTTCCAAAATTCCTTGATTCAGGAAGGTTCCATTCGGTTGGGAAAAAGCAAATGTAACTCCTTTATTCAAAAAGGGAGGGAGACAGAAGGCAGGAAGCTACAGGCCAATTAGCCTAACATCTGTCATACGGAAAATGTTAGAAGCTATTATTAAATATGTTACAGCAGGGCATTTAGAAAAATTCAAGGCAATCAGGTAGAGTCAACATGGTTTTGTAAAAGGGAAATCATGTTTCACCAATTTATTGGAGTTCTTCAAAGGAGTGACATGTGCTGAGGATAAAGAGGAACCAGTGAATGTACTGTATTTAGATTTCCAGCAGGCATTGGATAAAGCTTATGGTGTAGGGGTAACATATTGGCATGGATAGAAGATTGGCTACCAAATAGGAAGCAGAGAGTTGGCATAAATGAGTCTTTTTCTGGTTGGCAGGATGTAACGAGTGGTGTGCCACATGGATCAGTGGGGCCTCAACTTTTTACAATTTATATTAATGACTTGGATGAAGGGACTGAAGGAATAGTTGCTAAATTTGATGATGACACAATGATAGGTAGGAAAGTAAATTGTGAAGAGGATGTAAGGAGGTTATCAAGTGACATTGATAGGTTAAGTGAGTGGGCAAAGACCTGACAAATGGAGTATAATGTGGGCAAATGTGAAATCGTTCATTTTGGCAGGAAGAATAAAAAAGCTTATGATCTAAATTGTGAGAGATTGCAGAGCTCTGAGATTCAGAGGGACCTAGGTATCCTAGTGCATGAGTCACAAAAGGTTAGTTTGCAGGTACAGCAAGTAATTAGGAAGGCTAATAGAATGTTATCATTTATTGTGAGGGGAATTGACTATAAAAGTAGGGAAGTTATCTTTCAGTTATAAAGGGCATTGGTGAGACCACATCTGGAGTATTGTGTACAGTACTGGTCTCCTTATTTAAAGAAAGATGTAAATGCATTAGAAGCAGCTCAGAGAAGGTTTACTAGACTAATACCAGGAATGGGCAGATTGTCTTATGAGGAAAGGCTGGACAGGTTAGGCTTGTATCCTCTGGAATTTAGAAGAGTAAGAGGTGACTTAATTGAAACCTTTAAGATCCTGAGGGGTCTTGACAGGGTGGATGTGGAGAGGATGTTTCCTCTTGTGGGAGAATCTAGAACTAGGGGTTACTGTTTAAAAATAAGAGTCACTCAATTAAGACAGAGATGAGGAGAAATTTTTTCTCTGAGAGTTGTGAGCCTTTGGAACTCTTTCTCAGAAGGCAGTGGAAGCAGAGTCTTTGGATGTTTTTAAGGCAGAGCTAGATAGATTCTTGATTAATAAGGGGATGAAAGGTTATCAAGGGTAGGCAGAAAGGTTGAGTTGAGGTTACATTCAGATCAGCCATTATCTTATTAAGTGGCAGAGCAGGCTCGAGTGGCTGACTGGCCTACTCCTACTCCTAATTTGTACGTTCGTATTTTTGGGCTTCTCGCCACATCGTCCACTCATGCCCTCGAACATGCCTGACGCCAGCGGACACGGATGATTCTGCCCAAAAAGTAAGGAACATTGCTCCAAAATTTTGGAAATGTTGCCCCACTAGTGTCAGCTCAGCTCAGTTAATAGCACTCTCAGCCTTTGAATCAGAAATCTTTGGTTTCAAGCCTTATACCAGGATTCAAGCACAAAGAGACTGAATTTCTCTGGGGATTCGCCTAATTGTCCACTGTAATGTCACTGTAGACAATTGGGAGAGTTCATACAAAAACACAAATCCTAATCTAGGCAGACAGTCCAGTTCAGTACTGTGATGTGTTGCATCGTCAGAGATGTTGCCACCAGAATGAAGGCCAATCAGCCCATTCAGGCATCAAAAATCCTTGTTTAGAAAGAATGTGACTGTAACTTTAAACTCTGGCGTGATGCTACTATAGTGTTCCTGCCAGATAAACACCATTAACCACCACAGGTAATTTTTATTTAATACCATCAAAGAACTTAAAAATTTTGATTAATCTGCACAAATAACATTCAGTTTCAATATACCTGTGGTCTAGCAGGTACAATTTTAATTAAAGAAAAGTGGTATTCACTGAAGTATTTTATGACCTTTATGATATCATTGGAATTGATGAGTGACAAGTCAATATTTAGCACTTGATTTTATGTAAGTAACTTCCAATCCGTAAAGGTCTGAACACTGAGTGACAAGCCCGAAATGGCAGGGATGTCTGGCACGTGCACACTCCCACATTCTGCTCTTATATACACAAACATACTTTTCTTCTTCTGTTAGTTGGTAATAAGCCTCTTCAAAGATGCTTATACAAGCGTTACAGATAAAATCTAGAGTATGTCATCCTCATCCTTTTGAATGCTTTTTTTTCTCTAACTCCCTTAGTTTTCTTTAGAAAATGTCAGTCGAATTATATCTTACAGCTTTGATACAGGTTTTCTCTGCAGATTCACAGAGCACTCACCTGAATCTTCTGAACAGCTTGAATTCAGATATGATAAAAACCACTGATTGCTGAGAAGGAAAGTGATTATGGATGTTTGGTGTAATTTATGGCTTTCTTTCATGTGGTACTTATTCTGAATGGAGTTATCTCACAGTTCACCGCTGCACTGACCTTGGCGAAGTTGTTGCTTGTAATTTTACAATTTGTAAGCCTAGATTTCCTTGATTATCTTCATTATTAGTTTTATCCTTCCTTGGCTGAACAAAACACGCACATCACATTATTGGCGCAACGAATACTGGCATTAACCCTATAGCAGCAGGAAGGTGTCAAATTATATCCCTCCCATCCGGCCCACTAGCTTATGGCTGAATAAGGCAAAATCAATTTTTATTGCATGGGAATAGGATTTTTACCGCTGTTCTGGAAATCATATTCAAAGAATTCTGAAAAAGAATGTTACTTGCTTTAAACTGACAATTACTGACCATTAACACCAATAACTTACATTTATATAGCGCTTTTAATATGGTAAAATATCCCAAGGCCCTTCACAGGAGCATTACAAAACATGGCGCCGAACTACATAAGGAGATATTGCATCAGATAACCAAAGTTTGCCGAAGGGTTAGACTTTAAGACATGTCTTAAAGGAAGAAAGTGAGGTAGAGAGGCGGCAGGGCATAGTAATGGAATTCCACAGCTCAGGACCTAGGCAACTGAAGGCTACAGCAATGGTGAAGAGATTAATATTGGGGTATTAGGTGAATGCAAGTATCAAAGGCTTGTGAGACTGGAGAAGATAACAGAGATAGGGAGAAGTGAGACCAGAGAGGGATTTGAAAACAAGGATGAGAATTTTAAAATCAAGATATTGCTTGATCGGGAGTCAATGTGGGTTAACGAGCATGGACGATAGCTGAACGAGACTTGGTGGGATAAGACACTTCTGGTTAATTCCATTTAATAAAAGTCAGCCTGATAAAATACGGGCAGCAGAGATTAGGATTACCTCAAGTTTATGGAGGCTAAAATATGGGAGACCAGCCAGCAATGCACTGAAATAGTCAAGTCCAGAGGCAACAAAGGCATGAATGAGGGTTTCAGCAGCAGATGAACTGAGACAAAGTGAAGTCGGGCGATGTTATGGAAATGGGTGGTCTTACTGATGGTGAGAATACATGGTCAATAGCTCGGGGTCAAAATGACATCAAGATTGCAAACAGACTGCTTTAATCTCAGACTGTTACCCAGAGAGAGGGATGGATCAGTAGCTAGGGAATGGAGATTGGAGTGGGGACTGGCAAAAATCATGTCAGTCTTCCTAATATTTAACTGGAGGAAGTTTCTGCTCATCCAGTACTTGATGTTACATAAGCAGTCTGATAATTTAGTGGAGGAGTCAAGAGGTGGTAGTACAGTAGAACTGAGTGTCATTAGCGTACATGTGAAAACTAACGGTATGGCTTGGCTTTTCACAATGACAGACAGCCTCTCTATCATTGCAAAAATGGCAGAGGAGGCCAAAATCCAGAAATCCCATCCCTGAACACGCCACCTACCATTTTTGTGGGAGCCAGAGTAGGGAATGGGTTCTGCACATGCACGTTTTATGGAGGCAGCTGCCCATACAAATCAGCAATTGCCTCCACTCATGTCTGATTTTGGTGACCTAGATGTGTGAAATGCAACATACACAAATTAGACCTGGGCCTGGCAGGAGGAGGTCTAAATTTCGCTGAGTCCTTCAGAGAGGTGGGGAACCCTTTTGAAAAGGTAGGGTATCCCTTTGGATGTGGTCCTGGGACATCTTTGGGGGGGATCAGATGTCCTATGGGAGAGGTAGACTGTCCTTTGAAAGACATAAGGTGCACTTTGGGGTAGTTACGTGAATATGCGTATAAACTCTTTAGAATTGTCACTAGTTCCATCAAAAGGAACTGTCAAAAGGTACTATCAAAAGCAACTGTCAAGGCTTTTCAAACTCCTGCCCTTTAAATCTTTGAGAAAACTGTGTGGAGTGTTTTAAAAAGAACACTGCTTGCTATTTCACACGGTTTGTTGACATAAACCTGAGGATTACTAATACTGGATTAATGCTGCATGGCTGGTTTCACAATGTTACATTATCACAGTGCCTGCCATTTCACAGTTTGATTAACGGCTCCAAATGGTTAAAACCTCATTGAAGCGGTGCTATGAATTCCAATACTTCTTGTATAAGGAATTAAGTACTTGAATAAAATGCTTGTTTTATAAGGAATTAAGGACTTGAATAAAATGGTTTTTTTTAAGGGATTTAGTTGAATGAATGTAAATATACTGAATGGGTTTTTATTAATGAGTTTTTTTTTAAAATAAGGTTTGCAAAACCTACTTAGAACTTTATTTTATTCAGCATGGGTCCTGAGGTTTGCCCATGGTGGATAATGGGTGAGTTTGCATGGAGGGTTTAAGGGAAATGGGTAATGGGTGGGGAGCATGAGTTGGCACCAAATTGACATGAGCTGTAAAGCGCCATGAGGGTGGGTAGAGGAGCATAGGTTGGCATGGAGGGTATGAGGAGCCATGGAGGGTGTGTGGGTGGCATGAGTTGGCATGGATGTGGCATGGGGAGTGTGTGGAAACATGGGAGGGTGTGAGGGATGAGGGATGGAGGGCTATTTTGTTTTATTTTTTTAAAACCTCAACACAGTGCTGGAACACTGGCCTTCTTCCCAGCCCACTCCACACTCGTTCTGGTGTTACCTGGCCCAAATCCCATAAAACTCCCCCCCCACCCAGAATCAAAATCCCAGCTTCCTGGGCACTTTCTCCTGGGTTGAGTTTGCGGAGCCAAGAATTGTCCCAACTCTGTGCCCCCAACCCAGGAGCAAACATTCAGGCCTATGCTTTTGGAGTTTATCATCAAGGTGTCACAGGTAGAGAGCTTTAAGAACACAGTTTGCAGAAGAGAAAAGAAGCCAGAGGTTATCTTTGCATACCAAGATGATCCTGGAATTGTGAGCTGTTTTGAGTTGATGAGAGCTGGACCTGATAGGTAAATGAGAGGGAGAACACCAGAAGTAATGGTGCAGGGGCGGGAAGAGAAGTCATTGTAAGTTATTCACTGGCTATGATTAGATACTAAGAATGGAATCATGTGAGAGCACTTCCCACCCAGCTGAGCTACAGTAGAGAGGTTTTGGAGGAGGCTAGTGTGGTCAAAGGTGTCAAAGATTGCAGAAAAATTGAGAAAGTTTATCTTTGTCAGAGCCACATAAGATGTAACTGTGACTTTGGTAACTGTTATTTTGGTATTGTGGCAGGAGAAAAAATCTGATTGAAGGGATTCAACATGGAGTTCAAGGAAAGATTGGCATGGATTTGGGAAGCAACAATGCATTCAAGGATCTTGGAGAGGAAAGGGAGGTTAGAGATGAGGTGGTAGCTTGCGAGGACAGTGGGGCCAAAGGTTGTTTTCTTTGCGGAAAGGAGTGTTGATGGAAAAAATAAAGGAGAGGGACAGCACCTGAAGTGAGGAAACTTTTCAAAATATTGGCCAAAAGGGGAACAAGAGGTGAAGTTGGATGGTTAGCAGTTTAGTCGAACTACAGCTGAAGGAGCAGGAGGTGAGTCTCATTGACAAGATGAGCTCAGAGATGACATGAGGGGAGATTGGGAAGAAACTAAAGAAAGATGCGAGTTCAGGGTGAGTGAAGGGGAGATCTTTAGAAAAAGTTTGGCCAGGTGGGCTAGTGGAAAGGAAGGACATGGAAGAGGCAGCTGATCTGGTGATCTCGATCTCAGTGACAAAGAAGTCTACCTGCTCCTCTCACTTGCTGTTGGAGCTGAGAGTGAGGAAACAGGGGAGAGAGCTTTAAGAACACAGTTTGCAGAAGAAAAAAGAAGCCAGAGGTTACCTTTGCATACTAAGATGATCCTGGAATTGTGAGCTGTTTTGAGCTGATGAGAGCTGGACCTGATAGTGTTTTATGTGGTTCAGCCAGATCTGACAGTGGATGGCTAAACAAATTGTCCGCCATATCTTTTCAAGTCTGATGAAGGAAAGAATAAGGAATTTATTGCATAAAGTTTTTACACTAACATCAAGATTGAACCAATGTTAGCAAAGAGCTTTACTGAGGAGGGAATAACTTGATGGAGACAATATGAAACTTTCAAGGTCAACCTGCCATAGAAGGCAAAGTGAAATTCCCACCAAAAATGTGCAATACTCCAATGAGAATGTTGCACCCTGAAAAGTATGGATCTTAATACATCTAAACAGGTAAGCAAACATTCAATTACTGCAAGGTCCTGGGAGAACTCAGCTTGGCTGCCCTGGCTGGTTTGATCATAACCAGGTTACAACCCACAGAACCAAGAGGTGGTGGTTCAGCAAAGGTTTAGGTATACGGAGGCCCTGATTCATTTTCATCCACACCATCCATGGAGAAATTAAGGAACCTCTTGAAGAAATGAGAAACAAGAGTGAACTTTATTCATCCTAAAACCTATCACTGGTGCTCTCATCCTTCCCACCAAAGCTGAGCAATGAAATTACAAGCAGCAATGAAGAATAAATAAAGATACAAATGCAAACAATAAATACACATCCCAAAGAGCTACTTGCTTTTGTCATTGTAATACTGAAACTGTCTTTCAGTTCTCTGCCTGAAGGCAGGTTCAACCTACAGCACCACACTCTCCACCACAGATAGGGCAAAGAGGCAGGTCCCAAATCCACCCCAGCCTGAATGGGGATCAAACCCCATGCTATTGGCACCAATCTGATCCATACCAGCTGTCCAGGACACTGAGCCAACCAGCCCTCCAAGGAGGCTGAGTTGCTGTGGCAACATACAATTTTAGATGCATGTTGAAGTCAGGAATTCTAAATTGTGATGGTAGAGGATCCAATTTTCTTTCCATCACATGGCTGACCAGGAATCTCTCCCACTTTTACCACCTGCCATTGACATATGTTGGAAGGATTTGCAGATTGATACTTGACCTGTTTGGCTGGTTATGAATGCACCTTCCTTGGCCAACAGGCACTACGAATATCACAAATAGATTTTCACTTACAACTGGAACCAAATTTGGAAATCTATTCTATTAGAATACTTCTATAATTTTGGCAAAAATAATTCGCATAAGAAATGTCCTGTTATGTTTACAAGATTGCTAATACATAGCAAGCAGTCAAAGCCTCCTTACCTCTCCTCCCCATGAGGAAAGAAAGAAGGAAATCCTTACATTTATGTAACATCATTCACAATTCAAGAACTTTCCAAAGCTCTTTACAACAGTGAAGTACTTTGGAAATTTAATCACTGTTGTAAGAAAACTGGGGACACGGAATACTAGAGAAAATAAAAATGATTCTGTGATCCTGTTCTCCCTGTGGGAGCCCCAGTAATAAAGTGCATAGGTCAGAGAATCGGGGTGGGGGGGGTGACAGTACCATGGCACTGTTTCTGATCTATGCTGCCTGTAAGAGTGTGAAATCTTACCTTATGTATACTTACTGTGAGCATTAGCAGAGCATTCTGCATTGCCAAGTGATTCTTAGCAAGACAGCATTCACAGCACTTATTCATTACTTCTAGAATAACTTAAAGCAAAATCAGATCAAGTTGATTCTAAAAGAATATTAATAATAACTACCTTAATGCTTTGACCTCATAAGAAGCTTTTTTTTCCAATACAAGTCATTTACACCAGTGGGAAGCTATATGTAGGGAAAGGGTTACAGAGCTGAAGGGATCATGTATGGAATGTAATCCCTGTAAGGGACTGGCTTTATGGCGCTAGATGATAAACTTTGATTTAAAAGCTCCAATGCCCATGAAGCCATTCGTTTAAGTTAAGGATTAAAAGACTTAACTTACCAAAAATCGTGTGTCTGTCATGATCCGTTTTAAAAAGTTTTTAATAACATACTCCCCATCTTTTTTTGAAGAAAAAGTTTTTTTTTCTTTTTCAATCCCCGATGCCATTCACTGCTTCCAAGATAAGAAGGCAGGAAGCAGCCTGCTTCCAGCATACTATAGATGCAGCTCTACAAGTACCAGTGTCAGCTCAGCTCAGTAAATAGCACACTCTCACCCTGTGGGTCAGGAAGCTGTGGTTTCAAGTCCAACATCAAACTGGAGCACATAGTCTAAGCCAACATTCCAATGGGGTACTGAGGTAGGTGCTGCATCATCAACGATGCCACTGGTGTGGAAAAGACATTAAACTGAAGTCCCACAGTCTGTTTAGTTGAACACTAAAGATCACACTCTTCTCAAAAATAGTAGGAAAATGAGATAGAACTTCTGTTGCTCACGTAGAATCATGGAATCATTTGGCACAGAAGGAGGCCACTTGGCCTAACAAGCCTGCACTGGGTCTTTGAAAGAGCTTTTCAATTAGTCTCCCACCTCTGCTTTTTCTCATTCTCCTGCATTGTCTTCCAGTTCAAACATTTATCCAATTCGCTTTTGAATGTTACTACTGAAACTGCTTCCACTACCCTTTCAGGAAATGCATTCTAGACAATAAGAACTTGTTGAGTAAATTATTTTTTCACAGGCTGCCTAGGGGTCTTTTGCTAATTATCTGAAATCCATGACCCCTAGTTACCTCCTGCTACTATTACTGTTTTTTTTTCTAATCTGCTCAAAACCCTTCATTATTTTGAACAACTGTCTCAAATCTGCCCTCACTTTCTCTGCTCTAACTGTTTCAGATGAAGTTACATTGTTTCATAGTTTGCCATTGTGAGATTTGAACTCTTGATAATCTTTCTGATTAACTCTTTCGAGTACAAACCCGTTTCCATCTGTTTCAGATGAAGTTACGTTGTTTCATAGAGATAAAAACAAAAAAACTGCAGATGCTGGAAATTCAAAACAAAAACAAAAACAGAATTACCTGGAAAAACTCAGCAGGTCTGGCAGCATCGGCGGAGAAGAAAAGAGTTGACGTTTCGAGTCCTCATGACCCTTCGACAGAACTTGAGTTCGAGTCCAAGAAAGAGTTGAAATATAAGCTGGTTTAAGGTGTGTGTGTGGGGGGCGGAGAGAGAGAGAGAGAGAGAGAGAAGTGGAGTGGGGGTGTGGTTGTAGGGACAAACAAGCAGTGATAGAAGCAGATCATCAAAAGATGTCAACAACAATAGAACAAAAGAACACATAGGTGTTAAAGTTAAAGTTGGTGATATTATCTAAACGAATGTGCTAATTAAGAACGGATGGTAGGGCAATCAAGGTATAGCTCTAGTGGGGGTGGGGAGAGCATAAAAGATTTAAAAAAATTTTTTAAAAAAAAATAATGGAAATAGGTGGGAAAAGGAAAATCTATATAATTTATTGCAAAAAAAAAGGGGAGAAACAGAAAGGGGGTGGGGATGGGGGAGGGAGCTCACGACCTAAAGTTGTTGAATTCAATATTCAGTCCGGATGGCTGGAAAGTGCCTAGTCGGAAGATGAGGTGTTGTTCCTCCAGTTTGCGTTGGGCTTCACTGGAACAATGCAGCAAGCCAAGGACAGACATGTGGGCAAGAGAGCAGGATGGAGTGTTAAAATGGCGAGGGACAGGGAGGTTTGGGTCATTCTTGCGGACAGACCGCAGGTGTTCTGCAAAGCGGTCGCCCAGTTTACGTTTGGTCTCTCCAGTGTAGAGGAGACCACATTGGGAGCAACGAATGCAGTAGACTAAGTTGGGGGAAATGCAAGTGAAATGCTGCTTCACTTGAAAGGAGTGTTTGGGTCCTTGGACGGTGAGGAGAGAGGAAGTGAAGGGGCAGGTGTTGCATCTTTTGCGTGGGCATGGGGTGGTGCCATAGGAGGGGGTTGAGGAGTAGGGGGTGATGGAGGAGTGGACCAGGGTGTCCCGGAGGGACACTCCTCCATCACCCCCTACTCCTCAACCCCCTCCTATGGCACCACCAAACACATCTTCCCTTCACCCCCCTTATCGGCATTCCGTAGGGATCGCTCCCTCCGGGACACCCTGGTCCACTCCTCCATCACCCCCTACTCCTCAACCCCCTCCTATGGCACCACCCCATGCCCACGCAAAAGATGCAACACCTGCCCCTTCACTTCCTCTCTCCTCACCGTCCAAGGACCCAAACACTCCTTTCAAGTGAAGCAGCATTTCACTTGCATTTCCCCCAACTTAGTCTACTGCATTCGTTGCTCCCAATGTGGTCTCCTCTACATTGGAGAGACCAAACGTAAACTGGGCGACCGCTTTGCAGAACACCTGCGGTCTGTCTGCAAGAATGACCCAAACCTCCCTGTCGCTTGCTATTTTAACACTCCACCCTGCTCTCTTGCCCACATGTCTGCCCTTGGCTTGCTGCATTGTTCCAGTGAAGCCCAACACAAACTGGAGGAACAACACCTCATCTTCCGACTAGGCACTTTACAGCCTTCCGGACTGAATATTGAATTCAACAACTTTAGGTCGTGAGCTCCCTCCCCCATCCCCACCCCCTTTCTGTTTCCCCCTTCCTTTTTTTTTCCAATAAATTATATAGATTTTCCTTTTCCCACCTATTTCCATTATTTAAAAAAAATTTTTTTTTTAAATCTTTTATGCTCTCCCCACCCCCACTAGAGCTATACCTTGAGTGCCCTACCATCCATTCTTAATTAGCACATTCGTTTAGATAATATCACCAACTTTATCACCTATGTGTTCTTTTGTTCTATTGTTGTTGACATTTTTGATGATCTGCTTCTATCACTGCTTGTTTGTCCCTACAACCACACCCCCACTCCACTTCTCTCTCTCTCTCCGCCCCCCCCACACACACCTTAAACCAGCTTATATTTCAACTCTTTCTTGGACTTGATCTCAAGTTCTGTTGAAGGGTCATGAGGACTTGAAACGTCAACTCTTTTCTTCTCTGCTGATGCTGCCAGACCTGCTGAGTTTTTCCAGGTAATTCTGTTTTACATTGTTTCATAGTTTGCCATTATGAGATTTGAACTCTTGATCTTGGGGTTACAAACCCAGTACCATAACCACTTGGCTATTTAGGCCAAGCCCCACTTCTCTGCTCTAAGAAGAACAATCACAGCTGTACTAATCCTTCCAGTAACTGAAACTCCACATCAGTGATATTAATCTGTTAAATCTCCTCTGCAGCCTCTTCAAAACCTTAACATCTTGCCTAAAGTGTGATGCCCAGGATTGGCCACAATATTCTATCTGGGATCTAACCAGTGCTTTATAGATGTTTAGCACACTTCACAACTAGCAAAAACATCAAAACTGTCATTTCAATTGCATATACAAAATGGCTTCTATGTTTGTCTCCTTAAAAATCATTGCACTTCAAAACAGCTCAATATATGAAGCACTTGGAGTTATTTTGATGATACGATACATGCTTTTTACATGGAAACGTTTTTTTTGGTTATACACCATCTCTCTCTGTTGCAGCAGCTCCTTTGTGCTTGGTATTGACCTTACTGAGATTAGTTCTTACATGGCATACAGTAACACATGCGAACTGGCGTTCTGCAACTTGATGACATGATCCAATGGTCAATATTATTTTGATATATCCAGGAAACTTTAGACTAGAATAGGTAACTGTGACTTTACAATTACTTATATCTGCCATTATTCAATCTATCCAGGGCAGGTTTTTTATTTGGAGACAGCCCCCTTCATTTTACTTAAGATCTAAAACTCAGCAGGCAGAGGGGTCCATCAATCTAGCCTGAATTTTTATGAGGATCCCAGAAATTAAAAGACAATGTGACACTTTGTTTACTTTAGTTAATTGTTTGAAAGTTAGTACATGCAGTTGTGGGATCTCTGAAATGCACTTGGTTTACAAATTGTGTTGGCATAACCCTTGGGCCTATGACTGAGCTCCCAGCTGGATCAATGTATTGTAAATTTCAAAACTTGCACACATTGTCTGAAAAATAGATCTTTCTGCTGACATGTTGTTTGCTGGGAATATCTTCTAATTCTTAACTGGAAAACATATTCCATCCATTCAGTCATAACTGAGGATGTTTTGATCAGATTTAGATACATCAGTGAGACATGCTGTACCTCCCTTCATTGGAGTAATAGGTTTCAAACTGAAAATGTAGATTGATCCTTGCAGTTTTGGATCCTCACATATTCTTCTGACTAACATGTTAAGAGTAATCCCATTTCCATTAACATACCGTTAAGGTGATTTTCTTATCTGCAATAACCAGTATTTGTCATCTGCAAGGCATTGTAAAGCAAAAAAAAACGGCAGAGGCACATCACGTCAGATCTTCTTAGCTTTTTCGTGTAAAATGCATTTCTAGCAGGCCAGGGATGAAGGAGAATGGGTGGTCTGATGAAGGACTCATTTAAACAGGCAAGAGCTTTATTATCATAAGTGAATGATATGGGAATGTCAATTGTGACTGGTGGTATAGATATATATGGAGGTCTAAATAATGTTTAAACTGAAAGGTTCTTTAAAAGCAGCCAATCACAAAGGTCTGCCATTCTTTCAGTGCTACTTCATGAAAGAAGCAGTGGCAAGGTTTGGCCACATTCTTGCCGCACCTGCAATAACTGATGCAGAGCTATGCCATTTGCTGTAAAGCCACCTACTGCTACCATGCATCATAGGATGCATGCCCTCTCTTGTGTGATGCAGTGTTCAGGATGGGCCAGCTGAATGGAGGGTAAGGTTGATACATCAAGCCTTACACTCAACTGGATTGTTTTAAATTCCTCAGTGCCTGGAACAGGAAATTTGTTTTGTCTGCAGGGTCTAAGAATAATCTCTTAAAAACTGCATGGCAATTTTACCACCAAAGGAAAATTCTAGCAAACTGTCTTTAAATTGGTATGATTGGGTAGGACATCTATTTTAAATAATCCTCCAGACTGTAAGGCTTGATATATAGGCGTTACCCTCCAATTGGCTGGCTAGTCTTGAACACTCCAGTATACTACATGTAAATATTATTGTTTCAAATTCTTTGTCAATTTTTACACTCAATGTGCTGAGGAATGCAATGTTTCCCTCACTTTTGTTCCCTAGTGTTAGCAAAAAGTGATCCTAGATCTATTCTACTTCAACAAGGTGCTCCATCCACCGACTTCAGAAGAGAACTCCTATTGAACTGCGGGCTGGAATTTTCCCTGCGAGCCATTGAAATCTCCATTCACGTCGGTGGGACCGGAAGATCTGGCTGGCGTGAGGGGCTGGAAAATTCCAGCCGCTGTGTTTTTTCCGTTTTATGTAGTCTCTCTGAGGTTAGTGTTAATTTGTAAGCAGTTTTGCTGTTGAGTTTCTGTCCCCCAGAAGCTGGATTGAGTGTGCCCAAAAGATAACACTTGAAAATGGGTCCCAGCAGGCTGGATTTCCTTGCCCTCCAACCAAGGACATTTCCCAGCAGCAGACATGGAACTGGAGCAGCTGTCCTCAACATGAGCAGCAAATTAAGATGACTAAGGCCCCAATAGGGTTGATTTTGCAGCTTCCACTGGCATTTAAGCTGTTGGTGGTGTGCTCTCACTGTGTTCAGAGGCTGCCAGCTTATTGTAACAGGCAATAATGATGACATTATGGCTTGAAAAGGCATAATTGCAGCTGCTGAGGTTCTAGAGTTGTCAGTCCTCTGATTGAGTTGGATCATTGGGACCCTGCCCACCATCCTTAATTTGACAGTGAGCTCAGAGGCACCCAATTAGAGGCTGCCTCCAGGAACATTAATGCTGACAGGCATGCTGCTGGCAAGTGCAGGCTTGGGACCCCCGTTTGGTCCCAAAATCAAGGCCCAAATCCTGTGGGAAAACTCAGCCCAATGTCTCAATTCATCCTGAATCACTCACTGAACTGCCTCTGTCACAGATTTGCTTACAAATGGTGAATCAAAAGGTGGGTTACTCCTGCTTTGACTACTGCATATAAATTGAAAATAGATATTATAAAGATGAAGGTACACATGAGAGATTAAATTGTCTATGGAACATAGTAGTGTCACATACTAGTGTGATCATGGACATGCCATTATGGAATGTAAGTGCCCAGAATTCTATTTGAGTTGTAAAGTCTCAACACATATTGGAATTTTGCACAATTGCCTTGAGGGTAGGGACTGACCTTTAGCATCTTGTGTAATATCCATGTGGGCTAAGTCAAATGAATCAATAAACTGTAATGAACAGGATGTGGAAAACAGCCTTAAAAGTAACTGTACAAAATGTATCACTGTATCACATCAGTATTGCAGGTGCCATTTTATCACACTAAACTGGTTAGCAGGCAAAACACATGTAACCCTATTTATCCAATTCACAACTAATAAATGGGATTCCCATACAGTTGCCAGTGGTGTTTAAATCTCCTGTCTGTGTTTGAGTTGTTGAGCTCCTTTTTGTCTTGCTGACTGCTAAAATGTCTGAAATCTGCCACATTTGATGAATGAGTTATGTGATATGATACCAAAAACTGTAGGGGAATGGCTGATATCAGCATTCAGGCATTGCCACCATGCACTTTGATTTTACTAAGATCTGACAGAGCACCATCAGAGCAGCACACTATTACAGTGCAACTGCAGGGTGTGTGGAAACTGAGGCTAAGTCGGTGCTGCAAGGAAATTATAATTGTTTTGAATAGGAACATTAATGTAGGTTAAGGGTTAGGAATCATAAACGCTTAGTTCTGCATGAAACCTCTGTACTAGTGTTTGGCCCTGGAGAGGGTACAGAGGAGATTTAGACTAGAGAAGCTTGCTGTCTTTAGAGCAGAGAAAGTTTTTGGGAGATTTAATAGTGTTGTTCAAAATTATAAGGGGTTTGCTAGAGTAAATAAGGAGAAACTGTTTCCTCTGACAGGAGGCTCAGTAACTAGAGGACACAGGTGTTGGCAAAAGAACTGACAATGACAACAACAACTCTTTTATTCTTTATTCTTTTATGGAATGTGGGCATCGCTGGCTGGCCCAGCATTTGTCACCCATCTCTAATTGTCCCTGAGAAGGTGCCACTGTGGAATGTAAGTGCCCACCTTCTTGAACCGTCCTGTTGAACTGTTGCAGTCCATGTGGTGTAGGTGGTGTGTTAGGGAGGGAGATAAGCTAAGAAAGATTTCTACACACAAAAGGTGGTGAAAATGCGGAATACACCTCCGCAAACATCAGTTGATGATGAGCCAATTGTTAACTTTAAATTTGAATTTAATAGATTTTTGCTAACCAAATGTATTGTGGGATATGGGGCAAATGCATAAAGTTATGTCACAGACCAGCCATGATTTAATTGATTGACTGAGCAGTTCGAGGGGCTAAATGGCCTCCTCCTATTCTTATGTTCATGAGAATCATTGCAGAAGATCATTAGCGCCTGCTAATCCCATGTCTTTCAAGTGACCTACTACACAATGTCCCTGGGCAGACTTCAAACAAACAGATGAGGACTAATGTGCTAAGTTATGAAAAATTAGAAGTTATAATTGGGCAAGGTCACTATGATAACAGGCCTTATAAGCTGCCTTACCTTTTTTCTGCAAAGAAGGGTGCACAATGACACAGCCAGTGTCACTAATCACATTTAGTGCATATGTAACATCATCTAACTAACATGAAATAGATCCTGTTCTGAATGGAATGTTTAAGCAAACTGTTCCCAGTTGATGCAGGGAGATGTTTTTGAAAATACTCCATTGCACCAATATCCTTGATATGAATAAATATGGATACATCTAATATGCTGTCATTTCTCTGTCATATTTATTTCTAATATGCAGCCTTCAAATGTGGCTATATAAAATTTATATATATATCATATATATACATTTACACACAATGAAACGTAATAACTAAGGACATTGATTTATGGTGACTGAATAATGTAAATTTAATTTTTATTATGTGGGATTGCAGGATTTTCTGGGATTATTTTGGTGTTTTGGGTAGGACCACATTCTTATTTCCATGAACATTGCAAACCAATGCTTTTGGTCATAACCCTTTGTATCAAAGAGGATTCCCTACACTTGCACATTATGGCTACTGTACCATGCACAATATATTTTTTACAGATCAGCAGTGCCACCAGCAGGAAATTAGGAACACTGCAGCCAATCAGCAAAATTGATTGTGCATTTCATAAAAGCAAAGCAAAAATGATTTATTTGGAGGCCTAGAATAGACGAGACAGCAGTTACTACAGTAGAAACCTCCCATTTCTGTAGTGTGTAGCTCATCAGTGAGTGCTGATTTAACACAAAGTTACAAGTAATAACATGTAACATATCAAATTCAGAACCTCTTGGTGATGTATAACTAAGGTATGAGTATCTTAATCAGCATAAGAAGCAAAAATACATCCCAGAGGCATTAAGAAACTCTATAACAATGCCTTTGTTCATTATATGACTGAATTTTCAGCAAATGTAGCTGAATTTGGGATGATGAGTGTGTTTAAATAGAAACTGGATAGATATCTGATAGAGAATGGGATTGAAGCTTATAAGAACAGATTTAGGCTGAGATGATCTAATGTTCCCCAGGACACAGTGATGTTTGTGCTGTAGGTGGGGAAATGGCATCTGAAGAACCACAAGTCAAGATTAAATAATTGCATATCTGGGATATGCCAGAGCTTTGGGTTTTTTTTGGCAATCAGGAAGTTTTTTTAATGCAGAACTTTTCTTGAGAGGGTTAAAAAGATGAAGTAGAAATAGGTACCTATAGAGGAAGAGAACTCAACAGCTCAAACAGCATTTTGTCATGCCTTGTTTTTAATGACTGGAGTTTGTTCCTAGATTCTGGAATGCGACCCATGAATTCGAAGGTAGCAAATGTAACTTTGCTATTCAAGAAAGAAGGAAGGGAGAAAACCAGGAGACCAGTAGAAGAGAGATCAGTAGGAGCGAAAATGTATATTTAAATTTCCAAAAAGCATTAGATATGGTACTACAGAAGATTGGGTCTCATTGAATTGTGGATAAAGATTGATTGACATCAGAAAACAGGTTAGTAATAAATAGGTCACCAGGTTGACAAGGTCTAACTAACACGTTACTGCAAGGATCAGTGTTTGGTCCTCAGCTATTTACAATTTATATCAATGTTTCAGATGAAAAAGAAAGACTTGCATTTATATAACATTTTTGTGATCACCGAAACATACAAACATATGAACAAGGAGCAGAAGCAGGCCATTCAGCCCCTCAAGCCTGTTCCACCATTTAATAAGATCATGGCTGATCTGATAGTAACCTGAAATCTGCATCCACCTACCCCCAAGAACCTATCACCCTCTTGCTTACCAAGAAGCTATCCACCTCTGCCTTAAAAACATTCAAAGACTCTGCTTCCACTGCCTTTTCAGGAAGAGAGTTCCAAAGGCTCACTATCCTCTGAGTGAAAACATTTAATCCCATCTGTTTTAAATGGGCAACAGTCCTAGTTCTAGGTTCTCCCACAAGAGGAAACATCCTCTCCACATCCAGCCTGTGAAGACCCCTCAGGATTTTAAAGGTTTCAAGCAAGTTGCCTCTTATTCTTCTAAACTCCAGCAAATACTACCTGTCCAACCTTTCCTCATAAGACAACCCATGTATTCCAGGTATTAGTCTGGTAAACCTTCTCTGAACTGCTTCCAATGCATTTACATCGTTCCTTAAATAAGGTGACCAATACTGCAAACAGTGCTCCAAAAGTCACCAGTGCCCTGTATAACTGAAGCATAACCTCCCTATGTTGGCATTCAATTCCCATCACAATAAGTGATAACATTCTATTAGCTTTCCTAGCTACTTAGTGTACCTGCATTCTAACCTTTTGTGATTCATGCACTAGGGCACCCAGATTCCTCTGCACCTCAGAGCTCTACAATCTTTCACCATTTAGATAATAAGCTTCTCTTTTATTCTTCCTGCCAAAATGGACAATTACACATTTTCCCACATTATACTCCATCTGCCAGATCTTTGCCCACTCACTCAATCTATCGATATATTTTTGTAGCCTCTTTATGTCCTCTTCACAATTTACTTTCCTACCTACCTTTGTGTCAGCAGCAAATTTGGCAACCATCTGGTCCATCCCTTCATCCATGTCATTTATATAAATTGTAAACAGTTGAGGTCCCAGCACTGATCCCTGTGGCACACCACTTGTTAAATCTTGCCAACCTGAAAATAGACTGATTTATGCCTACTCTCTGCTTCCTGATAGCCAGCCAATCTCTTATCCATGCCATTATGATACCCCCCATACAATGAGTTTTTATTTTCTACAATAACCTTTGATGTGGCACTTTATCAAATGCCTTCTGGAAATCTAAGTACAGTACCGGAGTGACGCCTGCCATTAATTAAACAGCCACATAAGGCCCTTAATAGTCCAATTGACAGTGATTTTCTGTGCCCGTGTGATTTTCTGCTCGTTGCATGGGCAAAAGGGCAGGTGCCAGCCGACATTTTCACAAAACTCATCCAAGGACAGGATAAAAAGGGTCAGCAGCATTGCCAGTGTGAGTAGTGAGGAGTTTTGGATATAGTTTGCAACTGGTTGCTTGCTGGTACTTGGCAGCTTCATCTCTGTTTGGGGCTTCATTCTTAGTATTTCCAGGCTTCAGTTCAGGACTCATTGCTGTCTGCCAGGCCCCCACGGATTCATACTGTGTGGACCCTTCCAGGTATCAGACAGCCTTCCCTTACCCTGGTAATGGGGATTGTGGACCCCTCTGGAGGCACCTCCTCTGAGGAGGAAGGGGTAGAAGGGAGCAGAGGCCAAGTGTCCCTATGCAGCCTCCAGGGGAGGGACCTGTGGGAGGAGAGGCGCAGGCACAAGGGACGCAGGGCCAGCAGGTAGTCCAAGGCAGAAGGGGCTGCAGAAGACACCACTGTCCAGCTGCCAGGGTTTACAGGAGGCGATGCAGCTACCTCAATATGTCTGAGATGCAATGCTGAAGGAGGCTCTGCCTCTCATGGGAGAGTGTGACCTCTATTTGCCAGATGATTGGGCCCGAGATCATCTCCGACTGTGTGGGTGAACACCCCATGCCAGTGGCTCTGAAGATCATAGTGGCCCTCAACTTCTATGCCTACGGCTCTTTCTAGGGGTCAGTGAGGGTTCTGTGTGGAGTCTCCCAATCAGCTGTCCACAGCTGCATCAAGCTGGTGGCAGAAGCTATGTTCAGGCAGGTACTGACCTTTATTCTTTACCATATGGATGAGGCCAGCCAGGCTTTGCAGCAACTGCTGGGTTCCCCTGCGTCCAGGGTGCAATCGACCTCACACATGTGGCCATCAAGGCGCCAGAGGGTCAACCCAGTGCCTTTGACAACAGGAAGGGATTCCACTCCATGAGCATGCAGATAGTGCTGACCACAGGATGCAGATTCTGCAAGTCTGTGCAAGGTATCCAGGCAGCTCCCATGACGCGTATATCCTGAGACACTTGCAGGTGCCAAGGCTCTTCAGTGCTCCAGCCCGACTGGATGGATGGCTGCTGAGTGACAAGGGCTACCAATTGAAGAGCTGGCTCATGACGCCTCTCCGCTACCCAAGAGCAGAGGCAGAGAAGCATTACGAGTCATGTCTCCACAAGGACCATAGGTCTTCTCAAGATGCGCTTCCGATGCCTGGACCATTCAGGGGGTGCACTACAATACTCCCCAGAGCAGGTGTCACTGATCGTGGTTGCATTCTGCACTCTCCAGAAACTTGCAATTGCAAGGGGAGACCTACTGGTGGAAAAGGATCTTGACGCAGCTCCACAGGCCAAAGATGGTGAGCCCAGTAGTGAATCTGAAGAGGAGCACGGTGAGGAGAATGCTGAGGGCGTGAAGCCAGGCTTTGGTAAGCATTCAGGGAGGCAGGGACACCTTGATCCAATGTTCCTTTGGCTAGGCTACTAAAGATCAGCTTAACAAACACATGCCAGCGCTGCTGCCTCCATCCCGGATGTCTGAAAGGACATTTTCAATTGAACCCAAAGAGCACTCAGTGTGTATGCAATAAAATCCAGAGCCACCTACGTCCAGCATTACATACTAGTGGAATGCACCGATGAAATAAAAAGATGAAGCATACTCAGACGATGATGACTAAGACACAATTTATGTCATTTTGACAGTTCAATAATCTTAACAGAAGCGTTTCTGGTATTCAACAACAAACCAGTATACATAAAGTAAACAAAAATTAACATAAATAAAAATAAAAATACCTGGAAAACTCAGCAGGTCTGACAGCATCTGCGGGGAGGAACATAGTTAACGTTTCGAGTCCATATGACTCTTCAACAAAACTAAGGAAAAATATAAAAGGTGAAGTATAAGCTGGTTTGGGGGGGTGGGACAAGTAGAGATGGGTAAAGGGCCAGTGATAGGTGGAGATAGCCAAAAGATGCCATAGACAAAAGGACAAAGAGGTGTTGAAGGCTAAATATTATCTAAGGAATATGCTAGTAGGTGACATTAAGGATAGAAAGCAGGACGAGCAAGATACAGATAGCCCTAGTAGGGGTGGAGTGGGGGGAAGGGATCGTAATAAGTTAAAAGGTAGAGATAAAACAATGGATGGAAATACATTTAAAAATAATGGAAATAGGTGGGAAAAGAAAAATCTATATAAATTATTGGATTTGGGGGAAGGTCTGGGTCATGCTTGCGGACAGACCAAAGGTGTCTCTACATTGGAGAGACCAAACGCAGACTGGGTGACCACTTTTTGGAACACCTTTGGTCTGTCCGCAAACATGACCCAGACTTCCCTATTGCTTGCCATTTCAACATGCTCTCATGCCCACATGTCCTTCCTTGGCTTGCTGCAATGTTCCAGTGAAGCTCAACGTAAACTGGAGGAACAGCACCTTATCCCCCGACTAGGCACTTTACAGCCTTCCAGACTGAAAATTGAGTTCAACAATTTTAGATCATGCACTCTCTCCTCCATCGCCACCCCCTTTCCGATCCTCCCCTATCACTGGCCCTCTATCCAGCTTTACTTGTCCCAGCCCCCTTTAAACCAGTTTATATTACACCTCTTTTCTATTTTTCCTTAATTCTGTTGAAGAGTCATATGGACTCTTCATATGTTCCTCTCCGCAGATACTGTCAGACCTGCTGAGTTTTTCCAGGTATTTTTATTTTTGTTTTGGATTTCCAGCATCTGCAGTTTTTTGCTTTTATCAAAAATGAACATAAAATCACTGTTCTGGACATCCCTGCACATCATTGATGGACGGGCACCTAGCTGAGATACAGAGTGCTCATCCACCTCACGCACAGACGCTGACCATCTTGCAGGTCCGAGTGCAACCCCTGGAACCCCTTATTCTGCCCTTTGAGCTGCCTTTCATGAGAGTTGCCACTCTCTCAATGGAGGAGGCAGTGCGCTCGGCCATGATGGTCAACACAGTGCACACACTCAGCATGGACCCCTCTACCGTGGAGACCATGGCACGCATGCCCTCATGATCTCCACCAGATCCTCCCGCACATCTCGCTGGACATCTAGCATCCGCTGCCTAATGGACGACTCGAGGCTCATACTCAGCCTTCAACTGAGCATCGTCCTGGTCCCCAGCAGTCCTCCGACTGCTGACGTCCTGGGCACTCTCTTCCTCCGCCTGTGATTGTGAAGTGTCCTCACCAATGTGCACCAAGATACTAGCCGCCACTCTAATGCCCACTGAGGTGCTGGTACCTGAGCTGGTGCCTGCTTCAGAGAGCAGGTGTGACCAGTGGTCCTCCGGTGCCAGGGGTGGTCCGAAGAGCGAAAGTCTACTGGCGAACCTAAAAGGAAGAAGGACATGTCTTTAGTTAAAGTCATCACACTGTCACTGTACATGCCAGGCATCCTGGTGAGACAAGGGAGATCTGCATCATGGTGCCCTCATCTTCCAATGATCAATGAGAGACTAGATAGGCTAGGGTTGTTTTCCTTAGAGCAGAGAAGGCTGAGGGGGGACCTGACAGAGGTACATAAAAATATGAGGGGCACAGATAGAGTAGATAGGAAGAAACTTTTCCCCTTGGCAGAGGTATCAATAACCAGGGGGCATAGATTTAAGGTAAGGGGCAGGAGGTTTAGAGGGGATTTGAGGAAACATTTTTCACCCAGAGGGTGGTTGGAATCTGGAACACATTGCCTGAGGGGGTGGTAGAGGCCGGATCCCTAGCAATATTTAAGAAGTATTTAGATGAGCACTTGAAATACTATAGCATGCAGGGCTATGGGCCAAGTGCTGGAAAATGGAATTAGGATAGGTGCTTGTTGGCTGGCACAGACACAATGGGCCGAAGGGACTGTTTCTGTGCTGGAAAACCTTACGACTCTATGACTCTAATCGGGACTCCAGGTTCGAGGCTTACATTAATGAAGAGACCACACTAGAATGGTTGCACAAGTCAAAATTCTCACCTCTGTGCAGTACACTCTTACCTTTGTCTGGTAGCCCCACATCGCCACACCTGGTTGCACGTGGGGCTCTTGAGCTCCAGGGCATCTTGTCGAAACGATTAGGAGGCTAGTGGGGCCTGTCAATATTGTTATTGGACGTCTTCTCCTGAAAGGATAGAGGAGCTTTGATTAGTCCACGCTACTTGCAGAGTTATCGCAGCCTGGCCAACCCCAGCTGAGGGGCACTTTGCAGGGCACATCCAAGTCGTGGCCCTCAAGCCGCAAGGCACTCAGTCCAAGCAGCCAGGGCTCACCTGCTTGGCCAGCTCCGGCATGATTGGCAGTTGGCACTCAGAGTCTGGCACCCTGAGATCCACAGGCAATGGCCAGATCTTAACACATCTGCACATTGACTCATGCCAACATAGTTCTCACCTTTCCTGAGCACAGCAGGTCATCTAAGCTCTTCCGGCACTGCAACAGGAGCGCCGTTCCACATCATGGCTATTGACCAGCGTTGCCACCTCCTCCCATGCCCTCTTGGTGAGGTGCAGTGGCTTCCTCCTCCCACCCCTGGGGACAAGGGTGTCCCTCCCAGCAGCCAGCTCCTCCAGGAGGATGGCGAGACACTCATCAGCAAGTGGAGGAGCCGAGTGCCCATCTGATCTGCCCTCCCGCCTGCCGTGTCCAGCTGCACTTGGGTCCATAGTGTCGGTTCAGGGGACGTCCTCCATGACAGCCTTCCAGGGGCTGCCTGGGCTGCTTTTAAACTGGCTGTTGGTTCACCAATGGACCTCACGGCCAACAGGACCCGGCCCTCGTTTGGCCCTTCCCATCCAGCGTGGAGCAGGATTTCACGCTGGGCGGGCCTTAATTGGCTCACCAGCATAAAATCTCAGTCGGGACCTGGTCACAGGCAGCAGTCCATTTTGTGGCTGCTCCCGGGCCCACCCGACATTCCCACCTGACAACTGGAAAATTCTGTCCCATGTTGAATCTGCCTAATGACCTTGAGCTTATCCAAGTGCCCTGCTATAACTTCTTTAATAATAGCTTCTTACTTTTTCCCTACAACAAATGTTAAGCTAACTGGTTTGTAGTGTCCCGCTTTCTGTCTCCTGGGCATCTCAAAGTCCTCCTGAGGTGTAATCACTGTTGTAATATGGGAAATACAGCAGCCAATTTGCACACAGCAAGCTCCCAGGAACAGTAAAATGAAAATGACCACAAAATCTATTTTTGTGATGCAGTTTACGGATAAATATTGACCAGGACACCAAGGAGCACTCCCCTCCTTCTCTTCTAAATAGTGCCATGGGATATTTTGCATCCGATGAATGAGGCAGATTGGGCCTCAGTTTAATAGTTCATCTGAAATGCAACATAGCATTCCCTTAGCATTGTACTTGAGTGTCTGCCTTAATTTTTGTGCTTAACCTTGTAACTCGCAGGAAGGCTAGCCACTGAGTCACAGCTGACACTACTGTCAAACAGATGAGGGAATATATCCAAGTTTGCTGACAAGATAAAGCTAATTTGAAAAGTGATCTGTGAGTGTTATAACCGAGCAGTTGGTAAAACTGAGTTCTTTAAAAATCCCAGAGGGAAACTTTAAACAACTATCATAACCTATATTTTTAAGTGGTCTGTTTGTGATGCAACTCTAAATTCAGGAATCAAACCACCAGCTGTCGAGAGGTTTTGATATTAAACTAAATGAAACATTTTATTAAGTTAAAACACATTAAACATGGCTACAAATTACTACTATCATAACTTTACATAAATTCCCAAACTAATCTCCATTAAGGCAACGGCACCCATAGACTTAACCAGACACCAGGCAAAGCCTTTTCACCTTACAACTTCAAACTGAGGTTCTTTTCATTTTGGCTCCTGTAGAGACAGTTTGAGGCTTAAAGCTGCTTTGATCTTACATTGCCTCTGCCTACACACACACAATCTATTATCAGTTATATCCAGCACATCACATTGAATATAAATTCTCATAATATCATTAACCTCTTTGAACTCCACCTCTTCTAACAATAAAACCCCTTTCATAGTACTAATTTTATTAGTAATATAAACATATTGCTTGGTCTCTGTTAGCTAGGTGCCAGATTTCACCCCAATTCTTGAACGTTCTATTAAAAAAAATGCAAATGTGCTCTACCTCTCTTACATCCCAAAACTAGTACACATCAAAGCACCCAGACTAGATGGCTTTAATCCAATTAAGACACATCCACAGACTAAACCTCTATTTTAAAAGAAAAATATTTACAATAATATTATACACATTAATAGCTTCATGACAGTGAGATGGATGCAAAACACTGGAAAAGGGATATAGACTGATGAAGTGACAGGACAAGAAGATGGAATTGTGGAAATGTAAAAATATCCATTTTGGTAGAAAGAATAGAAAAGCAGAATTTTTTTAAAACTTAAGAGACCAGCAAATATTGCCACTCAGAGGGATTTAGGTGTCATTGTACATTAATCACAAAGTGAACATGCAGTTACAGCAAGCAGTTAGGAAGGTAAATAGTCCTTATTGCAGAGAGGCTGAAGAATAAGAGTAAGGAATCATGCTGCATTTATGTAGGGCTTTGGTGAAATCACACTTGGAGTACTGCCTCCTACGTAAAGAAGGATAAACTTTCCTTAAGCTGGGTGTAACAAAGATTTATTAGGTTGATTCTTGGCTTGGCCTATGAGGAGAGATTAAGTCGAATGAGCCCATGTTCCCTAGAATTCAGAAGAATGAGAGGTGATCTAATTTAAATGCATATAATTCTTAAGGTTCTTGACAGGGTAGATGCTGGGTAGCTGCTTCCTCTGGCTGAGTCTAGAGCCTAGAACTAAGTATCACAGTCTCAGAATAAGGGATGGGCCTTTTAGGACTGAGATGAGGAGAAATTTCTTCACTCAGAGTTGCGAACATTTGGAATTCTCTATGACAGAGGACTGTGAATTCTCAATTGTTTATTATATTCAAGGTCAAGATTAATAGGTTTTTGAGCGTTAAGGGTACCAAGAGATATGGAGACAATGCAGGTTAGTGGTGTTGCTATTAAAGATCAACCATGACCTTATTGAATGTTGGATCAGATTTCTCATGTTCTTTATTCCCTTGTCCTTTCATGTTACATTTTATGTCGTCACCTCAGAGCATTTTACATGTGTGAACTAATCTTCCATTTTAAGGTATACAAGACCAGTTCGAGCGAGTACCAGACATTTTCCAAGTCTTACTGGTTTTTCGTTCAGGGATTATAGCATGTAGAACATTCATCTTCTAAAATTAAAATTAATCCAACCCTAACTCAAACAGAGCTACACACATAATCCAGCAGTGAGATCCTCCTTAAAAATCACAGAATTGTTACAGTGCAGAAGGAGGCCATTCAGCCCATTAATGTCTGCACCAGCTCTCTGAATTCACTCAGTGCCATTCTCCTGCCTTCTCTCCATTATCCTGCACATTCTTCCTTTTTGGATAACAGTCTAATTCCCTTTTGAATGCTTTGATTGAATCTACCTCCACCAAACTCTCAGGTGGTGAACACTCGCTGTTTTTTCACGTCATTTTTCCTTCTTTTGCTGGTTACTTTAAACCTGTGCCCTCTTGTTCTCAATCCTTTCAAAAGTGGGAACACTTTCTCCCTGCCTACTCTGTCCAAACCGCTCATAATTTTGAAAACCTCTATCAAATCTGCTCTCAGCCTTCTTCTCTCCATGGAAAATAGTTCTAACTTCTTCAATCTATCTTCTAACTGAAGTTCCTCATCCCTGAAGCTTACATGGAATAAGTTAGCACTTAGCTTTTTTTGCCTTCCCTCCTGCACACACGCTATATTGCACTAGAGAATTTAATTTATATTCTCAAGAGGTCAATAAGGATAAGTAATAATATTAATCCATGAATCCATAGCCATTGGACTACCACAGAAAATGTCAGACCCTTGTGGAAATTGAATCACTGTGCAAAGCAGAAGTGGTCAATAAAATATAATGGGGACTTAGACACCATGTCACCAAAAATCATGCACATGGTTATTTTATGAGTAGTCATGATAGAAACCATAGCACACACAATTGTAAAAAAAGAGACAAGTGAGAGGAGTGATCCAGGATGAAACCATGCCCAAGATTCAACCTGCAGAGAGCAAAAGGAGCATGCAGGAGAATAAAACCCGGCCTGAGAGCAGGCCTGTAGGAGGGAATGATGAGCAATGAGTTGGGTGCCAGAATTTCAAAATCAACAAAAAAAATCAAGAAGGGAAGTCATGAGGCAGCAGGCAGGTAAATAGCTGGTAATTATAGCAGTTTTCCTTTTGCTCTTTAAGCGAGGGACATGTGTCAATCTCAGAAAAGTGGTGATAGTTCAGTGAGAGTTCAGGGTCACAAAAGTGGCGAACGTTCAACGAGCAGAGGGGTTATTACTGCTGCTGTTGCCATTGCAATTGCTGCTGCCACTGTTGCCGTTGCCATTGCCGTTGATGTTGCTGTTGTCATTGCCTGTTCCACTGTCATTGTCATTGCCTGTGCAGTTGCCATTGCCATTGCTGTAGACTGTCAAAGCCAACGTTTAGAGGGGTTAGGTGCCATTGCTGTTGCCATTGACATTACCAGTGCCCTTTCTGTTGCCGCTGCCGTAGACAGAGCCCATGTTTAGAGGGGTTAGCTGCCATTGCTATTACCGTTGCCAGTGCTGCTGCTATAGTCAAAGCTAATGTTTGGAAACTAAAATCTAGGTGTGACTTCACAGGAAAGTCATAAGTTGATTGGCTGGTGATTACAGCTGCTTACAAATTGATTCTAAACAACTGGCAAATTAGAAATGATAAAAAATATTAAGAATTAATAATTTACAAGTGAGTAGGTGGTATTATCTTGTACCTTTTATTTTTAAGTAAGGTCTATTACTATTAGCAATGTATGTTCAGTATTAATAGAATTTATCAGTATTACTGAGATTTATTAATAGTAGTAAGGTTTATTAATAACATTAAGGCATATCAGTATTGGTAAGGTTTATTAGCAGTAACAAGGTTAACTAATAAATAAAGAAATGGCAGGGCTGCTCTAATCTCCAGAGTGGGAACTCCAGAATACTTCCTGTGTCCTGGCTAACAATTTATCAGCAGCTTGAACTCTGGGTTTCAGAACTCAAGCAGCAGCTGGTGTTACTGTGGTCCATCTGTGAGGTTGTGAGCTTTGTGGGTAGCATGTTTATAGACATGGTCACCCCACAACTTAAGAGTTTGCAGGAAGAGAGGGAATGGGTGACCAGCAGGCTATCAAAAATGAATGTGCAATTAGTGCAGCAGTCCCCTGAGTACACCCCACTCTCCAACCAGCATTCAGTTCTGAATACTGATGAGAGTGATGGTTCATCTGGGGAATGCAGCTGGAGCCAGGTCCATGGCATCAGGTTGGCGCAGCTATACAGAGGGGTAACAAGGAGGTCTGGAAGAGCATTAGTGATGGGTCATTCACTAGTTAGGGGAATAGATAGATGTTTCTGTGACCACGGATGTAAATTCAGGATGTTGTGTTGCCTCCCTGGTGCCATGGCCAAGGATGTCACTGAATGGCTACAGACCACTCTGAGGGAGGATGATGAGCAGTTGTAGTCCACATGGGTACAAGTGACATAGGCAGAAAGAAGGATGTGGTCCTGCAATCAGAATTTAGGGAGCTAGGTAGGAAATTAGCAAGCAGGACCTCAAAAGTAATAATCTCCAGATTACTCCCAGTACCACACACAAGTGAGTATAGAAATAGGAGGATGGAGCAGATGAATGCGTGGCTGGAAAAATGGTGCAGGAGGGAGGGCTTTATATTTTTGGATCATTGGGACCTGTTCTGGGGCACATGGGACCTGTAAAGGCTGGACTGGTCAATAACAGAATCTATTTGTCTGGAGCTAAGGGAAAAAAAGGTGCAATTACATTGCTTGGTGTTATCATAGGCCATCAACTAGTGGAAAGGATATACAGGAACAAATCTGCAAGGAAATTAGAGAAGTGCAAAATTATATAGTTATAATGGAGGACTTTAATTATCCAAATATAGACTGGGATGGTACTAGTGTAAAGGACAGAAAGGAGCAATGGTTCCTAGAACGTGTTAAGGAAAATTTTTGATAGTATGTTTCTAGTCCAATAAGAAAGACCTGGTTCTTGTGAATGAGGTAGGACAAGTGGATCAAGTGTCAGTAGGGGAACATTTAGAGAAACTTCTAGAAACAATAATTCAGGACAAAATTAATAGTCCATGGACAAATACGGGTTAATTAAAGAAAATCAGCATGAATTTTTTAAAGAGAATATTGGGCTGAATTTTCCCAGAATTGTGTTTGAAAAACTTATTAGAGTTTTTTGAGGATGTAAATGGGAGGGTAGATAGAGTGAAGCCGGTAGATGCAGTCCACTTGGGTTTCCAAAAAAACACTCAATAGGTGCCATACAAAAGGTTAATATGCATAGAGTTGAGGGTAATATATTAGCATGGATGGAGGATTGGATAATGTGGACAAGAAGTGGAGAGTAGGAATAAAAAGATAATTTTCAAATTGGCATGCTGTAATTTGTGGAGTCATACAGTCTTAAGAGTCATTATAGCATAGAAGGAGGTCATTCAGCCCAAAGAATCAATGCTGGCTCACTTTAGAGCAATCCAGTCAGTCCCATTCCCCTCCAGCACAATAGCTCTGCAAGTGTATTTCCCTCGAATGCCATCCAACTTCCTTTTGAAATCATGAATGGTCTTCCTTTCAACACCCTTGTAGGCAGCAAGTTGTACTTGCTACATAAAAAAAAGTTCTTCCTCACATTCCCCTGCATCTCTTGCCAAAATCTTAAATCTGTGTCCCTAGCCCTTGTACCATCAGCTAATGGGAACAGATATTCTTGTCCACCTTACCTAAAACAATGACATAAACTTGTACACCTCCATTGAATCTCCCCAAAACTCATTTGCACCAAGGAGAACAACCCCAGCTTCTTCAAACAAACCTTGGCACTAAAATCCCTCATCCCTGGAAACATTCTGGTGAATCTGCTTTACACCCTTTCAAGGACCCTCACACTTTTTGCTAAAGTATGGTCACCAGAACAGGATACAATATTCTAGTCATGGCCTAAGCAGAGCTTTAGAAAGGCTCAGGTTAAGTTCCCTGCTTTTGCACTCAACACCTTTATTTATGGAGTCCAATATTCTATATCTGTCTCTGAAGAAGGGTCATACAGACTCAAAACGTTAACTCTGTTTCTCTCTCCACAGATGATGTTAGACCTGTTGAGATTTACCAGCATTTTCTGTTTTTATTAACTAAGATTCCATATGCTTTCCAAATTGCTTTCTCAATATATTCTGCCACCTTCAAAGGTCTATACACATGAACGCCCAGGTCCTCCTCTCCCTGTACACTTTTTAGAACTTTGCTGTTTAGTCTATAAGTAGTCACTTGGTAGTACAGAACTGGAGTATTGCTGAAAAAGAAACATGCTGTCAAAGCTTTTCAGCTTGCACTCATCAGGGCAGACGAAAGAATACCAAATTTCAAAGGGAAGAACGATTAATACCGCATGAGAAAAAAGGTGATGATTAGTTGGCAAGTGGACTCTGATTGGTGCAAGACAAAAGCTTCAACAGCATGTCTCTTTTTTCACAATATTTAGTTTATATTGTGTCTCTCTATCCCTTCTGCCAAAATGCATCACCTCATACTGTATTATATTTCATCTGCCACTTGTCTGCCTATTCTGTTAGCATATCTATGTCCTGTTGCAGTCAATTGGTATCATCCACACTCATCCACACCTCCAGGTTTGGCATCAATGACAAATTTTGAAATTTTGCTCTGTATTCTAATATCCAAGTTGATTAGTATCATTATCAATCTCGGCCACACCTCCAAGTTTGGCAAATTTTGAAATTTTACATTTATTACAAGTCTTTTATATATATCAAAAAAAGAAGTGAGCACGTTGGGGCCTCAGCTTTTTGTAATCCACATTAATATCTTGGACGAGGGGACTGGGAGTAATGTATCCAAGTGTGTTGATGATACAAAGCTAGGTGGGAATGAATATAAGTTGTGAAAAGGACATGAAACAGTTGCAAACAGATGTAGACAGGTAAAGTGTGTGGACAACAAGGTGGCAGATGGAACATAATGTGGTGAAGTGTTAGGTTGTTCACTTTGGTAGTATGAATGAAAAAATAGAATATATTTTAAAAGGTGTCAAACCTCCAGATGTTAGAGAGACTTGGGTGCAATTATACAAGAAAAACAAAGTTAGCAAGCAATTGGAAAAACAAATGGCATGTTGGCCTTTATTGCAAAGAGATTGGAATTTAAGGATATGGAAGTTTTGCTACAGTTGTAGAGGGTTCATTTTTGGTCTTCATATGTAAGGAAGGATATACTTGCATTGGAGGCAACACAGTCAATGTTCACTAGATAATTTCCTGGGATGAGAAGGTTGTCTTATACTGTGAAGCTGAGTAAATTGGGCCTATACTCTAGAGTTTAGAAGAATGAGGTGTGATCTCATTGAAACATACAAGATACTGAAGGGACTTGACAGAGTAGCCACTCGAGAGGTTGTTTCTCCTGGCTGGGGAATCTAGAACAAAGCAGCACAGTGTCAGGAGAGGGGGTTGATCATTTAAGACTGAGATGAGGAGACATTTTTTCACTCAAAATCTTGTGAATATTTGGAATTCTGTATCCCAAAGGATTGTGGATGTTCCATCGTTGAGTATATTCAAGGTCAAGGTAGGCAGATTTTTGATCTCTCAGGAATCATGGCATATGGAGAGCTGGAGGGAAAGTGAAGTTAATGCGGAAGCTCGGCCAGGATCGTATTGTAAATTGGAGCAGGTTCAAGGGACTGTATGGTATACTCCTGCTCCTATTTCTTATATTAAGTTTCTTATAAGAAACTTCCTTTTTAATGGATTTTCTTCTGGTCAGCAGCCCTCCGCAAAAATTAATTAAAAGTACATTATATGTTTGCAAAATGACAAGCAAAACAGTCATTGCTACAAGTACTAAAAATAAGAATCTAAATGTTGGATTTGGAATTGGTTCTAACTTTAATTCAGACCAAATATCTTGTGCTTTACAAGACCATGCAGGAACCACTTTCTCAGGTGCCGATTGGAGGCAGCAGTGGCTCATAAATCAGAGTGGTAGTAGCAGGGGGAGGGGAAGCGCAGGCCCTCCACAATGTTTTCCATTAAAAAAGGCTTTTTAAAGTCTCTAAACTAGGGCAGTAGTTTATCCAATGACTGGGAAGCTATAAAGTATTGTATTAAATTTATAACTTAGCTTAATTAATAAAGATTGTATAACATTAAGTGAATTAATAAGCGTATTAGCATTGAGTAGATCTAGAGGCATTAATTAAAATTAAGACTTTAAACATGGTACTAAGTAGATTCATTTTTAGATCATGGATAGATATCGGAGGCCTGTCACTTGCAATTTCTGCATAATTTGGCAACATCAGGACTTCATGTGCCTTGGGGGATCACGTGTGTAAGCAGTGCCTCCAATTGCATAAGCTTGGTCTCAGGATTCCCGAGTGCAAGGGGCACCTTGCGTCACTGTGGAACATCAGGGAGGATGAGAGTTTCCCGGATCATATAATCCAGAAGATGGTCACCACACAAGCAGTAGTTGTACAGAGTAGAAGATGGCTGTCCAAATCAAACCTGGTCTCAGCATTAGAGACTGCTGCGACCGATGGCACCTTGAAGGAGTGCAGTTCAGACTATTGGCACCAATGGGCAAGAGACTACACAGGAGGGAACGACAAAATAATAGAAAGGCAGTCACTATAAGAGATTTCATAGTTAGGGGGACAGACAGGCATTTCTGTAACCACCTCTGCAGTCCTGCCACATCCAGTCCTGAATGATGATGGACAATTAAACAACTCATGGGAGGAGGAGGCTGAAGCATTTGCAATGATCACCAGCCAGAAGTGCTGATGATCCTTCTCGGCCTCCTCTGGAAGTCTCCAGCATCACAGATGCCAGTCTTCAGCCAATTTGATTCACTCCACATGATATCAAGAAACGGCTGAAGGCACAGGAGTCTGCAAAGGCTATGGGCGCTGACAATATTCCGACAATACTACTGAAGACTTGTGCTTCAAAACTTTCCGTGCCCCTACCCAAGCTGTTCCAGTATAGCTACAACACTGGCATCTACCTGGCAATGTGGAAAATTGCCCAGGTATGTCCCGTACACAAAAAGCAGGTGAAATCCAACTCAGCCAATTACAGACCGATCAGTCTACTCTTGCTCATCAGTAAAGTGATGGAAGAGGTCATCAACAGTGCTATCATATGGCACTTGCTTAGCAATAACCTGCTCACTGATGCTCAGTTTAGGTTTTGCCAGGATCACCCAGCTCCTGAACTCATTGCAGCCTTAGTTCAAACAAGGACAGCAAGGTGAACTCCAGAGGTGACATCAAGGCAGCAACTGACTGAGTGTGGCATCAAGGAGGCCTAGCAAAATTGGATTCAAAGAGAATCAAGGGAAAACTCTCCGCTGGTTGGAGTCATACCTAGCACAAAGGAAGATGGTTGTGGTGGTTGGAGGTCAATCATCTCAGTTCGAGGATATCACTGCAGGAAGCACTGAGGGTGGCAAGGGCACAGAATGTGCTCTGGGTGGGGACCTTCAATGTCCATCATCAAGAGTGGCTCGGTAGCACCATTACTGACCGAGCTGGCCATGTCCGAAATGACATAGCTGCTAGACTGGGTCTGCGGCAGCTGGTGGGGGAAACAAGAGGAAAAAACATACTTGAACTCATCCTCACCAACCTGCCTGCCGCAGATGCATCCATGGCAGTATCGGTAGGAGTGACCTCTGCACAGGTGTTGTGGAGACAAAGTCCCGCCTTCACATGTGAGGATGCCCTCCATTGTGTTGTGTGGCACTACCACCGTGCTAAATGGGATAGATTTCGAACAGATCTAGCAACTCAAGACTGGGCATCCATGAGGGACTGTGGGCCATCAGCAGCAGCAGAATTGTACTCAAACGCAACCTGTAATCTCATGGGCTGGCATATCCCCCACTCTACCATTACCATCAAGCCAGGGGATCAACCTTGGTTCAATGAAGAGTGCAGAAGGGCAAGCCAGGAGGTTCCGCCAGGCCCACTCAGCTCTTAACCTCATTACAGCCTTGGTTCAAATATGGACCAAAGACCTGAACTCCCAAGGTGAAGTGAGAGTGACTACCCTTAACATTAAGGCAGCATTTGATCGAGTGCAGCATGAAGGAGCCCTAGCAAAACTGGAGTCAATAGGAATCAGACAGAAAACTCTCCACTGGTTGGAGTCATACCTAGCACAAAGAAAAATGGTTGTGGTTGTTGAAGGTCAGTCATTTCAGCTCCAGGACACCACTGCAGGAGTTCCTCAGGGTAATGTCCTTCAGCTGCTTTATCAATAACTTTCCTTCCATCATAAGGTCAGAAGTGGGGATGTTCGCTGATGATTGCATGCTGTTCAGCAGCATTTGCGATTCCTCAGATATAGAAGCAATCCATGTCCAAATGCAGCAAGACCTGGACAATATCCAGGCTCGGGCTGACAAGTGGCTAGTAATAAAAACAAAAAAACTGCGGATGCTGGAAATCCAAAACAAAAACAGAATTACCTGGAAAAACTCAGCAGGTCTGGCAGCATCGGCGGAGAAGAAAAGAGTTGACGTTTCGAGTCCTCATGACCCTTCGACAGAACTTGAGTTCGAGTCCAAGAAAGAGTTGAAATATAAGCTGGTTTAAGGTGTGTGTGTGGGGAGCGGAGAGATAGAGAGAGAGAGAGAGGTGGGGGGGTGGGGGGGCGGTGTGGTTGTAGGGACAAACAAGCAGTGATAGAAGCAGATCATCAAAAGATGTCAACGACAATAGTACAATAGAACACATAGGTGTTAAAGTTAAAGTTGGTGATATTATCTAAACGAATGTGCTAATTAAGAATGGATGGTAGGGCACTCAAGGTATAGCTCTAGTGGGGTTTTTTTTTTAAATAATGGAAATAGGTGGGAAAAGGAAAATCTTTATAATTTATTGGAAAAAAAAAGGAAGGGGGAAACAGAAAGGGGGTGGGGATGGGGGAGGGAGCTCACGACCTAAAGTTGTTGAATTCAGTATTCAGTCCGGATGGCTGTAAAGTGCCTTGTTGGAAGATGAGGTGTTGTTCCTCCAGTTTGCGTTGGGCTTCACTGGAACAATGCAGCAAGCCAAGGACAGACATGTGGGCAAGAGAGCAGGGTGGAGTGTTAAAATGGCAAGCGACAGGGAGGTTTGGGTCATTCTTGCGGACAGACCGCAGGTGTTCTGCAAAGCGGTCGCCCAGTTTACGTTTGGTCTCTCCAATGTAGAGGAGACCACATTGGGAGCAACAAATTCAGTAGACTAAGTTGGGGGAAATGCAAGTGAAATGCTGCTTCACTTGAAAGGAGTGTTTGGGTCCTTGGACGGTGAGGAGAGAGGAAGTGAAGGGGCAGGTGTTGCATCTTTTGAGTGGGCATGGGGTGGTGCCATAAGAGGGGGTTGAGGAGTAGGGGGTGATGGAGGAGTGGACCAGGGTGTCCCGGAGGGAGCGATCCCTACGGAATGCCGATAAGGGGGGTGAAGGGAAGATGTGTTTGGTGGTGGCATCATGCTGGAGTTGGCGGAAATGGCGGAGGATGATCCTTTGAATGCGGAGGCTGGTGGGGTGATAAGTGAGGACAAGGGGGACCCTATCATGTTTCTGGGAGGGAGGAGAAGGCGTGAGGGCGGATGCGCGGGAGATGGGCCGGACACGGTTGAGGGCCCTGTCAACGACCGTGGGTGGAAAACCTCAGTTAAGGACGAAGGAGGACATGTCAGAGGAACTGTTTTTGAATGTAGCATCACTGGAACAGATGCGACGGAGGCGAAGGAACTGAGAGAATGGGATGGAGTCCTTACAGGAAGCGGGGTGTGAGGAGCTGTAGTCGAGATAGCTGTGGGAGTCGGTGGGTTTGTAATGGGTATTGGTGGACACTCTATCACCAGAGATTGAGACAGAGAGGTCAAGGAAGGGAAGGGAAGTGTCAGAGATGGACCACGTGAAAATGATGGAGGGGTGGAGATTGGAAGCAAAATTAATAAATTTTTCCCAAGTCCCGACGAGAGCATGAAGCGGCACCGAAGTAATCATCGATGTACCGGAGAAAGAGTTGTGGAAGGGGGCCGGAGTAGGACTGCAACAAGGAATGTTCCACATACCCCATAAAGAGACAGGCATAGCTGGGGCCCATGCGGGCACCCATAGCCACACCTTTTATTTGGAGGAAGTGAGAGGAGTTGAAGGAGAAATTGTTCAGCGTGAGAACAAGTTCAGCCAGACGGAGGAGAGTAGTGGTGGATGGGGATTGTTCGGGCCTCTGTTCGAGGAAGAAGCTAAGGGCCCTCAGACCATCCTGGTGGGGGATGGAGGTGTAGAGGGATTGGACGT
The DNA here is from genome assembly GCF_017639515.1 of Carcharodon carcharias. NCBI lineage: Eukaryota > Metazoa > Chordata > Chondrichthyes > Lamniformes > Lamnidae > Carcharodon > Carcharodon carcharias. Next base: position 38,521,325 of record NC_054472.1, on the reverse strand, counting down.
CCATGGTGAAGAGGAAGCGGTTGGGGCCAGGGAACTGGAAATTGTTGATGTGACGTAAGGTGTCAGAGGAATCACGGATGTAGGTGGGAAGGGACTGGACAAGGGGAGAGAGAAGGGAGTCAAGATAACGAGAAATGAGTTCTGTGGGGCAGGAGCAAGCTGAGACGATCGGTCTACCGGGGCAGTTCTGTTTGTGGATTTTGGGTAGGAGATAGAAGCGGGCCGTCCGAGGTTGGGCGACTATCAGGTTGGAAGCTGTGGGAGGGAGATCCCCAGAGGAGATGAGGTCAGTGACAGTCCTGGAAACAATGACTTGATGTTCAGTGGTGGGGTCATGGTCCAGGGAGAGGTAGGAGGAAGTGTCTGTGAGTTGACGCTCAGCCTCCGTGAGGTAGAGGTCAGTGCGCCAGACAACATCAGCACCACCCTTGTCAGCGGGTTTGATGACAATGTCAGGGTTGGACCTGAGAGAATGGGGTGCAGTAAGTTCAGAGAGAGACAGGTTAGAATGGGTGAGAGGAGCAGAGAAATTGAGACGACTAATGTCGCACCGACAGTTCTCAATGAAAAGATCGAGAGAAGGTAAGAATCCAGAGGGAGGGGTCCAGGTGGAGGGAGAATATTGGAGATGGGTAAAAGGATCCGTTGAACTGGGAGAGGACTCCTGCCCAAAGAAGTGAGCCCGGAGACGAAGACGGCGGAAGAAGAGTTCAGTATCATGCCGAGCCCGAAATTCATTGAGGTGAGGGCGTAAGGGTATGAAACTAAGTCCTTTGCTGAGCACTGAACGTTCAGCATCGGAGAGGGGAAGGTCAGGGGGTATAGTGAATACACGGCTGGGGTTGGGATTGGAAGAAAGGGTGGGGACAGAGGGACAGGCAGGGGTGGAGGGTCCTAGATGGGTGTTGGTGTCGATGAGTTGTTGGAGCTTGCGTTCCTTAGCACTTGAGAGAAAGAGAAAAAGTTTCTTGTTGAGGCGTCGGATGAGCCGAAGGATAAAATGAAACTGGGGGCACGCGCAGCTTTGAAAAATGGTACGGCGGTGCTGCTGGAGGGAGAGGTCGAGTGTGTTCATATGGCGGCGCATGGCACTGAGTGTGGATTTCAGAATGTGACGGGAACAGCAGTCCGAGAAACGTTTTATGTCCCGGAGATACCTGTAATCCTGGGTGGGTTCGAAACATGAGGGGTGGAATTTCAGTTGAAATCCACGTCGAGTAAGTCTGAGACGGAGACAGTCACTGAGAAAGGAGACATGGCTGTGAAAGCAGGTTTTAGTAAACACCTTGTCAAACACCAGGAGGGAAATGGAAAGCAAGGAAGGTGAGCAAGACAACAGAGAGATACGGAAATCTTGTCGCAGAGAGGAACAGAACTTCTTCAAGGAGGTAGGCATTTCTTGAAGAGCAGTGGCAGTCAATTAAACACAGAGATAAAAACAAAAAAACTGCGGATGCTGGAAATCCAAAACAAAAACAGAATTACCTGGAAAAACTCAGCAGGTCTGGCAGCATCGGCGGAGAAGAAAAGAGTTGACGTTTCGAGTCCTCATGACCCTTCGACAGAACTTGAGTTCGAGTCCAAGAAAGAGTTGAAATATAAGCTGGTTTAAGGTGTGTGTGTGGGGGGCGGAGAGATAGAGAGAGAGAGAGAGGTGGGGGCGGGGGGGAGTGTGGTTGTAGGGACAAACAAGCAGTGATAGAAGCAGATCATCAAAAGATGTCAACGACAATAGTACAATAGAACACATAGGTGTTAAAGTTAAAGTTGGTGATATTACCTAAACGAATGTGCTAATTAAGAATGGATGGTAGGGCACTCAAGGTATAGCTCTAGTGGGGTTTTTTTTTTAAATAATGGAAATAGGTGGGAAAAGGAAAATCTTTATAATTTATTGGAAAAAAAAAGGAAGGGGGAAACAGAAAGGGGTTGGGGATGGGGGAGGGAGCTCACGACCTAAAGTGGCTAGTAACATTCACTCCACAGTCAATGACGATCTCCAACAAGAGAGAATCCAACCATTGCTCCTTGATGTTCAATGGAATTACCACCACTGAATCCCCCACTATCAACATCCTGGGGGTTACCATTGACCAGAAACTGAACTGGACTAGCCATATAAACATTGTGGCCACAAGAGCAGGTCAGAGGCTACGAATTGTGCGATGAGTAACTCACTTGCTGATTCTCCAAAGCCTGTCCACCATCTACAAGGCACAAGTCAGGAGTGTGATGGAATACTCTCCACTTGTCTGGATGAGTGCAGCTCCCATAACACTCAAAAAGCTTGACGCCGTCCAGGAAAACCACCTGATTGGCACTCCATCCACAAACATTCACTCCCTCCACAACTGATGCACTGCAGGAATTCACCAAGGTTCCTTCAACAGCACCTTCCGACCCCATGACAACTACCATCTAGAAGGACAAGGGCAGCAGATACATGGGAACATCACCACCTGGAAGTTCCCCTCCAAGTCACTGACCATACTGGTGTGGAAATATATCGCTGTTCTTTCACTGTCACTGGGTCAAAATCCTGGAACTCCCTTCCTAACAGCACTGCGGGTGTACCTCCACCACACAGGCTGCAGCAATTCAAGAAGGCAGCTCACCACCACCTTTTCAAGGGTAATTAGGGACGGGCAATTAATGCTGTCATAGCCAGCCCACATCCCAGGAACGAATAATAAAAAAAATAATTGCGAGTCCGGCATTGTTCTCCCCCTGGTGCCAGGCTAAAGGACATCATGGAGAGGGTGCAATATATTCTGCAAGGGAAAAGGAGTAAGCCAGAGGTTGTGATACACATTTGCATCAACAACAAAGAGGGCAGATACTGAGGTACTATGGTCAGAATTTCAGGAAATAGAGAGGAAGTTAAAAAGTAGATCCTTGAAAGTCATAATTGCTGGATATTTGCCAATGCAAAGTATTGGGAGAGTAGAAATGGGGAGATAGGGAGGATCAATATGTAGCATGATTCTTGGGACATTGGGACCAGTTCAAGTGCAGGAAGCACTTATTCAAAAGGGACGGGTTGCACCACAACAGGGTATGGACGCACATGATTGTGACAAGGTTCACCAATGTGGGCGAGGAGGGTTCAAACTAAATTGGCAGCAGGATGGGCACCAGTATATAGAAGTAGAAAAGAGGAATAAGATGCATAAAAGGGGGATAGTGTTGGATAGAATCTCAGAATCTTCACAGTGCAGGAGGTCATTCAGCCCATTGAGTCTGCTCTGGCTCTCTGAAAGAGCATTCCACGTAGTCCCACTCCCCTGGCCTATCCCCGTACTCTTGCACATTCTTTCTTTTCAGATAGCAATCCAATTCCCTTTCAAATACCTCGATCGAACCTGCCTCCACCACCCTCTCAAGAAGTTCGTTCCAGACTCAATACACCCTCTGTGTGAAAAGACTTTCCCCCATATCACTCTTTACTCCTTTTGCCAATTATTTTGAATCGGTGCCTTGATGGAGTGGGAACAGTTTCTCATTCTTTACCCTGTCCATACCCTTCAGGATTTTGAATACCTCTATCAAGTCTCCTCTCAGCCTTCATTTCTCCAAGGAAAACAGTCTCAACCCTCCAATCTACCCTCACAGTTACAATTCTTTATCCCTGGAATCATTCTTGTGGATTTCCTCTGTATTCTCTCCAATGTCTTCACATCCTTCCTCAAGAATGATGCCCAGAATTGGATGCAGTACTCCAGATGAGGTCTAACTAGTGCCTTATACAAGTTCAACATGACCTCCTTACTCTTGTGCTCAATGTTCCTATTAATTTCTTATATTGAAAAACAACCATTTATCACTATTCTGTTTCCTGTCATTCAGCCAATTTCTTATCCAAGTGCCTATTTTCCCTTTTATTCCATGAGCTAGAGTTTTGCTCACAAGCCTGTTGTGCGGCACTGTCTCAAATGATTTTAAAAATCTATATACACCACAACAACAGTGTTGCCCTTACCAACGTCTCTACTACCTCCTCAAAAAACGCCAGCAAGTAGGTTAAACACTATTGATTTTGTCCAGAACTACAGTTTCCAGAAGTTTCCCTATCACTGAAGTCAGACTGACTTGTCTGTAGTTGCCAGCTTCATCCCTGCATCCCTTTTTGAACAAGGGTATAACATTCTCAATTCTCCAGTCCTCTGGCACCAACCCTGTTTCTAAGGAAGACTGGAAGATTATCACTAGTGCCTCTGAAATTTCCATTCTCACTTCCCTCCGTATCCATCTCATCCAGTCCTGGTACTGTCAAGAAACTAACATTTTTCCTAATATTACTGCGGGATACTTTAAAGCAGGTTTATGTTTGTGTGTGTGTGTGTGGCGCTAATTTAATTAAACTGGTGATGATTAGACTGCAAGATTTAAATTATCAAAGAAGTGAGGCTGTCAGGAAAGTATAACTTTCATAATTTTATTGTAATTTATTGTAAAGGTAGGTTAATAATGGGGTTTGGATTAGTTTCGCTGTGTGGATATGTGTGTGGGGGATTTAATTAAATTGGTCTGAAGCTTTTGAGTTATCAAAAGGGCAGCTAAGTTTGAACTGTTAACTACATAAACATGGCTAAAGTTTTAGAATGTGAGGTGTGAGGAACATTTGCATTTTTAAATATATTAGGTTAGTTTGAATTTCAAAGAGATTATAAGATGTTACACTTAGACATAAGAAGCTAAGCTCAACAGTGTGTTTATTTTTCCCAAATGTTGCTGATAATATGTGTACTATGAACGATTTATATTATGAGAAAAGTAAAGTTGCAAAGACATATTGCAACAATGGAGTGTACATTAAAAAGTGAGAAACATACATGAAAGAGATGAGGTTATGTGTAAAGGGGAAGGAATTCTAAGATCTAACAAGTATGAAAAACCTCCAGCCTCAATGCATCAAATTGCTCTCTACAGGAACTAAAGCTAAGAAAACTCATTCTGAATCTCCCTGTCCAGGGTATTGTGTGTTTTACCTTGGTCGGTTGAAATCTATGTTGTTTTACTGTTGCCTTAATGGAGGTGTAACTGGGAGTCAGTTTAATTAGAGGAGTTAGGAGTTAACATAGCAGTAATTTGTTTGTGCTTAAGTTATTTTCTTCTATTAATAAATGTTTAATTTGATTTTGTAAAAAACCTCTAAGACTCAGTGGACTTACTTGAAATAAACTAGAAATTGCAAACAGTTATGGCAGCTGTTTCAAGTTTCCCTCAGATTTGAGCAACTCAGCATTTACCACCCACTGTGCCATAACAAGGCGTAAAACAGGCATTTAAAATGGAAATGAGTAAAGGTAGGTTGAGGTCAGTAGACATGGTGTGAATGGAATTTGCATTTTTAGATAAGTGGAGAAGTGTTTGATTTTCAAAAGGACATGGAACATGTTTGCAACTCGCAAGATAAATAAGGCAAGGTTGTTACATTGATTTTTTTCTAAAAGTGCTGGCCATAATGAGAACATGAAAGTTTTTTTTATATTCTTGGAAAAGCAACTTCTAAAGACAAGTGGAAACAATGGGACTTACAAATCAAAAGGGATAAAATATATTTAAAGAAGGATGGAAGACTGTGTGAGGTGTGGCCTTGTGAGATCTTGAAAGATGACTGTGTGAAGCAGACTTTGGAGGGAAAAGCCTCTAGCCATCCTGAAGAAGTTTGCTGTTCTAGCAACCAAAGTTGTGCTAAAAGCCTTCTGAGGTCCATTGTCCAATGGGTGCTTGTGGTAATATGGTTGGATGACTTTATAAATTAGCAATCTATTTGGACTGTTGCCTTAAAAGGGTGTGTAGTTTGGAGTCTGGTTAAGTCAAAATTTTGGGAACTGTTCTTACTGCGGAAATGTAATCTTGTGTGTGTTTAAAATTCTTTTGTTAATATATGTTTTAATTTAATCTTTAAAATCTCTAAAGGTGGTAGTGGACTCATTCCTTCTGACTTCAGTGCACAAGCTTTCTCACAATAAATACAAATTGCAAAAACGTTGTGATAGCGTAACCAAGTTTCCCTTGTGGATTTGGTCAGCCTGGCAAATACCACCTGCCATATCAATTTTAAGTGAAGATAGCCTTTCTAACACCTGCTTCTTCTCAATTGTAAATTATTCTAGTGGATCGGTTACCTCCTCTCTCACCTGAGCCTGGGTAGCATCATCTCATTCAATACCTCCGCTATTTCTCCTGCGTCCATACGCAAGTCACCTTTTTATTTATAATTGGCCCTACTCTTTCTTTTACCACCCTTTTATTATTTATATGCTTATAGAAGATATTGGGATTCCTTTTTATGTTCGCTGCCAGTCTCTTTTCATACCCTCTCCTTTTCTTATAAATTTTTTCACTTCTCCTCTGATCCTTCTATATTCAGCCCGATTCACCATTGTATTTTCTGCCTGACACTTGTCGTCCACACATTTCTTCCTTTTCATCTTCACCTCTATCTCCCTCGTCATACAGGGTGTTAAGGATTTATTTGTCCTACATTTCCCCTTCAAGGGAATATATGCAGTACTGCAGATGTGGCCTAACTAATGTTTTATGCAAGTTCAATAAGGCCTCTTTACTCTTGTACTCAATGCCTCTACTATAAAGCCTAAGATACTATCTGCTTTATTAACTGCTCTCTCAGACTTGATGAATAGTACTAGAGAAGGAAGTAGTACCATATTAGATAGGTGTGCACTAAGAAGGACTATGAGTATTGCAAAGAAAGGTTTGGAATGCATGTATATAACATCACAAGGAGCGGTTTGTAAGGTTGGTGAACCATAAGCACAAATAGCCCTGTGGGAATATGATGGCGAAGATGATGGTGTAGTGACACTGTCGCTGGACCAGTAATCCAGGGACCCAGGGAAATAGTCTAGGGACCTGGGTTCGAATCCTGCCACGGCAGATGGTGGAATTTGAATTCAATAAAAAATCTAATGATGACCATAAAACCATTGTAAAAACCCATCTGGTTCACCAATGCCCTTTAGGGAAGGAAATCTGCTGTCTTTACTTGGTGTGCCCTACATGTGACTCCAGACCTAGGACAATGTGGTTGACTCTTAAATGCCCTCTGAAATATCAAATATCAAACCGCTACAATGTCTCAAAAAAGGAATGAAAGGACCACTTGGCATCAACCTAGGCACCAGAAACGGCAACAACAAACTCAGCCCAGTCGACCCTGCAAAGTCCTCCTTACTAACATCTGGGGGTAGTGCCAAAATCGGGAGAGCTGTCCCACAGGCTAGTCAAGCAACAGCCTGACATAATCATCCTCAAGGAATCATACCTTACAGATAATGTCCCAGACACCATTACCACCATCCCTGGGTATATCCTATGCCACCAGCAGGACAGACCCAGCAGAGGTGGCAGCACAGTGGTATACAGTCAAGTGGGAGTTGCCTTAGGAGTCCTCAACATCAAGTCCGGACCCCATGAAGTCTCATGGCATCAGGTCAAACATGGGCAAGGAAACATCCTGCCGATTACCATGTACCGTCCGCCCTCAGCTGAGGAATCAGTGCTCCTCCATGTGGAACACAACTTGGGGGAAGCACTGAGGGTGACAAGAGCGCAGAATGTATTCTGGGTGGGAGACTTCAATCACCAAGCGTGTCAAAGTAGCACCACTACTGACCAAGCCCTAAAGGACATAGCTGCTCAACTGGGTCTGCGGCAGGGGCTGAGGGAACCAACATGAGGGAAAAACATACTTGACCTCATCCTCACCAACCTGTCTGCCACAGATGCATCTGTCCATAACAGTATGGGTAGGAGTGACCACCGCACAATCACTGTGGAGGCAAAGTCCCGCCTTCACGTTGAAGATACCCTCCATCGTGTTGTGTGGCAATACCTTCGTGCTAAATGGGATAGATTTTGAACAGATATAGCAACTCGAGACTGAGCATCCATGAGCAGCAGCAGAATTGTACTCGAACACAGTCTGTAACCTCATGCCTGGCATATCCCCCACTCTACTATTACCATCAAGCCAGGGGATCAACCCTGGTTCAATAAGCAGTGCAGGAGGGCATGCCAGGAGTAGCACCAGGCATACCTAAAAATGAGGTGTCAACCTGATGAAGCTATAACACAGGACTACTTGCAAGCAAAGGCATAAGAAGCAAGTGATATACAGAGCTAAACGATCCCACAACCAACGGATCACATCTAAGCTCTGCAGTCCTGCCACATCCAGTTGTGAATGGTGGTGGACAATTAAACAACTCACTGGAGGAGGAGGGTCCACAAATATCCCCAGCCTCAATGATGGGGGAGCCCAGCACATCAGTGCAAAAGATAAGGCTAAAACATTTGCTACAATTTTCAGCCAGAAGTGCCGAGTGGATGATCCATCTCGGTCTCCTCTGGAGGACCCCAGCATCACAGGTGCTAGTCTTCAACCAATTCAATTCACTCCACATGATATAAAGAAATGGCTGAAGGCACTGGATAGTGCAAAAGCTATGGGCCCTAACAATATTCCAGCAATAGTACTGAAGACTTGTGCTCCAAAGCTTGCTGTGCCTCTAGCCAAGCTGTTCCAGTACAACTACAACACTGGCATGTACCCGGCTATGCGGAAAATTGCCCAGGTATGTCCTCTACACAAAAAACAGGACAAATCCAATCCAGCCAATTACCACCCCATCAGTCTACTCTCAATCATCAGTAAAGTAATGGAAGGGGTCATAAACAGTGTTATCAAGCGGGACTTGCTTAGCAATAACCTGCTCACTGACGTCCAGTTTGGGTTGCGCCAGGGCCAATCAGCTCCTGACATCATTACAGCCTTGGTTCAAACATGGACAAAAAGAGCTGAACTCCCGAGGTGAGGTGAGAATGACTGCCCTTGACATCAAGGCTGCATTTGACTGAGCGTGGCAGCAAGGAGCCCAAACAAAACTGGAGTCAATGGGAAACAGGGGGAAAACACTCCACTGGCTGGACTCACACCTAGCACGAAGGAAAATGGTTGTGGTTGTTGGAGGTCAGTCATCTCAGCTCCAGGACAACACTGCAGGAGTTCCTCAGGGTAGTGTCCTCAGCCCAACCATCTTTCAGCTGCTACATCAATGTCCTTCCTCCCATCATAAGATCAGAAATGGGGATGTTCGCTGATGATTGCACAATGTTCAGCAGCATTTGTGACTCCTCAAATACAGAAGCAGTCCATGTCCAAATGGAGCAAGAGCTGGACAGAATCCTGGCTTGGGCTGACAAGTGGCAAGCAACATCCACGCCACTCAAGTGCCAGGCAATGACCATCTCCAACAAGACAGAATTTAACCATTGCCCCTTGACGTTCAATGGAATTACCTGAACTGAATCCCCAACTATCAATATCCTGGGGGTTACCATTGACCAGGAACTGAACTGGACTAGCCATTTAAATACTGTGGTTACAGGGCAGGTCAAAGGCTAGGAATCATGCAATGAGTAACTCACCTCCTGTCCCCAAAGCCTGTCCACCATCTACAAGGCACAAGTCAGGAGTGTGATGGAATACTCTCCACTTGCCTGGATGAGTGCAGCTCCCACAACACTCAAGAAGCTTGCCACTGCCTAGGACAAAGCAGCCTGCTTGATTGGCACCCCATCCACAAACATTCACTCCCTCCACATCGACGCACAGTAGCAGTAGTGTGTACTATTTCCAAGATGCACTGCAGGAATTCACCAAGGTTCTTACAACAGCACCTTCCAAACCCATGACCATTACCCTAGAAAGACAAGGGCCACCACCTGTGAGTTTGCCTCCAAGTCACTCACCATCCTGACTTGGAAATATATCGCTGTTCCTTCATTGTCACTGGGTCAAAATCCTGGAACTCCCTTCCTAACAGCACTGAGTGTACCTGCACCACAGGGACTGCAGCAGTTCATGAAGGCAGCTCACCACCACCTTCTCAAGGGCAAGTAGGGATGGGCAATAAATGTGGGCCCAGCCAGCAAAGCCCACGTCCCATGAATTAATTTAAAAAAATGTAGTGGCAATAACAGAAATGTGACTTAAAAATGTTAAGGACTGGATGCTTAATATTCAAGGAAAAAGGGAGGTGGGATGGCAGTACTGATTAGGGAAGATACTGTAGTGTTGGAAAGAGAGGATATCCTTAAGGGAGCAAGAACAGAATTAATTTGGTTAGAGTTGAGAAGCAAAAAGGTTAGTATGATCATGCTTCTGGGGGTGTTTTGTAGGCCTCCAAATAGTGAGAGTGATAGAAGAGCAAATCTGCAGGGAAATCATAATGTGCAAGAATTGTAGAGTGGTGATATTGAGGAACTTGTTAATTATCAAAATATCGATTAGGATAATGTTAGAGTAAAGCGTAAGATGAACGAGGAATTTCTGAAAAGTGTTCAGCAGAATCAGTATGTTCTTAGTCAAACTAGGAAGGAGGAATTGCTGGATCTTATGCTGGGGAATGAGATGGGGCAAGTAGACCAAGTGTCTTTTGGGGAATACGGGTAAGCATGATCATCATCTCATAAGGTTTAGATTAACAATGGAGAAGAGCAGAAAGACTTTAAAGTAGAACTTCTCACTTAGAAGATTAATTTCAATAGGATGAGAGGTGATCTAACCAGGGCAAATGGAACTAAAGACTGACAGGAAACTCAAACAGAACAATCTTTAAGCAGGAGATGTTTCAGGTACAGGCTATGTACATTTCAACAATGGCAAAAGGCATGGGAAGCAAAGCCAGGACTCCTTAGTTGATGATGGAGGTAAGAATATGATGAAACAAAAGAAGACAGTGTACGATGCAGGTCAGGTGAATTCTTCAAGCGAGAACCAGGTCAAATACAATAGGTTGAGAGGGGTGGTGAAGAGGAAAATAAGACTGGCAAAGACAGAACATGAGAATGGAATAGCAAGGAACATAAAAGGGAATCCAAAGATCTTCCACCAATATTTAGATAGTAAGTGGGTAGTAAGAGGTGGTGTTGGACCTATAAGGACAAAGAGAGTGATATGCTTAGAGATGCAGAGCAAGACTAGAATACTAAATGGGTACTTTGTATTGTTCTTTACTAAGGAAAAGGATGCTGACAAAATATTGGTAGAAGCGGAGATGAGCGAGTTAATGGATGGGGTGAAAACTGATAGGCAGGATGCACTGGAAAGGCTGGCTATACTTAGAGTGGATCTGTCACATAGTCCTAATGGCTGCATCTCAGGTTGCTAAAAGAAATAGGAGTGGAGACAGCGGAAAGACTTACCATAATCTTCAATCTTCTCTAGATACTGGGGAGATGCCAGAAGATTGGAGAGTGGCAAATGTGACACCCTATTCAAGAAAGGTTGCAAGGACAAATCTAGTAACTACAAGCCAGTCAGTTTAACATCAGTGGTGGGTAAGGTTTTAGAAGCAATAATCAGAAAAAATATGAACAGGCATTTGAAGAGATTTGGGAACTAAGGAGAGCCATCAAGGATTTGTCAAAGGCAGATCATGCTCGACTAATCTAATTGAATTTTTTGAAGTAACAGAGAAGGTTGATGAAGGAAAAGTAGGGAATGTTATCTATATGGATTTTAAGAAGACAATTGACAAGATACCACATAAAAGGCTGGCAAACAAAATTGAGGCTCATGGAACAAAAGGGTCAGTGTCAGCTTGGAGTTAAAAGTTTTGGCTTAAAGACAAAAAACAATGAGTTGTGGTAAATGGTTACTTCTCAGATTGGAGGATTGTAGACAGTGGTTTTCTCCAAGGTTCAGTGCTAGGACCACTGTTTTTTTGAGACATATAAATACTTAGATATTGGAATACAGAGTAAAATTTCAAAACTTGATAATGATACAAAACATGGAGGTGTGGCTGAGACTGAGGGTGATATCGATCAACTTCAACATGACATAGATCGGCTAGCATAATGGGCAGACAAGTGGCAAATGGGATTTAGTACAGTGAAGTGTGAGGTGATGCATTTTGGCAGAAGAGATAGGCATGGACTAAATAGCAAAGTTATAAAGATTGTACTGGGAGAAGGGGACCTTGGGTGCATGTGCATAAATCTTTGAAGGTGGCAGGACATATTGAGTAGCTAGCAAAGCCTATTGGATCTTCATAAATAGAAGTATTGAGTACAAAAGCAGGGAAACTATGCTGAACTTCAATAAAACTCTAGTTGGGCCACACCAAGAGCACTGAGTCCAGTTATGGTCACCACTCTTTAAGAAGGATGTGACAGTCCTTGAGAGTAAGTTTACCAGAATGGATCCAGGGATAGGGAAATCCCCCTCAAAGTTAAGTTGGAGAAAGGTTGTTCTCCTTGGAGCAAAGCATGTCAAGTGCCCAGACCAGTGGCTGGTGCACTCTGGCTGCCACTTAACACAGGAAAGAACAAAGCCTTGCCTTCATGACTCAATGCCTCACTGATATGCAGTCAAGTTCTCTCCCACTCTTGACCAGCAGGGAAATGTAGGGGGAACAAGAGGGTAGATGGAGAAAAGACACATGGCAATGGGGACTCTTCTCAAGATGCACCCACTCCCCACCCCATACACGTCCCTCAGACAGAGCCTCACATGCTGCTTCCTGCTCCAATTAACTTGTGTGTTTATATTAATACTAATGGAGATATAATAAAGTTTATTTCCATGAATGAAAGACTTTATGTGGTCACCTTATTCTTATGGCCTCTACTTTGATGCATCCCCCATTCAGGTTAATGGGATGATCAGCCTTTATGAAGATAGTGTGAATACGATGGTGAGCTGGATAATAGTTGATAGAAGAATTGTGTCTTGAGACAGGAGGGGTGCCACTTCTGATGGCACTGTCAGAAGTTTTCACACACATGTTGTGGGTGACGTATGCCTGGAAGAGTCTTTCCTGAACTTCTCTGGCAAGTATCATGATGACATCTGGCTCCTCCTCCTCCTCAGGGGATGCCAAACATTCTGCAGCTACCTCTTTCTGTAGTTCTACACCTCTCTCCAGTACAATGCTGTGAAGGGCACAGCAGACCACAACAATCCTCAAGACTTTTGACAGGGCATACTGAAGTGTGCCTTCAGATTCCTTCATGTATCTAACTGCATCTTTAGGAACCCAATGACGTGTTCTATTACTCTCCCGATGGTGATGTGGCTCCTGTTGTTTCTCTCCTTTGGTTCACTGGTACGATTCCTTACAGGAGTCATCAACCAGGCCTTCCAAGGAACCAGTTGCTGACGCTTTGCGGAGGAGTGAAAGCCTAAGGGAGATGGTGATTGCTGCAGAATGAATGAATCATGGCATCCCTGGATACCTAGCACAGACATGCATGATCAAGTGGAAAACCTTGTGATTGGTAAATACTCCAGGTTGATATGATCTTGATTGCCACAAATAAAAGAAGCAAAGAGAGAGTATGAGAAGAGACTGGCAACTAACATAAATGGGAATCCAAAAGTCTTCCATAGACATAAATAGTAAAAGGGAAATTTGTGTGTGGAGGAAAAGGCATGGCTGTGATACTAAATTAATACTTTGCATTGTCTTTACCAAGGATTAAGACGGTTCCCAAGTCATAGTGAAAGAGGTGGAAGTCAAGACACTGGGTGACTAAAAATTGATGAAGAGTAGCCATTGGGCTGGCTGTACTTTAGATTGATAAGTCACCAGGATCAATATCTTTCATCCAAGGATACAGAGTGAATTAAGAGTAGAAATTGCAGACACATTGACCATAATTTTCTAATCCATCTTAGATGCAGGGGTGGTGTCAGAGGATTGGAGAATTGCAAAATTTACATCCATGTTCAAAAAAAGATAATAGGGGAAACCCAGTAACTACAACTCAGTCAGGGGAAATTTTTAGAAATGATAATTCAGTCATCTGGACAAATGCGGCTTAATTAAAGAAAGTCAGAATGGATTTGTTATGGACAAATTGTATTTAACTAACTTGCTTGAGTTTTTTGATGAGGCAACAGAGGGGGTTGATGAGGGTAATGGGACTGATGTGGACTTTAAAAACAGGCCATCTTACAGTGCTGATGTTGTCTGCACTGGAGTGCTACTTTGGGCTGCAGTAGAGTGATTAAGCTGAAGTTTCATGACTGAGAGAGTACAGTGGGGTAAATATTTACTACTTTTACCACTTATAGTTTTTAAGATCTTATTTTGTGATTCATCGTTTGTAAGGGCTATATTCTGTAACAATGGGGAGCAGGGAAGAAGGACCCTAGAGTAATTGATATTATTTGATATTAAGTACCTTCCAAATGGTTTAATTTAAAGGGATGAGTCATGGCAGGAGAGTTCAAAGCCCTGGTGTGCTCCTCCTGCTCTATGTGGGAAGCTGGGAACATTTCCAGTGCCTGGGGTCAGCATGGATGCGGGAAGTGTCTCCAGTTGCAGCTCCTGGAAGCTTGGGTTTCAGAGCTGAAGCAGCGGCTGGGGACACTGTGGTGCATCCACGAGGCGGAGAGTATCGTGGATAGCATGTATAGAGAGGTGGTCACACCGCAGGCTAAGAGTCCACAGGCAGGAAGGGAATGGGTGACCATCAGGCAGAGCAAGAGGACTAGGCAGGCAGTGCAAGAATCTCCTCTGGATATGCCCCTGAAAAACAGATATACCGCTTTGGCCACTGTTGAGGGGAATAGTCTCTCAGGGGAAAGCAGCAACAGCCAAATTCGTTGAACCCTGGTTAGCTCTGCTGCACAAGGGAGGAGTAAAAAGTGTGGGAATGCAATAGTTATAGGGGATTCAATTGTAAGGGGAATAGATAGGCATTTCTGTGGCCGCAAAAGGGACTCCAGGATGGTATGTTCCCTCCCTGGTGCTAGGGTCAAGGATGTCTCAGAGCGGCTACAGGACATTCTGAAGGAAGGGTAAACAGCCTGTGGTCATGGTATACATTGGTACAAACGACATAGGTTAAAAAAAAGGGATGAGATCTTAAAAGCAGAATATAGGGAGTTAGGAAGTAAGTTGAAAAGTAGGACCTCAAAAGTAGTGATCTCAGGATTACTACCAGCGCCATGTGCTAGTCAGAGTAGAAATAGCAGGATATATCGGATGAGTACGTGGCTGAAGAGATGGTGTGAGGGAGAGGGTTTCAGATTCCAGGGACATTGGGAGCGATTCTGGGGCAGGTGGGATCAGTACAAACTGGATGGGTTAAACCTGGGCAGGACCAGGACTGATGTCCTAGGAGGAATATTTGCTGGAGTGGTTGGGGAGAGTTTAAACTAAAATAGCAGGGGGATGGGAACCTATGCAAGGAGTCAGAGGAGGGGGAATCAAGGACAAGAACAAAAGACAGAAAGGGGAATAATCAAAGTGATAGGCAGAGAAATCAAGGGCCAGAATCAAACAGGGCCTCAGTGAAAAATAGTGGGAATGGGACAAGTAAGGTTAAAAAGACAAGGCTTTGTGCTTTAACGCGAGGAGCATTCACAATAAAGTGGATGAATTAACCACGCAAATAGATGTAAACGGGGATGATATAGTCGGAATTACGGAGACATGGCTGCAGGGTGACCAGGGATGGGAACTGAACATCCAGGGGTATTCAGTATTTAGAAAGAACAGACAAAAAGGAAAAGGCGGTGGAGTTGCATTGCTGGTTAAAGAAGAAATTAACGCAATAGTGAGGAAAGATATTAGCTCCAACAATGTGGAATCTGTATGGGTAGAGCTGAGAAACACGAAGAGGCAAAAAACATTAGTGGGTGTTGTATATAGGCCCCCAAACTGTAGTGATGATGTTGGGAATGGCATTAAACAGGAAATTAGAGACACATGCATTAAAGGATCATCTGTAATTATGGGTGACTTTAATCAGCATATAGATTGGGCAAATCAAATTAGTAACAATACGGTAGAGGAGAAATTCCTGGAGTGTATACGGCAAGTTTTTCTGGACCAATACGTTGAGGAACCAACTAGAGAACAGGACGTCCTAGACTGGGTATTGTGTAATGAGAAAGGAATAATTGGCAATCTAGTTGTGCAAAGCCGCTTGGGGATGAGCCACCATAATATGATAGAATTCTTCATCAAGATGTAGTGACGTAGTTGATTCTGAGACTAGGGTCCTGAATCTTAATAAAGGAAACTACGATGGTATGAGGCACGAGTTGGCTATGGTGTTTTGGGAAACGTTACTTAAAGGGATGACAGTGGATAGGCAGTGGCAAATATTCAAAGAGCGTATCAGTGAACTGCAACAATTGTTTATTCTTGTCTGGCGCAAAAGGAAAACAAGAAAGGTGGCCAAACCATGGCTTACAAGGGAAATTAGAGATAGTATTAGATCCAAGGAAGAGGCATACAAATTGGCCAGAAAAAACAATAGACCTGAGGATTGGGAGCACTTTAGAATTCAGCAAAGGAGGACCAAGGGATTGATTAAGAAAGGGAAAATAGAGTACGAGAGTAAGCTTGCAGGGAACATAAAAATTGACTGTCAAAGTTTCTATAGGTAGGTGAAGAGAAAAAGATTGGTGAAGACAAATGTAGGTCCCTTACAGTCAGAAACAGGGGAATTTATAATGTGGAACAAAAAAGTGGCTGACCAATAAGTACATACTTTGGTTCTGTATTCACAAAGGAGGACACAAACAACATACCAGAAATGTTGGGGAACACAGGGTTTAGTGAGAGGGAAGAACTGAAAGAAATCAGTATTAGTAGGGAAATGGTGTTGGGGAAATTGATAGGATTGAAGACTGATAAATCCCCAGGGCCTGATAATCTATGTCCCAGAGTACTTAAGGAAGTGGCCCTAGAAATAGTGGATGCATTGATCATCTTCCAAGATTATATAAACTTTGGAACAGTTCCTACAGATTGGAGGGTAGCGAATGTAACCTCATTATTTAAAAAGGGAGATAGAGAGAAAACAGGGAATTATAGACCAGTCAGCCTGACGTGGTAGCGGGGAAAATTCTAGAGTCCATTATAAAAGATTTAATAGCTGAGCACTTGGAAAACAGTGCCAGAATTGGACAGAGTTAGCATGGATTTATGAAAGGAAAATCATGCTTGACAAATCTACTGGAATTTTTTGAGGATGTAACTAGTAAAGTTGATGAGGCCATTGACAGGGTATTTACCCCAATTAAAGGCCCAGCCCGTCCAACCTTAAGGTTGGCGGACAGGCCAGGGGCCCCAGTGGGCTTCTGAAAAAACATGAAACCTCATCCACTGGCAGGATGAGGTTTCATGTCTGTTTTTAAAAAGTTTAATAAAGTTTTAGTCATACTTATTAACGTGTCCCATCTAAATACATACTTTGGTTCTGTATTCACAAAGGAGGACACAAACAACATACCAGAAATGTTGGGGAACACAGGGTTAAGTGAGAGGGAAGAACTGAAAGAAATCAGTATTAGTAGGGAAATGGTGTTGGGGAAATTGATAGGATTGAGGGGGACATTTTAATAATTTTTTAATTTTTCTATTTTTGATGTTTATAAAGCTTTCACCGATCTTCCTGAGACAGCACTTAGTCTCAGGGAGATGTGCTTACTTTGACAGTTGGGGAGTCCCTTCCACCTCACCCCCCCCCCCCACCTCTCCCCCCACCACCACCCCCCCCACCCCCCACCACCACACAGGAAGCGCATAGCGCTTCCCGTCGGGCAGGTCTTAATTGGCCCGCCCACTCAAAATGGCGGCAGGGCCTGCTTTGGCAGCGGATATCGGCTGCCAGCCCTCCGCCGAGCCAATCGGGCCCGCCCGCCCATCAAGGGCAAAATTCTGCCCAAGACATTAGCGTGTAAAATTAAAGCACATGGGATTGGAGGTGGTGTATTGAGATGGATAGAAATCTGGTTGGCAGACAGGAAACAAGGAGTAGGATAAACGGGTCTATTTCCGAATGGTAGGCAGTAACTAGTGGGGTACCACAAGGATTGGTGCTGGGACCCCAGCTATTCATAATATATATTAAAGATTTAGATGAGGGAACTAAATGTAATATCTCCAAATTTGCAGATGGTAGAAAGCTGGGTGGGAGGGTGAGCTGTGAGCAGGATGCAGAGATGCTTCAGTGCGATTTGGACAAGCTGAGTGAGTGTGCAAATGCATGGCAGGTGCAATAAAATGTGGATAAATGTGAGGTTATCCACTTTAGTAGCAAAAACAGGAAGGCAGATTATCTGAATGGCTATAAATTGAGAGAGAGGAATGTGCAACGAGACCTGGGTATCCTCGTACACCAGTCGCTGAAGGTAAACACACAGGTGCAGCAGATGGTAAAGAATGCAAATGGTATGTTGGCCTTCATAGTGAGACGATTTGAGTACAGGAGCAGGGATGTCGTGCTGCAATTATACAGGGCCTTGGTGAGACCACACCTGGAATATTGTGTGCAGTTTTGGTCTCCTTATCTGAGGAAGGATGTACTTGCTATACAGGGAGTGCAGCGAAGGTTTACCCGACTGATTCCTGGAATGGCGGGACTGACATATGAGGAGAGATTGAGTCGGTTAGGATTATATTTGCTGGAGTTCAGAAGAATGAGGGGGGATCTCACAGAAACCTATAAAAGGATATGGGGAGAAAGCGGGAACAGGCTATTGAGTTGGATGATCATAATGAATGGCAGAGCAGGCTCGAATAGCCTACTCCTATGTTCTATGGCCTGAATTTTTCCGTCAGCTAGCTGGGGGTGGGCCCGTTCGCCAACTCAAAAATGATGCGGGTTCCCGACGTCATCCTGCCCCATTTAAATATTCAGGAAGGCGGGCGGACAGCGCAATCAGCTGTCTGCCCGCCGACCTATCAATGGCCAATTGAGGCCATTGAGAGGATCATTAAGGCAATTAAAGGACCTGCCCGTCCAACCTGAAGGCTGGCAAACAGGCCAGGAGCCCCAGTGGGCTTCTGAAAAAAACATGAAACCTCATCCACTGGCAGGATGAGCTTTCATGTCTGTTTTTCAAAAGTTTTAGTCATATTTATTAACATGTCCCATCTCGTGTGACAGTGTCACATGAGGAGGACATGTTAATTTTTTTATTATCGTATTTTTGATATTTAAAACGCTGTCAATGATCTCCCTGAGGCAGCTCTTAGTCTCAGGGAGATGTGCGCTCTTTCGCGCACATGCACGAAAGAGCACACTCTGACAGTTGGGGAATCCCTCCCCCTCCAAACCCCAACCCCCAACACCACCCCCCCCCCCACCCCCCCACAACACCCCCCTGCCCCACCCCACAGGAAGCGCATAGCACTTCTCATCGGGCAGCCCGCTGGGTGGGCCTTAATTAGCCCGCCCACTTAAAATGGCGGCAGGGCCCGTTTTGGCGGCAGCAATCGGCTGCCCCACCTGCCCATCAAGGGCAAAATTCTGCCCTATGTTTCTAAACACATTTCATAAGGTGCCACATAACAGGCTAGAGAAACATTAGTGCCCACTGAATAAAAGAAACTAACCGAATGGATACAAAACGGATACAGGAAACAGAAAGTATTGGTAAACAGTTGTTTTTTAGACTCAAGGAAGGTTTACAATGAGGTTCCCCAGTGTTCAGTGTTAGGATCCCAGCTTTTTTGCTATATATTAATGACCTAAACTTGGGTCTACAAGGCCTAATTTCAAAATTTGTGGCTGATACAAAACTTGGAGGTATTGTGAATTGTGAGGATGATAGTGATAAACTTCAAGAGAACATAGGCAGACTGCTGGAATGTGCAGAAAAGTACCAGATGAAATTTAATATAGAGAAACGTGTAGTGATTCATTTATTTGGTTGGGAGAATGAGGAAAGGTAAAATGAAACAAAGGATACAATTCTAAAGGGGGCGCAAGAGCAGAGGGACCCTTGAAGATGGCAAGGCAGTTTGAGAAAGTGGTTAATAAAGCATGCGGAATCCTGGGCTGTACAAGTATGCAAAAGAAGTAGAATTTGGCTTTAACTGGAGTATCAGAAAGGATGTGAAGTCTTTGGAAAGGGTTCAGAAAAGATTCTTGAGAATAGTCCCAGGGATGAGGAACTTCAGTTATGTAGATAGATTGGAGAAGCTGGGGCTGTTCTCTTGGAATACAGGAGATGAGAGGAAATTTGATAGAGATGTTCAAAATCATGAGGGGGGTCTGGACAGAGTAGATAGGGAGAAACTGTTCCCATTGGCAGAAGAATCGAGAAGTAGAGGGCACTAATTTAGGGTGAATCTCAAAAGAAGCAATGGTGACATGAGGAAAACTTTTTAAATGGTGAGTGATTAAGATCTGGAAAATTCTGCCTTTGTGTGCGGTGGAGGCAGATCCAATTGTGGGTTTCAGAAAGGAATTGGAAAATTATTATAAGAGAGAGATTTGCAGTGCTTTGGGAAAAGACGGAGGATTGGGATTAGGTGAGTTGCTCTTGCAGAGAACCAGTACAGATATAATGGATAGAATGGCCTCCTTCTGTGCCATAACCATTCTATGATTCCATGTGTGCATGTGTACTTGTGGGGTTTCAGCCACTGCAGCAAAACTAACAGCGCTCTATGTCTGACTGACCTCAACTGTGGCAAAGTTCCCATAATTGGCAACCTCGGATAGCAAGGCACTGATGACCTGGGAGAATCACTTATGGGCAGAAGATTACGAGATCCTAGGTATGTCTTCAGCAGATCACTGGTGGTCACTGGCAATGTGTGCCCACCTGGCCCTGTTGGAAGGAAATTGTATTCCAGGAGGCTTCAGATGTCAGCAACGACTTGTTGCAAAAGCGTGAGCATCCTCAGGCACTGCTGCTCTGTCATGTTGAGGAGGCCTGCTGTGACATGGTAATCAGCCTTAAATCTCCTGTGGTTGCAGAGACAGAAGTTCAGTCTTTTGCATCTTTCCTATCTCCCTTTAAAGTGTCTCTGCTTGAAGAAGGCCATGACACCTTTTCAGGTGCAACATTTCATGTTCTCTCAGGGCAGGTTTGACAGTATAATCTACATTAGATTTTTTCCAGAAAGTGGTCACTTTACATTATGAGCCATCTTTTGCTCAGTGTCCTTGCTTGCATTTCTTTTTAAAAACACAGGTTTCCCTTAAAAAATTAAATATGCCATAAGTAATTTGTGGCTGTGGTCTGTTTTTCATGACAATTGGTAGAGGATCAACATGACAGACTCTGGGAATAAGATATGTTTTTTTTTCTTCTTACAGGAATGGACAGGGAAAAAATGGTTTTAAAAGGTAGCTGCAGAGCAGTGCTAGTATGCTGAGAGAGGGACAGCAAAGGGAGGCCAACAAGTCACCCCTGCAATTGCAGGTGAAATCTCTCTCTCTGTCTCTCTTTCTCGGTTGCTGGAAGTGCAACCTAAGGCAGAAGCCACTATCAAAAAGCAAGTAGAACAGCTTCTTCAGTCATTTCAGAGGGCAGATAAGAGTTAACTATATTGCTGTGGGTCTGGAGTCCCATGTAGGCCAGACCAGGTAGGGATGGTAGATTTCCTTAAGGGACATTTGTGAACCAGATGGGTTTTTACAACAATCAATGATGGTTTCATGGTCATCATTTCTGGCACTAGCTCTCACTGAATTGAATTTAAGTTCCGCTAGCTGCCATGGTGGGATTTGAGCCCACGATACTCAGGATTGTTATTTCAGTGACATTACCACTACGCCGCCATCTCCTCTATATCCCCTCCTTGAAGCTGGAGCTCTGTGCCCATCTGATCTGTCCTGTGGAGTGACATGTCACTACAGAGAAGCCAGCTGCTGTTGGTGTTATTGCTGCTGCTGCAGCTGTTGGTGTGGCCACTGCTGTTGTTCCTCTTACTGCTGCATGGCTTCCATGCTGCAGTGAAGGCTGACAGCAAAAAATTGAGCTGAATCTGAATATACACCAAGGCACTTGAAAGCAAAAAGTTGAAAATGACACTCAAAGTGGTTTTCAGGCTGTCAGAAGTAATCCTGCAAGCACAAGCCTTTCACTGCAGCTGACCACAAGCTTAGTGATTTCAGTGTTTAAAGTCTTCCCAGCACATCAATTTCATTAAACACTGTTTATCATTCCCTGCTGTGCACTTGCCTCACTGACCCTGACAAGATGCAGAGAGCTCAGAGAAGTTGTGTGCTTGCTGTTAAAACCAGAATGCAGGGTTACATTCAAAGTTAATTGCCTGTTTGAATATTTTTATGACTTTCCCAATACTGCATAGAGTTTCCCTGTTCACCTACAAACATGCCCAGGTCAAACCCGGATGAGGGCAGAATCATGTCGGGTTCCTGACCTGTTGTTTCTTTTCAGGGGTTTAGCCCTAGGCCCCGCTTCCCTTGGTAGAATTTATTCCCCAGGACTTCAGGCACATAATCTTGTCTGAAACTTTAGCATCAAGGAAACTCTATATTATCAGAGGTACCATCTAACTATCCAGATAGATATAAAAGCATTTTTTGAAAAGGAACAGGGACGTTCTTCTGAGTTCTTGACCAACATTTATCTCTTGAACAAATTCGCTGGTAAGGCCTTGATATGCATAAGAGTGACTACATTTCTGAAGTAATTTATTGGATGTGAAGCTCTTGGCAATATCCTCAGGATAGAAAAGGAGCTCTAGTAATACAAGGTTTTTTTCATAATTACAGTAGAATAAGGAATTAATATTAATTTAAACTAAATGAATGAGGCATGGTTAAAGTTAACTAAAGATAAGCAGAGCTTGGATGGAGAGGAAGAAGAGCAAGAGAATAACATAAAACAGAAACGTAGGCTGGAATCTTCCAGTCCTGTCAGAGCAGGAAGCTTGCTGGGTGAGAGAACTTAATTTGGCGGAAGGCCAAAAATCAGTTTCCTGACGGCGGGAATAACTTTTGCAATTAAGTTCTTGGGACTTTAAAGGTGGGTTAAAGGCAGTTTGAGCTTCGCACTGAACAATGTCGGAAAGTTCTTTTGCATGCACTAGCATGCTACGTTTGCTCGGGGAAAGGCCAGCTCACTAAAATTAAGTGCCCCCTCAAAATTAAGTTCCTGCCAGCAAGAAATTAGAACATGCACATTTATTACAGCGCATAAGTGCCATGCACCTGATGAGCTAAACTTCTTCCTGGACTTTGATGTGAGTAGCTGCTGCTTTGGCCTTTTTGGGGACTGCTTAGAAATGTCAGCCTCTTGATTGAGATCAGGTGCTGGTAGGCTATGCTGCGCCAAGTGAGGAAAGGTGGAACGGAGATTGGATAAGGAGACAGGCTAAGGGGGGGCGGGGGGGTAGAGCAGAGGCCAGACAAGGGAGGGAGGACCAATGGGGAAAGGTGGCCAGGTATCCAGGGAAGGAAGCCAGACTGTCTGGGGCTTGTTTAGAAGGATAGGCATGTCATGCATGTCTTGGTCCTAATGTTGGTGGTGGAAGGCCTGTCTAGACGGTGAGCATCCTAGAGATATGGGTCTGAAGAATGTGGTCTGAGAGTTCAAGAATTTGGTCTAAAGGGTACTGAGGGGCAGAGAGTACAGTCACAGTCAGAGGAGAGAGTTGGATCAGGTTGGGTGGAAGTACTAAGCTCATGTGTGGCTCTCATGGGAGGGGGCGGTCATGGAAAGACAGGGTACAAGCTGTAGCTGGTCTCAAGAACGGGAGGGATCAGGGTCAGCAGGGCATGTCAACAGTTATGGGAAAAGGGGGAGAGTAGGAATAGCCACAAAATTGATAATTAGTCCTGGATAAATGCTGATTTGTTAGACGTTGGAACCTCAAGAACAGAAGTCAGCTGAGCCTGGTTCTTCTGGATTTAATTAACAAGGTGCACCTTGGAGGCTTATGGATTACAGGAGGGAATGAGATAGTGATTGTGTAGGACGATGGGGAGAATTTAGTGGATAACAGGGGGAGGGTAGATGGTGCTTGATGCACTGGCAAACCTCACACACGCTATACTGAAACTTTCAAAGTTGTTGTGCAGTTTGTAAATCCTCTCAAGCATTCAATAGTTGGGAGGAGTTAATGCCTCACTTTTTGGGCTGAGTGAAGATGCACCTTGTTAATTAAATCCAGAAGAACCAGGCTCAGCTGACTTCTGTTCTTGAGGTTCCAACGTCTAACAAATCAGCATTTATCCAGGACTAATAAATTGTATTCCAAGGTCTGGAGCTGCTGTGCATTCTGTGTGAATTGGCATGTCAGAGGCAGGGATAAAGGGAGGGAGGTGGATGCCTCCAAGGGGCAAGGGTGGTGGACAACAGCAAACTCTGACTCCAAACCTTCATCTTCCCAGGTAAATGATCATTGCTGACAAGGGCTCATGTGGTAAGTCTTTCTATGATGCCAAGGCTATGATCTCTCTGTTTAGAGTCTCAAGGGTAATGAAGGCATGCTGAATAGTGTCTGAGGGAGGGCTCTCCCACATGGCTGTCATCACCCTGGTCAATGCACAGTCATCATCCTGGTTAATGCACAATGTCTCCATGCACAGAATCACACAGTGCAGAAGAGGCCCTTCGGCCCATCGAGTCTGCATCGACACGTGAGAAACACTTGACCTACCTACCTAATCCCATTTACCAGCACTTTGCCCATGGCACGTCATAACATTCAAATGCTTATCCAGGTACTTTTTAAAGGATGTGAGGCAACCTGCCTCCACCACCCTCCCAGGCAGCGCATTTCAGACCATCACCACCCTCTGGGTAAAAAAGTTTTTCCTCACATCCCCCCTAAACCTGCTGCCCTTCACCTTGAACTTGTGTTTGAAGGGGAGGAGCACTCATCTGTGGTCATCCAGGATCTCCTTCACCTGCAAGGAGTGGGGTGGGGATGCCATATCCAGACAGAACCCAAGGTCAAGGCTTAGCATTAGCTTTACAGCTCAGAGATGGAGGCTAATCTGCAAAGAATATGCTCACTAGGTGAATTACCACATTTAATTCACAGATCCAATGTGGCCCAGATGATATAGGCTCCAGGCAACCCTACTTTTTTACTGGCTCTTGTGTAGATGAAGGAGGAATCGGTACAAGTTAGCCCAGGGCCAGGAGGAGCAACTGCCTGAGCAGCAAGAGAAAGTGGGGCATCAAGAAAGTCAGGATGCAGGCAACCAGGGGCCAGTGAGACAGTGAGCATTGGCCTGAACTTGGGTATAATGCAGGCGGTACAGCTACTTACAGATGAGCGAAAGGCAAGATGAGTTAAGATGTCCTGGAATCTGGTTGCTCACATCTGCCAGCTTCTCCATGAAGACCTGCAACTGCAGGGACTTGGAGATAATCCCATGCCAGTGGCATTAAAGGTAATGGCCACCCTAAACTTCTTCGCCAGTGGCACATTCCAGGGCTCCACTGGGGACTTGTAAGGCATCTCACAGTCAGTGACACACAAGTGCATCCAGGAAGTGACAGTTGCTCTCTTCAGGATGGTGCACCAATTTGTCAAATTCTGCCTGGATCCCAAAAGCTAGGCTGCAAGAGCGCTGGGTTTGCAGCAATCATAGGTTTCCTGCAAGTGTAAGAGGCTATTGACAGTACACAAATGGCCTTGAGAGCTCCCTGGCAACAGTCACATTAATCAATAGGAAAGGTTTCAACTTTTTGAATGTGCAGCAGATTTGTAATCACAGAAGGTGAATCCTGCATGTTTGTGCTCAGTTCCCAGGGAGCTCTCACGATGCCTACATCCTGAACCACTCCTAGGTGCCACAAGATTTTGAAGGATCTCTTCGATGGGAGGGCTGGCTCCTTGGGGACAAGGGATATCCCCAGAAGACCTGGCTAATGACACCAGTTTGCCGTCTGCACAGTGCCTCTGAGGAGAGCTACAATGCTGCACATGCCTCCGCAAGGGCCATGATTGAGCAGACAATAGGCTTCCTAAAGTTGAGGTTCAGATGTTTGGATTGCTCAAGCAGGCCCCTCCAATACTCCTCAAAGAGAACATCCCAGATCATTGTCGTCTGCTGTGCCCTGCACAACAAAAGAGGGATGTCTTGGCTGGGGGACACATGGAGGACCAAGGTGCTCTCTCTGCAGATGAAGATGGTGAAGGGGATGGTGTTAATGAGGGCCAGGATATCGTGGAGGCACATGCAGAGGCCAAAAGGGTAAGACGTGGCAAATCGACCTGTGACGATCTGATAGGTAACAGATTCTAGGCAGAAGGAATGGCTGTCTGGGTGCCCTTTAAATATGGTGCCAGGATCTTCGACCCCATAAGGTAACGGTGGGATGGCAACTTCTTGGCTGCCCCCACCACAAGGTTCGGCAGATATGTAATGAGCTGAACAGCACATGATCGCACATGGCCAGCAATCCCCACCCCACCCCTAAGCAGAAATCACTCTCTCTACTGCCCCACCACCCAATTTATACTCCAGGACAGAAGACACCGCCTGTAATCTGGATAATTCAAACAAAAAGAGGTGAAGTAATAATGAATAACGCAGTGCAATATCGATACTGGAATTTTGCTAACATTCTGGATAAAATTGTGAAACATGAGAATATTAATGGCAGAAAATTATGATATTACTGGGAGTATAAATACATGATTTAAACCAGTAGTCAGGAAGTAATTCAATATTATGGAATGTAGGATGCCAAAAAGGATGAAAATGACTGGTGAGGAGAAGGTTTAAATCATATGTTTTGGATAATCTGGAAATAAAATTTGGGGCAGAATTTTCTGGCTGACGCACGGGTGGCGGAGTCCGCTTAAAATGTTGCGCGATGTGGTGTCCCAATGCCAGCACACGACATTGCGATATTTAGGTCAGCGGGAGCACTATGCAGCGCAACGTGTGCCCGCCATTTATTAAAGGCCTTGTTAAGGCCCTTAAGTCGGCAACTGTCAACGATTTTGAGGAGCCCGTGCGAACTTCGGTTCGGCGCACGGGCCCAACGGGCAGGTGGGTAAGTGATTTTTTTTAATCAAAACTCATGCACTGGCGGGATATGTGAGCTCAGAGGGGTTGTTCACGTTTTTTCTGAAGTATTTAATGCAGAAAGTGCTTTAAACTTGCCTGTGTGATTGTTACCAGTTCAGGTCAATTTCCAATAGCTTTCTGTGTACTTTGAAGCTTCAGCTCACCAGTCTGCAGACAGTAATCTTTATCGGGCCTGCAGCTTTCCAGAGGGCTCCATTTAGCCTGGGTTTGGTTCTGACATCTCCACCGGAGGCAGCTCCTCTGAGGAGGAAGGGAGGGATAGAACAAGGAGGTGGCCAGGAGTGGTCAATCAACCTTCAGGGAAGCCACCTTTGGGTGGCCAGGTGCAGGCACAAGGGGTACAGGGCCAAGAGGTTGTCCAAGGTGGAAGGGGCTGCAGAAGATGCCACTATCCTGCTGCCAGTGTATACAGGTGGTGAAGCAGCTACCTCAATATGACTGAGGTGCAGTGCCGAAGGAGGTTCCGACTCTCAAGGGAGACAGTCAACTGTATCTGTCAGATGATTGGCCTTGAGATCTCCCTTAACTGTGCGGGTGGACACCCAATGCCAGCGGCTCTCAAGGTCACAGTTGCCCTCCACTTCAATGCCTCGGGCTCCTTCCAGGGCTCGGTGGGTGATCTTTGCAGTGTCTCCCAATCAGCTATCCATACTTGTGTCAAGCAGGTTACAGACGCTCTGTTCAGATGGGCATTGACCTTCACCCACTTCTGCTGCGACCAGGCAAGTCAGGCACAGCGAGCCAGGAGCTTCGCGGCCATTGCTGGCTTCCCCCACGTCCAAGGTGCAATAGACTGCACACTGTGGCCATCAAGGCGCCAGCAGGTGAGCCCGGTGCCTTCGTCAACAGGAAGGGCTTCTACTCCATGAACGTGCAGATAGTGTGTGATCACAGGATGCAGGATTTTACAAATCTGTGGAAGGTACCCAGGCAGCTCCCACTACGCCTACATCCTCAGACACTCCCAGGTGCTGGGGCTCTTCAGTGCTCTGGCTCAGCTGGATGGTTGGCTGCTGGGTGACAAGGGCTATTCCCCTCAGAAAGTGCCTCATCATGCTGTCCAAGAACAGAAGCTGAGCAGCGGTACAAAAGGAGCCAGGGCACCACAAGGGCTGTGGTGGAGAGAGCCATCGGTCTTCTCAAGATGTGCTTCTGTTGCCTGGTCCGGTCAGGGGGCACACTCCAGAACCCCCCAGATCGCGTCCCTCTGATAGTGGTAGCATGCTGCGCTCTGCACAATCTTGCGCTGGAAAGGGGGAGATGCGGTTGATGATGAAGATCTTGACGCCCTGGATGAGGCTGCACATGATGAATCCAGCGGTGGCTCAGAGGATGAGGAAGCACAGGGCGATGATGAGGGGCAGGACGCCAACCCGCTACTACACCAAGGAGGCAGGGACACCCGGGACAATTTAATCCAATGAACCTTCAGCTAGCTCCACACAAATGGATCAGCAGGACCAGCATTGCCTGGCGCTTCCATACGTGGCACTTAGGTGCTACATCTTCCACCTCATCAGCTGCAACTAAGGGCTTAGTACTGAAATATCAATGTCCACTCAAACACTCATGAGATGTCTGTGAAACAGACAAATGCAGCACAAAGGAAATACCCTCAGCCATAGTCAGAAAAGTGGACTTTAGTCAGTCCAATGTCAAACACAAACGTCGGTTTGACATACATAACTATTTTTTCCCCAATCTAAGGCCAACACAAAATCACCAGTGACTTACCCATGGAGTGCCTAATGTGCCTTATGCTTTCATGTGCGGCTGCTACGTCTAGGTGCCGCCCCATCGCTCGGAGTGGCTTGTGAGACAGCCTGCTGATTCTGCTGTCCTGTTGGCGTCGATGACCTTGGCGGGCGTCCTCTGGCCCATGGAGCCTGTGATGGCCCCGCCTGGGAGGGAGTGGCCAGTTCCAGAACTGGCACCTCCCCAGTTGTCGCAGCTTCAATGGATGCCACGGTCACTGTCAGAGGGGCGGAGGAGCTGCTGCCCTCATCCAGAGCGCCCTGAGAGGAGCTTGCAGTGACGACAGGCAGCTGCTGCGCCATGAGATCACACTGGACCTCCCTGCTCACCGCAGATGCATGGGCACCGAGTGGCGACATCTCCCGAGTGCCCAGAACATCTCCCACATTGGGAATGACCACTTGTGAGGGCTTGCGGATCAGAGCGTAACCCAATCAGAAGAGTCTCAATCTGATCGAAGCCTCTCTCCATGATCACCAATATCTCAGTGGAGGAAGCCTGAAGCTCCGTCCTGAGGTTTATGCCTTCACTTACACTCTGCCTGGACTCCACCACCACAGAGACCAACTGAAACACACCCGCATGCAACCCTGCCAGATGCTCTCGTGAATCCTGCCGCTTGTCCTGCAGCTGCTGCAATGGTGACATCTTCAGAGGCACATCATCAGTGCCGGACTCAGCATGTGGCTGGTCCCCTGCAGTCCTCCGGCTGCTGGCTCCATCGGCAGTCTCTCTCCTTGCTGTCTCCTCCAGCGATTCTGAAGTGCCCTCTCCACTGTGGTCTGGGACACTAGCTGAAGTTACATTCCCCACTGAAGCATTTGGCGCTGCGCTGGTTCCTGGCTGGCTGAAATGATGTGCCACAAGTTGTACGTCTTGGCCCTCAGGTGTGGAGGGAGGGGGGCTCCGGACTTGTTGGGCACGGCCATGCGGTGGTGATGCTGAAATTAACAACAAGGACAGTGCATCAGTTAGGGTTCAGTCAGTAACACCTTTCATCCCTTTGCCCCCCAGCCTCTTAAGTCGTTCACCCTTCAAGAACCTAAGGAGATGAATATTGGTGGGGTGGAAAATAATCAAGAGGAGGTCCAAAAATTAGACGTGCATACAGACAGGCTGGTCAGATGGCCTAAGGAATGCCACATGGAATGTTATATGACAATGGAGTGGGGAGAGTGCAGAGGTACCTGAGCTGGATGCATGCTGGCCTGGAGAGTTGCAGTGAAGAGGAAACATTGCAGACAATTGAGACATTTGCTGTGGATCACAGGAGATGGATAGGTCAAATTATTGACCTTCATACCATTATGAGGGACATAGAATGGGTGGACAGAAGGCAACATTTCCCCTTGGCACAGGGATGTCTAACATGGTGGCATTTATTTAAGTTGAGTGCCATGAGGTTGACAAGTTAGGTGCTGAGGGCCTTTTGGACAGAGTAATGTGGGATGCACTGGCTGAAAGGGTGGTGGAGGTACAAACCCCCCTAAGATGCAAAACATCTTTGCATGCACAGCAGCGATGCCATGGCATGTTAGGCCATGTGGATAGTGATCAGAAATGGGATAAGGTGACTTTGGAAGGTGCTGGAGACGTGCATCCTCAAAGGGGCGAGAGACCTTTGTGTATGACCCACACCTCTGAGTGTATCAGTCGGTGAATGAGCAGTGTTGCAGCATTAACGATTGCAGCAGTCATCAGTGGTTTGGATGGTGGGGAAACAGAGTGGATGGGATTGTGGACCTCAAGTACCTGGCCGCTGCACCCCAGCCTCACCAACATCTGCCGCCCTGGCAACCTGCCTCCTCCCTAGCTCCATGGCCTGCTCCTCATAGATGGTGAGGCACTGCAGCATGGCGTGCCCACCACCAGTCCGCTGGTGCTCCCTGAGATTGTGCTCAGTTTTTGCCTGCAGAACAGAGAAGAGGATTTATTGGGGCTGATCGCTCACGTACTCTACACGCGCACACCGCACTCCAACCACAGCGGCCCATCTGAGGCCTTCAGCGGCTCCTGTCCACACTACTGGTGATCAGTCCCCAGAAGATAGTACAGCTGGTCCCAACCCCCTCCCCCAACGGACACTTTGGATACATTTGGTGTCCATCACTTTGAATAACACATGGGTCTTAGCGCCCATGACAAGGAGGCGCAACAAAGTGCGGCACCGAGGCCAGCAGATGGCTCTTGGCCACGACACCTTGAGGCTCCCCTTCCACCATCTCATCACCATTGATAAGACATGTGTTGGAGTTCTGAGTATGTGTCTAGCTGCCTCCCCTGCAGGCTGTCCCCAGACTACTCAAATGCGACAAACACCAACAAATGCTGCGGGGAGAACCCATCTTCTCCTCAACCACTAAGGCTGATGTAAGCATGGTCACTATCTGTTTGCCCACCCAGCATGCACCAAATGCCCAATGCAGTAACGACAGTAAGACGTGGTTGGGGGCGGGGGGGGGCCTCAAAGGCTAAGGCTACCTGCTGGGTCAAATGGCCAAGGCAGACATGGTACTCACCCTTCCAGAGCGCAACAAATCACTGAAGTGCTTGCGGCACAGTGTTCCTATGCACTGCACATCGTCATGGGCACTTACAGCCATCGCCACCTCCTGCCACGCCTGCCTGGTGACGTGGGGGGCCCTCCTCCTCTGGATACAAAATATCCTGACAGTTGGACACCTCTTCGAGGAGGACAGCAAGGCAGGCATCTGAGAAGAGGGGCACAGTAGCCCCCCGCTGGCCTATTCTGCAGCCTGCCCCCCTCCTCCTGTGCCCTGAAACCAGCATGTCCTTCTCTGTGAGTGGCCATGGTACACTGCCTCAAGGAGGCTGCCTGGCCACTCTTTATACAGACTGCCGGTTCTCCAGCGGTCTGAACACGCCCGCTGCTGATTCGATTTTCCCATTGTACACGGGAGTTGCAAACCCGCTGGGCGGGCCTTAATTGGCCCGCCTGCGCAAGATGGTGGCGCAGCCCTTTTCGGCGGCAGCAATCGGCTGCCCGCTTGCTGCCGAGTCGGTCGGGTCCGCCCGTCCATCAAGGGCAAAACTCAGTCCTTGGAATTTGGAAGCTGAACTATACCTCAAGGAAGACATAATGTTAAGAGTTATTTAGAAGCAGTGAAGTCTTTGACAAACAAACAATCACAATATGTGCAAATTTAAGAACATCTAACAATTGTTAAAGACTAAGTAAAAGTATATTAGGCTGAATTTCCATTGAGATTATGCTGATCATCCGATGTAATTCAGTAGAAAATCGACAGATGATTAAGAGAAACTCAGTGAAAACTCACCTACTTATAATTTTAAAAAAGAAAACTTCAAAGAAAAGAAAACAAATTCAAAGCACTAACTGCTGAAAGGTATCTCAGTTAAGGAAAACAAAACACTTTTTAAAGTATGCACCTGGAATTTTCCCAAGGGTTCTCCTGAGCTCCTCCTGTAACTTTTTAAACAGATAATCAGCGAATGCCCAGAGAAACAACATAAAAACTAAAAATTGCCTTTTTCTGCTGTATCCCAAGGAATTATGATGAGTTAATGGCTGAAGATTGGGATATCTCCCACAGAAATTCTACATAATAATGTTTACTTTACAAGGTATACCCAGTGAAAGTTCAAATAATATTAATCTGATATCAGTATTGGTCAATGAGGCCCATGTACTGAACAAGTTAAAGGAACTGAAATCTCCTGACTTGTGGGTCTTTTGCTTGGGTCATTTGAGCTATGAAGAGGTGTGGGTCCACATAAGGTGCGGAGGAGTAAATATTAGTTAAGATACACTTGAGCCAATTCCATATTCCAACTGATCCAGTGACCAGGGAAAGGTTAGCACCCTTAATATATATTCTATAGTATTGAGGGAGACTAGTCAAGAAATTTGTGAGAATCTTCAATTGTTTTTATTGCTGTTAAGAATAACTTACTTTTATATAGTGCTGTTAGCATAATAAAGTGTGCCGGCGGATTATTACAGGGTCGTTATCAAACAAAATTTGACATTAAACCACTTAAGCAGATATTAGGACAGGCGACCAAAAGCTTGGCCAGTTTTGAGGAATGTCTTAAAGGAGGACTGAGAAGTAAAGAGACACAGGGCCTAGATTATCATGGAGTCGTGGAGACTCCGGGGACCTTTAAAACGGTGGGCAGGACCTGGAACCAGAAGTCCCACTTCCATTTCTGACATAACCTATTTTTGCTGTGTACAAACAGGCCCCACTTTCACTGGAGCAAGGGTCTTATCCCACAGTGTGGGAGTTATGAATTTTAGAGTAGAGGTAAATGCACGTGAAGGGCGGATAAGAACCAGAGACCTTCAAGCTGTGGAGTTATTTCAATAGCCTGCTCTTTAAACATTAAAAAAGTCTGCCTGTGTCTGTGAATTGAAAAAAAATCTGTACTAGCAGTATCCGTGGCTGTTTGTTGACATAATCCTAATTGTAATTACTATAGCATTATTACTTGACTGTTTTCCGCAAACTATCATTATCACAGTGGCAGCCTGTAAATTCACAGTTTGATTCACGACTCAAAGACGTTACTAAAGGATTAGATGTGGGGATATGAATACAAAAGTTTGTTTTTATACAAGATTAAATACTTCAGGGAATTTAAATGGATTGAATAGGCTTTCATGAATAAGATCTATTACAGACTTCACCATGTTAAGCTTCTGTTAACATGGTGAAGTCTGTAATAGATATTTAGAACTTTATTTCATCTCAGCATGGCTGCTAAGATCTGCCCACGGTGAATACTAGGTGAGTTGGCATGAAGAGTGTAAAGGAAAAGGATGGTGGGGTGCATGGATTGGTCTGAGTTGGCATTAGGTTAAGGGGTATGGGGGTGGGTGAGGGGCCATGAGTTGGCGTGTATGGATAGGGGCAGTGGGTGGGTGGTGAGGGGTGAGGCCCAGAGGGCCTAATATTTAACAACACAACTGGGCAACATCCCAGAGAACTGAGGCAAGCCTTTTTACCTGCTCGGTATCCAGCAGTCCCTGTGGCTTTTTCCGATCTGCATCCAGGGGAGATGAACCCACCTCTGTCCTTCACCGAACACCCCCAGGAATGAAGATCCTGCCATTCGGGGTACTTTTTCCTGAGGCAGGTGGGAGAGCCAGGAGATTTCCAACTCTGCGCACCTGCCTCAGGAGTGAAAATCTAGGCCACAGAGAGGTTTATGGAGCAAATTCCAGAAATTAGGCCTAGGCAACTGAAGACACGACTACCAATGGCATAAGAATTCAAATTAGGGATGTGCAAAAAGCCAGGATTAGAGGAGCACAGAGATCTCACAGGATTATAGAGCTGGATGAGGTTACAGAAATGAGAAGGGGTGAGGCTTTGGAGTAATTTGTAAACAAAGATTAGAAATTTAAAATCAAGATATTGCCAGACAGCGAGCCAAAGCAGATCAGCAAGGGCAGGGGTGATGGATGAATGGGACTTGTTATGAGTTAGGGTATAGGCAGCAAAGTTTTGTATGAGCTGAAGTTTATGAAGGGTGGAAGGTGGGAGATTGGCCAATCTAGTCTAGAGATAACAAAGGCACAGGTTTCAGCAGATGAGTTGAAGCAGGGATGGTACTCGGCAGTCCTGGTGATGGAGTGAAAAATAGAATCTTGACCTTCTGTGATGGCTCTCTACAAGAAAAATTTAGTTAATCCCACTCCCCAGTCCTCTCCCCATAGCCCTGCAATTTTATTATGTTCCGCTGATTAACTAATTGCCTTTTGAAAACCATGATCAAATATGCCTCTACCACCATTTCAGATTCCAGATCTTAACCATGTGCGTAAAAAGGTTTTTCTTCTTATTGCCTTTAACTCTTTTGCTAATCACTTTACATCTGTCCCCTTTGGTTCTTGATCCATCTGGTGATGGGAACTGTCTCCCTCTATCTACTCAATCCAGACGCTTCATGATTTTGAACACCTCTATCAGACCTTCTCGCAAGCTCCTCTTTTCTAAGGTGAACAACCCAGCTTCCACCAATTTATCCATGTGACTGAAGTCATTATTTCAAGAATCACTCTTGGAAATCATTTCTGCATCTGCTCTACAGCCTCCATATCCTTCCTAAACTGCCATGCCCATAATTAGAAAATGCGGATGCAGATATGGATGACACAAAGATTGGCCGGGTGGTTAACAGTGAGGTTGAGTGTCTTGGGCTACAGGAAGATATAGACGGGATGGTCAAATGGGCAAATAAGAGGCAAGATGGAATTTAACCCTGAAAGGTGTGAGGTGATACACTTTGGAAGGAGTAATTTGACAAGGAAGTATTCAATGAATGGCATGACACTTGGAAGTTCTGAGGAACAAAGGGACCTTGGCGTGTGTGTCCACAGATCTCTGAAGGCATGTTAGTGGGGTGGTGAAAAAGGCATATGGGACGCTTGCCTTTATCAATCGAGACGTAGATTACAAAAGTAGGGAAGATCATGTTGGAGTTGTACAGAACCTTGGTGAGGCCACAGCTGGAGTACTGTGTGCAGTTCTGGTCGCCACATTATAGGAAGGATGTGATTGCGCTGGAGGGGATGCAGAGGAGATTCACCGGGATATTGCCTGGGATGAAACATTTAAGTTATGAAGAGAGGTTGGATGGACTTGGGTTGGTTCATTGGAGCAAAGAAGACTGAGGGGCGACCTGATTGAGGTGTACCAGATTATGAGGGGCATGGACAGGGTGGATAGGGAGCAGCTGTTCCTCTTAGTTGAAGGGTCAGTCACAAGGGGACGTAAATTCAAGGTGAGGGGCGGGAGGTGTGAGGAAAAACTTTTTTACCCTGAGGGTGGTGACGGTCTGGAATGCACTGTCTGGGAGGGTGGTGAAGGTGGGTTGCCTCACATTCTTTAGAAAGTTCCTGGATGAGCACTTGGCATGTCATAACATTCAAGGCTATGGGCCAAGTGTTGGTAAATGGGATTAGGTAGGTAGGTCAGGAGTTTCTCATGTGTCGGTGCAGACCCGATGAGCCAAAAAACCTCTTCTGCACTGTGAGATTCTGTGATGCTGTGAATATATTCCAAGGGAAGAATTTTGCCCTTGTTGGGCGGGTGTGGCAGGCAGGCGGGTCCAGGAGCGGTTGCAAAGCCACCTGCCACCCTTGATCAGGCCCTCAACCACAATTTCACTGTGGGTGTACCTACACCACAAGAAGGCAGCTCACCACATCCTTCTCAAGGGAAATTAGGGATGGGCAATTAATGCTGGCCAACCAGCAATGTCCACGTTCTGTGAACAAATAAATATAAAATGAAACATGTCCTTCCATTCCACCAGCTTGTCTATGTCCTCTTGAAGTCCATGACTATCCTCTCATAGGCCTGAATTTTCTGGCCCTGTTGGCGTCAGGTGTGACGGTGGCCGGGGCGGGGGTGGAACCATATGGTGAGAAGGCCAAAAATCAGTTTTATGCTGACATGAAAGCACAGCGGGATCATCTGATGGAATCTGTCATATCAGAATGCCAATCCTGCTAAAGGCCGACGTGAACCCGCTTTGCATTCTGCTAATGGGATGCAAAGTAAGGCCTGAACAGAATCTTCCCCTCATGCTAGATTTTCTGTTACACTAGCAGGAAAACACTCCGGCTCAGAACACGTCTGGACAAGTGTGATGTGCAGAAGTCAGGACTTACTGTTAGGGCCTTGGCTCAGATCACAGACATTCGAGGAACAGAAGAAGCTGGAGCCCTACAGCTGCAGGACCCTGGAAGAACACATGCATCACATGGTGGATGGATTCTTGTGGATATGGCTCTGCCGCAAAACAGCTCACGAAGGCTGGAGGTCTCCATTTGATGTCTCGGGTCTGCTTTGGAGAATCACGGTCTTGGCCATGGGCTGCCAAGGATGGGTCAGCGGAGGGGGGTGGGGGTGTGCGAATGTATCAAGGGGATGATGTTGGGAGACAAGGGTCGAAGGTGACAGGGTTGGGGGGTGGGGGGGGGGGGGGGGGGGGGGTGGGGAGGGGAGGTGAGGTTGGAAGGGGGAATGAAGGTTTCAGGGGGTGAAGTTGAGGGGGGTGTAAAAGGGCATACAGGGAGGAGGAGGAGGGTGTCACAGGGAGAATGCGGCAAGTGGGGAGGTACGTGTAAGGGGGCTTTAAGGGATGGAGTCCGGAGTGAGTGGGGAGGGAGGGGTCTGGGAGGGGACAGCATGGAATGTTTGTGCGGTGAGCGAAGCCATGGACAGGATGAGGAAGACAATATGAGTCTGGTGGATATGTCAGGGTGTGTGAGAGCATTAGTGGTGATGTCCCTTGAGTGTGAGATCCCTGTGGATGTGTGATAGGTTTGTGATGTGTGAGTTTGAGAGTGATGAAGTGGTTGCATTACCCTGGTGGAACAGATGAGAGCATTAATCCTCTTCCTGCACTGGATGGCCGACCTCCTCTGTGCTCCAGGGGTGCTGACTGCCGCTGCCACTACCTCCCAGGCCGGACTGGTGACTCTGGTGGACCTCCTGCAATCAAAGCTGGTGTCGAGAACATCGCTGTGGCCTGGCACTGTGCTCAGCAGACGTCCCAGAGGTGTGTCACCAAATTTGGGGGCTGCCATCTTCTCTATTTTCGGGGCCATCTGTCACCTGGAGCAGCCCTGGTCTGAAGACATGGAGTAGGCTGTGCTCTGGTGAGCTTTAAATATGGTGCCCGTATCAAGGAAGTGCTGAGGTCAGGCAGGGCTTGGCAGGCAAATCCAAGCCCACCTACCAGTGATCCAGCACGTTTCCTGTGAATGCATTATTAATGAGGCAGGCTGTGCCGTGAGTGGGACAATATGGTGCGAAAAGCAGCCATGGCAGTTGGCGAGTAAAACGTCATTTTTTCTGCCCACTACCGCACTATGTTAAAATCTGGGGCACTTACTATAATTTGACGTTTGTATCATTTGCAAATTTTGAAATTGTGCCCTGTACACCCAAGTCTAAGTCAATAATATACGCCAGGGAAAGCAGTGGTCCTAGCACGGTCCCCTGGGAAACACCACTGTTTGCCTTCCTCCAGTCTGTAGACACAACCATTCACCACTACTGTTTCCTGCCGCTCATTCTCATTCAACTTCGTATCTATGCTGCCACTTTCCCCTTTATTCCATGGGCTTCAAGCCTATTATCTGTTGCTTTATCAAATGTCTTGGGAATTCCATATATACCACATCAACCATAGGTAGTCCTCTCTGTCATCTTATTGAAAAGCTCAATTAAGTTATTTGCCTTTAACAAATCCTTGCTGACTTTCCTTAATTAATCCACACTTGTTGAATGACTGTTAATTTTGTCCCAGATTATTGTTTCTAAAAGCTTTTCCACCACTGAGGTTAAACTGCATGGCCTGTAATTTAAGGTATTAGCCCAAGAAGCTATGACGACATGTGCAAAACACTTTTTTACTGAGTAAGTGGTTAGGATCTAGAATGCACCGCCTGAGCATGCGGTGGAGGTAGGTTCAACTGAGACATTCAAAAGGGAATTGGGTTGTTATCCAAAAAGTAAGACTCTGCAGAGTTACAGGGAGAAGACCTGGGAGAGCCATTAGGTAAATTACTCCCAAGGAAAAACAACATAGACACAATGGACTGAATGGCCTCCTTACACCCTTTTTTTGAACATTTGCAATTCTCCAGTCCTCTGGCATCACCCCTATAACTAAAAGGAGGGTTAGACGTTTATGGCCAGTACCAATACAATTTCCACCCTTACTTCCTTCCGTATCCTTGTATGCATCCAATTCGGTCCTGGTGACTTATCAACTTTAAGTATAGTAACCCTTTCTAATATCTCCTTTTTATGGCTTTTTAGCCCATCCAGTGACTCAACTAGCTCCTCTTTTAACAATGACTCAGGCAGCATCTTCTTCTTGCTTGGTAAAGGCAGATGCAAAGTATTCATTTAGTACCTCAGCCTTGCCCTCTGCTTCCATGCATAAATCTTACTTCTGATCCCTAATCAGCCCCATTCTAACCCTCTTACCATTCTTTTACTATGTATATGCCTATGGAAGACTTTTAGATTCTCTTTTAAGTTAGCTGCCAGTTTCTACTCATGCTCTCTCTTTCCCTCTCTTATTTCCTTTTTCACATGAAAGACTTCTAATTAATTAAGATCTATGGAAATCCATGGTAGAACAAGGGATTAGATTTTTTTAAAAAGTAAACGAGGGAGCATTAGTGAGGGGAGTGGTGCTGAGCTGACAGAATTGTTGCATCAAGGTCACTAGGATCGATAGTAGGACCTTTGTTGTTTCTCATATGACCAAGATGTAGAAACAAAATGTAATTTTGTTAAATTTGCCAACAAAACTGCAAATTTGTTGGGAGGACTTAGGGACCTAGGATTTGTTTAGAAATTTACTGAAAGGCTCAGATCAATGTGCAATTGGGCTGACAAAAGTAAACCATTGTGTATTGGTTGAATATCATGCAGCAGATTTACCACAAAGCAACTTAGGACCAAAGTTAAAATTGTCAATGATTAGATAGTGTAGCCAGCCAATTTCAACAATGAATAAAATGCTGAGACATATAGCTAGGGTAATGAAGTACAAGTCCAAACAAGTTATGCTGAAGCTTTATAATGCACTGATGTCATACAAATGGAGTACTGAGTTCAATCTTAGTGCTACAAAAACCATCTATGGGCACTGAATGCACATGAATTAGCAAGGGTACACAAAAGGTCAAAAGAAATAAACCCAAGTGTAAGAATAAGTTCTCAGGGAAATAGTGACAAGTATCATCTTTATCCGTGCAGGATATGGAACGGCCAAACAAGCATAAATAATGTTCCGATGATGCTACCTTCAAAAACAGTTCCTCTGACATGTCCTCCTTCTTCCTTAACCGAGGTTTTCCACCCACGGTCGTTGACAGGGCCCTCAACCGTGTCCGGCCTATCTCCCGCGCATCCGCCCTCACGCCTTCTCCTCCCTCCCAGAAACATGATAGGGTCCCCCTTGTCCTCACTTATCACCCCACCAGCCTCCGCATTCAAAGGATCATCCTCTGCCATTTCCGCCAACTCCAGCATGATGCCACTACGAAACACGTCTTCCCTTCACCCCCACTGTCGGCATTCCGTAGGGATCGTTCCCTCCGGGACACCCTGGTCCACTCCTCCATCACCCCCTACTCCTCAACCCCCACCTATGATACCACCCCATGCCCACGCAAAAGATGCAACACCTGCCCCTTCACTTCCTCTCTCCTCACCGTCCAAGGACCCAAACACTCCTTTCAAGTGAAGCAACATTTCACTTGCATTTCCCCCAACTTAGTCTACTGCATTCGTTGCTCCCAATGCGGTCTCCTCTACATTGGAGAGACCAAACGTAAACTGGGCGACCGCTTTGCAGAACACCTGCGGTCTGTCCGCAAGAATGACCCAAACCTCCCTGTCGCTTGCCATTTCAACACTCCACCTCTTGCCCACATGTCTGTCCTTGGCTTGCTGCATTGCTCCAGTGAAGCCCAACGCAAACTGGAGGAACAACACCTCATCTTCCGACTAGGCACTTTACAGCCTTCCAGACTGAATATTGAATTCAACAACTTTAGGTCTTGACCTCCCTCCTCCATCCCCACACCACCCCCCCCCCCTCTGTTTCTTCCCCCTTCCTTTTGTTTTTTTCCAATGAATTATATAGATTTTTCTTTTTCCCTCCTATTTCCATTATTTTTAAATATTTTTAAATCTTTTATGCTCCCCCCACCCCCACTAGAGCTATACCTTGAGTGCCCTACCATCCATTCTTAATTAGCACATTTGTTTAGATAATATCACCAACTTCTTTTGTTCTGCCGTCTGTGACATCTTTTGATGATCTGCTTCTGTCACTGCTTTTGCATACAACCACACCACCCTCCCTCCACTTCTCTCCAGCCCCCCCCCCCCACCCCACCCCACCCCACCCACCACAACCACCTTAAACCAGCTTATATTTCAACCCTTCCTGGGATTCACCTAGTTCTGTCGAAGGGTCATGAGGACTCGAAACGTCAACTCTTTTCTTCTCCGCCGATGCTGCCAGACCTGCTGAGTTTTTCCAGGTAATTCTGTTTTTGTTTTGGTAAAATATTAACTTGTTTGGATGGGGAAAATACTGAAGGACCCGCAGGACCTCCTGATTGGATCATAAGGCATACATTTAAACTCATGAAACACTAATTTAAAATAAGACAAGTTTACACAATAGGGTGCTAATTATTTCGAACAATTTGCCAGGCAGGGCAGTAGAAATTAAAAGATTAAGAAAACTTAAATGGGAGTTGGATGTTGGCCTCAGAGTTAAAATAAATGAGGGACCCACATTCATGGGATGAATGATTGATTCTCATACTTGAATTGAGAGCAGAATACAATTAAATGAATTTTGACATTACTTCAAACCTATTATCTTGCAGAAAACTCATTTACATTAAAGCACCAACACTCTGCAAATAAGGGTGCTGCTTTTCAAGTTCGCAGAAATGCTTTACTCTGCAGAAGTTGAGTTGCTTCCAAGATTTATTCATTTATGGGCAAGAGATTGCAATCCTGTGGCACGTGATTTAACAGATTGGATCCCCTTCTGTTCTGCTGTGCTCCATGAGCCTTTTGCTATGTGTTTAGGAATAACCAGACCCACAATGTGGAAGCGCACATAAATAAATAGCGTTGGAGACGCCAACTAAACCTACAAAAATGGAAATCTTACAAAAGGTTCACGTTCCAAATAAGATACAATACAACATGAAGGAAATCAAGAATCTTGGGAATACATGAGGATATTCAGAGTTTGAATCGTTTTTATATATTTAACAGTGGCTTTCACTGTGTTGCACAACAGATGGAGATAGAAGCAAGGGAGAGATTTAATCTCATATGACTTTCCTTTTCTATGTTGAATGTGCTAGGTGTCTATATTATTGAATTAATAACTCCAATTTTAACTTGGGTATAAGGGCAAGAAGGAGACACACCCCATCCCCACCCACCTACCCACCCGTGCCGAATCTGGTATGATGCTGAGACCTTGTGTAAATCCTGAACTAAACTGTTTACCGCTCAAAGTTGTCAGGAATGAAGTTACTGTTGATAGGTGGTGATGGGAATTGAGGCAGCAGCTGGATATCATTGGGGATCCAAGGACATAGTCCCTGACAAGGTAAGTTAGAGAGGAGGAGGTCGAGGCCTGGAGAAGGGGAGTAGGAACTCAGGGCACCGAGGTTTTCCTGTTGAGCCATTTGGAGCATTTCTGCTGCCCCCTAACTCACAAGGACACTTATATAATTTAAAGATGAATTCTTACCGTAACCTGGGCCTCTTGAGGCCCATTACTAACAACTCAAGAGACTGTGTAAAATCGTGCATTTCGGTGTTCAGGTGAGGTCGTTTTACGCAATTTTCGCTCTCGGATTCCAATTTTTCCTCAACAATTTTTTGGGAGTTTAAAAATCACAGGCGACAGGATTGGAGCAGCTTCTATTAAAAGCTGCCATTTTAATCGCTGATTTGACGAATCGGGTTAAAATTGGAACAGATACCTTTGGCTGTGTGTAGTGGTCGTGGGTTGGACATCGGCCTGGATTTTCCTGCCCCTCGCGCCAAGATGCCGCCGATGTGAACGGAGCTTCCAACGGCTCCCCGGCCCGCGCCGGGGGTGGGGTGCTGGGAAACTTCGGCCTCACGCGCGCGGGGTTGGGGGGTCCTGGAAAACTTCGGCCTTTCGCCTCAGCCAGAATGACATTGGGAAATGATTTTGGATGATTTAAATCCAGTTCAGAATGTGAGCAGGTTTGCAGCACAAAATTGCCCCTCATTTGGTACCAATGAAAAAAAGTGACCATTTTTCCAGCATTTATCTCAATGTTAATAATGAAGCTATTAATTACCAGTCTTAAGTAGAAAAAAAGAGTAACACACAGACACCTGAGCAAAAAAAAAAGACTTTGGGAACAAGATGAAAGCCACTCATACCCATTAACGAGTCAATAAAGAGTTTAATGTTACAATTATTATGATTTGGTAATATAAGAATAATTTAAGCCAGTGTTGTGCACATAGTTGCAGCTCGTAGACATTGTTGAGCTAACTAATTTTATGTGATTTGGTGTAAGAATAAAAGGTTTTGGAATGTGCACAATTTAGTTCCTTGCAATGCTCCATTTGATAACTCAACATTGCCACCTGGTGCTCAGTTCACAGCTGACAGTCATTCCAAAAGTACTTTTCTGCAACAGGCATAATAGCCTGGATTAGTCAGCAGAGAAGCAATGACATTGCCACAGACCTTGAAAAAGGTTTTTCCCAAGTTGCTCTGTGGTGTGAATTTCCCCTTTCTCAAAGTCATTTTGAATCTGCAACAGAGACAAAGGAATCTCCAGGCATTCAGCAACAATGTCATCAAACAGGTTCAACCGTGAATCATATTGAAGTATTCTCACAAATAGCAAACCAGGATGTAAAAACTAATAAATTCCTTTTTTAATTTTAAACTAGCAGTGACCCACACACATATGTGGTCAAATTAGTATACTTAACCAATTCCATTACTGTATCCTCCCATTTCATGCATTCCATGTTAGGAATCCTGCAGCAAGTAACTCACTTCCTGGCTCCCCAAAGCCTGACCACCATCTACAAGGCACAAGTCAGGAGTGTGATGGAATACTCACCACTTGCCTGGATGAGTACAGTTCCAACAATACTCAAGAAGCTAGACACCATCCAGGACAAAGCAACCTGCTTGACTGGCACCTTATCCACAAATATTCACTATCACTGACGCACAGTAGTAGTAGTGTGTACCATCTACACTGCAGGAATACACCAAGTCTCCTTAGACTCCTTCCAAACACACGACCACTACCATGTAGAAGGTCAAAGGAGCAGACGCATGGGAACACCACCATCTGGAAGTTCCCCTCCAAACCACTCACCATCCTGACTTGGAAATATAATTGCCATTCCTTCACTGCCGCTGGGTCAAAAGCCTGGAACTCCATCCCTAACAGCACTGTGGGTGTACCTACACCACATGGACTGCAGCAGTTCAAGAAGGCAGCTCACCACCACCTTCTCAAGGCAATTAGGGATGGGCAATAAATGCTGGCCTCACCAGTGATGTCCACCTGCCATAGAATGAATAAAAATAATCTTACGAGAATATAGGCCAAGTTTCCTCAATCTCTTCTCATAAAACAATCTCATCACCCCAGGGATTAGTCTGCAGTCTGCTGAACTTCTGTTGCATTCCCTGTATGGCAAGTATATCCCTCCTTAGATAAGGGGACCAAAATTGTGCACAATACTCCAGGTGAGATCTCACCAAGGCTGTACACAACTGCAGGAAGACATCTTTACTCCTGTACTCAAATCCCCTTTCCATGAAGGTCAATGTACCATTTGCCACCTTATGACTGTTCCACCTGCATGCCAGCTTTTAGTGACTCATGAACAAAGACACCCAGGTCCCTTTGGACACCAACACTTCCCAACCCCTCATCATTTAAGAAATATTCTGTTTTTCTTCACACTTATTCACTTTATATTCCATCTGTCATGCTCTTTCCTATTCACATAGCCTAAGTCCACTTGGAGCCTCCTTCCATCCTCCTCACAACTTAAATTTCCATCTAGTTTTGTGTCATCAGCAAATTTGGAAATATTGGTCTCTACATCCTAATCATTTATATAGATTGTGAACAGCTGTGGACCTAGCACTGATCCTTGTGGTACCCCACTAGTAACA
This sequence comes from Carcharodon carcharias, assembly GCF_017639515.1. Lineage (NCBI taxonomy): Eukaryota > Metazoa > Chordata > Chondrichthyes > Lamniformes > Lamnidae > Carcharodon > Carcharodon carcharias. The sequence continues at coordinate 38,477,000 of NC_054472.1, read as the reverse complement.
ACCTGCTGTCTTGAGACTTACTCGTTTATTCCTACTCTCTGCTTTCTATCTGTTAACTAGTTCTCAATCCATACTAGTATATTTCACCCAATCCCATGCCTTCTAATTTTACTCACTAACCTGTTGTGTGGGACCTTGTCAAAAGCCTTCTGAAAATCCATTACACCAGATCTACTGGTTCTCCTTTACCTATGCTACAAGTAACATCCTCAAAAATTTCCAACAAGCTTGTCAAACATCATTTCCTTGTTGACTCTGCCCAATTTTACCATTATTTTCTAAACATCTTATTATCACATGCTTTATAATAGCTTCTACCATTTTTCCTTCGACTGATGTCAAACTAACATGTCTGTAGTTCTCCATCTGTCTTTCCCTCCCATCTCAAATGTTGGGGTTATATTTGCTGGTTTCCAGTCTGCAACAACCTTTCCAGAATCTATAGAATTTTGAAAGATAATCATTAATGCATCAACAATCTCTCTAGCCACTTCCTTCATCACTCTGGGATGTGGCACATCTGGTCCAGGAGACTTATCAAACCTCAATCCAGCTAAATTTTCAAGTACTATATCTTTACTAATACTAATTCCTTTCAGTGCCTCTGTTTCACAAGTCCCTTGGTTGCCTAATATTTCCGGAAGATTTCCTGTATCTTCTACTGTGAAGATAGACACAAAGTAATGGTTTAGTTCCGCTGCTATTTCTCTGTTCTCTGCTATACATTCTCCTGTTTCCACCTGTAATGGGCCCATATTTACCCTAGATAACTTTTTCCTTTTCATATACCATAGAAGCTTTTACAGTCCACTTTTATGTTTCTCGCTTGCTTGCATTCATATTCTCTTTTCCCTTTCTTCATCCTTTAGCTTCTAAATTGCTCCTAATCCTCAGGTTTACCACTTTTTCTGGCATCCTTAAAGCCATTTTCTTGGATCTAATGAAATATTTAACTTCTTTTGTTAGCATGGTTGGTTCACCTTTCCCATTGGGTGTTTGTGCCTTTGTGTATATCTGTTGTAGACCATGTCATACTTCTTTAAATACTAGCCATTGCCTGTCTACCATCAAATCTTTTAGTGTATTTCCCCAATCCACCATAGCCAACCTGCCCCTCATTCCTTCATAGTTTCCCTTGTTCAGATTTAAGACCCTGGTTACTAGTACCCAAAGGCTACTTTACAGCATGGTTATTAATTAGCCCTTGCCATCCCAACCATGCCATCCGTCTCCCATGCAATTCTACCCCTCTCGTGTCATCCCATTTTCAACACCTAGTCCATACTGAAATGACAGGACCTGTAGTGGGTCAGGAACCTGTTGACAACTGCAGTGGACTTTGCTGTGGCCCTTTAATTGAGCCACAGCATTAATATCCCATTGCCAGGTTCCCCAACCAATCAAAGAAAATGGGAGGGATTGCACAATAGATCTGTCAAAGGGAAGGTTTCTAATTAAAGGGACCTGAGCAGGTCAATAAGGTTCAACTGGACATGGATTTTTAAGGTTGTAACAACACAGGAACCAGGGAAGGTTGTTCTCCCAGTCTCTCACTCTTACCTGGAGGTCCTCCTGCAGAATCAGAGGGACAGCAGTGAGGTGATCTTCTAGGGCTGGAGAAGAGGACAGCCTCTCCAACTAAGCTCGTGTGGATGGAAGTGATGAAGAAAGTTAGCAAAGGATATGTGGTCCCTCTAACCTGGAGAGAGGGTGCCAAGAAGATCTAGGATCTCAGGAGGCAGGAAATTCTTTAAGGTGCCAAGCCCTCACTCTGACTTTCCCAGCATTCTCCTACATAGAATTCTTCAGAACTACAACAGAATGAGCTCCACTCATTCCTCTCTCTTCAGGCACTTCACATTCTCATCTGAACAGCCAAAACACACACTTACCCTGATCAGTTGCTCTGCTCAATCCATGCCTCGAAGTCATCATCCACAAATGTTGTCCTTCCCTTCTCTCCATACAAGCCACTACTAGCACTCATGACTCTCTGCTTTCTCTCCTTGTAGGGGAAAAAAGCACAAACTCAAGAAGAGGCAGAATGGGGTAGGGGTGCCTTCACAGAAAGCTCTGATGAAAGCTCACAGACCTGAAACATCCCGCCCATGGCGGGTGAGAGCGAAGAATCCAGCGGCAGGCAAAAATTTTGCAAATCCGTCGTCATAAAAACAAATCGCAGTTCTTCCAACACCGTTCATGACAGGTTGGTTAACTCACCACCTAGTGGCGCCGACACCATTTTCACTCATTAGCATGTTATGAATGCTCATTGAAACAGCTGCTGTCTGGAACCTTGCCTTCCAACCTTCCACCAGTGGGAAATTACATTGGCCACAAACTCGTTTAGAAAGGATGATGCGCACAGGGCAGACCTCTGTTAGTTGGTAACTTTGAAGTAAGGGGAACATATCTGCCATAGCACTGCACTGGCCTTGTTACGATGAACTCCACTCTATTGGGGCTGTCGGGTCGGACTACTCCTCTTTGCTCTCATTGCCCCGAGGCACACCACTATGCTGTGAAACTCATGCAGGCCTCCAATTTCAGAGACTATCACTTCAACCAACGGTGGGCTGCGAGGCAAGGGTTGGGTTGAAAAACATGAGGGGGTCAACGGGGAAGGATGGCTGTGAAATAGCAGTCAGGGAGAAGGGAGAACAAGATGGGGGCCTTTCTGGGGTCGTCCTCTAATCTCTTGTTGCCACATGAGTGAACAGGAATCTGCTTAGAAAGGAGGGAGACCTCCTTGCGATAAAAGGCACTTAAAGCCAATGACCTCATGAGCACTGTTAAAGGGATACTCAGAACTTACTGGTTACACATCACAGTCACTACATCTCAAGAGTAACACATAGGAATGTAGAATTTGGGAATGCAGGCAATAGTGAAGGAGGCACAGCTGCATCATATATGGCATTCCATCAATGAAGGCCCAACACATGTTCACCAGATGTGACGCTCATAATGGGCCAAAGGGCATCCACTCATTGACCATGAGCAACTGATTGGTCATTAATATGCCACATCAGAGATTGGAGCATAGAGCTAGGTTGGGTCACTCATCTCACTGAAATTTTAGCATCCCACACAGGGCTCAAGATGTTAAATCTGCGATGCCATCTTAGTCTCCTCGATGTGTGTTCTAGTGTCTCAGGGACAAGGCGGCATCAGCCACCATACAAGTAGGGCAGGAAAAACAATGGACCCTTACAGCCTCCAAACGTGTCACCTTCTGAGCTTTGCTTTCTTGCCCCTTGAATCATTAATGTCTTCAATGTTTCCCTTCAGAGAGAAGGCAAAAGCAGATGTGGATCTGGGGCTCAATGCTGCCTTTGTCAGGGTTCCAATGCAATGGAGGAGGCTAAGGAAGGAGAGGCGCGCAGCTCCAGCAGGAGGGACATGGTCAAGCGGAGCCAGAGCATGAACGGGAGGGTCAGGAGTAGAGACCCAGACAACTGGGATGACTCACCAGACCTATCGCCCAAAAGTCTCCTATTTACAAATGAGTGAGAGGCAATACCGTGCACGTCTGCACTTGTCCCAAGATCTGGTACATCACATTCTTCATTGCATTCTTTGTGAAGACCTGACGCCATGTGGACTTGGAGGGTATCCCCTGCCAGTGGCTTTGAAGGTGACCGCTGCACTCAATTTCTTGGTCTCTGGTTCTTTCCAAGGATCAACCGGTGTCCTGTGTGGCATCTCAGTCTGCAACACATCAATGCATAAAGGAGGTCACTGATGCCCTTTACAGAATGGCCCATCATTATGTCAGGTTTGTTCTGGACAAAGATAGCCAGGCTGTGAGATTCATTGGCTTCACTGCCATCTCAGGTTTCCCAAGAGTGCAGGGTGCAATAGGCTGCACCCATGTGCCTATGCGGGCTCCATGGCAGCAGGCCCTAATGTTTATAAACTGCAAGGGCTATCATTTCATCAATGTACAACTGGTGTGTGATCACTGGAAGCACATACTGCATGTAGGAGTTGCCATGACTCCTACATTGTGAGTCACTCCCAGGTGCTTGAGTTTTTGAGGGGCCATTACATCTGCAGGGATGGCTGCTTGGGGATAAGTGAGACCCACTGAAATGCTGGCTGATGACACCAATGTGTCGCCCTCAGAGTCGCTCCGAGGAGAACACTACTCACAGCCCCACATGTTCCCTTATAGAGCAGACAATAGGGCTTCTGAAGCTGCATTTCAGATGCTTGGACTACCCAGGTGGCTCACTCCAGCACACTCCCAACAGGGATTCCTGCATCATCGTAGTGTGTTGCACCCTTCACAATCTAGCTATGCAAAGAGGTTAACCCCTGCCAGGGGATGATCTGAAGGAGAATCAGACCTCTTCGGAGGATGAAGATCTGGAGACCCAGGAACCTCAGGAGGCTGCTGAAGGTCAGTATGAGTACGATCATGCCATGGAGAAAGAAGACTTGGGAGATATGCCTGTGATATGCTAATCTCTGACAGGTTCCAGGAAGAGTATAATCAAGTGAGGGAATGTGGCCACGTCTCTCCTGGCCCTCAATGCCGTTTTCTTTCAACTCGGGGGATGTCCACCCATTTGCAGCGAGAACGAGTCCTGCATTCACACTTGCCTTATGAATTGCCAGGCCATGATCTTTGCTTTGGCCCGTGGGGCCCTGTGAGTGAGCTCACTCTGGGAACTGAGAGTCCAGTTAGGAACAAGAGCAATGCGAGAGAAGACTTGAAGCCTTTGCCGCCATCTGATGATGCAAACACTGCTGCGACTGAGATGCGGATCTCCTCCTCCTGTGCATGTTCTTTGTTCTGCCACTACATAAGAACATAAATAGGAGCAGGAGTAGGCCATTCAGCCCCTCAAGCCTTCCCCGCCATTCAATAAGATCATGGCTGATCTACCCCAGGCCACAACTTCTCTTTCATGCCAGCTCCTCATAGCCTTCAACTACCACCGAGGAGACAAAAATGCTGCTAGATTATCAATACTGATGAGCTGCCTTCAATGGCATTCTTTAAAGAGGAAAGGGTTAGAAACGCTAACATCACACACATCCAATAAAGATTTAAACACATCTCCTTGACATCACTCAAGGGGTGCAGAAACTAGTTCAATTGAGGTTGACATCACAGGAATGTGAATCTCACAATGGGACACTATCACTGAGTGGGAAGAAGGCTAAACCTCGAAATAAGAGGATTCCAAAGTATGAAATCACAACGCCTTCAGTTGACAGGAACATTCACATAACCATCAATTATATTAACAAAAATGCAATTTATTTACATGTCTAGCACACATGTGACCCAAAAGTGACATCCATTTTTCTTAACTTTTCTAACTCTAGCGCTACACCTGGGTGCAGCCCCGAAATCCGCAGCAGTGGTGGAGGCAGCCGGCTGACTGCTACGTCCTGATGTCTGTGATGACTTTGGCAGACGTCCTTTTGCCCTGTGGACTGGAGGGCCCAGGCCTGATAAGGGTCACCTGCTCAGCGGCAGAAGAGCTCTTGGTGGCCTGAGAAGCTGGAGTGGATGGGGTCACAGGTAGAGGGGGCTGTGAGCAGCTGCACTCCCTTAGAGTGTCTTAAGAGGAGGCCCTGGGGGTGTCTGGCTGACACTGATCCTCCCTGTGGGTGCCCAAGGGCCCCGCCCTGACTCCAGCAGGGGATGGTGCCCTGGAGGGGGGATCAAGGTGCCTTGACCCCATGTCACCTACATCCTGCTGGTGCTCACTAGGGTGTTTGTCCATGGATTGCAGGCCAAGTGCAAATCTGGCAAGACCACTGGACCAAGGTCTCCATGGTGGTTGCCAGCCTTCCCATGGTGACCTCGAGGTGTTCGTATGTCAGAGCCACAATGTCAGACAGAACGTGACAGACTCCTCCTCTGTTCACTCTAGCCTGCTGGGTGGTGTATGCCTGATGTTCTGCCGCCACCTGTTATTTCAGCTCTAGCATAGATTTGGCAGCGGCTCTTCGTCTGACTTGGACCAAGCGAGTGGCTGATCTCTAGCAGCCCCTCCAACTGCCGGAGACCTGGGCTGCCCCTGTATCTGATTGCTGCAGGGGTGGGTCAGTGAGGTGTTCCCCAGAAAGTGAGCCTGAGCCGAATCTACATCTGTGCCCCACTGACATGTGTGCCTCTGAGCTGGTTGGGGGGTGCGTGCAAGTGCCATGACAATTCTTCCAGAGCCTCCTCCTCAGATGAAGTCTGGGGGCTTGCACTGGTGGTGCTGGACTGGCTTGGGGGCCTCGATGTGCTGGTGCCTAGAAAATAGGAAATAGAGTTTCAGTTAATGAGCATGAGCTGGATAAGACTGCATGTGCTTCACTGTAAATGTTAGGATTTGATGAAATGATGGAGCAATGATCTATACTGGGTTGGTGGGAGAGGCCAATCTCCCCTTCTTCACAAGAGCAATCCCTGTCTTGCCCAGACGTCTCAGCTGCAGCCTCCTCAAACTTAATGCGGGCAGTGATGTTGGCTGTCCCTCCCCCGGTCTGTGCTCTCTCATACCTGTTGCGCAAGAGCTTGGCCTGTATCAAGAAGAAAGAAAGGCATGTGATGAGAAGGGATGGTGCAGAGGTTGGGTGAGATGCATGTTCCCTGTTCCCCAGAAGGGCCAAAGGATGGAGTGAGAGCAACATGACAAATGAGATGGTGGCGTTATGAAAATCTCGGTGAGAGAACGAGTGTTGATATGTGTGCGCCACTAATGGTTGTGTGAGACCCCTGAAGGGAGTAGCTATTTGAGTGCATGATGCCATGATGAGAATTTGATATTGAGGGAATTGAAGGATGACTTACCCTATCGGAACAGATAAGATCATTCTTCCTCTTCCTGCACTATGTGACATTTCGGGTGTGGGTGCCAGCCATGCTAACCTGCTCCAAGACAGTGTCCCAGGCTGGAGAGGTGAGGCTGCTGTGCTTCTTGCAACCATCCCTGGTATAGCACATGCAACTGTGCACCTGCATCCCTCTGATCAAGGCTGGAGGGCCTGGTGCGTGAAGCAGGGTGCTGCCTTCTTCAGGCTCTCAGCCTTCCTCTTCTGGCTGCTAGAGATCTCTGGTGGGCTAGTGGAGTGAGATTGTGTGTTTAGAAATGGCACCCAGACCTGTGAACCCACCAGATGACAGCGGCCACACGATTCAACTCCTGACCTGCCTGGTGATTCGGATTAATTCACGCCTTTGCATGATTAATGAGGCTCTAACCGCAGAATCGGGCACGAGTTCCCGCCATTCTAGTTGGTGGGGTGGGCGCTGCTGCCACCGCCCACCACCGTACTCTGTCTCATTTATGGAAAATTCCGCCCATTAATTTGTTCTTCTCTCCACAGATGCTGCAAGACCTGCTGAGTATTTCCAGCATTTTCTGTTTTTATTTCAAGAAACATAAAAGAATCTGTTAAGCAGTTTATTCACCTGTGAATTTCCAATTGTTTGCAAAATGCCTATTTTCCATTGGTCTGCTGATTTGGTCATTATTTTGTTAGCCTAGCTTTAATTAAATCATATCTCTGATGAATAGAAGATCTTGTTAATCACACCATGGAGCCACAGATGTATACAGTACAGAAGGAGGCTATTTGGCCCATCGTGTCAATGCTAGGTCTCAGCTAGAATATCCGCAAACCCCCTAATCTCATTACTGTTCCCATCCTACAGCCCTATCAGCTTCAAATAGTTATTAACTTTTCCATGCAAGATTCAGTAAACAATTACTTCCTGTCTGAAAGAATTCTATCCTCCAACAAAATATGCAACAATAACAAATGAACCATGGAACCCATCATAATAATAGAGTTTAACACTGTTCTTCATAGCTATTTAACTCGGAATTGCAGCATTGGCATAAACAGAAAATTGGGATAAATAGCAAAGTTGGTCTAGCTGCTCTGTACTTCTAAATGTGTGTCAACAGTGCCTTGTCACATGAATAAAGAGACGGGCAGACAATCTAATAAATTAAAGAGATAAAGTATCGCTCTGATCCTGCTTTAGAAGCTTTTGTATGCTTTACACTCAAGGAATTGAGTTACTTAGTAAATCTTGCTCAATAATCAATCTCACACACACTCAATTCTGTTTGCTAAAAATGGGACAATTTTTAGGCTGGAGTTTGGGACAGCAATAAATGCATTGAAAAACTACTGTAATCATTATTGGTCCAGATTAAATGAGGACTACAAAAACAATAAATTCCAATAAGGGGCACAGGAAACAAAGCGTTCAATGCTGAACATATACCTATACGTAGAAAGAAACATGCTGTTCAAACTTTTTGTCTTGCACTCATCAAGACAGATTCACAAGAATACCAATTCTAAAGGGAATAACAATTAATATTGCACGAGGAGAGAGTGCTGATTGGTTGGAAAGTGGACTCTGACTGGTAGAGGTGTTGCTATGGAAAATATACCAGGGAACTCCACTTGCCAACCAATCAGCACTCTCCTCTTGCATTATATATTGTTCCCTTTAGAACAGGTATTCATGTGAATCTGTCCTGCTTTGACAGCATGTCCTGCTAATTTCTAACTTTATAACGTATACACACACAAACAAGACACATAAGACACACAAAAACATGGATTTCAAGGGTGGGATAAAACAGTTCAATAGCACCAATTCCAGGCTACAGGACTTGATGGTGGATTCTGATCGATGTCTTCCAAATTCCTTTCAGTTCTTGTTGATGACACGAGGTGGTCTTCCAACACTTACAGTATTTATTTCACTGGTTGAGCACTTGTCTTTCAATGTCTCTAAAGTGATTTCACCTTTTTCTCTTGACAGGGGTTTTCAATGAGAGAGCATGTTATAGAGATATGAAGAGGAAAAAGAGCTAAAATGTCTCTCTCCTGTGTGTGTAAGATTCTAATAATCCTACAGTGATAGCTAGCCGTTTTTTTTTTCTTTCAGGCTAAGAGCTATTCTGCTGCACTGCTCTCACACAAAACCTGGTCACCTGCTCAGGACCAATTAAAACAATTTTGCCAGGTAGCCTCCTTGGTTCAGGATTCCTTTCCCGCACTATCCTGTCTTTCATGGCACACTCTGTTCCAGGACTGCAACATTGTATATAGCCCTCACACTGTTCCAGTGGATATGTCTTTTAAACTGCAGTCATTGTAATTTTAATCCACAGTCCAACAGAAAATACAATGATATATTCTTTACCTCAGTCTAACAGAAATAAAAAGATATGTTCCTTACATGTCTCCACCCTTAAAAGAGATGAAACACCATTTCAAAATGTGTTTCATCACAAGGTATGTGACACATGGACAACAAAATATGAGACTTATTTACATTCATCCTTCCCCTTATACAATCTTATGCAATCTTGAGCATTCCTTATCCGTGTAACTTATTTTGGCATTTTACATCCGGCACAATGTATCTGCGATCACATTATCTTTGCCAGCAAGATGAACAATCTTTACATTGAATGGTTTAGACAATAGACTCCATCTCAACAGTCTTGCATTTTGAGTTCTAAACTATTCAATGAACGCTAGTGGATTTGGTCAGTCTAGATTAGTGTTTCGTTGTTAGCGTGTTGGACATAAACTTCAAAGTGTTGAAGAGACAACAACAATGCTAGAGTTTCTTTTTCTACTGTAGAGCACTTCCTCTGATATTGATTTAACTTCTTGGAAAAGCACCTGCAACGGCTCCTCTATCCGTAATTGATCAACTTGTAATAGGACTGCACCTACCCCCAAGTCACTAGCATCAATTGCCATTTTAAAAAGTTTTGTAAAGTCAGGGGCAGCACACATGGGTTCATTTATTAATATTGCCTTCAACTTTTCAAAGGCTGCTTGGCATTCTGCTAACCATACCACTTTTGCCTGTTTTCTTAACAAGTTGGTGAGAGGTACAGCTATTGTGCTGAAGTTAGGCACAAACTTCCTATAAAACCCACACGTTCCCAAAAACTTCATGATTTCTCATTTATTTTTATGAAAGGGGAATTCTATTAGAGAGTCTACTTTTGCTGTCCTTGGAAACACTTGCCCTCATCCTAAGCCAGCCAACTGCAATTGCTTAAACAGGTCCTCTAATTGCTTTACTTGTTCTTCCTGTGTGTTACTATATATGACAACATCATCTAAGTAAACCACACAGTTATGTACTTTAGCAACAACTTGATTTATAAGTCTCTGAAATGTAGCTGGGGCATTTTTAAACCCAAACGGCATGACTAGACATTGATACAACTCACTTGGTGTTACAAAGGCGGATATTTATTTAGCCCTTGATGTTAATGGCACTTGCCTGGACCCCTTCAATAGATCAATTTTAGAAAGAAATGAGGCACAGCCAACCTTAGTGATGCAATCTTCTAACCGAGGAATTGGTCCTTGTTACAACATTCACTTTCATGCAGTCTATATAAAATCTAATGGATCCATCCAGCTTGGGAACCAATACTACCTGTGAACTCCAGCCACTTTGGCTAGGCTCAATCAATTGATTGTCCTCCATATACTAGATCTCTGTTTCTAGCTGAGCTTGTTTTTCTGGGCTCAACTGATAATGATGTTGTTTTATTGGCATTGAGTCTCTAAAGTCCACATCATGTCTAGCTAACAAAGTACATCCAGGTGTATACCTGCAAATTCCCTTATACTTCCTAAGTAACCTTATTAGACCATCCCTTGGTCCTTCCTCTAAATATGGGAACACAGTGTCTAACTGTCCCAGTATTTTCGTATTGGCTAGTCGGATTATAGGAGATCTGCTTTGGGCACTGTCTATTTGTCCATCTATCTTGCCCTTACTGTCTCTGTCATCCTCCACTACTTCTACCACCTGGCACACTTGCCCTGCCTTATCATCTTTTCTGCGATGATATTGTGTCAATGTGTTTATGTGACATAACCATTTCTTCTTCCTATGCTCAGGAGTATCTATCAATAAGTTACATTACTAGCTCTCCTAATTATCTTGTAGGGGCCACTGAATTTTACTTTCAGGGATTCACCCTGCAAAGGTAATAATACCAATACTTCATCTCCTGCTTGGAACGTTCTACTTGTAGCATGTTTGTCTGCCCATTCTTTCATTTTGGCTTGGCAAATTGTTAAGTGCTCTCGTACTACTTTACATGCTCCTGTGAGTCTTTCTGGAAACTAGGACACATAATCCAACATGGAGGATTCATCTTTCTGCTGTAGGAACTTTTCCTTAATCCCTTTTAAAGGACCTCTTATTTCGTGACCATAGATCAATTCAAATGGACTAAATCCAGTAAATTCATTCTGAGAATCTCTGGAAGCAAATAGTAAGAAATCTAATCCTTTGTCCCAATTCTTTGGGTGTTCATGGCAATAGGTCCTAATCATGGTTTTGAGGGTCTGATTGTATCTCTCTAAAGCTCCCTGTGACTGTAGGTGATAGGCGGTAGGTTTTAATTGTTTGATACCCAAATTGCTGATTATGTCCTGGAAAGTTTTAGACATGAAGTTAGAACCTTGGTCAGATTATATTTCAATTGGTAGGCCATGAGTGAAAAACTGAGTTAACATTTCTACTACCACCTTAGCTGAAATTGTCCTTAAAGGAATAGCTTCTGGAAATCGGGTTGGCATATCTATGATCGTAAGGATATACTGATGTCCTGTTTTCAATTTGGATAATGTTCCCACACAATCTACTAATACCCAAGTGAATGGTTCTTCAAAAACTGGCATGGGTATTAAAGGTGCTGGTTTGATTAAACCATTGAGGTTTACCTGCTACCTGACATGTATGACACATTTTACAAAATTGCACGACGTCCTTATGAAGTCTTGGCCAAGTAAAATGCCTGTTTTATCGATGCTTGGGTTTTCCACATTCCTACATGTCCTGCCATAGGGATTTCATGTACTACTCGTAATAGCTGCTTACGATATTTGGGAGGTACCACTATCTGATGAACAACAGTCCATTCCTTATCCGCAGGTCTGTGAGGGTGTCTCCACTTCCTCATCAGAACTCCATTTTTAATGTAACCGCTCTCCGGAACTCCTTCCGTCTCAGCTTCAGTGTGAGATGACTGTGTTAACTTGTTTTACTCTGGATCTGCTTTCTGAGCCTCAATGAATGAAGACATGCCAAACACTTCCTTTGAATTATCCTCATCCTTAAATAAAGTTTTGGCCACTCTAACATCTGCTCATGGTATTACTTTGACCTCTGGTGATGAACTTTTCTTAGCCATTACTCTGCTCACCACACATGATGGAAAAATACCAGGAACTTGTTCTTGTAACTTTTCTGTCTCTTTAGCCTCTCTCGAACTTTCTGTAATTATGGGCGAAGCTATAACCTCCACTCCTGCCAAATCATTCCCAAGAGTAAATTAACTCCATCCAAAGGTAATTTCTTAACCACTCCTACAACCACCGATCCAGACAACAAATCACACTCCAATTGCACTTTGTACAATGGAACCGGGATATACTCTCCACATATCCCATTTACCAATATTTTAGCTTTCACTGAACTAGAGGGAAAACTAGGTCCTTCTCCAGCAAAGGAGTTTGAGTATCTCCTGTATCCTTTAATATAGTTATGGGTTTAGTTGCATCATTTGATGAAAAAGGGGCTATCTTCTCTTTAGATAAAAACCCATTATATCTCTCATCTACCTGATTCACTTCATCTGCATTCATAGCAAGTGTTTAACTACAAATAAGAGACTGGAGGTAAAGCTGTAATTTGATCTGTAGCATTTTCTTTTTCAGTTCCCTTTTCGGACTCACTCTTACGAACTACAATAATTCCCATGGGTTTCCCTCGCAACTTCCAGCATTCTAAATGAATGTGTCCCAATTTATCACAATGGAAACACTTAGACCTTTGAGTTTCACCTCCATCCTCAGTACGTTCCTTCCTGACCTGGGGAGAAGATCTCAAGGTATCTCCTCCTATTCATTCTTTACCCTGGCTACTTGCCTTCCTTTTACCCTCCTACTTTCTCTCCTTTTCAAATTTATGGGGTGATGGAAAAAATGTTTAGTTTTATGGATCAGCTCATAATCATCAGCTGCCTGTCTAGCAATTGCAACCCTTTGGTTTTCAAAATAGGTTCTTATTACAGAAGGGAGGGAGTTTTTAAATTCTTCCAAGAGAATGGTCTCTCTGAGAACTTTATAGGTAGTTTCAACTCCTAATGCTCGCATTCACCTGTCAAAACTGCTTTGCTTAATCCTTTCATAATTCAATGTAAGTTTGCCTAGGCTGTTTCCTTAAATTTCGAAACTTTTGTCTGCATGCTTCAGGGACCAACTCACATGTACTCAAAATGGCCTTTTTCATCACATCATAATCCCTCAAAAAATCCTCTGACAGTGAAGCATAAATTTCCTGTGCTCTACCTGTCAATTTGCTCTGCATGGGCAATGTTCAGTTTTCCTTTGGCCGGTTCATCTGTTTAGCTATCTTCTCAAATGAAGTAAAGAATGCTTCAACATCTCCACCCTCAAATTTTGGAAAAGCTTGTACAAATTTAAACATTTCTTCACTGGGTTCTGATCTGGAAATAAGTCCTGCCTCACCTATTGGTGTCTCTTTTTTGACTATCAGCATTTTAAGCTAGAATTCTCGCTCTTTTTCTCTTTTCTCCTTTTCTAACTTCGCTATTTTTAACTCCATATGAAATTTATTTTCTCTTTCCTTTTCTGCCTGTTCCCATTGGAATGCCCGTTCTGCCTGTTCCCTTTGGAATGATCTCTCTTTCCTTTTCACAGAATCACACAATGCAGAAGAGGCCCTTCGGCCCATCGAGTCTGCACCGACACGTGAGAAACACCTGATCTATCTACCTAATCCCATTTACCAGCACTTGGCCCATAGCCTTGAATGTTATGATGTGCCAAGTGCTCATCCAGGTACTTTTTAAAGGATGTGAGGCAACCCAACTCCACCACCTCCCCAGGCCATGCATCCCAGACCATCACCAACCTCTGGGTAAAAAAGCTTTCCCTCACATCCCCCCGAAACCTCCTGCCCCTCACCTTGAACTGATGTCCCCTCGTGACTGACCCTTCAACTAAGGGGAACACCTGCTCCCCATCCACCCTGTCCATGCCCCTCATAATCTTGTACACATCGATCAGGTCGCCCCTCAGTCTTCTCTGCTCCAAAGAAAACAACCCAAGTCTATCCAACCTCTCTTCATAACTTAAATGTTTCATCCCAGGCAACATCCTGGTGAATCTCCTCTGCACCCCCTCTAGTGCTATCACATCCTTCCTATAATGTGGCGACCAGAACTGCACGCAGTACTCCAGCTGTGGCCTCACCAAGGTTCTATACAACTCCAACATGATCTCCCTACTATTATAATCTATGCCTCGATTGATAAAGGCAAGTGTCCCATATGCCTTTTTCATCACCCCATTAACATGCCCCTCTGCCTTCAGAGATCTATGGACACACACGCCAAGGTCCCTTTGTTCCTCAGAACTTCCTAGTGTCATGCCGTTCATTGAATACTTCCTTGTCAAATTATTCCTTCCAAAGTGTATCACCTCACACTTTTCAGGGTTAAATTCCATCTGCCACTTATCTGCTCATTTGACCATCCTGTCTATATCTTCCTGTAGCCCAAGACACTCAACCTCACTGCTAACCACCCGGCCAATCTTTGTGTCATCCACAAACTTACTAATCCTACCCCCCACATAGTTATCTAAGTCATTTATATCAATGACAAATAATAGGGGACCCAGCACAGATCCCTGTGGTACGCCACTGGACACTGGCTTCTAGTCACTAAGGCATTCTTCTGTCATCACCCTCTGTCTCCTACAACTAAGCTAATTTTGATTCCATCTTATCAAATTACCCTGTATCCCATGTGCATTTGCCTTCTTTATAAGTCTCCCATGTGTGACCTTGTCAAAGGCTTTGCTGAAATCCATATAAACTACATCAACAGCACTACCCTCATCTACACACCTGGTCACCTCCTAAAAAAATTCAATCAAATTTGTTAGGCATGACCTCCCTCTGACAAAGTCATGCTGACTATCCCTGATCAAACCTTGCCTCTCCAAGTGGAGATAGATTCTCTCTTTCAGAAATTTCTCCAATAGTTTCCCTACCACTGACATGAGACTCTGGCCTGTAGTTCCCTGGCTTATCTCTACAACCTTTCTTAAGTAGCAGAACCACATTAGCTGTTCTCCAGTCCTCTGGCACCTCCCCCCGTGGGCAAAGAGGAATTAAAAATTTGGGTCACAGCCCCTGCAATCTCCTTCCTTGCCTCCCTCAGCAGTCTGGGACACAAATCATCCAGACCTGGAGATTTGTCCACTTTTAAGCCTGCCAACACCTCCAATACCTTGTCACTCCCTATATCAATTTGCTTAAGAACCTCGCAGTCTCTCTCCATGAGTTCGATACCTTCATCCTCATTCTCTTGGGTGAAGACGGATGTGAAGTATTCATTCAGTACTCTAGCGATGTCCTCTGGCTCTACCCATAGATTGCCCCCTTGGTCCCTTATAGGCCCTAATCTTTCCCTGGTTATCTTCTTCCCATTGGTATACTTATAGAATATCTTTGGATTTTCCCAACTTTTACCAGGCAGAGCTTTCTCATATCCCCTCTTTGCTCTCCTAATTGCTTTCTTAAGCTCCACCCTGCATTTTCTGTACTCCGAACATGCCTCCACTGATTTGCTTCCGTTATACCTGTTAAAAGCCTGTCTTTTCCTTCTCACCGTAACCTGAATATCTCTGGTCATCCATGGTTATCTGGGCTTGTTACTCCTTCCATTCACCCTAGAGGGAACATGTTGAGCCTGTACCCTCTCCATTTTGTTTTTGAATGCCCCCCACTGTTCCTCTGTAGATTTCCCCACAAGTAGCTGTTCCCAGTCTACCTTGGACAGATCCTGTTTTATTTTACTAAAATCCACTCTCCCCCAATTCAAAACAATTTTTTGCAACTTACTTATCTATTTCTTTGTCCATAACAAATTTAAGCTGTACCATGTTGTGGTCGCTATCACTAAAATGCTCACCCACCACCACCTCAGCCACCTGTCAGCCTTCATTCCCCAGAATTAGGTACAGCACTGGGCCGTCCCTTATTGGACCCTCTACATACTGACCTAAAAAGTTCTCCTGTACACTTGTCAAGAAATCCACTCCATCCAAGCCCTTAACACTATGTCTATCCCAATTAATGTTTGGAAAGTTGAAATCACCTAATATAATTACCCTATTGTTATTGTTTTTACACACCTCTGCAAATTGTGCACATATTTGCTCCTCAATTTCCCGCTGACTACCTGGGGGTCTATAATAAACACCAGCAATGTGGCTGCCCCTTTTTTATTCCTAAGCTCTACCAACAAAGATTCATTCAATACCCCCTCCAAGATATCATGTCTCCTTACTGCAGTAACTGACTCCTTAACTAATAAAGCAATGCTTCCTCCTCTTTTACCCCCTCCTCGTCTCGCCTGAAGATTCTATATTCTGGAATGTTGAGCTGCCAATCCTGCCCCTCCCTCAACCACATCTCTGTGATGGCTACTATATCACAGTTCCTCATGTCAATCCTCACCCTTAACTCATCCGTTTTACCTGTAATACTCCTGGCATTAAAATAGAGGCGATCCAGCCTTGCCTTACTACCTTGAAACATAATGCTGCTGTACCGCCTCTGACTTGATTCCTTTACTGTATTATGACATGTCCCTATTCTGCTAACATTCTGTATCCCCTCCCCCTGGTGAATTAATTTAAACTCCTCCCAACAGCACCAGTAAACCCACCCGCAAGGATGCTGCCAGACCTGCTGAGTTTTTCCAGGTAATTCTGTTTTTGTTTTGGATTTCCAGCATCTGCAGTTTTTTGTTTTTATCTAGGATGTTAGTCCATATCTGGTTCAGATGTAGACCGCCCCGCTTGTACAGGTCCCACCTTCCCCAAAAATGGTCCCAGTGATCCAGGAATCTAAAACCCTCCCGCCTGCACCAACTCTTAAGCCACGTATTCATCTGCGCTATTCTCCTACTTCTGAGCTCATTTTCTTTTTCTGCCCTTTCTTTTCCTGTTGCCTCTAGTTCCAAATTTTTTTTTTATTTGCAACTGAATTTGAGTCCATTCCAATGAACCACCCCTTGGAGAACTTGGTCTCTCGGGTATTCCTTCCAATTTCAAATGCTGTGCCATCTCTTCAATTATCTCTGCCTTCCTAGCTTTGGCAATCAACCCTACTCTTAATTTACTTGCCAAGTCGATTAACCTAGCTTTTGGGATCCCTAGTAAAATCAACAGGGACAACACTTCCACTTGCAGGAAAACTTTAACAGTTTCCAGTGCCATCTTCTTTTTGATTGTACAAACCTGGTGTTTCTTTCAGCTTCTAATACTTACTAAATATACACCCAAATTGTTGTTGGCTCTTATTCCAAAATATCCCGATCAGAGTCCCCAAACTTTGTCACGACTCACTGGGGATAGTACACTGTAATATCAAGCCCCACTGTTCCCCGAGCCATGACAAATATGAAAAGTTTGACCAAACCATCAGATTGCCCCAATCCTACCTAACTGTTTAATTTAGGTTAACTGAATATGAGCACCCGGTTCATTAACTTTAATAAATAAATAACAGTTTATTGAATAAACTTGCATTAACCAGTGGCAAAAGAAAGAAACATGAGCTGTTAATTTCTAACTCCATAACCCAATCTCTACCCCTTCTTAAATCCTTATACACACACATACAAGACACAAAAATATGGATATAATGGTGGGATAAAACAGTTCAATAGCACCAATTTGGAGTACAGTATTCCATAGGGCGATTCTGATCGGTGTCTTACAAATTCCTTTCAATTCTTGTTGATGACATGAGCAGGTCTTCCAGCACTTTCAGTATTTCATTCACTGGTTGAGCTCTTGCTTTCTAATATCTCTAACAGTGATTTTCCTCTTGACAGGGGTTTTCAGAGAGAGAGCAGGTGAGATTTTCCTCTTGACGGGTTTTCAGAGAGAGAGCAGATAGAGATATGAGGAGAGAAAAGAAAACAGCTAGCTATCACTGCAGGATTACAGGAATCTTACACACACAGGAGAGATATGTTTTAGGTCTTTTTCCTTTCAGGCTAGGAGATATTCTGCTGCACTGCTGTCACACAAAACCTGGTCACCTGGTCAGGACCAATTAGAACGTTGTTGCCAGGCAGCTCCCTTGGTCCAAGATTCCTATCCAGAACCATTCTGTCTTTCATGGTACACTCTGTTCCAGGACTGCAACATTGGACATATCCTTGACAATGTTTCAGTGACATGTCCTTTAAACTGCAGCCATTGCAATTCTAATCCAATGTCCAACGGAAACTAAAAAGATATGTTCATAACAACAGTCCAACAGAAATACAAAAATATGTTCCTTAAATCAGTGACTGTAAAACCTTATCCAGTGATTGTGAAACCTTACCCAGTGTCTGTGAAATCATACCCAGTGTCTGTGAACCCTTAGCCAGTGACGGTAGACTATATCCAGTGAATGTGAAACCTCGCCCAATGTCTGTCAAACCTTACCCAGTATCTGTAAAACCTAACCCAGTGACTGAAACTTTGTCCAGTGACTGTGCAACCTTAACCATCGACAGTGAAACCTTACTGAGTGTCTGTGAAAACTTACCCAGTGTCTGTAAAATCTTACCCAGTGAATGTGAAATGTTACATAGTGACTGTGAAACCTTACTCAGTGATGATGAAATTAGACGAGTGCCTGTGAAACTTTAGCCAGTGACCGTGAGCTATACTCAGTGTCTGTGGAACTTTATTCAGTGACTGTTAAAGCTTACCCAGTGACAATGAACTTTACGCAGGGGCTGTTGGAACTTTACCCAGAGACTGTGAAAGGTTACCCAGTGACTGTGAAACCTTAACCAGTGACTGTGAAACATTGCCCAGTGATGGTGAAATCAGACACAGTTTCTGTGAAACCTTAGCCAGTGACGGTGAAATTTACACAGTGTCTGTGAATCCTAACCAGGGATTGTGAAACCTTACCCAGTGTCTGTAAAACTTTACCCAGTGATTGTAAAAGCTTACCAAGTGACTGTGAGATCTTCCAAGTGTTTGTGAAACCTTTCCCAGTGACTGTGAAAACTTACTCAGTGACTGTGAAACCTTTCCCAGTGACTGTGAAACTTTACCCACTGATGGTCAAATCGTGACGTGACTGTGAAACCCTAGCCAGTGATGGTTAACTATACCCATTGTCTGTTAAACCTTGCCCAGTGACTATGTACTTTATGCAGTGTCTGTGGAACTTTACCCAGTGACTGTGAAACCTTACCCAGTGGCTGTGAAACTTTACCCAGTGGCTGTGAAACCTTACCCAGTGGCTGGGAAATGTTACCCAGTGGCACGAAACTTTATCCAGTGACTGAGAAACCTGATCATGACTGTGAAACCTCACTCAGAGTCCATGAAACCTTACCCAGTGTCTATAAAATCTTACCCATTGACCATGATGCCATACCCAGTGACTGAGAAATCATACACAGTCTCTGTGAAATTATACCCAGTGACTGTGAAACATTACCCAGTGTCTGTAAAACCTTACCCAGTGACTGTGAAATCTTGCCCACTGACCATGAAACCTTACTCAGTGTCTGTAAAATTTTACCCAGTGACTGTAAAACCTTACACAGTGAATGTGAAATATTACGTAGTGCCTGTGAATCCTTACTCAGTGATGGTGAAATTAGACCCAGTGCCTGTGAAACTTTAGCCAGTGACCGTGAGCTATACCCAGTGACCGTGGAACTTTATTCAGTGACTGTTAAAGCTTACCCAGTGACAATGAACTTTACGCAGGGGCTGTTGGAACTTTACCCAGTGATGATGAAATCAGATCTAGTGTCTGTGAAACCTTAGACAGTGACGGTGAACTATACCCGGTGTCTGTGGAACTTTATCCAGTGACTTTTAAACCTTACCCAGTGACTATGAAATTTACACAGTGTATGTGAATCCTAACCAGGGATTGTGAAACCTTACACTGTGTCTGTGAAACCTTACCTAGTGTTTGTAAAACTTTACCCAAAGACTGTAAAAGCTTACCAGGTGACTGTGAGCTCACCCCTCTCCTTGGATTCACCTAGTTCTGTTGAAGGGTCATGAGGACTCGAAACGTCAACTCTTTTCTTCTCCGCCGATGCTGCCAGACCTGCTGAGTTTTTCCAGGTAATTCTGTTTTTGTTACTGTGAGCTCTTACCCACTGACTATGGAATCTTACCCAGTGTCTGTAAAACCTTACCCAGTGACTGTGAAACCTTACACAGTGACTATGAGACCTTACCAGAATCCGTGAAACCTTACAAATGTTTGTGAAACATTACACAGTTTCTGTGAAACATTACTCAGTGTCTGTAAAACCTTACCCAGTGACTGTGGAAGCTTACACCGAGACTGTGCAAGCTTATACAGTGAATGTGAAACCTTACCCAGTGATGGTGAAATCAGACATTGTTTCTGTGAAATCTTAACCAGTGACGGTGAACTATACCCAGTGTCTGTGGAACTTTATCTAGTGACTGTTAAACCTTACTCAGTGACTAGGAATTTTATGCAGGGCCTGTGGAACTTTATCCAGTGACTGTAAAACCGTACCCAGTGACTATTAAGCCTTACACAGCGTGTGTGAATCCTAACCGAGTGACTGTGAAACTTTACCCTGTGACTGTGAAACTTTGCCCAGTGACTGTGAAACCTTAGACAGTGACTGTGAAACCATACCCAGTGTCTGCAAAACAATACACAGTGTCGGTGAAACTTTATCCAGTGAATGTGAAATCTCATCCAGTGATTGTGAAACATTAACGAGTGTCTGTAAAACCTTACCCAGTGAGTGGGAAACCTGACCCAGTGATGGTGAAATCAACCCAGTGTTTATGAATCCATAGCCAGTGACTGTGAAATTTTACTCAGTGACTGTGAAACCTTACCCAGTGACTCTGAAATGTTTACCCAGTGGCGTGAAACTTTACCCAGTGACTAAGAAACTTTGACATGCCTGTGAAACCTCACCCAGTGTCCGTGAAACCTTACCATGTCTTTGAAACCTTACTCTATGTCTATCAAATCTTAACCATTGACTATGACACCATATCCAGTGACTATGAAGTCATACATAGTGTCTGTGAAACCTTACCCAGTTTCTGTGAAACTTTACCCAGTGACTGTGGAATCTTACCTAACGATTGTGAAACATTACCCAGTGTCTGTAAAACCTTACTCAGTGACTGTGAATTCTGATCCAGTGATGTGAAATCAGACCCAGCGCCTGTGAAACCTTAGCCAGTGATGGTGAGCCATACCCAGTGTCTGTGGAACTTTAACCAGTGGCTCATAAAACTTACCCAGTGACAATGAACTTTACAGAAGGTCTGTTGGAACTTTAGCCAGTTACTGTGAAAACTTATCCAGTGACAATGACCTAACAGAGAGTCTGTTGGAACTTTACCCAGTTACTGTGAAAACTTACCTAGTGACTGTGACACCTTACACAGTGTCGGTGAATCCTAACCCTGTGACTGTGAAACCTTACTAGTGTCTGTGAAACCTTACCCAATGATGGTGAAATCAGACCCAGTGTCTGTGAAACATTAGCCAGTAACAGTGAACTGTACCCAATATCTGTGGAACTTTATCCAATGAATGAATGTTAAACCTTACCCAGTGACTATGAACTTTACGCAGTCTGTGAAACTTTATCCAGTGACTGTGAAGCCTTACCCAGCGCCTGTGATTCCTAACCCAGTGAATGTGAAACCTTACCCTGTGTCTGAGACCTTGCACTGTGTCTTTGAATCCTCATCCAGTGACTGTGAAACCTTAGACATTGACTCTGAAACCTTGCAAGTGTCTGTGAAACCTTTCCCATGACTGTGAAAACTTACCCAGTGAAAGTGAAATCATACCCAGTGTCTGTGCATCCTTAGCCAGTGACAGTAGACTATACCCATTGCCATTGATTGTGAACCCTCAGCCAGTGATGGTGAACAATACCCAGTATCTGTTGAACCTTACCCAGTGACTATGAACTTTATGCAGGGTCTGTGAACTTTACCAGTGACTGTGAAACCTTATCCAGTGTCTGTGAAACGTTACATAGTGTCTGTGAAACCTAACCCAGTGATTGTGAAACCATACCTAGTGACTGAAGAACCGTACCCAATGCCTTTGTAATTTTAGCCAGTGGCGCGAAACTTTACCCAGTGACTGTGAAATCTTACCCAGTGTCTGTAAAAACTTACTCAGTGACAGTGAAACCTTACCCAGTGATGGTGAAATCAGATCCAGTGTCTGTGAAACATTAGGCAGTGATGGTGAACTGTACTCAATGTCAGTGGAGCTTTATCCAGTGACTGTTAAACCTTACCCAGTGACTATGAACTTCATGCAGGGTCTGTGAAACTTTACCCAGTGACTGAAATCTTACCCAATGACTGTGAAGCCTTACACAATGTCTGTGAATCCTTACCCAGTGTCGGTAAAACCTTACCCTAGTGACTGCTGAACCTTATCCAGTGAATGTGAAACTTTACCCAGTGACTGTGAAATCTTACGCAGTGATTGTAAAACATTACCCAGTGTCGGTAAAACCTTACCTAGTGACTGTGAACGCTTACCCAGTGACTGTGAAACCTTACCCTGTGATGGTGAAATCAGACCCAGTGCTGTGAAACCTTAGCCAGTGGCAGTGAGCCATACCCAGTGTCTGTGGAACTTTATCCAGTGGCTGTTAAACCTTACCCAGTGACAATGAACTTTACGGAGGGTCTGTTGGAACTTTACCCGGCTACTGTGAAAACTTACCCAGTGACTGTGAAACCTTACACAGTAACTGTGAAACCTTACACGTGCCTGTGAGTCCTTGCACATTGTCTGTGAATATTTACCCTGTGACTGTGAACTCTCACCCAGTGATTGCAAAACATTACCCAGTGCCTGTAAAACCTTACCCAGTGATAATGGATGACACAAAGTTTGGCCGGGTGGTTAACAGTGAGGTTGAGTGTCTTGGGCTACAGAAAGATATAGGGATGGTTAAATGGGCAGTTAAGTGGTAGGTGGTATTTAACCCTGAAAAGTGTGAGGTGATACAATTTGGAAGGAGTAATTTGATAAGAAAGTATTCAATGAACGGCATGACACTAGGAAGTTCTGAGGAACAAAGGGACCTTGGCATGTGTGTCCACAGATCTCTGAAGTTGGAGGGGCATGTTAGTGGGGTGATGAAAAAGGCATATAGGACACTTGCCTTTATCAATCGAGGCATAGATTACAAAAGTAGGGAGGTCATATTGGAGTTGTATAGAACCTTGGTGAGGCCATAGCTGGAGTACTGTGTGCAGTTCTAGTCGCCACATTATAGGAAGGATGTGATTGCACTGGAGAGGGTGCAGAGGACATTCACCAGGATGTTGCCTGGGATGAAACCTTTAAGTTACGAAGAGAAGTTGGATAGATTTGGGATGTTTTCTTTGGAGCAGGGAAGACTGAAGGGTGACCTGATCGTGGTGTACAAGATTATGAGCGGCATGGACAGGGTGGATAGGGAGCAGCTGTTCCCCTTAGTTGATGGGACAGTCACGAGGGGACACAAGTTCAAGGTGAGGGGCAGGAGGGTTTCGGGGGGATGTGAGGAAAAGCTTTTTTACCCAGAGGGTGGTGATGGTCTGGAATGCGCTGCCTGGGAGGGTGGTGGAGGCAGGTTGCCTCACGTCCTTTAAAAAGTACCTGGATGAGCACTTGGCATGTCATAACATTCAAGGCTATGGGCCAAGTGCTGGTAAATGGGATTAGATAGCTAGGTCAGGTGTTTCTCATGGGTCGATGCAGACTCGATGGGCCGAAGGCAGCGTATGATTCTGTGATAGTGAAATCATACACAACGTCTGTGTAACCTTACCAAGTGTTTGTGAAACCTTACCTAGTGATTGTGAAACATTACCCAGCGTCTGTAAAACCTTAACCAGTGACTGTGAAATTGTACCCAGTGACTGTGATACCTTACCCAGTGATGGTGAAATCAGAACTACTGCCTGTAAAACCTTAGCCAGTGACAGTGAGCTATACCCAGTGTCTGTGGAACTTTATCGAGCGGCTGTTAAACCGTACCCAGTGACAATGAACTTTACTGAGGGTCTGTTGGAACTTTACCCAGATACTATGAAAAGTTACCCAGTGAATGTGAAGCCTTACACGGTGTCGGTGAATCCAAACCCAGTGACTGTGAAAACATACCCTGTGACTGTAGAACTCTACCCAGTGACTGTGAAACCTAGCCAGTGTCTGTGAAACTTTACTCAGTGTCTGTGAAACCTTACCAATGTCTGTGAAACCTTACACGGTGATTATGAAACCTTACCCTGTTTCTGTGAAACCTTGCACTGTGCCTTTGAATCCTCACCCAGGGACTTTGAAGCCTTAGACATTGACTCTGAAACCTTGCAAGTGTCTGTGAAACCTTACAGTGACTGTGAAATCTTAGCCAGTGACCGTGAAACGTTACATAGTGACTGTGAAACCTTTCCCAGTGATAGTGAAATCACACCCAGTGTCTGTGAACCATTAGCCAGTGATGGTAGACTATACTCAGTGTCTGTTGAACCTTACCCAGTGCCTATGAACTTTACACAGTGTCTGTGAAACCTAACCCAGTGACTGTGAAACCATACCTAGTGACTGAAAAACCCTACCCTGTGATTATGGAATTTTACCCAGTGACTGTGAAACCTTACCCAGTGCCTCTGAAATTTTACCCAGTGCCGCGAAACTTTACCCAGTGACTGTGAAACCTTAAAATGCTTGTGAATGTGAAGCCTTACACAGTGTCGGTGAATCCTAACCCAGTGATTGTGAAACCTTAGCCAGTGACTGTGAAACCTTACCCACTGACTGTGAAACCTTACCCAGTGACTGTGAAACCTTACCCAGTGACTGCGGAACCTTATCCAGTGATTGTGAAACTTTACACAGTGGCTGTTGAACCTTACACAGTGAGTGTGAAACCTTACCAATGTCTGTGAAACTTTACCTAGTGACTGTGAAATCTTACCCAGTGTCTGTATAACCTTACCCAGTGTATGTGAAACATTACCCAGTGTCTGTAAAACATTACCCAGTGTCTGTAAAACCTTACCCAGTGGTAGTGAACTCAGACCCAGTGTCTGTGAAACATTAGCCAGTGATGGTTTACTGTACCCAGTGTCTGTGGAACTTTATCCAGTGACCGTTAAACCTTACCCAGTGACTATGAACTTTACGGAGGATTTGTTAGAACTTTACCCAGTTATTGTGAAAACTTAGCCAGGGAATGTGAAGCCTTACACATTGTCAGTGAATCCGAACCCAGTGATTGTTTCACCACCACTGGGTGAGGTTTAACAGACACTGAATAATGTTTCACCACCACTGGGTAAGGTTTTACAGTCACTGGGTAAGGTTTTAGAGACACTGGGTAAGGTTTCACAGACACTGGGTAAGGTTCAACAACTACTGTGTAAAGTTTCGCAGTCACTGTTTAAAGTTTCACATTCACTGGATAAGGTTCCGCAGTCACTGGGTAAGATTTTACAGACACTGGGTAACCTGTGCCTGTGAAACCTTACGGAGTGACTGTGAAACCTCACCCACTGACTGTGAAACCTCACCCATTGTGTGTAAAACCTTACCCAGTGACTGCAGAACCTTATCCAGCAAATGTGAAACTTTAAACAGTGACGGTGAATCTTTACACAGTGGTTGTTGAACCTTACACAGTGTCTGTGAAAGCTTACCCAGTGTCTGTGAAACCTTACCCAGTGTCTGTAAAACCTTACCCAGTGTCTGTAAAACCTTACCCAGTGTCTGTAAAACCTTACCCAGCGACTTTGAAACCTTACCCAGTGGTGGTGAAACATTACTCAGTGTCTGTTAAACCTTACCCAGTGGTGGTGAAATCAGACCCAGTGTCTGTGAAACATTAGCCAGTGACAGTAAACTGTACCCAGTGTCTGTGGAACTTTACCCAGTTATTGTTAAACCTTACCTAGTGACTATGAACTTTATGGAGGGTCTGTTGGAACTTTACCCAGTTATTGTGAAAACTTACCCAGTAAATGTGAAGCCTTACACAGTGTCGGCGAATCCTAACCCAGTGATTGTGAAACCTTAACCAGTGTCTGTGAAACCTTACCTAGTGACTGTGAAACCTTAGCCAGTGAATGTGAAACATTGCACAGGGCTGTTGAACCTTACCAGTGACTGTGAAACCTTACCAGTGTCTGTGAAACCTTACACAGTGACTATGAAACCTTACACAGTGCATGTGAAACGTTACATAGTGACTATGAAACCTTTCCCACTGAATGTGAAACCAACTACTGACTGAAACCTTACCCAGTGTCGGTAAAACCTTACCCAGTGGCTGCGAAACCTTATCCAGTGAATGTGAAACTTTATACAGTGACTGTGAAACCTTGCCAGTGTCTGTGAAACCTGACACAGGTGACTATGAAACCTTACAAAGTGCCTGTGAAACGTTACATAGTGACTATGAAACCTTTCCCACTGACTGTGAAACCTTACCCAGTGATGGTGAAATCAGACCTAGTTTCTGTGAAACCTTAGCCAATGACAGTGAACAATACCCAGTATCTGTGGAGCTTTATCCAGTGACAGTTAAAACTTACCCAGTAACTATGAAATTTACGCAGGGTCTGTGGAACTTTACCCATGATTGTGAAACCTTACCCAGTGACTATGATGCCTTACACAGTGTCTATGAAAGCTTACCCTTGACTCTGAAATTTTACCCAGTGACTGTGAAATCTTACCCAATGATGGTGAAATCAGACCTAGTGCCTGTAAAATCGTTGCCAGTGCCGGTGTACTGTACCCACTGTCTGTGGAACTTTTATCAGTGACTGTTAAACCTTACCCAGTGACTATAAGCTTTACGCAGGGTCTGGAAAACTTTACCTAGTGTCTGTGATGCCTTAGCATGTCTACGAAATATCACCCAATGTCCATGAAACCTAACACATTGTCTGTGAAATCTTACCCAGTGACTATGACACCATACCCAGTGTCTGTGAAACCTTACCCAGTGTCTGTGAAACCTTACCCAGTGTCTGTGAAACCTTACCCAGTGCCTGCAAAACCTTACCCAGTGACTGTGTAACTTTACACAGTGACTGTGAAACCTTAGTGACTGTGAAACCTTACATAGTGACTGTGAAATCATACCCAGTGACTGTGAAACCTCAACCAGTGCCTGCAAAACCTTACCCAGTGCCTGCAAAACCTTACCCAGTGACTGTGTAACTTTACACAGTGACTGTGAAACCTTACATAGTGACTGTGAAACCTTACATAGTGACTGTGAAACCTTAACCATTGACTGTGAAATGTTACATTGCGACTCTGAAACCTTTCCCACTGACTGTGAAACCTTAACCAGTGATCGTGAAATTAGACCCCGTGCCTGTGCAACCTTACCCAGTGTCTGTGAAACCTTACTTAGTGACTGTGAAACCTTACCCCGTGCCTGTGCAACCTTACCCAGTGTCTGTGGAACTTACTCAGTGACTCTGAGACTTTACCAAGTGACTGTGAAATCTTACCCAGTGACTGTGAAACATGACCCAATGTCTGTAAAACCTTACTCAGTGACCGTGAAACTTTACCCAATGGTGGTGAAACATTACCCAGTGTCTGTCAAACCTTACCTAGTGACTGCAAAACGTTACCCATTGGTGGTGAAATCAGACCCAGTGGCTGTGAAACACTAGCCAGTGACGGTAAGCTGTACCCAGTGTCTGTGGAACTTTATGCAATGACTGTTAAACCTTACTTAGTGACTATGAACTTTACGGAGGGTCTGTTAGAACTTTAACCAGTTATTGTGAAAACTTACCCAGTGAATGTGAAGCCTCACACAGTGTCGGTGAATCCTAACCCAGTGATTGTGAAACCTTTCCCTCTGACTGTGAAGCCTTACCCAGTGACTATGAAATGTTACATAGTGACTATGAAACCATTCCCACTCACTGTGAAACCTTACTCAGTGATTGTGAAACCTTACCCAGTGATGGAGACTATACCCAGTGTCTGTGGAACTTTACCCAGTGACTTCAAAATCTTTCCCAATGTCTGTGAAACCTTACACACAGTCTGTGAAAACTAACCAAGTGACTGTGAAACCACACATGGTGACTGAGAAACGTTACCCTGTAACTGTGAAACTTTACCCAGTGTCTGTGATGCCTTAGCATGACTGTGAAATATCACACAGTGTCCGTGAAACCTTAGACATTGTCTGTGAAATCTTACCCAGTGCCTAGGACACCATACCCAGCGACTGTGAAATCATACCCAGTGTCTGTAAAGCCTTACTCAGTAACTGCGAAACCTTACCCAGTGTCTGTGAAGCCTTACCCCGTGACAGTTTGCACAGTGACTGTGAAACCCTACCCAGTGTCTGTGAAATCTTACCCAGTGTCTGTGAAACCTTACCCAGTGACTGTATAACTTTACCCAGTGACTGTATAACTTTACCCAGTGACTGTGAAACCTTACCCAGTGTCTGTGTAACCTTACCCAGTGACTATGAAACCTTACCCAGTGTTGGTAAAACCTTACCCAGCGACCGCGAACCCTTATCCAGTGAATGTGAAACTTTATACAGTGACTGTGAAATTTTACACAATGGCTGTTGAACCTTAGACAGTGACTGTGAAATGTTACAAAGTGACTACGAAACATTTCCCTTTGAATGTGAAACCTTGCCCAGTGTCGGTAAAACCTTACCCAGTGATGGTGAAATCAGACCCAGTGTCTGTGGAACTTTATCCAGTGACGGTAAAGTTACCCAGTAACTATGAACTTTATGCAGTGTCTGTGGAACTTTACCCATGATTGTGAAACCTTACCCAGTGACTATGATGCCGTACACAGTGTCTGTGAATCCTAACCCAGTGACTGTGAAACCTTATTCTTGACGCTGAAACTTTACCCAGTGACTGTGAAATCTTATCCAGTGATGGTGAAATCAGACCCAGTGCCTGTGAAGCCGTTGCCAGTGATGGTGAACTACCTACTGTCCGTGGAACTTTTTTCAGTGATGTTAAACCTTACCCAGTGACCATGAACTTTACACATGGTCTGTAAAACTTTACCCAGTGACTGTGAAGCCTTACCCAGTGACAATGAAATGTTACATAGTGACTGTGAAACCATACATGGTGACTGAGAAACGTTACCCTGTAACTGTGAAACTTTACCCAGTGTCTGTGATGCCTTAGCATGACTGTGAAATATCACACAGTGTCCGTGAAACCTTAGACATTGTCTGTGAAATCTTACCCAGTGCCTAGGACACCATACCCAGCGACTGTGAAATCATACCCAGTGTCTGTAAAGCCTTATTCAGTAACTGCGAAACCTTAACCAGTGTCTGTGAAGCCTTACCCATTGACAGTTTGCACAGTGACTGTGAAACCCTACCCAGTGTCTGTGAAATCTTACCCAGTGTCTGTAAAACCTTACCCAGTGACTGTGAAACCTTACCCAGTGTCTGTGAAACCTTACCCAGTGACTGTGTAACCTTACCCAGTGTCTGTGAAACCTTACCCAGTGACTGTGAAACCTTACCCAGTGACCGCGAACCCTTATCCAGTGAATGTGAAACTTTATACAGTGACTGTGAAATTTTACACAATGGCTGTTGAACCTTAGACAGTGACTGTGAAATGTTACAAAGTGACTACGAAACCTTTCCCTTTGAATGTGAAACCTTGCCCAGTGTCGGTAAAACCTTACCCAGTGATGGTGAAATCAGACCCAGTGTCTGTGGAACTTTATCCAGTGACGGTAAAGTTACCCAGTAACTATGAACTTTATGCAGTGTCTGTGGAACTTTACCCATGATTGTGAAACCTTACCCAATGACTATGATGCCGTACACAGTGTCTGTGAATCCTAACCCAGTGACTGTGAAACCTTATTCTTGATGCTGAAACTTTACCCAGTGACTGTGAAATCTTATCCAGTGATGGTGAAATCAGACCCAGTGCCTGTGAAGCCGTTGCCAGTGATGGTAAACTACCTACTGTCCGTGGAACTTTTTTCAGTGATATTAAACCTTACCCAGTGACTATGAACTTTACACATGGTCTGTAAAACTTTACCCAGTGACTGTGAAACCTTAAACAGTGACTCTGAAATCTTACAAGTGTCTGTCAAACCTTAAACAGTGACTGTGAAACCTTACCCAGTAACCGTGAAACATTACATAGTGACTTTGAAACCTTTCCCACTGGATGTGAAGCCTTACCCAGCGACTATGAAATATCACATAGTGACTGTGGAACCTTACTCAGTGACTGTGAAACCTTACCCAGCGATGGAGAACTATACCCAAAGTCTGTAGAACTTTACCCAGTGACTGTAAAACCTTCCCTAGTGTCCGTGAAATCTTACACAGAGTCTGCAAAAACTAACCAAGTGAAACCACACACGGTGACTTAACAACATTACCCTGTAACTGTGAAACTTTACCCAGTGTCTGTGATACCTTAACATGTGTGTGAAATATCACCCAGTGTCCGTGAAACCTTACACATTGTCTGTGAAATCTTACCCAATGACGATGACACCATACCCAGCGACTGTGAAATCATACCCAATGTCTGTAAAGCCTTACCCAGTGACTGCGAAACCTTACCCAGTGACTCTGAAACTTTACCCAGTGACTCTGAAATCTCACCCAGTGATTGAGAAACATTACCCAGTGTCTCTAGAACCTTACCCAGTGACTGTGAAATCTAACCAAGTGACTGTGAAACCTTACAAATGGCTGTGAAGTGTTTCCCAGTAACTGTGAAACCATACCCAGTGTCTGTGAAACCTCACACAGTGACTTTGAAACCTTACCCAGTGACTGTGAAGCCTTATACAGTGTGAAACCTTACCCTGTGACTACGAACTTTACGCAGGGTGTGTGGAACTTTACCCAGTGACTATGACGCCTTACACAGTGTCTGTGAATCCTATCCCAGTGACTGTGAAACCTTACCCTGTGACAGTTTGCACAGTGACTGTGAAACCCTACACGGTGACTGTGAAACCTTACCCAGTGTCTGTGAAACCTTACCCAGTGTCTGTTAAATCTTACACAGTGACTCTGAAACCTTACCAGTGTCTTTGAAACCTTACATAGTGACTGTGAAATGTTACATAGCGACTCCGAAACCTTACCCAGTGTCTGTGAAAACTTACCCAGTGACTGTGAAACCTTACCCAAGACTGTGAAATTTTACCCAGTGACTGTGAAGCCTTACCCAGTGATCGTGAAATTAGACCCAGTGCCTGTGAAACCTTAGCCAGTGACGGTGAACTATACCCAATGCAGTGAATCCTTACCCAGCGACTGTGAAACTTTACCCAGTGTCTACAGTTTGTGGAAACTTACTGAAAGTCCTTTGTAAGAGTCCTGAGTAAATTGCTGCAGTTTTAAAAGAAGGAAACTAAGCTCCAAAATGCAACCAGCAGCAGCACAATGCAATGCAACACAGGCTGTGAGTACAACCCTTCGAAGCATTTTGAAAATGTTGGAATCTGTGTTTTATAAGCACTCTAAACTGAAAGGGAAATATCTTCAAACACTTCATTTTAAATGAGAGCATATTTTCTTCCAAATTAAAAGAGGCATAACCAAGTTCCAAGCCCACTGCAGTGCTGGACAGTAGAAAAATCACTCTGTAATTGCATTGATATATTTGCTGCAAGATGCAATACCTGAAAAGATTTTTCAAAGACCTGCCCAGCAGCAAGAACTAAAGAAAAAGGGAAGTCAACTGTGTTGTAGCAACTGCAGCCTGAGTGAAAAAAAAGGTTGCTGCATTAAAGTGGCAACACAATTAAAGCATTAAATACAAGAAGAGAAAAACAGCTATGGACAGCGAATTAGAATTTGCTGTCAGGGATTTGAAATAAACCGGCGCGAGGACAGAGCTCAAGTTTCAGCGAGAACCCGAGCTTTGGAAAAACAAAGGCGTGCGCGAGGACAGAGCGAGAGCTCCAGCGAGAACCCGAGCTTTGGAAAAACAAAGGCGCGAGGACAGAACGAGAGCTCCAGCGAGAACCCGAGCTTTGGAAAAACAAAGGCGCGCGCGAGGACAGAGCGAGAGCTCCAGCGAGAACCCGAGCTTTGGAAAAACAAAGGCGCGAGGACAGAGCTTGAGCTCCAGCGAGAGTCAGGGATTTTAAAAAAAACAACCATTGCGAGGTCAGAGCACAAGTTAAAGCGAAATTCGGGACTTTGAGAAAAACTGGCGCGAGTTCAGAGTGAGAGTTGCAATGAGAGTCATGAGGACAGTGAGGGTTAATTAACATTTTATGGTGTGTACTTAAATTCCAATTTCGGTACAGTAAATAAATAATTTGACGCATGGCAGGGCTGCTCATACCTGTCAAGTGCACACTCCTATACCATGTGGGGACTCTAGGACGCTACCCATGTCCTGGACAACTTGTGTAGAAAGTGCCATCTGGGAAAACTCGAGCGCTGTATCTCGGAACTCGAGGAGCAGCTGGTGTCACTGAGGAGCATTCATGAGGATGAGAGCTAGGTGGATAGCACGTTTCAGAAGGTAGTCATCCTGCAGCTTATGAAAGAGCAGGCATAGAGGGACTGGGTGGCTGTCAGACAGAAAAAGTAGATAGTGCAGCAGATCCCTGAGGACATCCCACTTTCTGGCAGGTACTCAGCTCTGAGTACCAATGAGAGACAGGGTTCCTCTGGAGAGGGCAGCCAGAGTCTTGACCTGAGCACCATGGATGGCTCAGCTGTGCAGGGAGGGAGGAGAAAAGACAGGAGATCAGTAGTGATAGGGGATTCTACAGTTAGGGGAACAGGCAGGCACTCCTGTGGTCACAGACGTGATTGCAGGATAGTATGTTGCCTCCCTGGTGGAGTAAAATAAGGCAGGATCTGGCCAAGGTAGACTGGGATCAGCTTCTTGTGGGGAAATCTACAGAGGAGCTGTGGGGGCGTTCAAAAAGGAAATGGAGAGGGTACAGGTTCAACATATTCCCTCTAGGCTGATAGGAAGGAGTAACAAGCCCAGAGAACAATGGATGACCAAAGATATTCAGGATACAATGAGAAGGAAAAGAGAGGCTTTTAGCAGGTGCAAGGGGAGCAAATCAGCAGAAGCATAGTGGAGTACAGAAAGTGCAGGGTGGAGCTTAAGAAAGCAATTAGGAGAGCAAAGAGGGGATATGAGAAAGCTCCGGCTGTAAAAGTAGGGAAAATCCAAAGATATTCTATAAGTATATCAATGGGAAGAGGATAACCAGGGAAAGAGTAGGGCCCATTAGGGAACAAGGGGGCAATCTATGGGTGGAGCCAGAGGACGTTGGTAGAGTGCTGAACGAATACTTCACATTCGTCTTCACCCAAGAGAATAAGGATGAAGGTATCGAACTCGGGGAGAGAGACTGCGAGGTTCTTGAGCAAATTGATATAGGGAGTGACAAGGTATTGGTGGTGTTGGCAGGCTTAAAAATGGACAAATTTCCAGGTACAGATGATTTGTGTCCCAGACTGAGGGAGGCAAGGGAGGAGATCACAGGGGCTCTGACCCAATTTTTGAATTCCTCTCTGGCCATGGGGGAGGTGCCAGAGGACTGGAGAACAGCTAATATGGTTCCGCTATTTAAGAAAGGTTATAGAAATAAGCCAGGGAACTACAGGCCAGTGAGTCTCATGTCAGTGGTAGGGAAACTATTGGAGAAATTTCTGAAGGAGAGAATCTATCTCCACTTGGAGAGGCAAGTTTTGATCAGCAATAGTCAGCATGGCTTTGTCAGATGGAGGTCATGCCTAACAAATTTGATTGAATTTTTTGAGGAGGTAACCAGGTGTGTAGATGAGGGTAGTACAATTGATGTAGTTTATATGGATTTCAGCAGAGCCTTTGACAAGGTCCCACATGGGAGACTTATAAAGAAGGCAAATGCACATGGGATACAGGGTAATTTGATAAGGTGGATTCAAAATTGGCTTACTTTTAGGAGACAGATGGTGATGACAGAAGGATGCTTTAGTGACTAGAGGCCAGTGTCCAGTGGCATACCATAAGGATCTGTGCTAGGTCCTCTATTATTTGTCATTTATATAAACGATATAGATGACTATGTGGGAGGTAGGATTAGTAAGTTTGTGGATGAAACAAAGATTGGCCGGGTGGTTAACAGTGAGGTTGAGTGTTTTGGGCTACAGGAAGATATAGATGGGATAGTCAAATGAGTAGATAAGTGACAGATGGAATTTAACCCTGAAAAGTGTGAGGTGATACACTTTGGAAGGAGTAATTTGACAAGGAAGTATTCAATGAATGGCATGACATTAGGAAGTTCTGAGGAACAAAGAGACCATGGAGTGTGTGTCCATAGATCTCTGAAGGCAGAGGGGCATATTAGTGGGGTGGTGACAAAGGCATATGGGACACATGCTTTTTTAAATCGAGGCAATTACAAAAGTAGGGAGGTGTTGGAGTTGTATAGAACCTTGGTAAGGCCACAGCTGGAGTACTGTGTGCAGTTCTGGTCGCCACATTATAGGAAGGATGTGATTGCGCTGGAGGGGATGCAGTGGAGATTCACCAGGATGTTGCCTGGGATGAAACATTTAAGTTATGAAGAGAGTTTGGATAGACTTGTTTTCGTTGGAGCAGAGAAGACTAAGGGGTGACCTGATCAAGGTGTACAAGATTATGAGGGGCATGGACAGGATGGATAGGGAGCAGCTGGTCCTCTTAGTTGAAAGGTGAGTCACGAGGGGACGTAAGTTCAAGGTGAGGGGCAGGAGGTTTAGGGGAATGTGAGGGAAAGTTTTTTTACCCAGAGGGTGGTGACGGTCTGGAATGCGCTGCCTGGAAGGGTGGTGGAGGTGGGTTGCCACACATCCTTTAAAAAGTACCTGGATGAGCACTTGGCACGTCATAATATTCAAGGCTATGGACCAAGTGCTGGTAAATGGGATTAGGTAGGTAGGTCAGGTGTTTATCACGTGTCGGTACAGATTTGATTGGCCAAAAGGCCTCTTCTGCACTCTATGATTCTGTGACTTCAGCTACTCTAATATCAACTGCGATGAGAACACCACAGATCTCTATGGTATTGCTGTCGACGTGCGGGGGCTGGCCTGACACCCCGACGCATAAAATGACGCAAGATAATGTTGGGCATGCGTCCCGACATCATTGCGTGTCATTTCAATTTTGCATTCGGCGGGCAGGCGCCGGAGGCGGTGTGCGCCCACCATACTGTCAAAGGCCTATTGAGACCATTAAGAAAGTAATTTACCTGATTAACAACGCTGCCCATCCAGCTTAAGGTTGGTGGACAGGCGAAGAGCCCAAGCGGCCTTTGCGTTTTCCAGGCAACCT
This sequence comes from Carcharodon carcharias, assembly GCF_017639515.1. Classification (NCBI taxonomy): domain Eukaryota; kingdom Metazoa; phylum Chordata; class Chondrichthyes; order Lamniformes; family Lamnidae; genus Carcharodon; species Carcharodon carcharias. The sequence goes on along the minus strand of NC_054472.1, from coordinate 38,441,519 downwards.
CACCCATGGGCGGGATAGGTTTCCTAAATGTTTTATAAAATGAATAAGTAAGTTGGTAAACTTCACAAACATGTCCTAGCTCATGTGACACTGTCAGGTGAAGAGGACATGTTTAAGTAATCTTTTACTTTATTTTTAAAAAACTTTTATTGTCTACTTAATCTCCCTGAGGCAGCTCCATGCCTTTGGGAGATTTCTGCACTCTATAGCACACATGCGTGAAAGAGGGCAGGCCCCGACTCTCCCTCCTCCCCCTCGCCTGCACAGGTAGTGCTGAGCGCTATCAGCCGCGCATTTCGCTGGTAATCGACCCACCCGTGTAAAATGGCGGCGTGCAGCCGATCATGGGCAGCAATCAGCTCTGCCCCCACCCACTCCCGCCCAGCCAGCTGACCATAGGTAAGATTCTACCCTGTAATAGGCACAGAGGGCACAAGATTCTTAAACTGCGTCAAAGAGAACTTTTTTAGCCAGCACGTAACAAGACCAACCGGAGGGAGTGCAATTCTAGATTTAGTGTTCGCAAATGAAGTTGGGCAAGTGGATGAAGTAGCAGTGGGTGACCATTTTGGAGATTGTGACCATACTACAGTTACATTTAGCATTATTATGGAAAAGGATAAAGATAGAGCAGGAGTAAAAATTCTAAACTGGGGAAAGGCAACTTTTACGAAACTGAGAGATGATCTGGAGAAAGTAGACTGATTACAGGTACTTGAAGGGAAATCAGTGGCAGATCAGTGGGAAACATTCAAAAACAAGTTTCTACGGGCACAGTGTAGACATGTCCTGCAAAGAAAAAGAGTTTTACTGCCAAATCTAAAGCCCCCTGATTATCTGGAAGCATACAAGGTAAGGTGAAACAGAAAAAGGAAACTTATGACAGTGACAAAAAACTTAATACTATAGAAAACCTAGAGGAATATAGAAAGTACAGGGGTGAAGTAAAAAAATTAGGACAGCCAAGAGAAGATATGAAAATAAATTGGCAGGTAAGATCAAAGAAAACACAAAGATGTTTTACTGGTAGATTAAGAGCAAGAGAATAACTAAGGAAAGAGTAGGGTCTGTCAGAGAGGTACACGGTAACTTTTGTGTTGATGCTGAAGATATGGCTTCTCAATGAGTACTTTGTCTCTGTCTTCACAAAGGAGAGGGATCTTGCAGGTATTCTAGTTAAAGAGGGGGAGTGTGAAATATTAGATACAATAAGTGTGATGAGAGGGGAAGTACTGGAGGGACTGGCATCGTTGAAGGTGGATAAATCACTAGGGGTCGATGGATTGTATCCCAGGTTGTTAAAGGAAGCCAGGAAGGAAATAACAGATGTTCTGAGGATCTATTTCCAATCTCACTAAATATAGGCGAGGTACCAGAGGATCAGAGGTCTGCAAACATTGTACCATTATTCAAAAAGGGTGTGAGGGATAGGCCAAATAATTACAGGCCGGTCAGACTGACTTTGGTGGTGGACAAATTATTGGAATCAATTCTGAGAGACAGGATAAACTGTCACTTAGAAAGGAACGGATTAATCAGGGATAATCAGCATGCTTTTGTTAAGGGAAGGTTGTGTCTTAATAATTTAATCAAACTTTTTGAGGAAGTATCAAGGAGGATTAGTGAGGTTAGTGCAGTGGATGTTATTTACATGGATTTTGGTAAGGCATTTGACATGGTCCCACATAGCACACTGGTCAGAAAATTAAAACCCCATGGGATACAAGGGAAGGTGGCGAGTTGGATCCAAAATTGGCTCAGCAAAAGGAAACAAAGGGTAATGGTTGATGGATGTTTTTGCGAATGAAAAACGGTTTCCAGTGGTGTTCCACAGAGCTCAGTGTTGGGTCCCTTGCTATTTGCTGTGTATGTTAGTGATTTAGACTTAAATGTGGGTGACATGATTGGGAAATTTGCAGGTGATACAAACATTGGCCGTGTAGTTGATAGAGAAAAGGATAGCTGTTTGGCTATCAATTATATCAGTGGTTCGGTTGAGTAGGTAGAAAAGTGGTAGATGTAATTCAATCCATGGAAGTGTCAGGTAATGCATTTGGGGAGGGCAAACAAAGCTAGGGAATACACAATTAGTGGGAGGATATTGGGAGGGGTAGGGAAAGTAAGAGACCTTGGTGTGCATGTCCACAGGTCCCTGAAAGTGGCAGGACAGATGGATAAGGTGGGAAAGAAAGCAAATGGAGTGCTTTGCTTTATTGGATGAGGAATAGAATACAAAAGCAGGGATGTAATGATAGAACTGTACAAAACACTGGTTAGGCCACAGCTGGAATTTTGTGTACAGTTCTGATTGCTGTATTACAGGAAGGACATAATTACTCTGGAGAGAGTACAAAGGAGATTTACAAGAATGTTGCCAGAGCTTGAAAATTGCAGTAATGATGAAAGATTGGATAGGATGGGGTTGTTTTCTTTGGAAGAGAGAAGGCTGAGTGGTGACCTCATTGAGGTGTACAAGATTATGAGGGGCCTAGATAGAGTAGACAAGGATGCCCTGTTTCCCCTAGCAATTATGTCATTCCTGTAATGTGATGATCAGAATTGTACACAAAATTTCAGCTGTAGCCAAACCAGTGTTTTATACAGGGGACACAGATTTAAAGTGATTGTTAATGGGATTAGAGGGGACATGAGAAAAAACTTCTTCACCCAGAGGGTGGTGGGTGTTTGGAATTCACTGCCTGGTTTGACGGTGGAGGCAGAAAGTCTCAACTCATTTAAAACGTACCTGGATCTGTACCTAAAGCGCTGTAACCTGCAAAGCTATGGACCGAGTGCTGGAAGGTGAGCTTCGAATGGGCAGCTAGTTTTTTATTCTTTCACAGCACAGACATGATGGGATGAATGGCCTCTTTGTATACCGTAACTTTTCTATGGTCTGTGAAACTTTACCCAGAAACTGTGAAACCTTACCCAGTGTGTGTGAAACCTTACCCAGTGTCTGCATCGTTACCCAGTGTGTGTGAAACCTTATCCAGTGACCGTGACATCTTACCCAGTGACTGCGAAACTTTGCCCAGTGACTGCGAAACTTTGCCCAGTGACTGCGAAACTTCACCCAGTGACTGCGAAACCTCACCCAGTGACTATGAAACCTCACCCAGTGACTATGAAACCTCATCCAGTGACTTTGAAACCTCACCCAGTGTCTGTGAAACTTTAGCCAGTGACTTTGAAACCGTACCCAGTGACTGTGAAACTCTGAAACAAAAACATAAAATGCTGGAAAATCTCAGCAGGCCTAGCAGCATCTGTGGAGAGAGAAACAGAGTTAACATTTGGAGTCCGTATGATCCTTCTTCAGAGCTGTGAAACTCTACCCAGTGACAGTGGAACCTTAACCCGTGTCTGTGACACCTTGCCCAGTGTCTCTGAAACTTTACCCAGTGACTGTGAAACCTTATCCAGTTTTTAAAAATTAATTTATGTTGGCTAGGCCAGCATTTATTTCTCATCCCTAAGTGTCCTTGAGAAGGTGGTGGTGTGTTACCTTCTTAAACGGCTGCAGTCCATGTGGTGTAGGTACACCCACAGTGCTGTTAGGGAGGGAGTTCCAGAATTTCGACCCAACGACAGTGAAGGAACGGCGGTATATTTCCAAGTCAGGATGATGAGTGACTTGGAAGGAAACTTCCAGGTGGTTGTGTTCCCATGTGTCTGCTGTCCTTGTCCTTTTAGATGATAGTGGTCATGAGTTTGGAAGGTGCTGACCTAAAGAGCCTTGGTGAGTTCCTGCAGTGCATCTTGTAGATGGCACACACTGCTGCCACTATGCGTCATTGGTGGATAGAGTGAATGTTTGCAGATGGGGTGCCAATCAAGTGATCTGCTTTGTCCTGGATAGTGTCAATCTTCTTGAGTGTTGTTGGAGTTGCACTCATCCAGGCAAGTAGGGAGTATTCCATCAAACTTATGAAGTGCCTTTATAGATGGTGGACCAGCTTCGGGGAGTCAGGAGGTGAGATACTCGCTGCAGGATTTCCTAGCCCCTGACCAGCTCTCATAGCCACATTATTTATATGGCTAGTCCTGTTCAGTTTCTAGTCAATGATATCACCCAGGATGTTGATAGTGGAGGATTCAGCTATGGTAATGCCAAGGGCCAATGGTTGGATTCTCTTTTGCTGCAGATGATCATTGCCTGGCACTTGTGTGGCATGAATGTTACTTGCCACTTGTCAGCCCAAGCCTGGCTCTTGTCCAGGTCTTGCTGCACTCGTACATGGACTGATTCAGTATCTGAGGAGTTGTGAATGGTGCTGAACATTCTGCAAACATCAATGAACATCGCCTGACCTTATGATGAAAGGAAGGTCAAAGATGAAGCAGCTGAAGATAGTTGGGACTAGGACACCACCTTGAGGAACTCCTGCAGTGATGTCCTGGAACTGAGATAATTGACCTCCAACAACCACAACCATCTTCCTTTGCGCCAAGTATGACTGCAACCAGTGGAGATTTATACCCCTGATTCCCACTGACTCCAGTTTTGTTGGATTCCTTGACACCATGCTCGGACAAATGCTGCCTTGATTTCAAGAGCACTCACTCTCACCTCACCTCTGGCATTCAGCTCTTTTGTCCATATTTGAACTAAGGCTATAATGATGTCAGAAGCTGAGTGGCCCTGGTGGAACCCAAACTGAGTGTCAGTGAGCAGGTTATTGCTAAGCAGGTGGCTCTTGATACCACTGTTGATGATCCCTTCCATCACTTTACTGATGATGGAGAGTAGATTGATGGGACAGTAATTGGCCAGGTGGATTTGTCCCACTTTTGTGTACAGGACATACCTGAAAATTTTCCACATTGCCAGGTAGAAGCCAGTGTAGTTGCTGTACTGGACCAGCTTGGCTAGGGGCGTGACACACAAGTGGAGCACAAGTCTTCAGTACTATTGCCAGAATATCGTCAGGGGCATAGCCTTTACAGTGTTCATTGTCTTCAAAGTTCTTTAATATGACGTGGAGTGAATTGAACTGGCTGAAGACTGGCATCTGTGATGTTGAAGATCTCCAGAGGAAGCCGAGATGGATCTTCCACTCCACACTTCTGGCTGAAAATGCTTCAGCCTTATCTTTTACGCTGATGTGCTGGGCTCCCCATCATTGCGGATGGGGATATTTGTGGAGCCTCCTCTGCCAGTTGAGTTGTTTAATTGTGCATCACCATTCACAACTGGATGTGGCAGAACTGCAGAGCTTAGATCTGATCCGTTGGTTGTGGAATCGCTTAGCTCTGCATATCGCTTGCTTCTTATGCTGTTTGGTATGTAAGTAGTCCTGTGTTGTAGCTTAACTAGGTTGACACCTTATTTTTAGGTATGCCTGGTGTTGCTCCTGGCATATCCTCCTGCACTCTTCATTGAACCAGGGTTGATCCCCTGGCTTGGTGATAACGGTGGAATTGGTTCCAAGCCGGGCCAGATTGTGGTTGAGTACAATTGCTGCTGATGGCCCACTGTGCCTCATGGATGCCCAGTCTTGAGTTGCTAGATCTGTTCAAAATCTGCCTCATTTAGCATGGTGGTAGTGCCACACAACATGATGGAGGGTATCCCCAATGTGAAGATGGGACTCTGTCTCCACAAGGACTGTGCGGTGGTCACTCCTACCGATACTGTCATGGACAGATGCATCTGCAGCAGGCAGGTTGGTGAGGATGAGGTCATGTATGTTTTTCCCCCTTGCTGATTCCCTCACCACATACTGCAAACCCAGTCTAGAAGCTATGTCCTTAAGGACTTGGCCAGCTCGGTCCGTACTGGTGCTACTGAGCCACTCTTGCCGATGGACATAGAAGCCCCCCACCCAGAGTACATTCTTGCCACCTTCAGTGCTTTCTCCAAGTGATGTTCAACATGGAAGAGTACTGATTCATCAGCTGAGGGTAGACGATATGTGGGAAACAGCTGTAGGTTTCCTTGCCCATGTTTGACCTGATGCCATGAGACTCCCAAGGCAACTCTCTCCTGACTGTATACCACTGTGCTGCCACTTCTGCTAGTTAAGGTTTCACAGTCACTCGGTGATGCTGGTGTCTGGGACATTGTCTGTCAGGTATGATTCTATGAGTATAACTATGTCAGGCTGTTGCTTGACTAGTCTGTGAGACAGCTCATCCAATTTTGGTAGGAGCTAGTAAGGAGGACTTTGCAAGGTCGACAGGGCTGAGTTTGCCCTTGTTTCTGGTGCCTAGGTCTATGGCAGTTCATCCGTCCAGTTTCATTCCTTTTAGACTTTTTTGTGATTTGATAGAACTGAGTGGCTTGCTAGGTCATTTAACCACATTGCTGTGGGTCTGGAGTCAGACTTTCTAATGGAGATTTTTCTTCCCTAAAGGACATTAATGGACCAGATGGGTTTTCTGACAATTGGCAACAGCTTCATGGTCATCATTAGACTTTTAATTCTATAAATAAAAATAAAAATAGGTAGATAAAAATAAACAAGTAACATTAAAAAATAAATCATTCATTCATTTTTTATTTTTTATCCACCTGTTTTCATTTTTATTTATTTTCATTTTTATTCATTGTTTTATCCCCATCTTTTATCTTATTTTCAATCTTTTTTCCCCACCACCGTCCCCTCCCCCACCCCATCGCTACAAGGGCCATCTGTCACTTGTTCATGTTCTTTTCTGATTAGTTACCCTTGTCCCTGCTATTATCACATTCTGCTTTCTTACTTTAATGCCACTATCAGCACCTCCTTTAGCCCTTACCACTACCATTAACACCCCCTTTGTCCTTTTGTTCATGACATCTTTGTCAATTTCTCCTTTTCCCCCACCTATCACTGGCCTTCTATCTAGCTTCACCTGCTCCATCCCCTGTAAATAGCATAAATTTCATCACATTTTTACTTCTCTTTAGCTCTGAAGAAGAGATGTATGGACTTGAAATGTTAACTCTGTTTATCTCTCCACAGATGCTGTTAGACCTGCTGAGTTTTTCAGCATTTTCTGTTTTTGTTTCAGATTTCCAGCATCCATAGTATTTTGCTTTTAACTATCCATCCAGTATGTTTTCACCATCAATAACATGGGAACGTTGGATTTAAAACTAATGCATTGTTAATTTGCCAGGGAAGTTGGCATTGAATTGCATGATCTTATGCTGCTGATCACACAGCCTCAAAAAAAATTCAAATCACTTTTGCATTTATATAACATGTTTCATATCCTCGACATACCCCAAAGTGCTTTGCAATCAATCAATTGATTTTCAAGTGTCATTCTGCAGGCAAAGTTAGCAGTAAATTTACACACTAACAGAGATAACTGATTACTTGATCTCTTTTTGGTGCTACTGACTAGGGAAGAGATCTCAACTCATGGATGGTACTCTGACATTACAGGTTTCCCTCAATACCACTCTGGACTATCAGCCTACATTAGATGCTCAAGTCATGAAGTTGTGATATGAACCAACAACTTTCTGACGCAGAGGCATGAGTCTTACCAGCTGACACTTGCGCAATAATTGATTCAAGTACGATTCCTAGATATTATGGCATTAGATGTAGGATGGCTTCAAGAATCATGAGATCAATTAATGCAGCACTTTGGTCTCCACCCCCCTCCTCAACATTGGGGAATTGCTGCGACAGAAAAGATGCACAGTGTCCTTTTATGATGTTTCCACCTTCCCACAAGTGGACAGATAAAAGAATTAGCCTGAGGAAACAATGTATTGGTTGCTTCATTTATTCAATAATGAACTTGTGATTGACCATTGGTGCACATACCACCATTATTGATTTGAAAGGACCTGCAGCCATGAAAATTTAGTGATGCTGTCACCTCCATGGACACAACATTGGCTGAAATTGTCTGGAAGTCAATGATATATGGGTTATGTATTGTGGTTCACAGAAGTCTGAGATAATCACATGTTTAGACAAATATTGAAGCCGGTACATTGTTGCTTTGGTACACTGACTGTTATGCAGTAGTGAAATGACATTCTGTATATATGTATACAAGTGTATAACAATATAGTTCCTAACTCTTTGCATAATATAACAATATAACATTCTTCTCATTTACAAAAATGTCTCTATGTATAAATATAACTTCTCCAATCATTCACTTTTTTAATATGTCTAAACTAAAGAAGATTAACAATCGATTTATAATTATACTGAACACCTTAAAGAGTATTTTATAGCTTGTTTCCTTTTCTCAAAACATTATTCATGGTATAGCTGAGGCAGTAAAAATGTTGTGCCTTTTCTTCTGAACTAAGCAGCACACTGCAGTGGGTCTTTGACTTGGCAGTACTTCTCCTCAAGCTCTGCTTTATCATTCTGCAGCTTATGTTTCTTTTCTAACCACTCTATGCACCTGTCTTCCTTCAGTTTTTCATCTCCTGCCGTGCCCGCTCTGCTTGGCTCCTTGCATTTCGTATTTCCTTTTTCAAACACTTCAGCATTTCTCGCGGTTTGTTATTGGTCTCCAGTAAATCATTCCCTGGCTGTGATATTGGGCAGAATTTTCCATTCTAGAGACTAAGTGTGGTGATGGGCAGGAAATTCGTCATGATTGTCGCTAGGCGGCAGGTCGTATTTATCCAACTGATTATATCGCATCTTGTCCCTTGATTCCCTGGAGTCTCACTGAACCTCATCACAGTCAATCAAGCCTTTTGTTCCACATCAGCAACATGGACAAAGGTACTTCATATGTGAAAATGAACTTTTCAGTTCGTTAATTATACATCAATGAGGAGCTCATTGTATCTTGTGGTAGAGCAGGCAGGGATTCATCCACTCTGCCATTATCACATGGGGTTGAAGGCCCTGGCGCCGTATTCCAATAGCACACACACAGACATTTGCTCCAGATACCCGAGGGGCATCCATCTAGGACACTGCAAGGGTTTCCTGCTGCTCCAAATCCCCTCTGCCTGTGACTCCAACAACCCCAGCAGATCAGGTCAAGCAAGAGGCACCTGCCCCAGACCTGGAGACCTATAGCATGCCCCAAAGCCTCGGGCCACCAGAGAATGCCTTCCAAAGTCATCTCAGACAACAGGGCATAGCAGTCAGCAGGCTACTTCCACCTTCTCTGTGGATGCCGAGGCTGCACCTGGACATAGCAATAGGGTTAGAAAAATTTAGGAATTTTGAATGCACAATGGTGGCACAGGTGTTTATTCACCGTGTGTAATCTGCACTATTATAAATATATATTACATTTAACCCTCTCCAAGTCTCAGGTTTGGAATCAATGTGATGCAAGGTTCCATTTTCATTCAAACTTACAAAATGAACCCTCCCCAATTATATTGCATCTTGTCCCTTGATTCCCTGGAGTCTCACTGAACCTCATCACAGTCAATCAATCGCCTTTTGTTCCACATCAGCAACATGGACAAAGGTACTTCATATGTGAAAATGATGGCTGGACAATAAACATGTAACCTTTGCATCTCAGACAGACATTATATGACCTCATGAAATTTGTTCATCAAGGTTAGTGATTATCCTGATGCTGTCACACTGAAGTCTTTAGTTTGTGGATGTTGCAAGTATTTTTCACAACCAACATTAGCGTCTTTTCTCCCAAGTGTACTTTGCAATGGTGTTTATTTTATAACTGAATTTTAGGGAAAAGTTGTATTCATTGTCGAGCAGCATAGCCTATCATGCCTCCCTGCAGCATGTTTTAGTCTCTGCGTTTAAGGCTGAACGTTATTCCTTTCTTAGTTCCCACTCTCCCCGTGCATGACAGTGAGTGATGGAAGTTGATTCCACTTGGTGACATTAGAAACATTTGCTGGATGGGAATGAGTGTGTGATTTCAGTGGTGTGTGCTCATCCTAATGAAGCCGTCTACTTACCTGTGAGGATTGCACTTTGCTCCTGAATTGTTGCCTAGCAATGCTTTAGGGAATCCTTCTGTAATTTCACAGTATGCAAACCAATATGGAATTCATTGCATGACTGTGCACTCACTGACTTAGGATAGGAGAAAGAATTGACCTTTCTGAGATGGACAATGTCAAAGACTGTAATGCTATGAAAATGATGCTTTGGCACATCTGAGTGGTCTGTGAAGGGAAGAAGTTGTCACTCACTGTAATGATATGGCAGGTGGTAATTGCCGAGCTGACCAAATCCCAAAGGGAAACTTGGCCAAGCTGTCACAATGATTCATAATTTGTATTTTTATTGCGAGAAGATATGTACAATGAACTCAGAAGTAAAGATTCCACCACCACTTTTGGAGATTTTAAATGTTAAATTAAAGCATTTATTAACAAAAGAAAAGAAAACTTAAACATACAGGATTACAGTTACACAGTTAAGTTTAGCCTTACAACATTTCCCAAAAGATTTCTATTTAGCTAGACTCCCAAATAAGCACCCTTTTCCAAGCAACAGTCCAGATAATTCTTAATAAATGAAATATCCAGTAATACTGCACAAGGCACCCGATGTTGCTATAAAGGAGGTATTTCACAGGTCTTCCCTCTCCCTCTCACTTGACAATGGAAACCAAGGCTTTTAACAAAACTTTGCTTACTGGAACAAGCAAGCACTTTTCTGGGGAGGCTAAAGGCTGCTTTTCACAGGTCTGTCTTCACACAACCTATATCTCAAGATCTCACATGACCACTCCTCATACAACTTTCAATCTTCCCTTAAATATATTTTCTCCCCTTTTATCTCTAAACCCTTTGTTCTAAACTTTTTTTTGGAAGTTACCCTTCCCAGAAAATAAAAATCTTTTATGTTGTAATTATGGCCAGCACTTATGGGAAAAATAAACTTAATAACTTTGCCTTATTTATTTACAATTCTTGCTAGTTGTAAAACTTGCTGTTATGCCTCTTTGAAATTCAACAGCTAACAATTCACTCCTCACTTATCTCGTAATGAAACTTCCATTCACACTGTATCTACTGGGATCTTAGCTTGTCCATCTACATTTCAAAATACATTTACACTTAACTCCTTTGATGATTTAAACCTTGCAGTCTGACTATATCCAGCTTAATTAAACTAATCACACACACACAACATAAATGCACAGCCCACACAATCCTGCTTCACAGCATCCCAGAGTAATATTAAGAAAAATGATATTTCCTTTACACTCACTGCAGTCAATACTGACTGGGCCACATCTCTCCCAAATGCCCAAGGCAATGCAAGACATAGACTTGGCAGGCTTCTGACGAATGCAGGGTAATGAGTGTTCGTCAATAATCATATGATAGTCCTGTTGAACCACTCTCTGTGAGGACAATGTGAACACAACTTGCAGCTTTGGGTGCATCTTGATGAGTAATAGGTCACTGCTGATCAGTAAGGGGCATGCGAGGAGACAGGCGACTACCCAGAATGAGATAGAGACTGAGTGAGAAGCGAATTAGATTAATGTGGGAATTCAGTGCATAGGGGAAAGAGGTGTGGTATACATATGAATTATTCTAAGTTAATGAAGTGAATACTTAAATTAAATAATATAAGCAACAATGGCAGGACAAGGTGTTATGTTACAGCTGTGGAATGTGGGGGATTTTGGAGGGCAAGGCGATCCAGGATAAACACGTCTGTAGAAAGTGTGAGCAGCTAGGGGAATTCTGGATCAGGATTATTGATCTGGAAGCTGAACTGCAGATACTGCACAACGTAAGGGAGGGGGACGTTGTTCCAGAAGATGGTCATGCCACTTAGAATAGGGTCGTCTGTTTTGGTCAGCAGTGAGAGACAGGAGGATGTGACCGTCAGTGAGGCAGATAATGAGACTGAGCAGACAGTAGTGGAAGAGCCTCAGACTTTGCAGTTGTCAAACAGATTTGAGATGCTCACAACCTGTGTAAACAAAATCAAGGTCTACAAGGTAGATGAGCAGACTGGCCATGGCTCCATGGTACAGGAATTTGTTCAAGCAGGGAGAGCAAACAGGAATGTAGTGGTAGTACAAGACAGTATAGTGAGGAGAATTGACACTGCTCTCTGCAGCAAGGAGTGAGAGTCCAGAAGGATGTGTTTCTGCTTGGTGTCAGGATTTGGGACATCTCCTCGAGGCTGGAGAGGAATTTACACTGGGAGGGGGAGGGTCCAATTGTCGTGGTCCATGTCAGTTCCAACAACATAGGCAGAACAAGGAAGTAGGTTATGCATAATCAATATGAGAAGCTAGGTACCAAATTAAGAAGACCTCAAAGTTAATGATCTCTGGATTATTAACTGAACCCACATGCAAATTGGCATAGAGCTAATAAGATTAGAGAGATGAATGTGTGGCTCAAAGACTGGTGTGGGAGAAGTGGGTTCTGGTTTTGTGGGGCATTGGCACCGGTACTAGGGAAAGTGGGGGCGATACCGTTGGGATGGTTTACACCTGAACAATGCTGGGACAAGTGTTCTTGCAAATTGCATAACTAGGGAAGTAGAGAGTGTTTTAAACTAAACTTAAAATGTCCTTAGCCACAGGTGAGGTGCCAGAGAATTGGAGGGTAGCTCATGTTGTTCCGTTGTTTAAAAAAGGCTCCAAAAGTAAACCAGGTAATTACAGGCCAGTGAGCCTGACATCAGTAGTAGGTAAATTATTGGAAGGTGTTCTGAGAGATTGGATGAATAATTATTTGGACAGCCAAGGGCTGATTAAGGATAGTCAGCATGGCTTTGTGCATGGTAGGTCGTGTTTAATGAACCTTGTAGGGATTTTCAAGGAGGTTACCAAGAAAGTAGATGAAGGAAAGGCTGCGGATGTTGTCTACATGGACTTTACTAAGACCTTTGACAAGGTCCCACATGGGAGGTTAGTTCAGAAGGTTCAGACACTTGGTATCCATGGTGAGGTTGTAAACTGGATCCAAAATTGGCTTTGTGGGAGAAGACAGAGAGTGGTAGTGGATGATTGCTTCTCAGACTGGAGGTCTGTGACGAGTGGTGTGCCTCAGGGATCTGTGCTGGGACCATTGTTGTTTGTTGTCTATATCAATGATTTGGATGATAATGTGGTGAATTGGATCAGCAAGTTTGCTGATGACACTAAGATTGGAGGCGTTGTGGACAGCAAGGAAGGCTTTCATAGCTTGCAGAGGGATCTGGACCAACTGGAAAAATGGGCCAGAAAATGGCAGATGGGATTTAATGCTGAAAAGTGTGAGGTGTTGCATTTTGGAAGGACAACCAAGGTAGGACATACACAGTAAATGGTAGGGCACTGAGGAGTGCGGAGGAACAAAGGAATCTGGGAGTTCAGATACATAATTCCCTGAAAGTGGCGTCACAGGTAGACAGGGTAGTAAAGAAAGCTTTTGGCATACTGGCCTTCATAAATCAAAGTATTGAGTTTAGGAGTTGGGATGTTATGGTGAGGTTGTATAAGACATTGGTGAGGCCAACTTTGGAATATTGTGTGCAGTTCTGGTCGCCTAACTACAGGAAAGATATCAGTAAGATTGAGAGAGTGCAGAGAAGATTTACTAGGATGTTGCCGGGTCTTAAGGAGTTGAGTTACAGGGAAAGATTAAACAGGCTAGGACTTTATTCCTTGGAGCGTAGAAGAATGAGGGGAGATTTGATAGAAATTTACAAAATTATGAGGGATATAGACAGAGTAAATGCGAGTAGGCTCTTTCCACTTAGGTTAGGAGAGATAAACACAAGAGGACATGGCTTTAGGGTGAAAGGGGAAAGGTTTAGGGGGAACATTAGGGGGAACTTCTTCACTCAAAGAGTGGTGAGAGTGTGGAACGAGCTACCATCTGACGTGGTAAATGCGGGCTCACTCTTAAATTTTAAGAATAAATTGGATAGATACATGGATGGGAGCAGCCTGGAGTGTTATGGACAAGGTGCAGGTCAATGGGATTAGCGGAATAATATTTCTGCACAGACTAGAAGGGCCGAATGGCCTGTTTTCTGTGCTGTAGTGTTCTATGGTTCTAAGGGGGATGAGGATCAAGCTTAAGTAAATGTGGTCAAGGGGTAGATTCTAGGCAGGAGATCATAATAGTAAAATGGGAGATGAGGGTCATTGAAGAGCAGGAAGGAGCAGAGAGATAAAACCTAAGAATATACCAATAGTCAAGACTAGATATTACAAAGATAACAAAAAGACAAAACTAGCATTCATAACAAAGTAAGTATATATGATCTGATAGCCATTTTGGAGACATGGCTACAGGATGACAAGGATTGGGTCCTGACTATTGAGAGGTATATGACATTCAAGAAGAATAAGAAGCTAGGTAAAAGTGGAGGTGTAGTACTGTTTATCAAGGATGGCATTGGTGCAGCAGTTAGAGATGACCTTGCTTCAGGAGATCAGGGAGGTGGTGGTGAAGTAGTGTCACTATACTAGTAATCCAGAGACCCAGGGTAATGCTCTGGGGACCGGGGCTTGAATCCCACCATGGCAGATGGTGAAATTTGAATTCAATAATATCTGGAATTAATTGACCATGAAATCATTGTTAATTGTTGTAAAAACCCACCTGGTTCATTAATGTCCTTTAGGGAAGGAAATCTGCCATCCTTACCTGGCCTGGCCTCCATGTGACTCCAGCTCTGCAGTAATGTGGTTGACTCTGAAATGGCCTAGCAAGCCACTCAGTTTTATCAAACAGCTGAAAAGCCAGTAAAAAGGAATAAAACAGACCACCCGGCATTGACCTAGGCACCGGAAACAACATTGGCAAACCCAGCCCTGTTGACCCTACAAAGTCCTTCTTACTAACGCCTGGGGGCTTGTGCCAAAATTGGGAGAGCTGCCCAAGAGACTAGTCAAGCAACAGCTTGAAATCATGACTTACAGATCATTTCCCAGACACCACCATCACCATTCCTGGGTATGTCCTGTCCAACCGGTGGGACAGGCTCAGTAGAGGTGGTGGCACAGTGGTCTACAGTCAGGAGGTAGTTACCCTGGGTGCCCTCAACATGGACTCCGACCCCCATGAAGTCTCATGGCATCATTTTCTTTTAAATTTTCAGGAAAGATTTTCTGGTATAGTCTAAGGGGAATGATGTCACTCTGTGCTTCGGTATCAAGCTTCAGTTTCAGATTTATGATTGTTGGCTTATTCCTCACTTTCTTCCTGATGTGAATCATTGTGCAATTTTTTTTTTCTCTGGGGAACTGTCATATCCAGACTTTTCCTGTAGGTGTATGGTTTCTATGCCTATTGTGTCCTGAAACTCATTGGCATTTTCCAGCGTATAGATGTTTGGTTTCTCTTCTTTCTCATCATCCTGTTGCTCTGCCTCTGGTAACTCCTTTACCATCTTTTTTCTTTGTTCTGCACATCTTGTCCCAGCGATTGGGCTTTCCACAAGTTCTGCAGTTTGATCCGATTGCAGGACATTTTCTTATGTCTGTCAATTCAGATGATCATCCACAGCCCCTGCACACCTTTCTCTCCATCTGGTGTGCATTCTTTTATTGCTGATCCACGGCATCAAATCTGCTACCTTTCCCTTGACTTATCTGAATGCTGGGCATTTGTGTATTCAGCGAATTCATCTGTCTACTCATGGCTTCATGTGCTCCAGCAGTGTCAACAGCCTGCAATATTGTGAGCATGCCTTTTCCAATGAGTTTTTTGCACATCAGAGCCCCAAATGAGCTAATATACCATTCAATTATTCGAATTTACATTTGCTGTCTACATTTTTCAATCTTGCTAAGAAATAGTCAATGGGCTCACCTGGCTCCTGGCTCAAGATTTGAAATTCATATTGGTGGATCCATGATTTTACTTTCGCTGAAGGTGTGTGCTGAACTTGTCAAAAATTTTGTCTGTGGTTTTACTGTCATCCTCACTCATCTGTCAGTTATTGGGAGATAAAACTGCATAAAAAATGTTTCCTCGTGTCTCTTCTGGTTCTTTTGCCAACTTTGAATCTGTGTGCCCTGGTTACAGAACTTTCTGCTATTGGGAACGGTTTCTCTTTATTCATTCTTTTAAACCATGAATGAGTTTGAACACCTTTATCAAATCTCCTCTTAAGCTTCTCTGCTCTAAGAATAACCCTAGCTTTGGAAGTCTCCCCGCACAACTGAAATGGTACCATTAGTTTATCATAATATTTTGCGCTGGTAGGTTACAACACCTCCTTTCTTCCCTCCTACTCTAGTTTTCCCTCTAATGCAATACTTCCGTTCAGGCTTCTCCTTTTAAGACTAACTCAACAGATTGAGAGCTATTGGGCCCCAGCTCCTGTTGGGCCCCAGCTCCTGTATCTTTGGACTTTTTGTCCAGCAGTGCCTCTGCGTAACTGACACTAGCTGTTATCTACATTACCACTTCCTCAATCTCACTGTTTCTCAGAATCACAGAATTTTAACAGCACAGAAGGAAGCCATTTGGCCTATCATGTCTGCACCAGCTCCCCAAATGAGCTTTACAACTCAGTGCCATTCTCCTGCCTTTACCCTGTAACCCTGCGTATTGTTTCTATTTAAATAATCACCTAACGCCCTCTTGAATGCCTTGATTGAACCTGCCTCCACCACACTTCCAGGCAGTGCATTCCAGACTTGAACCACTCATTGCATGAAAAAGTTTTTTCACACATCTCATTTGCTTCTTTTGCAAATCACTTTAAATCTGTGCCCTCTTGTTCTCGATCTTTTTATGAGTGGGAACAGTTTCTCCCTATCTACTCTGTCCAGTCCCCTCATGATTTTGAACACCTCTATCAAATCTCCTCTTAACCTTCTCCTTTCCAAGGAGAACAGTCCTAACTTCTCCAATTTATCTTCGTAACTGAAGTTTCTCTTTCCTGGAACAATTTTTGTAAACCTCTTCTGCACTCTCCCCAATGCCTTCACATCCTTCTTAAAATTTGGTGCCCAGAACTGTACAATATTCCAGCTGAAGTCCAACTAGTGTCCTATACAAGTTCAGCATAACCTCCTTGCTTTTGTATTCTAAGTCCCTATTAATAAAGCCCATGATACTGTATGCTTTATTAACTGCTCTCTCCACCTATCCTGCCACCATTAATGACTTATGCACATATACACCCTGACCCCTCTGCTCCTGCACACTCTTTAGAGTTGTACCCCTTATTTTATATTGTCTCTCCATGAGCTTGCTATCAAAATGAATCACCACACACTTTTCCGCATTGAACATCATCTGCCATGTATCTGCCCTCTCCATCAACTTGTTTATGTCCTTTTGAAGTCCTACACTGTCCTCCTCACAGTTTACAATGCTTCAAGTTTTGAATAATCTGCAAACATTGAAATTGTCCCCTGCACATCAAGATCTAGATTGTATATATGTATCAGGAAAAGCAAGTGTCCCGATACCGGCCCTAGAGAACTCCACTACAAACCTTCCTCCAGCTTGAAAAATATCCATTAACCATTACTCACTGTTTCCTATTACTCAGCCATTTTGTACCCATGTTGCTACTGTCTCTTTTATTCCATGAGCTATAGTTTTTCTCATAAGCCTGTTGTGTAGCATTGCATCGAATGCCTTTTGGAAGTTCAAGTACACCACATCAACAGCATTACCCTCATCGACCTTCTCTGTTACCTCTTCAAAAAACTCCAGCAAGTTAGTTAAACACAATTTTCTCTTAAGAAATCCATGCTGGCCCTTGTTAATCAACCCACATTTTTCCATGTGACTATTAATTCTATCCCGAATAATTGTTCCTAGAAGCTTTCCCACCACTGAAGTTAAACTGACTGGTCTGTAATTGCTGGGCTTATCCTTACAATGTTTTTAGAACAAGGGTGTAATTTTTGCAATTCTCCAGTCCTCTGGCACCTCCTGAGTCTAGGGAAGACTGAAAGATTATGGCCAATGCCCCTGCAATTTCAACTTTCACTTACTTCAATATCTTTGGATGTATCTCATCTGGTCCCGGTGCCTTTTCAAATTTAAGTACCAACAGTTTATCCAATACCTCCTCCTTATCAATTTTGAACCCTTCTAGTGACAAAGTTTCCTCCTTTGCTACCATGGCCTGGGTGGCATCTGCTTCCTTGGTCAAGACAGATGCAAAGTATTTATTTAAAACCTCATCCATGCCCCTGCTTCCATGTATAAATCCACTGTTTGGTCCCTAATCAGCCCTACTCCTCCTTTTATCACCCTTTTACTATTTCTGTGCCTATAGAAAACTTTGGGATTCCCCTTTATGTTGGCTGCACATCTTTGCTTCTCTCCTCTGAACCTTCTGTATTCTGTTTGCTTCTCAATTATATTTCCTACCTGACACCTGTCATAAGCACACATTTTCTTCTTTATCTTAATTTCTAACTCCCTCTTCATCCAGGGAGCTCTGGATTTGTTTGCCCTACCTTTCCCTTTTGAGGGAATATACATTGACTGTGCCCGAGCCATTTCTGCTTTGAAGGTAGCCCATTGTTCAGTTACAGTTTTTCCTGCCAACCTTTGGTTCCAGTCTATCCGGCCCAGCTCCGTTCTTGCCCCATTGATGTTGGTTCTCCACCAGCTAATTATTCTTACTCTGGATTGCCCATTGTCCTTTTCTACCACCGTCCTAAACCGTATGATACAATGATCACTATTTCCTAAATGTTCCCCCACTGACACATGATCTACTTGCCCCACCTCATTTCCAAGAACCAGGTCTAGCAGTGCCTCCTTTCTCGTTAGACTGGACACATACTGCTGTAGAAAATTCTTCTGAACACACTAGGAATTCTTGCCCCTCTCTGCCCTTTGCGCTATCACTATCCCACCCTATATTTGGGTAATTAAAGTCCCCCATTATAACTACTCTATAATGTTTGTACCTATGTGTAATTTCCCTGCAGATTTGTTCCTCTACATCCTTTCTACTAGTTGGTGGTCTGTAGATTACACCAAGCAATGTAATTGCACCCTCTTTGAACCTTAGCTCTAGCTTAAATTGATTCTGTCCTTGAACCCTCTGGGACATCCTCTTTCTCCAGCACTGCAATGCTCTCCTTAACCAATACAGTCATCCCTCCTTTCTTCCTGTCCCTATCTTTCCTGAACACTTTGTACCCAAGAATATTTAACACCTAGTTCCCCCCCCTTCCTTGAGCCAGGTCTCTGTTATCATAATTCCATATGGCACTCTGTGCCTGTAACTAATCAATCTTATTTACTATATTCCATGCACTCACATTTATGCAGCATAACCCTGATTTAGACTTCATTACTTTTTCCCTTACTCCAACTCTACCTATTAACTTACTATTCTCTATTCTCATGCTATCTGTCTCTCCCAGTATTTTGTGCACCTTGGTATTACTCTCTACTATTCTCTCCTGGTTCCCACACCCCTGCTGAGTTGTTTAAAGCCCTCCCGACAGCACTAGCAAAACCCTGTAAGGAGTTCAGTCCCAGCTTTGTTCAGATGCAACCCATTTGGCTTGTACAGGTGCCATCCTCCCCAGAGCCGGTCCCAGTGTCCCAGAAATCTAAAGCTCTCCATCCTGTACCAGCTTTCCAGCCTCGCATTCATCTACCTTATTCTCCTATTTCTGTACTCACTTGCATGTGACACTGGGAACAATCCAGAGATTACTACTTTTGAGGTCCTGCTTGCCAATTTTTGACCTGGCTCCCTAAATTCTGTCTACAGGACCACATCCCTCTTCCTACCTAAGTCATTAGTACCATCATGGACCATGAGGTCTGGCTGTTCACACTCCTCCAGAAGAATGTCCTGTAGTCGCACTGTGACATCCTTGACCCTGGTACCAGGGAGGCAAAGTACCATCCTGGAGTCATGCCTATAGCACAGAAATGCCTGTCTGTTCCCCTAACCAAAAAATCCACTATCAATATTGCTCTTCCTTTCTTCTTCCTCCCCTCCTGTACAACTGAGCTGCTCATGGTGCCATCAACCTGGCTCTGACTGCACTCCTCTGAGGAACCAGCGTCCTCACCAGTATCCAAAATGGAAAACCAATTAGCAAGAGGAACCCCAGGGGACTCCTGCACTACCTGCCTCATTCTCTTGGACTGCCTGGCAGTCACACACTCGCTTTCTGCCTCCATGTTCCTAACCTGCGGTGTGACCACCTCTCTGAACATGCTATCCATGTAGCTGTCAACCTCATGGTTGCGCCATAGTGACTTGATCCGCCGCTGGAGCTCCGAAACCTGGAGCCCAAGTTTCTGCAGCTGGCCGCACTTCCTGCACATGTGGTTGTCTAGGACACCTGTAGCATCTACAGCTTCCCATATATTATAGAACACATTCCATATGATCGAGCTCCCCTGCCTGTCTTAACTTTACTTCCCTTATGTTAACTTTATTTTACTTTGGTTTACTAATATTACTTCACTCGCCCTGACTTCCCCTTATTCCTAGTGTTTCTTACTCAAATCCAAGCCTCTTTAAAAATCATATGCTTTTCTAATTTACAGCTATTGAAAGACACTCCCTAACACAGTTTCTTAACAACTGAAGAACTTTAGGTTTTCCTGTAATGTCACTGTTCGATTTTTTTTCAAACTCAGCTCCGAAGATTAGGTTTACACCCAGGTCCGTTTTTGCTCAGCTCCTCCAGTTCCTTACTTAGAATAATTCGTATGCACACCACTCTTTCCCGCCGCCGCCGCCGCCACCCCCCCCCCCCCCCCCCCCCCCCGCCAACATGCACCGAAATCCCACGTGAATCTAATCCACTACTCACTTGGTCTCCATCTCACTTCGGCATAGTCGCCTGTCTCCTCATGCGCCCCTTACTGATCCTTATTGATTCAGTTATTTGATTGTATTTTTTAACTTCTTACAGTCCTGTTTTTTTTAATTCTTTCTCGGGACATGGGTGTTGCTGGCAAGGCCAGCATTTGTTGCCCATCTCTAATTGCCATTGAACTGAATGGCTTGCTAGGCCATTTCAGCAGTCAGTTAAGAGTCAACCACATTGCTGTGGGTCTGGAGTCACATGTATGCCAGGGTGGCAGATTTCCAGGTGGATTTTCTTTTACAAAAATTGATAATAGTTGTCATGGTCACCATCGCTGAGACTAGCTTTCAATTCCAGATTTATTAACTGAATTTAAATTTCACCAGCTGCCGTAATGGGATTTCAACCCATATTCTCAGAGCGTCAGTCTGGGCATCTGGATTACCGGACTGTGACATTACCACTCCCTCACAGTCTCCCCCTAAAGACCTACTTGCCCTTGTGACTGTCTTTGCAACGGTAGTTTGCAAAACTACGCCTTTTTATTTCCCTTTGTCATTTTTCTTCTTATTGTTACTAAAGATGTTGATCTGCATAGTATGTGTCCTAACTCACTCAGTGGGTCAGCTTGCCCAATCAAATCTCCAACTTTTAGGGATCTGCTACCCTGGTCAAGGTCTGCTCCTCTTAAATTGAAGTTACTTAATGTGTTTTTTTGAGCAGTTAATTTCGATTTGGCTGTGCTATTGGCATTGCTTAATTTGGAATCTGAGATTATGGGATTTTCTTTACTTCTTTAAATAATATTGAAATATGAGGAGCAGTCTATCTCATTTTAAGGAAGGAAAGGAAGACATTAAAATTTTGCTATTAAAACAGAATGTAATGTTTGTAAGATCTGGTTTGCAGCATATGCTGTTTTTTGCAAATACATAATACTGTAATTATAAATCTGGAAACCCCAAATAAAAACAACAGGCATGTCTGGCAATGTACAGCAAGTCAATTAGCATACGAGAGGGAAAGATGGATTCACCTTTTGATCATGATTGGAACTTTTTCATTTTGTTGTGTTGACAGATCACACCCAAAACACAAGCCTGTTTTTCTCTGACATATACTGATTGACCTATAATACATGTCCATGATTAAAATTAAGGCACGCTCAATTATTGTAAAATATTGTGGATATTCCAAATTCTGAAGGATTTTTATTTGTCTTGCGATGCCTTGTATAAGACAATGCAGTCATTTGAAAATAGAGCTCTATTTTTAAACAACAGGTGCAAAGGTGATCTCTCAGTTGATATTGAAACTGTAAAATCCCAGCACCTGCTGCATTTTGAGTAAATTGCCTGAGAATCTCATCACCAGACTGTCAATCATTGTTAAAACTGATAAAAGATTGGGACAGTTCTTTTAGTTGCTTCTTACTGCCTGGATTGAATTCCCTGTAGGAACTATGTGGATATGAAATTCAGATGAGAATGGAAGCCAGAAGCCCTCAGAGTGGGGGAGCGTGCCACCAGCCACTTCCAGCATGGCTCTTGTGGTGTCCCATGCGGAGAAGGGCACTCATGGGGGAATTCCCAGGGAGCAACAAAAGCCTCCCAACTGGTGCTGTTATGATGTCACCCCTCAGTCCTACCAGCTGATTTGCAAATTTGGAACATGGAGGTTCATTCAATGTGTCTGTTGGACAGGTACCAAAGAATATGCAGTCAGCTGCACAAAGAGGCCCAGAAATAGTGCTATTAACAGAGACAGGCACCCAACTTGCAGGTAAGATCTTTAGAATAACCTATGTTCTTGCAAAGTGGTGTGGAGTGTATTTGGAGGTGCTGGGGTAAGTTCCTGCTTTTGGCAGGGGGTGTTGCTATATCTTCACAAGGGAGGGCAATGAAGGGTTACGGGGAAAAGGCAGGAGATTGGCACTAAGTTAAAATGCTCAGAGAGCTGGTACAGACGTGATGGGCCAAATAGCTTCCTCCTACACTAACAATTCTGTGATTTGGTGACATGTCCATACAAAGGTTGCAAAAGGTATGGGAGCTGCAGTTGCAGTGCCTCTGGGCCTGCAACATAATTGTTAGATGGAGCAGAGGATGCATAGAGGGCAAGCTCTGCATGATGCCCTCCTCCAGATTGGAGCTGGGCTCCTCCAGGCTCCTTGGCAGAGATAGAAGACTGTCAGGCAGGTCAACTAATGCACCCAGTATTTCCATCTGTATGCCCATCAGTATTTTCCTATATGCCTTCCCATCAAAGTCTCCATCTGAGTCCTTTGTAGCAGAAATTATCTGTGACTTTGCTGTTCAGTGAGCTGGTACACAAACTACCCCTTCTCCCTGGTTGCAACCCATTTGTGTCCATTGACTTACCATATGCAGATCTCAACTCCATACTAAGCTCTAAGATATGTGCAGTGCCAGTACCTCTTTTGGTGGCTGCAAGTGTGGTCAAGTGCTGGGGCTTTTCATCAGTGTTGTTGCTCTGTCTTTATTTCTTTGTTGTGCTGTACCTGGGCAAGCAGCAGTTCATGTGAGTCTGAAAGCAGGAAATCAGAATAGGGTAGGTTTGTGTGAGGAAAGGGAGATGGAGTGGAAAGCAAGAGATCCATGAAGAGCAAGAGGTCTATGGTCACATCATTTGCAGCTTGTTCATCAGTGTTCCAGCTAACCTATGTGGGTACATGGCCACAAGCCTTGTTTTATAATAAATACCATGCGTGTGCAACCATGCATAAAAATTTAAAGGAACTGCTCATTGAAAAAGCTGGCCATGCACAATGACAGCATTTCAAAGGAAACGTTGTTCATCTTGCCAATAGCAGGATTAGGGTGAGCTAGGAGTTGAGCAAGGGCAAAAGACGGCAACAAACCATCATTCTCAATGTTCTCAGTGACGCCAAATGCCATGGGTTCTGTTGCAGCCAGCCCCATTATGTGGGGAACCATCTCCTCTGTAAGCTTTGGAAAAGGTGGCCATGAGTTCAGTTCTGCGCTGTTCCCTCCTATTATGTACTAGCTTTCCTGCAAGATAGAGGCAAAAGTGTCAGTGATTATGTTGCACTGTGATTGGATGATGTATCTGGTGTAGCTAACTAGCTAGAGGAATGTGGAAGCAGCAGGAACTGGGTGTGTTGCTGGAATGTGTGTGAAAGTGACATGGAGGACTTAGATGTTAGGCATGAGTCCTGAGTGCTAGGGACTGCTGAAGATTGCATGATGAGGATATGGTGCATTGAGCATTCTGAGAGGTTGGTAGATTGGTGGGCATAATCCTAGAATGGTCACAGCGCAGAAGAATATTTGATCCCTGCCGGCTCTCTGAAAGATCAAATCGCTTAGTCCCAATCGCCCGCCTTTTCCCTGAAGCCCTGCAAATTCTCTCTTTTCAGATTCTTTCTCTTCAAATAATTATCCAATTCCCTGTGGAAAGCTTTGATTGAATGCTTCTCTATGGCCAGACAGTGCATTCCACATCTTAACCACTCGCTGCATCCAAAGGTGTTTCCTCATGTCACCATTGCTTCTTTTGCTAATCACCTTAAATCATTGGGCGGAATTCTCCCATCCGGGACTAAGTCCCTTGGCGGGGATGGGGAATGTTAACCACTGCAAAGGCTAACAGGAAATCCTGTGGAATCTTGCATCTCGGCATCATTAATTATATGGTCAGGGGCTTCCTGACATCTAGCATGGCATGGTGGGCTGAATGGTGCACACCCCGCCATCATTTCTGGTCAACATGTTTAGAAAGCGCCTGGACATCCAACTTACTGTCATTTCCTATTCAGACGCCAGGAAGGGGAAAAGGAGGTCCAGCACTTAAGTTCAGTTTTGCCTCCCTGTGCATCCTCCTCGACCATGTGGAGGTCAGGAGGAGTGTTCTGTACCCAGCTGATGGGGGAGGAGGCTGAGCTGGGAAACCAACCCTGCATGGGCGCAGGTCACTGATGCTGTCGTGCTCAGGCTGTTCAGCGCAGGTCAGCCATACAATGTCGGAAAAGGACAAACAACCTCATCCACTCCACCAGGGTAAGTGAAGCTTCAGTTGTTTACACTAACCACAACAAACAAATGAATGTCAGGGTACCTGATGATAATGGCATAAAGTCATGCCTCATAGCCCCACTGCAGTGCATCCACTCTGCGGTGGAGTGACCACTGTGCCTGCTTCACACTTTCACATGGAGAGACCAATGCTTCATGGAAGGATGGGGTGGGGGGGGGGGGGGGGGGTGCAGGGTGGGTGGAAATGGTCTCAGGCACAGAGGGCACCAGCAAACTCCGCAAATGAGATGCCTCTTGAGCCTTATCCTTGCATGTGGATGGGCTCAGCGCCATGTGAGCTGGTCCACAACCCTTCTGGACTACTTGCAGAGCATTAACGTCATGCTAAAAAATGAGTGGAATCTCTATGTGTGGAAGTATGAGAAATGAACATGAAATTGCTATGTACAAATGGAAGCAACATACAATTCCTCTCAAACTCATATTTTCAGTTGTATTTGAGCAGGAGAAGTTGAGGCACAACCAAAGAGAATGTGAGAAGACAGGAGGGGGGTGCCCACGTCAGAAGGTTCTCATGGAGTTTGAAGACAGGGCAGCCCAGCTGGCAGGTGTAGAACGGAATTGGGCAATTGGTGATGGGAAGCTTTGATTTGTCACCTGCAAATTTCCCAGTCATGCCACCACATTTAATTCCAAATGACTCATATATATAACAAACAGCAAGGGACCCAACACTGAGCCCTGTGGAATGCCACTGGAAACCATTTTCCATTCGCAAAAACATCCATCAACTATTACCCTTTGTTTCTGTTGCTGAGCCAATTTTGGATCCAATTCGCCACATTCCCCTGTATCCCAGGGGCTTTTAGCTTCCTGACCAGTCTGCCATGTGGGACCATGTGAAGTGCCTCATTAAAATCCATGTAGACAACATCCGCTGCACTACCCTCATTAATCCTCCTTGTTAGTTCCTCAAAAATTTGATTAAATTAGAAAGACATGACCTTCCCCTAACAAAACCATGCTGACTATCCCTGATTAATCCATTCCTTTCCAAGTGACAATTTATCCTGTCTATCAAACTGATGCATTCACCTTTTCAACGTTATTGGCTAGACACATTGTTCTATTAAATTGCTCATTGCCTTTGTTTGCTGCACTCCTTGCATTCAAATAAACAGGTTTTAAATTTGTCAAATTCCTGCATTGCAAACCTTTTAACTTTTGCTTCTTCTGTCTTGCATAATCACTCACTAATTTTCTGTCTCCTGCGCACTGCTCTGAGTTTGTCCTATCTGAATCTGCCCTTAGGTTCCCTTCTCCCTACAAATCTAGTTTAAACCCTCTCCAACAACACTAGTAAATCTCCCTTCAAGAACATTTGTCCCAGTCCTAGTCATTAAATAAAACGTTGTCTTTGTCTCTGCATGTGTTAGATTCTAAATAGAGAAATGGACACCTTAAAACTAAGCAGGGTTTTTGTAGTTTTTTTTTAATTCGTTCATGGGATGTGGGCATTGCTGGCTAGGCCAGAATTTATTGCCCAGCCCTAGATGTCCTTGAGAAGGTGGTGGTGAGCTGCCTTCTTGAACTGCCGCAGTCCATGTGGTGTAGGTACACCCGCAGTGCTGTTAGGGAGGGAGTTCCAGAATTTTGTCCCAGTGACAATGAAGAAACAGCAATATATTTCCAACTCAAGATGGTGAGTGGCTTGGAGGGGAACTTCCAGGTGGTGATGCCCTTGCCCTTCTAGACGGTAGTGGTTGTTGGGTTGAAAGGTGCTTTCTAAGGAGCTTTGGTAAATTCCAGCAGCGCATCTTGTAGATGGTACACACTGCTATTGCATCAGTGGTGGAGGGAGTGAATGATTGTGGATGTTGTGCCAATCGAGCGGACTGCTTTTTCCTGGATGGTGTCGAGCTCCTTGAGTTGTTAGAGCTGCACTCATCCAAGCAAGTGGGGAGTATTCCACCACACTCCTGACTTGTAGATTATGGACAGACTTTAGTGAGTCAGGAGGTGAGTTACTCACTGCAAGATTCCTAGCCTCTGACCTGCTCTTCTAAGCACAACATTTAAATGGCTAGTCCAGTTCAGTTTCTTTTCAATGGTAACCCCCCAAGATGTTGATAGTGTTTCAGTGATGGTAATGTCATTGAATGTGGAGGGGCGATGGTTAATTTCCTTCCTTTGTGCTAGGTATGACTCCAGCCAGCAGAGAGTTTTTCCCCTGATTCCCATTGACTCCAGTTTTGCTCGGGCTCCTTGAAGCCACATTCAGTCAAATGCTGCCTTAATGTCAAGGGCAAGTGACTCTCACCTTACTTCTGGACTTCAGCTCTTTTGTCTATGTTTGCACTGGAGTTAACAAGTTAACATATTGAAATCAAATCCAACGTTTTATTTTCATTCAGTAAATATTGTGGATTTTTTAATCACATTTTATGTAACTGCCAAGGACCCTCATTAATTTGATTTTATAATTTGTATTGTGCACCATCTCCAAGAAGTGACAATTAATGAGGGCCTGTGCTTTACGGAAGGAGAGGCCCTTTAAAGGGCTAAATATGGTAGTTTAATTTGAAGCACAACTGTATGGGATACATAGAACACTGAATATGCAAAGGAAATTGACTGTAACTTCTTTGTCCTGCACTAATCAGAATCACAGTTAATGTTACACTTATTGGTCAGTTATTGACCGGAAAAGGTTCGGGTGTCTACTCATATTAGCAGCATATTTTGTAAATACAAAAGATTACAAAGTCATAGCTATCCAAGACTAAAAGACCTTTAAGATCAATATCTGTTTTACAAAGAAATTTCCTGGAAGTTATGATTGGTGTTAATTAATTTCAATTGTCCCAATCATAAGGCCAATATTATTATGCCTGTCACGTACTGCTACAAACTATAGCCTTAAGGTCATAAGGCTGCTCCTCTCTCATGGAGCAGAGGACAAGATAATGCAATGGGCAAGGGAGTACTGATTATGATGAAATACAACATAATTGTTCATGGTCCCAAAAGATTAAATAATGTTCAGATTTACTAATTAAGTTTCAAAACTGAAAGTCAGGTCATTCAGTAGCATTAAGAAGTCAGCTGGTGTATAATGAGAGGAAGTGTGAAATTATCCACTTTAGTTGGAGGAATGGAAAGCAGAATATTTCATAAAAGGTGAAAGAGTAGTGAATGTTGGGATTGAGAGCGATTTGTACACAAATCACAGAAAGTTAATGTGCAGGTACAGTAAGCTATTCAGTAGGAAAATGGTAAGTTTGCCTTTATTCCAAATATGGTAAATAGAGTAAGGAAGTCATGTTGCAATTATATAGGGACCTGGCATGACTACATCTGGAATACCGTTTACAGGTTTAGTCTCCTTACCTAAGGAACGATGTATTTGTCTTGGGTGGGTGGGGTGGTGGTGGTGGTGGGGGGTAGGGGGGTGGTGGGGGGGATGCACTGAAGATTCACCAAATTGATTTCTGGACTAATGGCCTGTCCTATGAGGAGAGATTGAGACCCTATGGTCTCTGATGTTTAGAAGAATGAGACAAGATCTCATTTGAAACATATAATATTCTTAGAGGGTTTGACAGGGTGGATGCTAAAAGGCTGTTTTCCCTGGCTAGACAGTCTGGATTTAGGTGTCATGGTCCAAGTTAAGGGTTAAGACTGAAATGTAAAGAAATTTTAAATCTTCCGAATTCTCTTTGCCAGAGGATTGTGGATGCTCAATAGATGGGCATATTCGAGACTGAGATTCTGTTATTGTGGGTTTATCCATTATTCATAAAACACATTCTTGGTTATTTACAAGTCAATTTTCATCTCAGTACTCTACACAAGTTTGTGATTCTGCTTCCCACCAGATCTTAGTTACTTAATCCTGTGACATTGCATCATAGTTACATCAGTATCAGGTGTTCCTGATATTATTCTACATCTCCCCCAAGTCTTTATCCCAACCATTTAGATACTCCTAAATCTCCCTTCAAAACTTCAGACTTCACAGGGTTAGTCTCTGCGGTGCCTTGATCAATCTCTCTGATCTGGTCCTCATTTTATTTTGTGGTTGAAGACGAACTGCACTTTCTTGTTGTTCAATAGGAGTGTCTTCTACCTGAGTAGTTCTAGATTTTCTACTTGCTTCTAGTTCCTTATCTTCATCCAGACTTAAATAGTATCCCAAGGTTCCATTTGTTTCCTTCCCGAGGCTCTTCAGTTTCTTCTGATATTGCCCTTGTCTGTTTCAGTTTTATAAGATCTTGGCTGTGAAGCTCTTTCTATTACAATGCCTTCTTTCTGTTGATCCCGTATCCACACTCTCTCCCTGGGCAGTAGCACTTTCAAGTCTCGTGCTCTGTGCCTGAAGTTGAAACTATGAGCTTGACTGTCTCTTTGTTGCTTCTCATGCTTCCTAACTCTCTCATGATCATCTGAGATGGTGTTAAGTTGTAGTGTTTGTTGTGGAGCTGGAAATTGTTCTTGCAGCATCTTCCCATTAATAGTCCTGATTGTGAAAACCCATTAGTTAATGGTGAGGTTTTGTAGTTAAGAAGGGCTAATTTAATATCTTCTTTTTAATATATTCTTTGATTGTTCAAACTCCTCTTTTAGCTTATCGTTCAACTGAGGATATTTAGGTGAACTAGTCACATACATGAAACTATATTCCTGTGTAATGTTATGGAACAGTTTGTTAGCAAACTGAGGACGGCTGTCTGACACCACAGTGTCCAGAATCCCATGTGATGTAATGCCTGCCTCTGCCACGATGCTGTGCAGTCTACTCACTTCAAACCATCTGGAGTAGTAATCAATGAGGATGATGAATTGCCTTTGAACTCAAACCCATTCCCGGGCGCTACCTTGGCCTTAAAGGGAAAATGGGGGGTGCCAGTGGTTTGCTCTGCTGTTGGCTATTCATTGCACATGTAAAGCAATTTGTGATTAACTCTTCAATGGAGTGACTGATGCCTGGCCATCAGACTCTCTGCTGCGTCTTGCATTTGAAACAAAACAGATGAACTGAGAGTGCAAATAGAAATAAATAAGTACAATCTGATAGCCATTACAGAGACATTGGGCGGAATCAGTGGCATGCTCGGTGGCATGCGGTGACAATATGGTGGGAAGGCCAAAAATTGGTTTCACGATGTTGTTAAACTAATTTGCAACCGTCCGCTCAGCCCATTGATGTGGGCCGCGTTTCCTGCCATCGGATGTCAGGAACCTCATTGTAATACATCTGCATATCATTATAAAGCTAGCTCACCGGATTCACCCCACATCCCTCCGCTAGATCATCCAATCACACGGACGTGTTTCACATCAGCATATAAAAGACAAGCACTTGGCAGGCTGAACTTTGAGCGGCACTCGGAGGTGACAGTAACGTTGCGGAGCGCTCACGAGGGACGCCTGTCAGACTTCAAAGTTGAGGCACGATGGAGGGGGAAAAGGTTGCCCTGCAGTTGAGGCAACTTTGAGGCGGGGAGGGCAAAGGGTCCCCTGCAGTTGAAGGCAGCACACAAGCACATATGGGTGTGGTGGGCGAGGGAAGTGGCCAAGCATTAGGGTCACCTTGTGCATTCCTCTGCAGCTGGGACAGTTCAGGCACAGCCACATTGATATGACTGAAGTCATGCCTCTAGCTTATCTGCCCACTCAAGCAATGCAGCGGCATCAAAATGCTACCATGTGCACTAGAACTCTTCACCCCTCAGATACAGACTGCAAACTAAAGAGCATTTTAGTGGAGTACAGAACAGTTGGATGACTAGGCATGTCATACAATCTCCTTGCTAAAGCTGGCTATGGAGCACTTACCGGTGGAGGCACTCATGGCCCCTTGCAATGTTATCATCCTGGTTTGGATCAGTCTTCCCCATGGTTCAAGCTAACAGTGCAGCTTTGCATTGTGGCTTAGACCTGAGAGCTCAGCATGCAGTCCAATGGGCAAAGCTGGCGCCAGTTGGTCAAGTGGAGCGGGGCAGAGGAAGGTGGGGTTTTGGGCAACCGTGCAGCGCACTTTTCTCTGGCCATCCAAGTGATGGCCAGCATTCTCCAGTATGCGTTAAGGGGCCTCCAGACTTAACCAAGAAAGGTTCTTAGTACACCCAAGCTAACCCATGAGTCTCTCAATTTCATCCTGTAGGAGGAGTACATCAGGATCATGGAGCCTGGTGAATTAGCTGTATGCCTCATGGCGTACAGAGAGCGAAGATGATAGAGAAGAGAGTGACTGAGGCACCTGGCTGTGCAGAGGGAGGAGCAGCCCCCTCTGAAGGAAAAGGCAGCTGGGACTCCTTCACATGCCACTGAAGAGCCACAGCTAACTAGACCCAGGATCTATAGTCTTTCATTCCTGCAGATGACCAAGAACCAGTGTCACTGAAGATTGCGCATGTCTAGGGAACTGTTCAGTCACATCTGCCAGCTGCTTTAGGATTTGGTGCCATGTGGACATGGAGGGCATCCACTGCCAGTGGCTGTGAAAGTGACCATGGTGCTCAATTTCTACACCAGTGGCTCCTTTCAGGGCTCCACAGATGACCTCTGTGGGTTATCATAAGCCTCCATCCACAAAAGCATCCATGAGGTGATGGATTCCATCTTCACAAGGGCATACAACTTTGTGTATTTTGCCTGGGACCCGTAGAGCCAGGATGCAAGAGCGTTTGGATTTGCCCAGATCTTGGGTTTCCCACAGGTGCAGGGTGCCATCGACTGCACTCACGTGGTGCCCAGATTTTCGTGGCAACAAGTGATCAACTATGTAAACCGCAAGGGTTTCCATTCACTGAATGTGCAACTGGTGTGCAACCACCACAAACGCACCCTGCAGGTCTATGCACGGTTTCCAGGGAGTGTGCATGACTCCTACATTCTTAATCGGTCACAGATCTCTAACATCTTCCAGGGCCCACAGAGGCTGCAGGGATGACTCTTCGTGGACAAGGCTACCTGCAGAGGATGTGGCTGATGAGACCCATGCAGCAGCCACAGACTGCAGCAGAGCGAAGGTATAATGAGGCTCATGCTGCAACTCGCAACTTGGTGGAGCAAATCATTGGGATGCTGAAAATGAAGTTCTGGTGCCAGGACTAGTCTGGTGGAGCCCTGCATTATAGTCCACAGAGGATCCTGCTGCGCCCTTTACAACCTGGTGCTACAACAGGGAGAGGAGCTGGCTGAGGAGGAGCTGGAGGCCTCCTCCAATGAGAAGGGCGTCAATGGTAATGGGGGCGAGGAGGTCCTTGAAGGTGACAATGATGGCAATGAGGCCCTCGCACTGGCCAGATAAGACGGATGCACTTGGGAGGCCTTCATAAGATAAGGTGCCACATCAAAAGTTATTGCGAAAATTAAACACTCATGGTATAGGGGGTAACATATTGGCATGGATAGAAGATTGGCTACCTAACAGGAAGCAGAAAGTTAGCATAAATTGTTCTTTTTCAGGTTGGAAAGATGCAGTGAGTGATGTGCCACGGGGATCTGGGCTGGGGCCTCAACTTTTTACAACTTATGTAAACGATTTGGATGAAG
Organism: Carcharodon carcharias; assembly: GCF_017639515.1. Classification (NCBI taxonomy): domain Eukaryota; kingdom Metazoa; phylum Chordata; class Chondrichthyes; order Lamniformes; family Lamnidae; genus Carcharodon; species Carcharodon carcharias. The sequence continues at coordinate 38,409,297 of NC_054472.1, read as the reverse complement.
AGACCGAAGGTAGTCGCTAAATTTGCTGATGACACAAATATAGGTAGGATAGGAAGACGTGAAGAGGACAAAGGGATATGGACAGGTTAAGTGAGTAGACAAAGATCTGGCAAATGGAGCATAACATGGAAAAGTGTAAAATTGTCCATTTTGGCAGGAAGAATAAAAATAAAGCTTATTATGTAAATGGTGAGAGCATGCTGAGTTCTGAGATGTAGAGGAATCTAGGGGTCCTAGTACATGAATTGCAAAAGGCTAGTATGCTGGTACGGTAATTAAGAAAGCTAATAAAATGTTATCATTTATTGCAGGGGAATTGAATACAAAAATAGGAAGGTTATGCTTCAGTTATACAGGGTATTGGTGAGATTACATCCAAAGTACTGTGTATAGTATCGATCTCCTTATTTAAGGAAGGGTGTAAATGCATTGGAAGCAGTTCAGGGAAGGTTTACTAAACTAATACCTGGATTAGGCTGGTTGTCCTATGAAGAAAGACTGGACAGGCTAGGTTTATATCCGCAGGAGTTTCGAAGAGTAAGAGGCGACTTGATTGAAACATATAAGATCCTGAGTGGTCTTGACAGGGTCGATGTGCAGAGGATGTTTCCTCTTGTGGGAGAACCTAGCACTAGGGGCCACTGTTTAAAAATAAGGGTTGCCCATTTAGTACAGAGATGAGGAGAATTTTTTCTCTCAGAGGGTTGTGAGTCTTTGGAACTCTCTTCCTGAAAAGATGGCGGAGGCAGAATCTTTGAATATTTTTAAGGCAGAAGTAGATAGATGCTTGATAAAGCAAGGGGGTGAAAAATTATCAGGGGTAAGTGGGAATATGAAGTTGAGGTTACAATCAGATCAGCCATGATCTTGAATGGCGGAGCAGGCTCGAAGGGCCAATTGGCCTACTCCTGCTCCTAATCCATATGTTCACTAATCCCAAGTGACCTTGATTTTTTTTGGAGAATGTCGAGTTGAATTGTTTTAGGGATGATTAGTCTGTCATTAAAAACGAAAAAATCATCAATGATTATGAGACGTTTTCTCTATTCGAAGTGTTGGCGAAGCACTGGGTTTTTAGAAGTATAATCCGACCATCCATTCTGGCAATACTGTTTTATTTTGATGCACTCATCATCCTGCTGTTGTGCTTGCTTAATTTCTTATAAACTCTTTTCTGTGGCTGTTAAATGCTTAGCAATGAGAGAAGTATATGCTTCCACTTAATAAAATTTGAATCTTCCAGTTTGACTCATTCCACTGGTATTTTTGACAATGCATCTGCTGTTATCTAGTACATCCCTTGAACGTACTCAGTAACTGAATAGTATCTCATGAGTCTTAGTCTAAAACTGAATTCCAGTCGGCATTTGTGCAATTTCCTGTAGGATAAGAAGACTAACCAAAGGTTTGTGGTCAGTTTCAATTTTAAACTTTAACCCCACGACATAGTCAAAGAACATCTCGCAGGCCCATGCGGCTGCTAATGTTTCTTTCTCAATGGTTGCTTACCTTTTCTCTGTGTCCATGATAGATCTTGAATTAAAATAAACTGGTCTTCATTGTCCATCTTTTTGAACTTGAAACAGCACTGTGCCCAAGCCTGCAGATGATACATCCAGTGCTTTAATTGTTGGCAACTCTGGATCGTCATGCGCTAGGATTTCTGGTAAAATTAGGAGATTTTTGATCTTGCCAAAAGCATTTTGCCAGTTTATGTTCCAACACCATTGATGACCTTATTTCAACAGGTGTCATAATGGCTCATTGATTTCCACAAAGTTAGGTAGAAACTTGTTTTTTTTATTCATTTATGGGATGTGGGCTTCGCTGGCTGGGCCAGCATTTATTGTCTGTCCTTAGTTACTGTTGAGAAGGTGATGGTGAACTGCCTTCTTGGACCGCTGCAGTCCATATGGTGTAGGTAGAGAGTTCCAGGAAGGAACGGCGATATATTTCCAAGTCAGGATGATGACTGACGTGGAGGGGACCTTACAGGTGGTGATGTTCCTATCTATCTGCTGCCCTTGTCCTTCTAGATCATACTGGTTGTGGATTTGGAAGGTGCTGTCTAAGGAGCCTTGGTGAATTTCTATATCAGTTGACAGTTTGGCCTAACTTCCCACAGTTATGGCACTCAGCTCCCCCTGCTGGGCATTCTTTCCATTTGTGCAGGGTTTTTCTTCCATACCGAAAGCATCTCAAGGTGGCAACTGGTGCACGTTTTCCCTATTTCACAGCCTTTTGCTTCACTGTGTTTTCCCTTTTATGTGTGACATATTGAATGGCATCAGTCATTTTCTTTCCCAAAAGACATCAGCTTCCCCATGAACATCCACTCTGTTTTGCTTCCTAAGCTCAGTCTGTCAGGCTATTTGCACTGCCTTTTTGAGAATGAAATCTTCCCTCATTTGCAAAAGATCTGATAGGGTTTCATCTAAGACTCCAACTACTATATGATCATGTATTAATTCATCGCTAAGGACAATGTAGTTGCAATTCTGTGCAGGTTGTTTATAAATGAATCTATTGAATCCATGCATTCACAGTTTTTGTTTCCTCTTATTAAAATTCGCTCACTCGGTGATCAAATTTCTTTGAATACTAAAGTATGCATCAAATGCCTGGAGGACTTCATTGTATGATCTTGAAGTCTCATCGACTCCCTGTCTTGCTATTATGTCATCTGCAATAGCCGCTACTGCGTAGAGTAATGTACTGACCTGATTCTTTTCGTTACTTCTTAAGCAAACCTGAAGCTGTCTGTATTTGGAGAATCTGTTCCTCCAGTTGAGCCTGCTATAAGCCTTCAGTGCTCTGGAAAGATTCTGGGAGTGGCAATGTGGACTCCATGCTTGTCCTAAGCTCTGGATCTTTTTCTTAAATTTCCTATTTCTTCATTGCAACTTACTTTCCCACCTATTTTGGTGCCATCTGCAAATTTAGCTATAGTACCTTCTATCTTTGAATCCAAGTCATTAATATAAATTGTAAATAGTTGGGGCCCAAGGACCGAACCCTGTGGCACCCCACTAGTTACAGCTTGCCATCCAGAAAAAGACCCAATCTATCATGACTCTCTGCTTTTTGTTGGTTAGCCAATCCTCTATCCAAGCTAATATATTACCCCTAACTCCGTGTGATCTTATCTTGTGTATTAATCTTTTGTGCGGCACCTTATCAAAGGCCTTCTGGAAGTCCAGATGTACTACATCTACAGGATCCCCATTATCCACTTTGCTTGTCACATCTTCAAAGAACTCTAGCAAATTAGTCAAACATGATTTACTCTTCATAAAACCACTCTGATGGATTGCATTTTGACTTTCCAAATGCCCCATTACTACCGCCTTAATAATGGATTCCAACATTTTCCCAACGACAGACGTTAAACTAACTGGTCCATAATTTCCTACTTTCTGTCTCCCCCCCCCCACCTTTTTTTGAATAAGGCTGTTATATTAGCATTTTTCCAATCTACTGGAACCTTTCCAGAATCTAGGTAATTTTGGAATATTATAGCCAATGCATCCACTATCTCAGCTGCCACTTCCTTTAAGATCCTGGGATGTAGGCCATCAGGTTCTGCAGACTTGTCACCCTTTAATCCCAATATTTTGCTCAGTACTTTTTCTCCAATGATGGTGATTGTTCTAAGTTCCTCCTTCTCTATACTCTCTGCACTACCTGTTACTATTAGGGTGGTACTCATGTCCTCCACCATGGAAACTGATGCAAAATATTGATTAAGCATCTCTGTAATTTCTGTGTTCCTCACTATTAACTCCCCAGTCTCATCCTCCAAGGGGCCAACATTCACTTTAGCTACTCTATTTCCTTTTATATACTTGTAGAAGCTTTTGCTATCAGTTTTTACATTTTGCACTAGTTTTCTATCATAATTTACCTCTGCTCTTTTTATTTTTTTTTAGTAACCCTTTGTCGATCTTTAAAAGTTTCCCAGTCTTCCAGCCTGTCACTGACCTTTGCAATTTGTTATGCCTTAGCTTTTTGCCTTCGTGTTATCTTTAACTTCCTTGCTTAGCCATGGAACTTTGTTCCCCTCTTACCATCTTTCTTCCTCTTTGGAATTTATTTTACCTGGGAGGAATTGAATATCTCCTTAAATATCTGCCACTGTTCATCAACTGTCCTACCTTGTAATCTTCCTGCCCAGTCCACTAGGGCCAACTCTGTCCTTATGCCTATGTAGTTACCTTTGTTTAACTCCGGAACACTAGTGTGGGACTCAAGTTTCTCGCTCGCAAACTGAACTTGAAATTCTATAATGATCACTCTTCCCTAAAGGATCCTTTACTATGAGATCATTAATTAATCCCATCTCATCCCAAATCCAGAATAGCCTGCTCCCTGGTTGGTTCCACAAAATATTGCTCCAAGAAACAATCTGTAATACACTCTATGAACTCTCCCTCGAGGCCAATTTGATTAGTCCAGTCTATATGCATGTTAAAATCACCCATGATTATTGCAGTGCCTTTCTTACATGCTCTCAATTTTTTCCTGGTTTATAATGTGCCATACTGCTAAACTACTGTTTGAGGACCTATAGATTACTCCCACCAGGGACTTCTTCCCCTTGCTATTTCTTATTTGTACCCAGACTGATTCTACGTCTTGTCTCCAGTGCCTATATCATTCCTCACTATAGCACTAATCTCTTCCTTTACTAACAAAGAACACCGCCTCTTTTTCCTTTCCTGCCTTTCCTTCCGAAACACTGAGTTCCCTTGGATATTCAACTCCCAAACATGTTCTCCCAGTAACCACGCCTCAGTAATTACCACCAAATCATACGTATTTATCTCTATTTTCGCTGTTAACTCACTAGTTTTATTCCGAATGCTATGCGCATTCAGATACAAAGCCTTTAAGTTTGCCCTATTGTCAATTTTCCATACTCTTATCTGATTCTTTGGTGCAATATGGCGTTCACACACTCTGTCCCTTCCTTTCACTTTTTGGTAACAATCAGCCTCGTCACTAACCTGCACTCTTACTCTCTCCTTAAATTTTGATTTTATATATTTCCATGCAACTGAACTCTCCCCCCAACTATTTAGTTTAAAGCCCTATCAAACAGCCCTAGTTATGCGAATCGCCAGGACACTGGTCCCAGCATGATTCAAATGGAGCCCATCCGAATGGAAAAGCTCCCTCTTTTCCCAGTACTAGTGCCAATGTCCCATGAATTTGAACCCATTTCTCTCACACCAATCTTGGAGCCACGCACTTACCCCTTTAATCTTATTGACCCTGTGCCAATTAGCTCGTGGCTCAGGTAGTAATCCGGAGATTATTACCTTTTTGGTTCTGCTTTTCAATTTAGTCCCTAGATGCTCGTATTCCCTAGCAGAACCTCTTTCCTCATTCTACCTATATCATTAGTACCTAGATGGACCATGACAACTGGATCTTTCCCCTCCCACTCCAAGTTCCTCTGCAGCCCAGATGAGATATCCTTAACTCTAGCACCTGGTAGGCAACACAGCCTTCGGGACTCTCAATCCTGGCTACAGAAAACAGTATCTATTCCCCTAACTATGCTATCCCTGATTACAACTACATTTCTCTTTTCTCCCCCCACTTGAATGGCTCCCTGTACCACGGTGCTATGGTCAGTTTGCTTATCCTCCCTATAGTCCCCGATCTCGTCCACACAGGGAGCAAGAATCTGTTGGATAAGGGCAAGGGCTAAGGCTCCTGCAGTGCTACTTCCTGGATCCCTCTACCTGCCTCACTCATAGTCACACTCTCCTGTCCCTGACCACTGGCCAAATTTAAGGTAGTTAAACTAAGGGGTGTAACTGTCTCCTGAAACACAGCATCCAGGTAACTCTTCCCCTCCCTGATGTGTCGCAGTGTTTGAAGCTCAGACTCCAGCTCATCAACTCTAAGCCAGAGTTCCTCGAGCAACCAACATTTGCTACAGTTGTGCTCAGTAGGAACCACAATGGGGTCCACCAGCTCCCATATCATGCTTCTCTATTTTATTTAATTAGTTTTTCAATTTTGTTTTTGAATTTCCTACTGGTCTTTAGTTTATCAATCTGTAAAGTATTTCTCCTGTTTACCTTTAATCTGAAAGCAAGTTAGAATCAAGATTCAAAATACACTTTTTAAAATCAACTGGAACTAAAATCAACTCTCTCTGCTGAGTTGAAGCTGAAGTGTTAGGCCTCCAATCCTGGGCCCCAGTGGTCATCTTTAATCTGAAATCAATTTAGAATAGGTAGTTCAAACTGGCAGTTACTTACCAACCAATGAACTTACGGTTTTCCTGTGATGTCACTCTTTGTTCTTTTTTTCATTTGGCAATGGTGACTGCAGAGGACACTTTTCCCAGGCTCTTAACAATAATTTGCAATAACATTATAGACATTAATATCTCTTCATGACAAATCGCTGTTGGAAACCTCATCCCGCCCGTGGATGAGGTTTCCTAAAAGGTGCAAAGGCCGCTTGGCCTTTTCACCTGCCTGCCAACTGTAATTAAATCTTTAATGGCCTGAATAGGCTTTTTAATTGTCAGCAGGCGCACTGCCAACTCCTGCGTGCGCCCACCAACCGAAGTATTACGCAAGTGCGCAATGACATCGGGACGCCCGCCCAATGTCACTGCGTGTCATTTTACGCTTGAGCGGGTTGGGTGTGCACCCACCTGCACAGTGAAAAATCCTGCCCCATACTGCCAATATTGTGAGTAACCTTCAGGAAAAATAAACACACTCCTTAGTCTTGCTTATCTAACTAGTTGTAAACAGACTAATATGCCTTTGAAATCCAAACAACCCCTTCATTTATCTAAAAATGCAAATTCCCTTCACACCTTACATGCTAAGCAGCATCCATGTTTACTCATTAGCATTTCAAGTACCTTTCTACCTCTAGTGTCTTTTGATGATTTCAAGCTTGCAGTCTACTTGACTCCAAGTGTGATTAAATCACGGACAGACCCAACTGTAACCCATAAACTACTTCACAATAAACCAGAAAAATATTATGAAAATAATTACACTTTCGTCACAGTGTGTTTATTGTTTTCTTTTATTTTCTTTTGTTAATACATGTTTTAGTTTAATTTTTAAAATCTCTAAAGTTGTTAGTGGACTCACTACTTCTGAATTCAATGCACAAATTTTCTGATTGCAAAACCATTGTGATAGAATGGCCAAGTTTCCCTAGTGGATTTGGTCCCCCTGGCACATATTATCTGCCACATCATAACAGAGATTTGAGAGAAGGGATGTAGGGATGTTCTTTATTTCAGTTGAGAAGATAGCTAAGCAGATGAAATTGACACAAGAAATCTGGAGATTTCTTTGACAGTCTAGGTGGTTGGGAGAGCTCATGAGGTATATGCATCGCTGTCAGAAGAGATATCGATGGATTGTGAGGCAGTTAAAAAGTCATATGCACTTAGTTCCTGAGGTATACAGGCAGAAATTTAGGAATATAAGGAAACAGCCTGGTCAGACTTATATAGAGCTTGACAGAGTAAAGCAAAGTAATTTTGACCGGTGGATACATGCATTAAAGGTAGAGACAACATATGCAGCACTTAGAGAAGTAATTCTTTTGGGAGAATTTAAAGATTCAATTCCTTCGGTAGTGAGAACTCATGTGGAGGAACAGAGGGTTAAAATGGCAATGCAAGCAGCAGAAGTAGCTAATGATTATGAGTTAGCTCATAGATCGAAACCCTTTCTTTGTCACCCTTTTTCAGAGAAGGATAGGAAACGGGAAGCTGAAAGGAAGGTGGGTAGTCAGGGAAGAGAAGGAGCTGTTGGAAATTCTCAGGAAGTTTCTCTTCAGACTAAAAAGGAAGGTGTTGAGGGTTGAAGTAACATTTGAAAACTGAGGTGTTTTCATTGTAATAAGGTGAACACACGCAGTCAACGAATTAGAGGCTACAGGGAAAACCCATTTCAGTAATTGGAATGCAGTAAAGTTCTGGAAGTAAAAGTACTGTGGGTCCTGAGATCCAGAATCTGGACAAACCAGTGTTGTGTGCATGGGTGAAGCAGGGAGAATCAGTGAAATGTAAAGAAGTGGGAACGCGTTCACAATTTACCCAAGGGAGTGCTGAAGGGCAGGTTACAGCTTTTGTTTAAAAGCTGTTTAAAGCCTTAGTGAAGGGAAAGTCTTTCATGGTGGAGCAGGCAAAGTTACTAAACTTTTAAGAGACACAGATGCTAGTCAATCCTTAATGTTATGAGATCGTGATATTTGTTGTCCAGGGGAGTATTGCAGAAAAAAGTGGTAATAAGGGAGATTCATGGAGATGCTAAACCTATTCCATTGTAGAAAGTAAATTTAAAAAATAAGTTGGAAACATGTGAGGTGATTGTTGGAGTAGTGGAAATATTGCACATTGCAAGGGTTCAATTTATTTTAGGTAATGATATAGCTGGGTCACAATTGTTGGTGATGCCAACTGCAGTGGAGCAGCCTGTAGAGGTGCATTTAACAGAGGTGTTGCATAAAGAGCATCGTGGATTGTTTCCAGATTGGGTAGTAATGAGATCACAAACTCACAGGTTAAAACAAGAAGAGGAGCAGTTTAAAAGGCAGGGAAAAGATGCTGATATTCAATTAGCTGGATCTGAAAGATTGTGCAGGAAGAAGAGGTTGAAGAGAATGAGCTAAGGGGACCACTTAAGATGATTCAGTAGAAGTTAGTGGGTCAAAATTCAGAAACTACTCTCTGGGATTACATGACAAACTTCAGAGATAATTTGAACAGACTAAGTGAGTTAGCAAAGGAATATTCAAAGATATCACAGCAGGTGATGAAGGCGAAGGCAGATAAGAGGGCCAAAGCACATAGTTTTGTTGCTGGGGAGGAAGTGTTAGTTTTATTACCAATATTGGGTGAACCATTAAAGGCAAGGTTTAAAACCATAGAACCATAGAAAAGTTACAGCACAGAAGGAGGCCATTCGGTCCATCTTGTCCATGCCAGCCTGAGGACACCCAGGTGCCCTTTCTAATCCCAACTTCCTGCACCCAGCCCATAGTCCTGCAGCTTACAGCAGGTGCTGATCCATGTACTTTTTAAAGAGTTGAAAATTTCTGCCTCTACCACCCTTGGGCAGCGAATTCCAGACACCCACTACCCTCTGCGTAAAAAAGTTCTTCCTCATGTCCCCCCTACACCTTCTGCCACTTATCTTGAATCTATGTCCCCTGGTTCTAGAATTCTCCACCAAGGGAAACAATTTTATCCTGTCCACTCTATCTATTCCCCTCATAATTTTGTACACCTCAATCAAGTCACCTCTCAGCCTTCTTTGTTGTGAGGAAAATAACCCCAACCTATCCAATCTTTCCTCATAGCAACACTTTTCTAACCCTAACAACATTTTCGTAAACCTCCTCGGCACTATCTCCAGAGCTATTACGTCCTTCCTGTAATGTGGTGACCAGAGCTGCACTCAATACTCCAGTTGTGGCCTCACCAGTGTTTTATACAAATCCAACATTATATCATTACTTTTATATTTTATACCTCTGCCAATGAAGGAGAGCATTCCATATGCCTTCTTTACAACCTTGTCTACCTCAACTGCTGCCTTCAGGGACCTGTGTACTTGTACGCCAAGATCTCTCACTTCATCTATCCCTCTTAGTATATTCCCTTTTATTTTGTAATCCCTGTAACTGTTTGACCTCCCTAAATGTATGACCTCACACTTCTCTATATTAAAATCCACCTGCCACTTTACCGCCCACTCCACCAACCCATCTATTTCGTTTTGGAGATTATGGCTTTACTCTACACTATCTACCACTCAGCCAATCTTTGTGTCATCTGCAAATTTCCCAATCGTGCCCCCCACGTTCATGTCCAAATCATTAATATATAACACAAACAGCAAGGGTCCCAACACCGAGCCCTGTGGAACACCACTTGAGACAACTTTCCATTCGCAAGGGCATCCATCGACCATTACCCTTTGTTTCCTGTTACAAAGCCAACCTTTAATCCAGTTTGCCACATTACCCTGAATCCCATGGGTTTTTACTTTCCGAACCAATCTGACATGTGGGACCTTGTCATATGCCTTGCTAAAATCCATGTTCACAGCATCCGCTGCACTACCTTCATCAACCCTTCTTGTCATTTCCTCAAAGAATTCAATCAAATTTGTGAGACAAGACCTTCCTTTAACAAATCCATGCTGACCATCCCTGACTAATCCTTGCCTTTCCACATGACAGTTAATCCTATCTCTCAGGATTGATTCTACTAATTTGCTCACCACTGATGTAAGACTAACTGGCCTATAATTTTTTGGCATTTCCTTTGATCCCTTTTTAAACAATGGAACTACGTTTGCATTTCTCCAGTCCTCCGGTACCTCCCCTGTATCTAGTGAAGATTGGAAAATTATCCTCAGAGCATCTGCTATCTCCTCCCTGACTTCCTTCAGCAGCCTCGGAAACAATCCATCAGGCCCTGGTGACTGATCAATTTTCAAGGATTTCAACCCTTCGAGTACTTCCTCTCTCTTTATGACTATCCCGTCCAATATCTCGCAGTGTTCCTCCTGGACTACTATACCTACATCCTCCCTTTCCTTTGTTAATATGGAGACAAAATATTCATTCAAAACCCTTCCCACAGCCTCTGCATCTACACACAAGTTTCCATCTTCATCTCTGATAGGTCCCACTTTTTCCTTTACTAACCTTTTAGCATTAATGTATTAGTAAAACATCTTTGGATACTCTTTAACTTTACTTGCTAATTTTTTTTCATGCCTTCTCTTTGATTTCCTTTAGGTTTAGTGGACCTTAGAGAATTGAAAAGAAACTGAGTGAAGTAAACTATTTGGTAAATCTCCAGATAGAAGAAAGAAGCGGAGGGCGTGTCATGTAAATGTGCTTAAAAGGTACTTTGACAGAGAAGATAACCAAAAGTGGTGGTAGCTAAGGAGAAAGAGGTAGAAATGAAAGATTCTGAAATTTACTTTTCTCTAACCAAATTGGACAATGAGGGGGTACTTAAAAATTTAAATGCAATATTGAGTTACCTTCCAGACAAGTGTCACCGCTCGTCATTTAGGTCTTTCGTTCGGCGGGCATGCACGCGCCAGAGGCGGCTGTGCACCCGCCGAACTGTCAAAGGCCTGTTAAGGCCATTAGGAAACTAATTTAGATAATTAGCAGGGCTGCCTGTCCAACCTTAAGTTTGGCAGGCAGGCGAAGAGCCCAAGTGGCCTTCGCGTTTTTCAGGAAACATCAACTACGGGCAGGATGTTGTTTCATGAAGGTTTAATAATATCAATAAATAAATTCTGATAAATTGACAAACATGTCCCAGCTCATGTGACACACTGCTACATGAGGGAACATGTGTAAATAATTTTTATCTAAAAATTTCAATATGAACTTAATCTCCCTGAGGCAGCTCTGTGCCTCAGGGAGATTTCTGCGTTCTTTCGCACGCATGTGCGAAAGGGCGCAGGGCCCGACTCTCCCTCCTCCCCCCACCCGCACTGGTAGCGCTGAGCGCTACCGGCTGTGCGACACGCTGGGCAGGCCTTAATTGGCTTGCCCACGTAAAATGGTGGCACACAGCCGATCACAGGTGGTGATCAGCTCCACCCGTGCCTGCTCCTGACCAGCTCGCCTGACATGCAGAAAATTCTGTCCATGGAGTTTATTACTGCAACCATTTAATTTACAGATTATACAGATGGCTGGATGAGAAAATCTAGTTACAGATGCATTGCTGAAAGCTCAAGGGAAATTGGACATTTAAAACCTGGATACTGGACTGAAAATGACCTCTGTCAATACACAGGATTTGGATATGTTATGTTAATGCATGCACCTGGTAATGTAATAGTTTATCTATATAGTTAAGTATTGTAAGTAATGTAAGATGTGTTGAGAAAATGAAGCTGTCTTTTAAAATTATGGTTCATTTTTCCATAAGGATGAAGGTGTTACGAACCTATCATACTTTTTCATAATTGTGTTGTAGGATATTGTAAGGCAGGTTTATGGTTGTGCATGTGAATGGTTCTGTCTGTGTGACTGATTTAATTCAATTAGAATCAGATAAACTGTAAGGTTGAAATTATCAGAAGAGTTGGGTGTAAAGCTTTTGAAATGGAGATGGACAAGCAAGGATGAGGGTTCCACAGATAAGGTGTGAATGTAATTTGCATTTTTTAGATAATTGAAGGGGTTATTTGATTTTCAAAGTGATGGTAAGATGTTTACAACTAACAAGATAAATAGGGCAAGGTTATTATGTGTGTTTTTCCCAAAAGGAAAGAGCCCATATTGACAACATGAAATATTTTATATTATGGGAAAAGTAAATTTTAGAAAGCATGTAAAACAATGGGATTTTACACACTGAAGAGAAACAAACATATATATAGAAGGATGGAAGGTTATGTGATGTGTGGCCATGTAACATCTTGAAAGATACACTGTGTAAAGCAGCCTTGGGGAAAAGCCTCTAACCACTTTGCAGGAGTCTGCTGTGCCAAGTAACTTATGTTGTATTTGGGCCTTTGGAATTCCACTGTCGAGTGGATGCTGTTGTAACCTTTCTGGATTTCTTATTTAAATTTATTTTGGACTGTTGCCTTAAAGGAGGTGTGTAGTTGGGAGCCTATTTAATTAAGAACTTTCGGAATTCTTAAGAGTAAATTACCATGTAACTGTAATCTTGTGTGTGTTTATTGTTTATTTTTTTCTTTGTTAATATATGTTTTGATTTATTTTTTTAAATCTCTGAAGTTGTTAGTGGACTCACTACTTCTGAATTCAGTACACAAATCTTCTTGTAATAAATACAAATTGCAATACCGTTGTGATAGCATGGCCAAGTTTCCTTTGTGAATTTGGGTGCCTGGCACATATTACTTCCCACACCATAACAGAATTCCATATCAAAACCTCAGCTCTCCACAGCTCCTTGTATCTCAGTAACTGTAGCTGTTGAGGCACTTATAACTGCCAATGGAATTTAATGCAACCTGCCAAAGAGCATTTCACGGTGGGAAGGGCAATAGAATCAGGTGGGAGCAGGCAAGTGGGAGCCCCAGAGGCAGAAAGTGATGGCAGGAAGGCAGCAAAGTGACGAACACACATCAATGTAGCAGGAAGCTAATTTAGATAGTTAAGGCTGTTAACATTCATTCTGCTGAACAGTATTACAAGTGTCTCTTGGGATTAAGTGAGTGGCAAGTGAGGATCACCCGATCCAGATAGTCAGATTCCCAACAAGTGAAAGCTGGCAGTGTTGAAGTGGGGAGGAAGAAGGTTAGCCATTTCGCTGCACCTTCCACAAGAAGACACGTTCACAGTGTTATGGTCTGAGAGAGGGGGATGGAACAGTCTGAGGGGCACAGATCGGAGATGGAGGACCTGATGGAACTGTCTGAAGGACACAGATCAGAGAGGGAGGGCCTGATGGAACAGTCTGAGGAACACAGATTGGAGAGGGAGGGCTTGATAGAACAGTCTGAGGGACACAGATCGGAGAGGGAGGGCCTGATTGAACAGTCTGAGGAACACAGAATGGAACATTCTAGGGACAGCAGTCAGAGACACTTTTTGTCAGTGTAACCTCGGTAGAGCACAACTTCTTTGATATTGGAGCATGTGTTGTGAGAAATAGATGATAGCATAAAAATGATCCAAGAGCAGTACAACCTTGCCTAAGTAAAAGAATGGCTGTGATGGGGAGGATTCCTTTCTACAGCTGCTGGGGAAGCTGCTAACTTTGCTGCCCATGCATTTGCGCCTGCCTCACTGGTTACACCATTTGGTGGGCTAAGTGTGCTTATAAGTGTCATGCTCTTATCATATGTCTTAAATGATTGTCTGAATATTCATAACAAAAATAAAAATACCTGGAAAAACTCGGCAGGTCTGGCAGCATCTGCAGAGAGGAACACTTTTAACGTTTCGAGTCTGTATGACTCTTCAACAGGACTAAGTAAAAATAGAAAAGAGGTGAAATATAAGCTGGTTTAAGGGGGGAGGGGAGGGGTGGGACAGTTAGAGCTGGATAGAGGGCCAGCGATAAGTGGAGATAGCCAAAATATTTCATAGACAAAAGGACAAAGCAGTATTGAAGGTGGTGATATTATCTAAGGAATGTGCTAATTAAGGGTAGAAAGCAGGACAAGCAAGGTACAGATAGTCCTAGTGGGGGTGGGGTGGGGTGAAGGGAAAGGATCGAAGTAGGCTAAAAGGTAGAGATAAAACAATGGATGGAAATACTTTTAAAAATAATGGAAATAGGTGGGAAAAGAAAAATCTATACAAATTATTGAAAAAAAGGGGGGGGATCAGAAAGGGGGTAGGGATGGAGATGAGAGTCATGATCTAAAATTGTTGAACTTAATATTCAGTCCGGAAGGCTGTAAAGTGCTTAGTTGGCTGTTCCTCCAGTTTGCGTTGACTGGAACAATGCAGCAGGCCAAGGACGGACATGTGGACAAGAGAGCAGGGTGGAGTGTTGAAATGGCAAGCGACAGGGAGGTCTGGGTCTTGCTTGCGGACAGACTGAAGGTGTTGTGCAAAACGGTCACCCAGTCTGCGTTTGGTCTCTCCAATGTAGAGGAGACCGCATTGGGAGCAACGAATGCAGTAGACTAAATTGAGGGAAGTGCAAGTGAAATGCTGCTTCACTAGAAAGGAGTGTTTGGGCTCTTGGACGGTGAGGAGAGGGGAAGTAAAGGGGCAGGTGTTGCACCTTCTGCGGTTGCATGGGAAGGTACCATTGGAGGGGGTTGAGGTGTAGGGGGTGATGGAGGAATGGACCAGGGTGTCCCGGAGGGAACGATCCCTGCGGAATGCCGCCGGGGGAGGGGGGGGGGGGGGGGGGGGTGGCATGAAGGGAAGATGTGTTTGGTGGTGGCATCATGCTGGAGTTGGCGGAAATGGCAGAGGATGATCCTTTGAATGCGGAGGCTGGTGGAGTGATAAGTGAGGACAAGGGGGGCCCTATCATGGTTCTGGGAGGGAGAGGAATGTGTGAGGGCGGATGCACGGCAGATGGGCCGGACACGGTTGAGGGCCCTGTCATCCACCATGGGTGGAAAACCACGAAATATTCATGGCAAGTTAGGATGCATGCTGAGCATTGTAGGGACAACAGTAATAGTGATCCATTTTTCAGAAGAGGAAGGAGTTTATTCCTTGCATGAGATAGAAGAAAGCTAAAAGACACAGGGTTCAATGTATTTGCCAGCATAACAATCATAGCCTCCCTGCTATTGATGAAATTTTTGCAACCAAAGTTGGACCAACTTTTTTATTATGAATAATCTTACAGCACCATGATATGGAACAAGAATAATGCTCTCCTTTCTATGAACAGTGTAACTCAGCAGGCACCAGAGACACCATTATCACACATCCCTTAGCAAAACATGATCGCTGTCGGCCAGCCTCTTGCCACTTAGGAATTTGTCATCCAGGTCCACCGGCAGGATCCCAATCTCCTGGACAACATTCCGACCTATTTGGTTCTGATTTATAGCAGGAGCTTTCCAATTGGGGTACACAGACCCGAAGGCTGCACGAAGAGATCTCAAGATGTCTGTACAGTTATCAAATCAGTACCATTCACGACTCCTTAGGTACTGAAGCAGTCCATGTCCAAATGCAGCAAGACCTGAACAATATCCAGGCTTGGGCTGACAAGTGGCAAGTCATATTCATGCCACACAAGTGCCAGGCAATGACCATTTCCAACAAGAGAGAATCTAACCATCATCCCTTGACATTCAATGGCATTACCATTGCTGAATCCCTTACTATCAACATACTGGAAGTTACCATTGAACAGAAACTGAACTGGACTAGCCATATAAGTACTGTGGCTACAAGAGCAGGTCAGAGGCTAGGAATCCTGCAGCGAGTAACTCACCTCCTGAGTCCCCAAAGTCTGTCCACTATCTACAAGGCATAAGTCAGGAGTGTGATGGAATACTCTCCACTTGCCTGGGTGAGTGCAGCTCCAACAACACTCAAGAAGCTTAACACTATCCTGGTCAAAGCAGCCACAAACATTTACTCCCTCCACCACCAACGAACAGTGGCAGCAGTTTACCATCTACAAGATGCACTGCAGAAACTCATCAAGGCTCCTTAGCACCTTCCAAACCCACCACTGCTACCATGTAGAAAGACAAGGGCAGCAGACCCATGGGAACACCGCCACTTTAAAGTTCCCCTCCAAGCCACTCACCATCCTGACTTGGAAATATATTGCTGTTCCTTCACTGTCACTGGGTCAAAATCTTGGAACTCCCTCCCTAACAGCACTGTGGATGTACCTACAGCATATTGACTGTAGCGGTTCAAGAAGGCAGCTCCCATCTCAAGGGCGATCAGGAATGGGCAATAAATGCAGGCCTAGCCTGCAATGCCCACATCACGTAAATTAATTTTTAAAATCTTAGCGATCTGTGGCTGGGCAGACCCAGCCTCACTCCACAGTACTTCTGCTTCTACTTCTGATAGTGTTCCACTAGACAATTCACCTTTTGGAGCCCCTGCCTGATGGTGCTCGACAGATGAAATGTACCAGTGAGGGGAGGATTGTGCTTAACTTTCCTAGCATGGACCAGCTCCTATGTTTTTTTTCATCTAGGAGTGTCCAAATTCCAAAGACTCCAAGCCAAGTTCCATCACATTAGAATCTTAAAGCTGGGCCTGTACTTCCTTCAATCACCAGCCCAGTTACATCAACTTGAGAAACTCCTGGAATTCTGGGGCAGCATTGCGGAGACAGATATTCAGCATATCAGATCTGTTTCCTCTTCACTGCTTCTGGAACTGAATCGGGTAGAGACAGGGATTACAAAGAATAGATTTGGACCATATATTTCTTCCTATATTTGTCAACGTTTGGCTATCTTGCTTTATACTAATAAAAATACTAAGAAAGATCTTTCTGGCAGTGTTGGAGATATTTCCTGTTTGGTCACTTTTGGATGTTTGAATAGTGAGGAACCGGGCAGGGGGTTGTCTGGGGGTGGTCACACACACATAATTTGAAGTGCTGTATTTATGAGAGAAACCAACGCTTAGAGATCCAGGTTTCTGTCATTGTTTCAGTACTGGATCTGATGGAAGCTGTTTACAACAGGCAGACATTCTTCAATAACATTTCTAATTAGAAAATCAGCCGAGTACATATAAAATCCACCATTATAAGATAATAATTAAGAGATAAATGTTACAGCTTCTCCAGCTGCCCACATACCAATAATTGCAGCCCACATGAGTAAGTATTGAGACTGCAGAGCGAGACATCTAATTACCATTATCACATCTGGATTTTCCAGAGCACATTGAAAATGCTACATCAGTCATATGGCCCACTGCCTGTGTTTGAGATAGGCTTGTGATGACTAATATCAGTTTGATGAGGGAAAATAACAGGGATAAAGGAGGATTAAGTATGTGACAGGGTAAAGATTTGCAGGACTGAGAGCTGATCAAATGCCCTACAAACTAATTACAGTCAGCGTGAGTGGAAACGTTTACCATTCAAAGTTTACTGTGGTTAAATTACATTAGTGGAACAGGTCTTCTCACAACTGTGTCCCCTTAGTTAGAATTTTTCCTCACCCGTCAGCTGAAAAATACTTGGCACTGCAAATTGTTGGAAGTCTGAGCTGATAACACTCTCCTGGGGGTTACGAAGGACCTAAACCAACAGTCTGCCTCTTTAACCAATGAGATTTAAGGATTGAGAAAGTACGGAGCAACAACAGAGAAAGGCACAGGTTGAATTGAGAGAAAGAGGGAAACAAAGAAAAAGGAGACAGGAAAAGAAAAATATATTTAAAAATAATACTTTAAAGAAGTTTCTCACAAAAATGTGCTGGAATGAGATTCCATTGTTTCAATTGTTACCTTTCATTAACAGGGTACTTACACTTCTAACTTTCTATGGTGAGTTTAATTGCAACTAATGTACAAGTGGAACAATTTCTTCAAGCTCATGGGGAGGTTGAGGGTGAGATGCCATTGTTGCAAGGCTAATGGCAGAATCTTCTGGTGATTCACAATTCACTGGGTATTGCTTCCTTGGTGCAGGTTGTTGGATGATTTACACATGCATGCACATTGAATTCACCATTATTCTGGTAGCAAAATGTGAATCATTTAAGGGCTTCTGAGTCACAGCAACTGTTGCAGTCTCAGCATCCTGTCACCACTTTTTCAACTGCTCAAAATTAGTATTTGGAAATGCTTTTTTACAAAGTACAGATAAATCTGGTGTGAAATTGTAATTTTGTAACATTCAGACATATTAACAAAGTTGTCTGAAAACCTTGTCCACTATTGAATGAAAGTCTTTGTTCAAAAAGCAGACAGAAGAATTTCAAATCCATGTGCTTGCAGCTCCTGGTCCAGTAATGCCTCAAATTTTAAATTCTCAAACTTGAGTTGATATTCCACCATGGTCTCACCCCTCCTTTATCCCTGTAATTCCAACCTGTACTACAACAGACCACCACACTGCACCAGCAGCAAACTACCACCACCACCACCATACTCCACTACCACACTCCATCACAACAAACCATGCACCACCACACAACACTCCATCACCACAAACCACCATGCACCACCACCACACTCCACCACCACCACACAACACTCCATCACCACCATACTCCACAACTGCACTCCACCACCACACACCACCACTACCACACAACACAACACTCCATCACCACTAAACTCCATCACCACACACCACACTCCACCACCACGCTCCACCACCTTCACATGCCATCACCACACACCACCACCACAAACCATTTCCACACACTACCCCTGCACAATCATCTGACTCCATCAAAACTGAGTTGATATTCCGCCATGTCCTCACCCCTCCTTTATCTCTTAAATTCCTCCAGTGCTACAACAGACCACTCCACCACCACCAAACACCACCGCCATCACATTCCACCACCATCTCACTACATCAACACCACACACCACGATCACCACACTCCAAAACCACACTCCACCACTACACATCACCACTACCACACACCACCAATGCCACAATCCACCACAACACACCACTACCACACACTAGCACACCTCAGCACCACCACTACACACCACGATACATCACCACCGCAAACCACCAGACACCACCACAATTAAACAGTTCACTAGAGGAGGAGGAGGAGCCAAGCACATCAGTGCAAAAGAAAAGGTTAAAGCATTTGCAACAATCAGCCAGAAGTGCCGAGTGGATGATCCATCTCGGCCTCCTCCAGAGGTCCCCAGCCTCACAGATGTCAGTCTTCAGCCAATGCAATTCACTGCACGTGATATCAAGAAACGGCTCGAGGCAGTAGATATTGAAAAGCTATGGGCCCTGACAATATTCTGGCAATAGTACAGAAGACTTATGCTCCAGAACTTGCCGCGCCCCTAGCCAAGTTGTTCCAGTACAGCTACAACACTGGCATTGACCTGGCTATATGGAAAATTGCCCAGGTATGTCCTGTACACAAAAACAGGACAAATACAACCTGGCCATTTACCGCCTCATCAGTCTACTCTTGATCATCAGTACAGAGATGGAAGGGGTCATCAACAGTGCTATCGAGTGGCACTTGCTTAGCAATAACCTACTCACTGAAGCTCAGTTTGGGTTCCACCAGGGCCACTCAGCTCCTGACCTCAATACAGCCTTTGTTCAAACATGGACAAGAGAGATGAACTCCAGAGGTGAGGGTGACTACCCTTGACATCAAGGTTGCATTTGACTTGAGTGTGGCATCAAGGAGCCCTAGCAAAACTGGAGTCAATGAGAATCAGGGGGGAAAACTCTATGCTGGTTGGAGTCATACAAAGGAAGTTGGTTGTGGTAGTTGGAGGTCAATCATCTCAATTCCAGGACATCGCTGCAGGGGTTCCTCGGAGTAGGGTCCTAGGCTCAACCATCTTCAGCTGCTTCATCAATGATTTCCTTCCATCACATGGGAATGTTCACTGATTTGCAACTCCTCAGATACTGAAGTAGTCCATGTCCAAATGCAGCAAGACCTGGACAATACCCAGACTTGGACTGAGAAGTGACAAGTAACAATCGCGCTACACAAATGCCAGGCAATGACCATTTCTAACAAGAGAGAATCTAACCATCACCCCTTGACATTAAATGGCATTACCATCTCTGAATCACCCACTATCAAAATCCTGGGGGTTACCATTGAACAGAAACTGAACTGGACTTGCCATATAAATACTGTGGTTACAAGAACAGGTCAGAGGCTGGGAATTCTGTGGTGATTAATTCACCTCCTGACTCCCCAAAGCCTGTTCACCATCTACAATGCACAAGTCAGGAGTGTGATGGGATACTCTCCACTTGCCAGGAGGAGTGTAGCTCCAACAACACTCAAGAAGCTTGACAGCATCCAGGACAAAGCAACCCGCTTGATTGGCATCCCATCAATAAACATTCACTCCCACCACCGCTGACACACAGTGGCAGCTGTGTGTACCACTTACACGATGCACTGTAGGAAGTCACCTTAGGCAGCACCTTACAAACCCATTACCTTTTAGATGGACAAGGGAGGCAGAAACCTGGGAACACCGCTACCAGGAAGTTCCTCTCCAAGCCACTCACCATCCTGACTTGGAAATATATTACCGTTGCTTCACTGTCACTGGATCAAAACCCTGGAACTCCCTTCCTAACAGCACTGTGGGTGTACCTACACCACAGTGACTACAGCGGTTCAAGAAGGCAGCTGTCCACCACCTTCTGAAGGGCAATTAGGCGTGGGCAGTATTTGCTGGCCTTGCCAGTGATGCCCACATCCCATGAATGAATAAAGAAAAACACACCACTTTACCAGTTTTACCAGCACACACCACTGTGCATTACCACACACCACCACCACGCACCCCCACCACAAACCACTATATTCCATCACACTCCATCAACATCCACCACCACACACCACCACCATGCACTACCACCACCACACATCAACATTGCCACAGTCCACTGCTGCTGCACTCTACTGCCAGTGCACTCCACCGCCACAGCACTCCGCCGTCCCCACTCCACCATTACTCTCCACCCTGCACACCCACCCTGAACCCCCATACTCTGACCCTGCTTGTGGGCCATGAGGGGCAGGAGTTCTTTCCTTGGTCTCTTACACAACCCTATCAGAGACACACAGGGTTGGGTGTTCGACATCATCAAGAGATTTTAGACCCCTCCTCCCTTACTTCAGAGTTAGAGATCAGACCACCCAGAGCCAGGGATCAGGCCCCTCTCTGGGATTGAACTTCAGTCTCCACTGAGGCCTGCTCCAAAATGCTTCATGCATGACTGGAAGCCAAGCCTATCTCTCAGGCTGACTTCCAGATGGGGAGCCTACGGCAAAAAAACCACACCATAGAGTCAAATCTTCACAGCATCTCCAGGGCTGAATTTTGTTGGGAATGCAGCAGTCCTACTACCGGGCTGAAAGCGGGAAGCAGCCCACCCTTGAGAGCTACCGTTCCAATCAAAAGACTGGCAGCTCAGCTGCCTCAGCAGCACCAGCACTAGTGGTGGCCATTGATAAAGCTGCAGCTGCTGGGGGAGGGCACCTCATTGGTCAGATTCCCTCAAAGAAAAGTAAATGGGGTTAGGTGACACCTAGGCCAGGCAGTCAAGCCCCAGCGATCAGTACATGGGGAGGGTGTTGCTAAGTGCTAGCATACCTTTGCCGTGAGGACCTGCCCCAAACACTGCCTCACTTATGCACAGGCAGCCAAAGCCAATGAGAGGGAAGCAGAAGAAATGCTTCGTGTCACTACAACCAAGGACACTTGCAAAACTCCAACCACCATGGTCCCCAGTGAGAACAACGGGGCAAAGGAGGACACAGAGAGAGACATGATGGAGGAAAAGATTGAGGCAACAGACAGCCAGTCAACAGCACTACCCCCTGAACCTTCCATTCCTCAGGAGAGCGAATCAATGGAGGAGGAGGAAGCAGCGGAAAATCAGCAGGGGGTGTGGCAGCTGATGAAGAGAGCCAAAAGGAAGAAGGGGCTAAGAAGGGTCCAAGCCACTTCCCAGACAAGTGGCAAGAGGCATCTCCAATGCAACACGGATGACACGGACGAAGAAGTGCAAGAACGGCACCAACAGAAGAAGTGGCAAAGCTCTAGGGAGTTGGAGGACGAGACACCTGAGGTCCAGAACATTGGAGACAATGAGGAGACCAACGCACCCCAACTTTGCCAACAACCCAAAGAGGCCAGCGCACCGCAGCCCCAGGAATCTGGAAGCAGTGAGGTGCTCAGCACACCCCAGCTCCGGGAAGCCGGGAGCAGCAACGCTCCAGAGGGGGAGAAGATTGCAGTAGCTTTTCCAACAAAGGACATTTCAAATCCCATTCTCAGCACAAACGCCCAGGTGCCACCTGAGCAGAACATTGCAAATGGGGAGGTTCAGGACAATTTCCTCAGCCCATCCAAAGTGAGGCAATTTGTGAACACTATGGGTAGTATGCAGGAGCAGACCAAAGGCTGGGACTCTCAGAGGTAACAGGTTTGGTAAGAGACTAAATGCTTTAAAATGGGTGTAAAGATTGTATCCATAAATGTGCATAGCATTAAATCTACTACGCAATGTGTTGCGACCTTGGACTACCTTGCCAAGGTCAAAGCTGACCTGTTGTTTCTGCAGGACTGTGCGGTTCCACACCTCAGCTCCTACAGGCAATGGTCACGTTGGTGGTCCCACGGGCCATCGATCTGGTCGGGAGGAAACGACTCTCGTTCCTCTGGCCCGCATATTCTGCCGCGGGGAGGCAACTTCACCGTCTCCAAGGTAAAGGAGGTGGTGGGCGGGCGCCTCCTCATAGCAGACGTAATGTACAAGAATGCTCCACTCCTGGTAATTAACGTGTTCGCCCTGGCACAAAAGGCCGAGCGGCTGGCAGTTTTTCAGCAGCTCCCACTGCTGCTGGCGACCTCCAGGCTGGTCATTCTGCGCGGCGACTTCAACTGCATCATGGATGCGACTGGATGATCCAGTAGGGCCGACAGCAGATTGGATGCTACGTCCAGATCCCTGATGGAAACAGTTAAGGATGCCAAGCCGTGCGACGTCTTCAGCAACCCTGCAGACGGAGTGCAGCGTAGATACATCTGGTCGCGGCCAGACGGGTCCATCCGTTCCAGGATAGACTTCCTGTTTGTGTCCCATGTGTTCGTGGTCAGCTCCGCCAACGTCAAGCTGGTGTTCTTCTCTGACCACTGCCTCCTACTGGCTGACTGTCACTTAGAGGAAGACCAGAGGGTGGGCAGGGGGGCATGGAAGCTAAACATGTAACTGCTGACCCCAGAGAACATTGAGGAGCTCAAGAGGGATTACAAAGGTTGGAGAACCGTGAAACCCCTCCTTGAGTCCCTGACATACTGGTGGGAAGCAGTCAAGGGAAACATCAAGAGGTTCTTCATCCTCAAAGGCGCCCAGAAGACTAGAAAGGAACAGAGGGAAATGTCCCGACTCCAGAAAAACATGCAGAATC
The DNA here is from genome assembly GCF_017639515.1 of Carcharodon carcharias. Taxonomy (NCBI): domain Eukaryota; kingdom Metazoa; phylum Chordata; class Chondrichthyes; order Lamniformes; family Lamnidae; genus Carcharodon; species Carcharodon carcharias. Next base: position 38,385,709 of record NC_054472.1, on the reverse strand, counting down.
TGCTCCTGCTGCAGTCGATGGGGGTCGATGTCAAGGAGGAACTCCAAGAGGTGAAGAGCCAGCAAGCCTCGCTTTTTGCCTCAGAGGCCTCCAAGATCATCTTCCGTTCCTGAGTCCGCTCTGTGGAGCAGGATGAGATGTGCTCATGTTTCTTCTTCCATAAGGTACACAGAGAGAGCTCTGTGATCAGCAGCCTGAAGGAAGAAGACGGCTCAGTAAAGTTATCACAGTTCGACATTTTGAGGATCAGCAAATACTTTTATGCCAGATTGTATGACGTGAAGCCCACAGACAGCACGGCCTCCCAATCCTTCCTGTCCTCTATCACGAAGGTCTCAGACAACAGTACACGGGAGAGCATGGACAAACCGCTAACTCCTGATGAACTGACTAAGGCTCTTGAGTCCTTCGAGAAGAGTAAAACTCCCGGAAGCGATGGCTTGCCAGCGGAGTTCCATTTCGCCCTGTGGGACTGGATCGGCCCAGTCCTGCTAGAAGTGTACGAGAGTATGCTCCTGGCTGGCAGCATGTCAGAATCCATGAGGAAAAGCATCAATCACCCTCATCTACAAGCACAAGGGGAAAGGGAGGAAATTAGAAATTGGCGACCCATTTCACTGTTGAATGTGGACTATAAGATTCTGTCCAAGGTCATTGCCATTCAGGTCAAGTCCGCTCTGGGATTGGTGATCCACCCTGACCAGACCTGCACTGTGCCGGGCAGGAAGATCTCTGACAGCCTCACGCTGCTCAGGGTTACGATTGCCTATGTATAGGACAGGGGTGTGGACACCTGCCTCATCAGCCTGGATCAGGAGAAGGCCTTTGACAGAATATCGCACACCTACATGGTGGATGTGCTCTCAAAATGGGGTTTGGGAAGGAAATTCGCATTTGGATCCAACTGCTCTACACTAACATCAGTAGCGCAGTCTCAATCAATGGGTGGGAATCAGGTAGCTTTCCGATTAAATCTAGAGTAAGGCAGGGCTGCCCTCTCTCCCCTGTCCTGTTTGTGTGTTGCATAGAACCCATTACTGAGTGGATCAGGGAGGATCCGGGCATAAGAGGAGTGACAATCCCAGGCAGTGGAGGCATTAAGGCAAAGCCTCCCTGTACATGGACGATGTCGCCGTCTTCTGCTCGGATCCGCTGTCGGTGCGCAGACTGATCCACATCTGCGACCAGTTCGAACTAGCCTCAGGAGCCAAGGTAAATCATGGGAAGAGCAAGGCCATGTTCTTTGGGAACTGGGCTGACCAGTCCTTTGTCCCCTTCACCGTCGGGGCTGACGGCCTGAAGGTGCTGGGGATATGGTTCGGAGGGACCGGGGCATGCGTTAGAAACTGGAAGGAGCGAGTATCCAAGGTGAAAAGAAAACTGGGCAGGTTGGGGCAACGCTCCCTCTCCATTGCGGGTAAGAACCTGGTCATCAGGTGTGAGGCACTCTCGCTGTTGCTGTACGTGGCGCAGGTCTGGCCCATTCCAGACTCCTGCGCGATGGTGATCACCTGAGCCATCTTTCGCTTTATCTGGAGGTCGAAAATGGATCGTGTCCACAGGGACGTGATGTACAAGCGTCTAGATGAAGGGGAAAAAATGTGCCCAACATTGCCCTCATCCTGATGGCCACCTTTGTGTGCGGCTGCATCAAGCTGGGCGTAGACCCTCGGTACGCAAACACCAAGTGTCACTACATGCTGAGGTTCTCCCTGTCCCCGGTGTTTCGAAGGATGGTCTGGCCACGCTGCAGCGGAACGCTCCAAGTAGTTGGACTGTGCCATACCACCTGTCCCCAGTGGAAAAATTTATGCAGAGAAACACCTTTGTCCACAAGTCCATCAGGCAGTGGTCAGCCCGTAACGTCTTAGAGGCCCTGCGGGAAAAGGAGAAGGTGGATCCTGTGGGATGGTTCCCCGAGCAGACTGTCAAAGTCATTTGGCAGAATGCCTCATCGCCAGAACTTTCCAACAAGCACCAAGATGTAGCTTGGCTGGTGGTGAGAAAGGCCCTCCCCATCAGATCCTTCCAACATGTCAGAAGTCTTACCCCTCTGCACATTGACCTCGAGGTGGCTGTAGTGGGGACGAGACCGTTGTTCACCTCCTTGTGGATTGTGCGTTTGCAAAGAAGATCTGGAGATAGATGCTGTGGTTTCTGTCGAGGTTCATCCCGAGCAGTTCTGTGACACAGGACTCTGTGCTCTACGGGCTGTTCCCAGGGACACACACCAAGATGAACATCAACTGCAGCTGGAGGATCATCAACTCGGCGAAAGACGCTCTTTGGTCTGCCCGAAACTTGTTGGTCTTCCAGCGCAAAGAGTTGTCCCTGACTGAGTGTTGCAGACTGGCACTTTCCAAAGTCCAGGACTATGTGCTGAGGGATGCACTAAAGCTTGGGGCAGCCGCCGCAAAGGCACAATGGGGAAAGGTCGCTGTCTAAGACCTTTCTGCCACAGTGCACCGAGGGACTGGGAAATGTCGAGAGCCCCTCGGGCTGTAAAGCTCAAAATGAATGTATGCAGTGAATACTAAGTGTATTATAAATGTATTGAAGCACCTCAGAGTACAACATGATGTATGTTGATAACTCCAATACCATTGTCTGATTGTCTGCATTGACCATATTGAAATGATTGTAATATTCATTGATTGTATTGATGCACCTTGTGATACATATGTAAAAGTTGAATCTGATTGTACTTATGTGATGGTGATTTTGAAATGGTTTGGAATGATCTGCCAGATATTTTATGAATAAAGTATATTTTTCAAAAAAAAAACCTTGGCTGTGAGGGCAGCCATTGCTGCCAGAGGGCTTTGGCCATGAGCCATAGATTGCCCATAAAGGAGGGCCCCCCTCACCAGGCCCAGCAGGGAGACCACAAGGTTTCACCTGGCAGTCTCCCCACATGGTGGTGGGCCCTCTAGATGAGGGGAAAATGCCAGGAAGGTAGGAAGTGCTCTTAACCAGCTACTTAAATTGTTCAGTTAGCCTCATGGTAGGTAGCTGAGCCACCAATTTTCTTGTCGCTCGCAAAACAGCATGGTGGCGGGGAGATGTTAGGCACTCTACCTCGATGCCTTTCCATTCTGTTTTGTCAGCCTTCCCACCTTCTAGCCCATCACCAAAGTGCCTGGAAAATACCTGGACTTTTGTGTTTCCTGACTGACATTCCAACCTCACCACTGACAGAATCTGCCCCCATCAAGATCAGGGCCATAGTTCTTTGGTGACGTTGAGGTACTTTGTTTCTGTGGAAACCTGGAGCATGTTTCAACTCCTCCTAAATTTTTTTTAATCAGCCTCCAATAAGAAAATAAACTAGCAAGAAATATAAAAAACAGGCAGAAAGAGCATATGAAAAGGAAGAGAGTAGCTAAAGTAAACATTGTTCCCTTAGGGGATGAGGCTAAGGAATTAATTATGGAAGAAATAGAAATGGCAGAGACTTTGAACAAATATTTTGTATCTGTCTTTACAGTGGAAGACACAAATGTATCCAAGAATAGCAGAAAAGCAGGATGCAAAAGGATGGGAGAATTTAAAACCGTCACTATTACCAGAGAAAAATACTTGGAAGATTATTGGGACTAAGGGCTGACAGATCCACTGGACCTGATGGCCAGCATCATAGATCTTAAAATAAGTGACTGCAGAGATGGTGAATGTATTGTTTGTCAACCTGAAGATAATCTTCTATACTGACTCTGTTTCCTGTTAGTTGCCAATCATGTATATGATGTGCCAATACCACAAGCTCTTGTCGTGTTTAGTAATCTTTTGTGGCACCTTATGGAATGCCTTTCGAAAATCCAAATACATATACTGATTTCCCTTTATCCACCCTACTTCATCCTCAAAGAACTTTAACATATTTGTCAAATTTGTCAAAGACAATTTCCCTTCCATAAAACCATGTTGACTCTGCTCTATTGTATTATGAATTGTATTCCAAAATTCCCTAGATCCTGGAGAGGTCCCAGTGGATTGTAACATTTCTATTCAAGAAAGGAGGTAGACAGAAAGCTGGAACCCATGGACCAGTTAGCCTGATATCTGTCATTGGGAAAATGCTAGAATCCCTATTGTTAAGGAAATACTAAAATAACATTTTGAAAATCATAATACAATAGAGCAGAGTCAACATGGTTTTATGGAAGGGAAATTGTCTTTGACAAATTTGACAAATATGTTAAAGTTCTTTGAGGATGAAGTAGGGTGAATAAAAGGAAATCAGTATATGTATTTGGATTTTTGAAAGGCATTCCATAAGGTGCAACAAAAGATTACTAAACACGACAAGAGCTTGTGGTTTGGCATATCGTATACATGATTGGCAACTAACAGGAAACAGAGTCAGTATAGAAGATTATCTTCAGGTTGGCAAACTTAACTTGTACAGTGCCACAAGGATCAGTGCTGGGGCCTCAACTGTTTACAACCTGTATTAATGATTTGGACCAAGAGTATTGTAGTCAAGTTTCTGATGATACAAAACTAGGTAGGAAAGCAAGTTGTGAGGAGGTCACAAAAATTCTGCAAGAAGATATAGTTAGAGTGGGTAAAAAATTGGCAGATGGAGCATAATGTGGAAAAATGTGAGGATGTCCACTTTGACAGGAAGAATAGAAAAGTAGTGTATTACTTATCTTGAGAGAGACTGTAGAATTCCTGAGTACAGGTGGATCTCTCGTACATAAGTCACAAAAGGTTAGCATGCAGGCATAGCAAGTAGGAAAGCAAATTGAATGTTGACCTTTATTGCAAGAGGGATGGAATATAAATGTAGGGAAGTCTTGTTGCAATCTTACAGGGCATTATTGAGGCCATGCGTGGAGTACTGCATATAGTTTTGGTCTCCTTATTTAAGGAGAGATATATACTTGCATTGGAGGGAGTTCAGTTAAAGTTCACTCGGTTGATTCCTGGGATGAAGGGGTTGTCTTCTGATGAAAGGTTAAACAGGTTGGGGTGGTACTCATTGGAGTGGAGAAGAATGAGAGGAGATCTTATTGAAACATAAGATTCTGTGGGGGCTTCACTGGTTGATATTGACGGAATGTTTCCCGTCATGAGGAAATCTGAAACAAGGGGACAGTTTCAAAATAAGGAGTCTTCTGTTTAAGACGGAAATGAGGAGTAATTTCTTTTATCAGTGTTATGACGTGACAGATGATGTGTGCCAAGGGGATCAAATCCATGAGGGAAACTTGATCATGCAGTCGCAACTGTTTTGCAAATTGTATTTAATTTCAAGATGTGTGCCCTGAATTCAGAAGTAATAAGACTACCACAACTTCAGAGGTTTTGAGAAAACTAAATTAAACATTTATTAACAAAAGAAAAGATTTCAAGCCTATACATAGGTCTAGAAATTACTACTATGATAACTCCTAAAACCCCTAAATAACCCTGGCTCCCAGTTACACCTCCATTAAGGCAATATTAAAAAAACAAATAGATTTAAAGTGACCCAGGAAAAGCAGCATGATACCCTGGACAGTAGAATTCAAAGTGAGTTTTCTCAGCTTTAGTTCCTATAGACAGCAATTTGATGCACAGAGGCTGGAGGCTTTTCACACTTGTGTTAGATCTTAGAATTCCTTCTCCTCCAACACATAGCCTCATCTCCTTTGTAAATTTCTCCCTTTTTTAATGCACATTCCATTGTTCCAATATGTCTTTGGAACTTTACTTTTCTCATAATAGTACTAATTTTACTAATTTTATCATTAACCTTTGGGAAAAATAAACACACTGTTCGGTTTAGCTTCTTCTGGCTAGGTATAACATTTTACCATGCCTTTGAAATTCAAACTAACCTAACTTATCTAAAAATGCAAATTTTCGTTACATCTCACATTCTAAAACTTCAGTCATGTTTACGAATTTAGCATTTCAAACCTAGCTTCTGTTTGATGACTCAAAGCCTCCAAACCAGCTGTCTCCAATTCAATTAGTTCCCACACACACGCATATAGCCAAGTGGTTATGGTACTGGGTTTGTAACCCCAAGATCAAGAGTTCAAATCTCACAATGGCAAACTATGAAACAATGTAACTTCATATGCTTGGCCTAAATAGCCAATTGGTTATGGTACTGGGTTTGTAACCCCAAGATCAAGAGTTCAAATCTCACAATGATAAACAATGTAACTTTATCTGAAACAGATGGAAACGGGTTTGTACTCGAAAGAGTTACACACACACACACAGAAACTATCCAAACCCTACTATTAACCCACCTTTACAATAAATCACAATAATATTGTGAGAATTATTCTATTTTCAATACACCCCACTCCTTACTGGAAAATGAATCATCGTAATTTAAAAAGACGGCTTCATTTTCTTAACCCATCTTACATTACCTCCTATACTTATCTATATACGCACACTATTACATTACCAGATGTATGCATTAACATAACAATATATATATATATATACACAAGTCCTTCATATCAACAGTAATCATTCCAGTCCAGTGTCAAGGTTTTTAAATGTCCAATTTTCCCTTTGGGCTTCAAACTCTTGACAATGCACCTGCAATTATATTTTCTCATTCAGCCACATTTATAATCTGTAGATTAAATGGTTACAGTAATAAACTCCATCTGAATAGCCTTGCATTTCGATCACAAAATTTGTCTAGAAAATTTAAAGGATTGTGGTCTGTATAAACAATTGTTTCTGATGAATTATTTGCAACGTAAATCTCAAAATGCTGCAATGCTAACACCAGACCCAGAGCTTCCTTTTCGATTGTTGAATATCTTCTCTGTTGTACATTCAACTTCCATGGAAAATACTCCATCAGTTTCTCAATTCCAGTTTCATCTTCTTGTAACAAGGTGGCCCCAATGCCTATAGTACTTGCGTCAATGGCCAACTTAAATTGCTTGGCATTATTGGATACTGCCAAAACTGGTGTAATCAATGCAGTTTTCAAACTGTCAAATAATTTCTGACATTCCTATGTCCATTGAAACTTCTTGTTCTTTTTTAATAGTTCAGTTAATGGAGTAACCACTCGGCTAAAATTTGGTATACATTTCCTATAAAACGCACTCATGCCCAGAAATCTCAAAGCTTCTCATTTATTTGTAGGTACAGCGAAATCCATGATAGCTTTGACTTTCATATCTCTTGGACCACCTTACCGTGTCCAAAGGTATGACCTAGATATGTAACTTGCGCTTTTGTAAATGCACTTTTAGCCAAGTTCATCACCAACTTAGCTCCTTGTAGTCGACTAAATAATTCTCCCAGATGTTGTAAATGCTCCCTCCACATTTGGCTGAAAACAATCAAGTTGTCAATATAAACAGCACAATTGCTCAGTCCTGCAATTAGTTTGTTTTAATGTCTTTGAAATGTTGCATGTGCATTTTTCATACCAAATGGCATGATTTTAAACCAATATAATGCATTTGGCATCACAAAAGCGGATATCTCCTTCGCTTTCTCTGATGACGGTACTTGCCAATAACCTCTCAGCAAGTCAAACTTTGTGATAGACCTTGATTGTCCCACGTTCTCAATCAATCTTTCAACCGTGGTATGGGATATGAATTTGCTTTTGCCACCGCATTTACCTTTCAGTTGTCCACACACAGTCTTTGGGTTCCATTCAGTTTTGGTACCATCATAATAGGTGAACTCCAGTTACTGCGACTCGACTCAATTATGTCATTTTGAAGCATGAATTAAATTTCTTTCTGTACTTGTGATAACTTTGCCAGATTTAATCTATAAGGGTGTTATTAAATATGAAACTTCTACACACACACCATATATAGCTAATGTTGTCCTCCCCAGCTTATTCCTACAAAAAGCTTTATGTGACTGCAATAGCTTCTCCAAATCACTTACTGAAAGGTAACTCAATATTACAGTAAAATTTTCAAGTATCCCCTCATTCTCCAATTTGATTAGAGGAAAATCAATTTCAGAATCCTTCATTTCTACCTCTTTCTCTTTATCTACCACCACTAATATCTTCTTTTGGCTATCTTCCCTGCCAAAGTGCTTTTTAAGCGTATTTACATGACACACCATCTGCTTCATTCTTCCACCTGGAGTATTTATTAAATAATTTACTCCTCTCAGTTTCCTTTCAATCCTGTAAAGCCCACTAAACCTTGCCTTTAATGAGTCACCCAGTACTGGTAACAAAACTAGTACTTTTCCCCCAGCAACAAAACTATGAACTATAGCTTTCCTGTCTGCCTCTACTTTCATCACTTGCTGTGATATCTTTAAATGTTCTCTAGCCAACTCACATGCTCTATCCAATATTTCTCTGATGTTTGATGCATAATCCAGGAGAGTACTTTCTGAATTTTGACCCACCAATTTCTCATAAATCAATTCCAGTGGTCCTCTTAACTCATGACCATGGACTACTTCAAAAGGACTGAATCTAGTCAATGCATTAGGAGCATCCCTAATAGCAACTGACAAGAATAGAATTCCCCTATCCTAATCCTGTGGATAGTCCTGACTATACGTCCTCATCATAGATTTTAAAGTGTGATGCCATCTTTCCAAAGCCCCTTGTGATTCAGGATGATAAATTGTTGACTTAAAGTGGTTTATCCCCAAACTGTTCATTACTTCCTTAAACAGCTGTGACATGAAATTTGAACCCTGATCTGATTGTATTCCTTTTGGTAAGCCATATCTTGTAAAAGATTTAGTCCACTCTTCCACAATTCTCTTTGTTGTAATATTTCTCAAAGGTATGCTTCAGGAAACCTTGTAGACACATCCATTATTGTCGGAAAGTATTGATTTCCACTTATAGTCTTAGGGAGGGGTCCTACACAATCAATCATGACCCTAATAAAAGGTTCTTAAAATGCTAGAATTAGAATTAAAGGTACCAGCTTAATCACTGTTTGTGGTTTCCCTGTCACTTGACATGTGTGACATGTTCTACAGAACTTGACTACATCTCTATGCAATCCCGGCCAATAAAAATTTTTTTTTGTATTTCGCCTGTATTTTTCTAATTCCTAAATGTCCCCCCATTGGAGTGGAGCTATTCTCAGGATCTCATTTCTATATCCAAATGACATAATAATCTGATGCACTTCCCTCCAGTTTTCATCTGCTAAAACATGATAAGGCTGCCATTTTCTCATTAACATATTACCCTTAAGGTAATGACATAACGGAATACATTCTGCCTCTGTTTCTGAGTAAGCTGTCTGATATAACTCTTTTATTTGCATATCCTTTTTCTGTAACTCTACCAACTGCCTTGAGCTAAATACCTCAGTTGTATTATCCTCCATTCTTTCTTCCTGAACAATCTTATCAAAAACAGTGTCAGCTAATTGAACTTCCACATCCTCTCCCTGTCTTTTAACTTCCTGTTCTTCCTGCTTCAACCTGTGAGCCTGTGATATTATCACATGATCTGGAAACAATCCAGGATGCTCTTTCTGCAACACTTCAGTTGAAAACACCTCTACAGGCTGCTCAACTATCACAGGAATCACCCACAACTATGACGCAGCTATATCATTACTTAAAATAAATTGATCGCTGCAATGGGAATTTTTTCCACTTCTCCAACAATCACCTCACCTGTTTTCCACTTACTTTTTAAATTTATCTTCCACAATGGAGTAAGTTTAGCATTTTCATGAATCCCACTTATTATCACCTGTTCCTGCAATACTCCCTCTGAAATATCATTGTCCCAGAACATTAAGGATTGACTCTTAAAATGTGTGTCTCTTAAAATTTTAATATCTTTACCTACACCACCCTGTACACATGGAAATACTTTCCCTTCACATACAAAATCTTTAAACCTTTCTGCAACCTGCTCCTAAGACCTCCCTTCAGTAAATTGTGGACAGATTCCCATTTCTTTACCAATCACTGATTCTTCCTGCTTTATCTGTACACATCCCACTGGTTTTTCTGTGCTTGAACCTCAGAACCCACAATAATTTTACATCCAGAACTTTTCTGCATCCCAATAATCCCAACAGATTGTCCTTGTAATTTGTATGCCCAGCTTTATTACAATGAAAACACCTCAATTTTCAAGTGTCACTTCTACCCTCAGCACCTTCCTTTTTATTCTGAGAAAAGAAATCCTGGGAATTTCCATCTACCCCTTCTCTTCCCTGATTACCCACCTTCCTTGTTTCTTCCTACTTTCTATCCTTCTTTGATTTAAAAAGGAGACAAAGGGTTTAGATCTATGAATTAACTTATAATCATCAGATATATCTGCTGCTTGCCTTGCCTTTTTAACCCTCTGTTCCTCCACATGAGTTCTCACTACCAAAAGAATTGAATCTTTAAATTCTTTCAAAAGAATTACTTCTCTAGGAGCTGCATATGTTGTCTCTGTCTTGAATACCTGAACCCACCGGTCAAAATTACCTTGTTTTATTCTCTCAAACTCAATATAAGTTTGCCCAGGTTGTTTTCTCACATTCCTAAGTTTCCGCCTGTATGCCTCAGGAACCAACTCATATGCCTTTTTTATCACATTATTGTGCACTGACATTTCTTCTGACTGTGAAGCATAAACCTCATGTGCTCTACGCACCAACCTAAATTGTAACAACAATGTCCAGTTTTCCTAAGGCCATTCCATCTGTTCAGCTATCTTCTCAACTTAAATAAAGAATACCTCCACAACTCTTTCCTCAAACTTCAGAACAGCTTGCACAAATTTAAATATCTCCCCACTAGGCTTTAGGTTAAAGGTTTTCTTTTCATCAGAACATTCCTCGGCATCTAATGTCTCCTTTTTAAAATCCAGCCTTTTAAGCCGGTACTCTCTCTCTCTTTCTCTCTCTTTCCTTCTCTCTTTCGGCCTTTTCTAACTTCACTATTTCAAATTCTCTTTCCTGTCTTATTTCTTTCTCCTGCTTTCTGACAGGACCCTTTGGAATGCCCTTTCTCTTTCCTTTTCTTTTTCTGCTACCTCTGGTTCCAGTTTTCTTCATTTCCAATTCTTTTTCCTTTTCGTTTGCCTCCAATTCAAGTTTTTTCAGTTCCTTTGCTTGTTCAAATTCAAACATCTTCATTTCTAACTGAAGTCTCCTGACCTCCAACTGTGACAGGTACCACTTCCAACTTCAAGTGGTGTGCTACCACTTCAAATATGTCAGCTTTCTTTGCCCCTACAGGTAACCTCAACTGCAACTTATCCGCCAACTCTGTTAACTTAACCTTATATACTTTTTGTAACCCAATTAGAGTTATATATTCTACTTCCAAAACAGTTTTATCCTTGGATACAGCCATTTTTGCAGTCTCACCACATTAAAAATCCCTCACACCAACTCCCAAATTCAAAGTGCTTCTCATACTCATAACCTTAAAATTCAGCAACTCCAAACCAACCAAGGAGTTTCAAATATCCCACAAAGAGCCCCCAGTTTTGTAATGACATAGCAGATGATGTGTGCCAGGTGGATTAAATCCATGACGGAAAGTTGTTCACGTTGTCACAACTGTTTTGCAATTTGTATTTTATTTTGAGATATGTGTCCTGAATTCAGAACTAATAAGATTACCACGCCTTCTGAGGTTTTAGAAAAATAAACATTTATTAACACAAGAAAATATTTCAAGCTCATACTAGGTCTACAAATTACTACTGTAACAGCTCCTAAAACCCCTAATTAATCTGGCTCCCAGTTACACCTCCATTAAGGCAGCAGTAAAAAACAAATATATTTAAACAGACCCAGGAAAAGCAACACGATAGAAAATATCATGTAGACAGTACAATTCAAAATGAACCTTCTCAGCTTCAGTTCCTGTAGACAGCAACTTGATGCCCAGAGGCTGGAGGCTTTTCACATTTGTGTTAGATCTGAGAATGCCTTCTCATCTGAGACATAGGGCAGAATTTTCCTATTGGCGTGCAGGGGTGGGCCCCGCAAGCCTGCTGTAAAATGACGCTTGGTGATGTTAGGCGAGCATCCAGACGTCACTGCATGCTATTGCAATAATTCATTGGATGGGCGCACATTGATCTCCGATGCATGCCTGCCATTAATTAACCAGCCACTTAAGGCCCTTGAGGCGCCAATCGACGACGATTTTTCAGCTCCCGTGCAATCTTTGGGCTGGTGCGCGGGTGCAACGGGCAGGCGGGTAGGACACATTTGTATAAACCTCATCCACAGGTGGGATAAGAAGGCTCAATGGCGTCACGAGTTAGCTCTGTCGAACATTGTTTTTTCAAAATTACTGATACTTGCCTGTGTGATCTGCAATACTTCAAAACGCATACGACCTGCTTGGTCTGGACTCACAACCTTCAGGTCAGTACTCTGCAGTGAGGAATTTTTTTTGGGCCTGCAGGTTTCAGGAAGCCTTCCCTTAGCCTGGGAATGGGAGCTGAACTCTCCACTGGAGGCACCTCCTCTGAGGAGGAAGGGAGGGAAAGAAGCGGGAGGAGGTCAGGAGTGCACATTCAGCCTCCAGGGGAGCCTTCAGGGTAGCCCTCTTATCCCGCCCGTGAATGAGGTTTATACAAAGGTGTCCTACCAGCCTGCCCATTGCACCCGAAGATTGCACGGGCGCCGAAAAATCGACATCGATTGGCGCCTCAAGGGCCTTAAGTGGCCGGTTAATTAATGGCAAGTGCGCATTGCAGATCAACCTGCGCCCAGCCAATGAAATATTGCGATGGCACGTGGTGAAGTCTGGAGGTCTGCACCTTTGGGAGGACAGGCGCAGGCTCAAGGGGTGCAGGGCCAAGGGGTAGTCCAAGGTGGAAGGTGCCGCAGAAGACACCTCTATCCTGCTGCCAATGCATACAGGCGGCGAAGCAGCTACCTCAATATGTCTGAGGTGCAGTGCCGAAAGAGGCCCTGTCTCTCAAGCGAGACAGTCAACTATATCTGTCAGATGATTGGGCCTGAGATCTCCACAAACTGTGTGGGTGGACACCCCATGCCAGTGGCTCTAAAGGTCACAGCTGCAACTTCTATGCCTCTGGCTCCTTCCAGTGCTCGGTGAGTGATCTTTGCTGTGTCTCCCAATCAGCTGTCCACACTTGTGTCAAGCAGGTTACAGACGCTCTGTTCAGGCATGCATTGACCTTCATCCACTACCGTTGGGACCGGCTAAGCCAGATACAGCGAGCCAGAGGCTTCGCGGCCATTGCTGGCTTCCCCCGTGTCCAGGGTGCAATAGACTGTACACATGTGGCCATCAAGGCGCCAGCAGGTGAGCCCGGTGCCTTCGTCAACAGGAAGGGCTTCCACTCCATGAACGTGCAGATAGTGTGTGATCACAGGATGCAGATTCTACAAGTCTGTGCAAGGTACTCAGGCTGCTCCCACGACGCTTACATCCTCAGACACTCCCAGGTGGCGGGGCTCTTCAGTGCTCCGGCTCGGCTGGATGGATGGCTGCTGGGTGACAAGGGCTATCCCCTCAAAAGGTGGCTCATGACGCCTCCCCGCCATCCAAGAACAGAGGCTGAGCAGCTGTACAATAGGAGCCACACCTCCACAAGGGCTGTGGTGGAGAGAGCCATTGGCCTTCTCAAGATGCGCTTCCGATGCCTGGACCACTCAGGGGGTGCACTCCAGTACCCCCCAGATCATGTGTCACTCATAGTGGTTGCATGCTACGCTCTCAACAATCTTGCGCTGGAAAGGGGGGGATGCTGTGGACAATGACGATGTTGATGCAGTGGCTGCAGCTACACACGATGAGTCCAGCAGTGAGTCTGAGGGTGAGCACGCACAGGGAATTGTTGAAGGGTTGCTGACCCGGGCATACTCCAGGGAGGCTGGGACACCCAGGAGGCTTTAATCCAACGAACCTTCAGCTAGCCCACCACATATGGACCTCCAGGACAAGCCTCGGCTGTAGGCTCCATACTCGATACCCAAGTGCAAAATTTGCCTGGTTAGGAATATTAACTAAGGGCCTTGTTAATAAAGCTGAATGTCCCACAAAACACTCATAACATTTTTGGAAACCATCCACCTGCAGAAGAAAAGAGGCACCTCAGCCATGGTGACATGTCTGAATTTAATAATACAACCAAAGAAAGTTAAGGAAACAATGACAAAGGCATTAAAAATCACACCAACTCATAAAGACCTCATTGCGGGCCAACACAAAAGCACCGGTGATAAACCCGTGGTGTGCCTAAGTTACCTTATGTTTACGTTTTCGGGTGCTATGTCTTGGTGCTGACCCCTCGCTGGGAGTGGCATCTGAGACAGCCTGCTCATTCTGCTGTTCTGTTAGCCTTGATAACCTTGGCGGTCGTCCTCTGGCCCATGGAGCTTGTGCTGGCCTCACATGGGAGGGAGCTGCCAGTTCCACAGCTGGCATCTCCCCAGTCGTCGCATCCTCACCGGATACAACAGTTACTGTCAGAGGAGCGGCCGCCCTTATCCGGAGCACCCTGAGTGGAGCCCGCAGAAACGACAAACAGCTGCTGTGCTGACGTGAGGTCACTCCGGACCTCCCTGTTCACCGTGGATGGATGGGCACGAAGCTGGGAAACTTGATGTCCAGACTATGTCCCACATTGGCAATGACCAGCTGAGGTCAATGCCGATGTGAGGGCTTGCTGGTCCGAGCACATCCCCAGGAAGCCCTGATAGGTCTCCTGGAGGAGCCTCTCCATGAGAGGTGCCACTCTCTCCATGGAGGATGCATGGCGTTCGGCCATGAGGCTCATTGCTTCGGCGATAGTCCACGTAGACTCTCCACCACGGACACCAAGTCAAGCATAGCCTCATGTATCTCCACCCGATGCTCCCGCATACCCTGCTGCATTTCCTACGCAACTCCAGAGGCACATCATCAGGCACCGACTGAGCATGTGCCTGGTCCCCTGCAATCCTCCGACTGCTGGCACTATGGGCACTCTCTGTCTCTGCCAGCTCCTCCAGCAACTCTGAAGTGCCCTCACCGCTGTACCCCGGGACACTAGCCGATGTTCTAATACCCACCGAGGTGCTAGTATCTGCGCTGGTGCCTGCCTGGCAGAGATGGTGTGATGCTGGTGAGACTTCAGGGCCCTCAGGTGTGAGAGAGGGCCCTTGCTGCTCTTCCTCCTGGCCCTGCTCCGCTGATGCTGAAAGGAAAAACAAAGACATTGGATCAGTTAATGTGGAGACAATGTCAATGTGCATCCCTGTCCACCGGATCATTATGCGTTCATCCTTCCATAAGCAATGGTCAAGCCATGTTGCAAACTTCAATCTCTGAACATTCGGCACTGCCATGGCTGTTGGAAGAACAGTGGTGACCTCACTGCTGGGCATACATATCTGCCTGTGGCACCCCAGCCTCACTGGCAGCGGTGAGCCTGGTCGCATGGCGCCTCCCCAAATCTAGGTCCTCCTACTCGAAGCGGCTGAGGATCGCCAACTTTGCTGAGCCACCAACAGCCATCACCTGCTCGGCGGCATTATGTGCATTCTTTTCCTGGAAAGGAGAGAAGAGCATTGATTAGTGCTACTTGTACCAGGACTCTCTTTGCGGACAGCCCACTCCAACCAGAGTGGGACATTGCAGGGCTCCAGTGTCTCCTCACACCGCTGCTGCTGAACACATACAAAAATGTCCCCTGTCATCCCCTCCCCACCCCAACCCCACCCCCTTGGCCAAATGCTGCCTACATCACATTAGGCACCACATGGTCTAACCTTCCATAGCAAGGAGGTGCAAGCACATGGAGCGCAGAGAACAGCAGATCGATTGGTGCCATGCCGCCTTGAAGCTCCCCTCCTGGCATGTCATCACCCTGACTTTGACATGTCCTGGAGTTCCAGCACCGCGCCTAGGTGCAGCTCCTGCAGATTGCCCCCAAAACAGTAATGCGGGTCCCAGTGAACCACATGCTGCAGGGGCAGAACCCATCTCTTCACCACCCTCTCAGGGTGACCTTGGCATGGGCAAAATCTGCTGGCCCACCCAGTGAAGGACACATGCTGTCAATGAGTCAGTGCAATCGCTTGACTCAGACTTGGGAGGGCGGGGCACCAGGTTGAAAGCCTGTCTGTTGGGTTAAGTGACCAATGCCAACATGGTGCTCACCTTTCCTGAGCGCAACAAGTTGTTGAAGCGTTAGTGACACTGGATCCAGGTACGTCACAGGAGCTCACCACCTCCACCAGTTCCTCCCAGGCACATTTGGTCATGAAGGTGGGGGGAGGGGGGGGGGGGGGGGGCGGGGGGGGGGGGGGGGCTTCCTCTTCCCATCCTGGGGTACGAGGATCTCCCGCTGTGCTGCCACCTCCTTGAGGAGGGCAGCAAGGCAATCATCCGAAAAATGAGGGGTACAATGCCCCCCCCTGCCCTACCCTCCTGCCTGGCCTGCTCACCAGCAGCGCTCTGGGGAACCCTTTCACTGGCCATGATTCACAGCCTTGGAAAGGCAGCAGCATCTTTTTAAACCAGGCCATCGGATTGCCATTGGACCCGGCGGTCATTGCAGTCCTGACACAGCCTGCCCATTCCCGCTATCCTTGTGAACTGCGATTCATGCTGCGAGGGCCTTAATTAGCCTGCCTGCGTAAAGTGGCGGCGCGGACCTGATTGCGGGCGGTGATCTGGTCCGTGCCCGCCCACGCCCGCTCCCGCTCCCATTCCCTCTCCACCCAACCGACAGGCAGAAAATTTTGCCCATAGCCTCATCTCCTTTGTACACCTGTCTCCCTTTTTAATGCAAATTCCATTGTTCCGATATGTCTTTGAAACTTCACATTTCTCGTAATATAAAAATGTCATAGTACTAATTTGATTAATTTTACCATTAACCTTTGGGAAAAATAAACACACTTTTTGGTTTAGCTTCTTTTGGCTGGGTGTAATATCTTACCATGTCTTTCAAATTCAAACTAACCTAATTTATCTAAAAATGCAAACTTTCCTTACACTTCCCATTCTAAAACTTCAGCTATATTTACGTATTGAGCATTTCAAACCTAGCTTCTGTTTGATGACTCAAAGCCTCCAGATCAGCTGCCTACAATTCAATCAACTATCCAAACCCCTCTAATATCTTACTTTTACAATAAATCACAATAATATTATGAGAAGTATTATATTTTGATGACACTCAATGGATCATTAGTTTTTAGAATTCTCTACCTCAGAGAGCAGTGGAGGTTGAGTCATTGAATATATTCAAGGCTGAGTTAGACATATTCTTGATTTACTGGGAAGACAAAGGTTATGCTTGGTAGGTAGGAAAGCAGAGTTAAGTCCACAACCAGACTAGCTATGATCTTATTGAATGAGGGAGCAGACCTGAGGGGCAAATAGCCTACTGCTGCTCCTATTTCTTATGTTCTTACATACTCCCCCAGCTTTCTTGCCAGTTATCTTAATTTCTTGTCCTCTGGTTACTGACACTCCTGCCAGTTGTAACAGTTTCTCTCTATCTGCACTAGCAAATCCCCTCATAATATTAAACATTTCTATTCAATTTCCCCTGAACCACTCTTTACTCTAAATAGAACAATCCCAACTTATTTAGTCTCACCACAAATTGGATTACCTCATCCTTGATACCATTCTGATAAATGTTCTTTGCACCAAGGCTATGACATCCTTTCTAAAATGTGGTGCTCAGAATTGGATGCAATACTCCAGCTGAGGCCTAAAAAGTAATTTATAAAGGTTTACAATCACTTCCTTACCTTTGCAACTTTTTATAAAGCCAAGCATTCTTTTTAAACAATTTTATCAACTTATCCTGCCACCTTCAAAGATTTCTGCATGTGAAATCTCAGGCCTCCTTGTTCCTGTATCCTCTTTGAAATTGTACAATCTAATTTATAAAGCCTTTCCTTCTTTTTCTTTCCCAAACATATCACTTCATATTACTCTGCATTAAATTTTATCCGTCTTGTATCTGCATATTTCACCAGTCTCATTTCACCTCTTCAATTAATCTCAAAAATCTCCAAAATATCTTGATGAAAGTTCAGTCCTGAAAGATTGGGCGGAATTTTCTGTACCCATTGGCAGCGGGTGTGTTTGGTGGCATGAGCAGACATTATGGCGAGAAGGCCAAAAATCGGTCTCACGACATTGTGAAACCAATTTGTAATCGTCCACTCTGCCCGTCAATGGCGAGCCATGTTTCCTACCATTGGACATCAGGAACTCCATTGTAATACATCTAGATATCATTACAAGCCCAGCTCCCTGGAATCATTTCCCCATGCTGGATCATCTGAGCACGATGGCATGATTGCACGCCCACATGTTCCACAAATGTACATCGGCAACAATGCACCTGGCGAGCTGCACTTCACTGAGGACTTAGGTTTGTTTTCCTACCTTGCTTCAGGCAGCACTCATGGTCATCAGCGCCAGGCTTTGCAGGCAGCACTTCATCACTTTTAGAGGGGCTCACGGGCAAATTTCTACCTACCAAACCAGCCATAAGACACGGGTGGCTTTTCAATGACTGCAGGGCCAGGGCTTGCTTAGGGAAGGGGGAGAAAGTGGCCTCAGGCAAGGGAAGAGGCTGTAGGACGAGGGCTGTACTGGGGAAGTGGGTGTAACCCAGGGTGTGTGTGGGGGCACAAGTTGATCTGTGCAAGTAGCCTGAAGATGGTGAGGGCTGAGGAGGCAGTCTCCAGAGGAGATTAGGCCAGATGGAGGTTTGAGGGTATGTGTGAGCGAGTGAATGGTGATGTCCCTTGAGATGGCAGTGAGTGAGATGTCAGTGAACGTGTGATGGGCTTGAGTGTGTAAATTTAGAATGATGAGATGGTTGCCTTATCCTGGTGGCACGGATGAGATCATTCATCCTCTTTCTGCATTGGATGGCCAACCTCTTCTGTGCAGCATTGGCACTGATCACCACTGCCATTGCCTTCCAAGCCAGAGTGGTGAGATTGCTGGACCTCCTGAGGCTAGCGTGGGGTAGAGAACATTGTGGCGAGCTTCCAAAGTGTCCAAACACTGTTTCAGGAGCGTGTCACTGAATCAGGGGCCTGTGGTCTTCTTGCCTTTTGGGCCAGGTCTTCTGTGAAGCAGTCCAGGACTGGAAGCACTGAGAGGTGTGCACATGGCTGCACTTTAAAAATGGCACCTGGCGCGAGGAGGTGGCAAGGTGACAGCTTGGCAGGAAAATGAGAGCCTGCCCCCCATCAACACAGTTATCATTCCTGGGAATGCATAATTAATGAGGCGGGATTGGGACAATATGGCATGAAAAGCTACCATGGCGGCTGGCGGGTAAAACGTTCTTTTTCTCGCCCACTACTGCACTTAGGGAAAATTTGGGATGATTCCGCCCATTAACTCTGTTTCTCTCTCCACAGATGCTGAGTATTTCCAGTTTTATCTGTTTTTATTTCCAACTTCAAGCGTGCATAGTATTTTGCTTTTTTATTAAGGTCCTCCTCAAGTTGCTACTATCTTGCTCTTAGTTTACTACTTTTCCAAAATTTATGTCACCTGCAAATTTTGAAATAATGTGCACTACACCCCAGTCCAGGTTATTAATATATATCAGAAGGAGCAGTGTTCTCACTGCTGACCCTTGACGCACACCAGGGTATACTCCCTCCAGTTTGAAAAAGAATCATTCACTAACAGTCTATGCTTTCTGTCTCCCATCCAATTTTGTATCCACACTGCTTCTACCCTTTTAATTCTAGCGGCTTCAATTATAACAAGTCTTATTATTATATCAAACACCTTTTGAAAGTACACACCATAAACTATATTATCTTCATCAACCCTCTGTGTAATCACATTGAAAGATATGATCAAGCTAAACAGGCATTATTTGCTGTTAACAAACCATGTTACCTGTTGTTTATTAACCCATATTTTTGCAATAGACAATTCATTTTAGCTTAGATAATTGTCCTCAGAGATTTTCCCACTACTGATCTAGGCTGAATGGCAATAGTTTCCTCGGCAATCTGTATTAAGTTTGATTGTTTGTTTTCAACCTAACATTTATCATAAGCCTTCTTTTTCTGTTTTATTAAAACCTCAATTTCATTAGCCATACAAGGGGCTCTAGTCTTAGATGCCCTTCCTTACACTCTCATGGGAACATGCATAATTTGTACCCAAACAATCTCCACTTTGAAAACTCTATTCACTGTAACTACTGGCCAATCTTTCCAATCCCCCTGTGCTAAATCCCTTTTCAACTCTTTGAGGCTAGCTCCCTTTGCTCAGAATCTTCCCAGTCTTGTGAGGGAGCGCTACAAGACAAGGCTGGGAGGATTTTCTGAGGAATATGCATTGGGTCAGCGACTTGTTGTATTCCTGCCTTTGGGCGATCTTTCCAGAGTTGGGTCATCACTAGCAGGGGCTACCCTCCCCCAGCAGCAATGGGTAGCCAAATGCATCATTAAGTATCCAATTTGGGATGATTAGGTACGTGGCCAGGGCCTTCCTGGTGGTGGTAGGAGCTCCTACTAAGGATCAAGCCTGGCCGGTACTTGGAGATGGTTTGCTGGTGGTTGGTCTGGGGGATGCGCTAGACCTTCTATTTTAAACCCCCCACTGGAACTGCAGCCATTCATTCGCCATAGCTGCTGCTGTCAGCAATCCTATGGAGTGGTTTTCCCTCCTAGCCTTGCATCTGTGACTGTTGTTTAGTTTTTTGAAGTTAATACCTCTTAGGTGGGTGCATCAAGATGGAGGTACCTTGCGTCCTCTCTTCATTAGTGGCAGGGCCCATTCTTCCAAGGTTGGAGGTCCTCTGATTGGGACTGTCATCCTTAAGCGGGCCAGTAGGCTGGCTTAATTGCAGGCACCCTGACAGTTGGAATGTGGTCAGGACCTGGAATTGATCCCGACTCATATTCATAACCTAAGAGGAAAAGATTCTACCCCTTAAGTTGAACATTTTCATGTTTGACAGTACCTTGTCCTTTTCCAAAACTACTCTCAACTTAATGATATTGTGACCACTGTTTCCAAAATACCCTCCCACTGAAACTTTCCACTTGGCCCTGAGTCATATCTAGCACTGCTTCCTCTCTTGTAAGGCTAATAACATACTGACCAAGAAAGCTGTTTTATACACATTTCAGGAATTTCTTCCCCTTTATGCTCTTTGAACTTTTTTCCTCAGTATAATAGAATAATTGAAGTTTCCCATTATCACTTTATTCCATTATAAATAGATCATTATTCCACTGTTTTTCCATCCTTCTGAATTTTTTCTCTGTGCTCCTCCATCTCCTTCTCACTCTTTGGTGTCCTATCATATACACCCAGTCTACCAGCGTACCAATTCCTGTTCCTTTAGCAAAACCAAACAGATTTTATCTTTCGACCCTTAAGCACATCATGCCATTCCAGGGCTATAATAGTATCTTTGATTGATACCGACCCCATACTCCACCTCTCCCACCCACTAGCACACCCCCAACTCCTTTTTCTCCTTCCTTTTCCCTCCTGAATACATTGTAGCCATGAATATTAAGTTTGCTTTCCTTGGCATGTTAAGCTAGGTCTATTTTTGCCCCTATATCATGACCCCATGTGGCAGCTTATGCCTGCAGCTCACTAACCTTATTTACTATACTCTGTGCATTTATGCACATGCACTCCAATCCTCTTCTGAGTCTGCCTTTTTTTCTCCCCTGTCTAATCCCTCCTTTTTTTCTGAACTGCTCCCTATTCTCTTCTGTCTTTTCTATTCCTCTATGCAGCTTGTTTCTCCTCTCTGCTGCTTAATTCTAGTTCCCTGCCAATGTATTCTAAACCCTACTCCCCAGCACTAGTTAAACTTGTTGCGAGGATATTGGTTCCAGCTCTGTTCAGGTGCAACCCATTCGCCTTATACCATTTTCTCATGCTCCAGAAGTGGCCCCAATGCCCCAGAAACCTGAAGTCCACCTTCTTACACTATTTCTGTAGCCATACATTAATACTTACAAGCATATGGTGCTGTAAATAATCCAGAGATTACTATCTTTTAGGTCCTGCTATTCAGTTTCCTTCTTAGCTCCTAGAGTCATAGAGCCAATACAGCACAGAAGGAGGCTATTCAGCCCATTAAGCCTATGTTGGCTCCCTTTAGAGCAATCTAGTCAGTCCTATTCCCCCACTCGATAACCCTGCAAGTTTATTTCCCTCAAGTGCCCATCCAATTTCCTTCTGAAATCATTCATTTCAGGTCTTTACCATTCTTTGCATTAAAAAAAAAGTTCTTCTCACATTCCCCTTGTATCTCTTGCCCAATACCTTGAATCTGTGTTCCCCAGTCCTTTTATCATCAGCTAATGGGGACAGCTTTTCTTTGTTTACTTATCCAAACCTGTTATAATCTTGTTCACCTCTATCTTATATCCTAATAGATCGCAGATCAGCCATGATCTCATGAATGGTGAAACAGGCTTGAGGATCTAAATGGACTACTCCTGTCCCTTTGTTCCTGAAAGTTTGTCTGTAGCACCTTAAACTTTTTCTTACCTATTTCATTGCTTCCAATATGGAGCATTACTTCTGACTGTTCCCCTTTCCCCAGCAGAATATTCTGCATGATATCTTTTAGTTTTACACTATTTTTCACTTCTATTGTTGACCAAGATTGTTCTTGTCCATTAGGGATATATAATAAGTTTTCTATTCTACCCCAGGCACTTTGGACACCTTTTACTCTCCATCTGTTTTTTTTAATCCATTAACACTTCTACCTAGTCTACTGTAGCCAATTTCTGCCTCATACATCCAAAGTCAACCTTACCTAAATTTAAAACATTAGTTTGTGACTCACCCTTCTCCCTCAAATCTAATATTTAGTTCAATCATTTATGGTAACTATTTGTTTACCATTAGCTTGCTGATTAATTGAGGATCATTGCTTGTCTCAAAATCTAATATGTTCTGTTCTTTTGTTAATTCAAGAACATATTCCAGAAAACTGGCTCAAACACAATAGAGAAATTTGCTGCCTTTGGAACTCAGGTTGTTTGCTTCCCCAGTGAAAGCAAAAATGAAAGCCTCCCATTATATCCAATCTGTTTATGCAACAATTTTCTCTGATCTCCTTGTCTATTGATCCTGCTACTTCATCACTAGTATCAGGAGGTCTATAGACCATTCCTCCCAAAGTCTTACATCTTTTTCTATTTCTCAATTTCTACTGCCTGTTCACCTATACCCACATCCCCTTTTTCTAATGCAGTGATAGTGTCCTTTATCAATATTGCTACTCTTCCTTTTCTAATTTCCCTGTCCTTTCTAAGGAACTTATAACCTGGAATACTTATCTCCTAGTTCTGCTCATTTTGTAGCCAGGTCTCAATGATGGCCACTATGTCACAGCTTTTACGTTGAATTTACTCTTCTAGTTCATTTCTTTTATTCATTATACTATATGTTTTTGCGTAAACCTCTTAGTTGGGCAACAGACTCCACCGTGCCCTTTGCCCTGATGTTTTTCTCAAACTTTTTACCTACTGCACTTCTTGTTTCCTTTCACTCCTGTTATATGTTTATCATTTATTTTATTATTTCTTATACACTTTTCTGAACCTGAAGTATTTATATTACCTTTCACACTATTGGTGATCTGCATTTATCGCTCATCCCTTTTTCTTATCTGTGGCTATTTTCACTTTGGTTTTTATTTCTGCCTGAGTCTTCCATCACTGCTGCTGCTCCCCCACACACAGCCCAACCCCTTTATTACTTTAAAGTTTTGATTTCCATAGCTTGATTTATCCTTTCAACTAAGACCTTAGTTGCAACCTGGTTCAGGTGCAGCTCATCTCTGTGGTTTAGCTGATTCCTGTCCTGTCGCAGTACTGGTGCCATTGTCCAATGAAATGGAACCCTATAGTAATCAGATATGTAATATACCTAAGACAAGTGTTGTAATGTAAGATCACATGATCTTAATACCCAATAGCAGAGTAGCGTGGGCTACCTCTGTGAGAAGGTCTTGAGTTAGACACTGAAGAGTGAAGGCAGAGTTTTGAATTATGAGTACACAAGGGTAGCTGCTGAGTTTAGTCTGTAAATAAACAGCTTGTGTTTATTCTAACAACAATTTCCTGATGTTCTCTGTACCAACTCAGTCACCCCGTAACAAGCAGGCAACCCAGATGTTTTAGCCCCAATAAACCAAAGGGCACACGATCTAACAAACCCGTTCCTCAAACCAATCTTTCAGCCAAGTCTGAAGTGCTTACTTGCCTAATATGTTTTGCCCTGATGCTAATTTGCACATGGCTGAGGTCCAAATCGTTGATGTAAATTGTTACTAGCAGTGGAACATTGCTTCCCACTGTCTGCCACTCTGAATAACTGCCCTTTACTCCCACTCTGCCTTCTGTCTTGAAGTCAGCTAGATGTCCATTCTGCTACTTGTCCCCTGACTCAGCATCCTCTGGCTATATTCATTAGTCTTTTATATTAAAGGCTGGGCTAGGCAAATTTTTGGTATTTCAGAGAACCAAGGGATATGGGGAGCAGATGAAAAAAA